>NC_092716.1:60410094-61029610 GCF_047496885.1 Scyliorhinus torazame | reverse complement strand
AAGACTTCTTGCTGCGCAATACTGGACCACTGTGCATATATTTAAGAAAAAAAATACATTGAACAGAAGAAAGCAAAATGCTAACAGTGAACAATATTAAAAAATATGCCACTTTCAAGATTGAAAATACTACCTTGTAAAGAGCATTTCTTTCTTGCAGTTGGGGAAAGAACCTGGTTTTGGCTTAATTTGAGATACCTGAAATAAAGATTTGATCATGGATGGCACATATACCAGCAGCAACTCCAGCTGCTGAATGAACAGCACATCGTCGTGGGCAAACAAATTTATTTTCAAAATGTTCACTTTTAACGTATTGCTGTAACACATTTATTTACGAAGCCAATTGGATCCCAAAAAATATTTAGATCTTAAAACTTACTTTTGGAATGGTGCAATATTTTGCTGTAGTCAACTTAGCTTTGCATTTTGATTCTGCAAGTTCCATTTTAGAATTGGAAGCCAATGGAGCTTTGCCTGAAGTAGAATTATATCATCCACATTTAATCAACTGCACACATTTAACTTGCCTTAAAAAAAAAACTGTACAATATATTAACTTGCCTTTTTTCTTTCTCATCTTAACAGGCGTGGCCATTCCCCTTCCCTCTGCATAATCAACCTGTGAATGTGAATAAATGGTTTCCGTCAGTTGTACACAATACAACCGGAGTTGTTAGTTGAGGCAAATGTACCAAGATCACTCACCTTTCTCAGTCCACATCTTTCCAATCTTGTGTTCCTGACCACCTACATTCTGCACAAAAGTCACTGCCTTTCACTCTCTCCACCACTGAGATTATAAACAGATTTTGCATACCACTTCAAAATGCTATCGGGTCCCATTCTTCAGAAAATGTATCCACTTTTTCTTGTGTCTTTATCTGCTGCCAAAACACTCATCCTTGCCTTGTTACTCCAATGCACTCCTGGCCCACCCCTCAAATTTTACCCTCAAACTTGGGTCATCCAAAACTCCGCCACCCATGTCTCAACAAGGCCTGTGCCTCTGCCACCCAAGTTTGGTGACCTAAGCCAGCTCCCCCACTATGGACTTCCCACGCCATCTTAAATCTCCAACCACACAACCATCATATCTGCACTCTGGCCTCTTCTGCATTTCTAGTTACATTTGCTCCGTCATTGGTGGCTATGCCTTCAGTTGCTTAGCTCCAACATCTGGAATTCCCTCCCTATAACTCTTCACCTCAACTTCACTGGTTTTAAAAGCATTTTGGTTATGTGATCCAAAATCACATGTGGTCCAATGTCATACTTTGTATAATGCTTTTCACTCAGGGGCTGGTTTAGCACACTGGGCTAAATCGCTGGCTTTGAAAGCAGACCAAGGCAGGCCAGCAGCATGGTTCAATTCCCGTACCAGCCTCCCTGAACAGGCGCCGGAATGTGGCAACTAGGGGCTTTTCACAGCAACTTCATTTGAAGCCTACTTGTGACAATAAGCGATTTTCATGCACCGGTGGTGCTTTTGGGATGTTTCATTAAATTTTGCTCACCCCGCCCATAAACATCTGCTCCAGGGTGCTTATTTATCCCAGTTCTTCTCGAAGAGAAAGATTTCCAAACATAAGATAAAAGCAAATGACTGCGAATGCTGGAATCTGAAACGAAGAGAAAATGCTGGAAAATTTCAGCAAGTCTGGCAGCATCTGTAGGGAGAGAAAAGAGCCAACATCGAGTCCGATGACATTGGTTTCCTAACAAGTTACCAAAATGTTTACAGCTACCAGGACAAAAGTATCCAGAGCTAAACAGTAGTAGTTTTATGACATGGATTAAACCATTGCCATTCCAAAAATGTATAAAACTTGAAAATGTTAATGAAATGAGAAGTGAATGATGTGCCGGAGAGCTAAAACGGCAAGTGTCAACAACCCAGTTCTATACAGAAAATCGGTTCCTCACCTTCACAGCAGTAGTCGGAACTTGATCGGTTCCTCCTGTAACTGCACAAGGTATAGAATTGTGATTAGTGAAAATATAGAGTTACAAATCATGATACACAAAGACCTGGAAATGCAATCACTTGGGTCACAATTTACTGATGGCACCATGCCAAATTCAGTTACATTACAGGATTAAGGATTTTTAATAGTAATATTGAGATTGCACCCCACATCCCAACCCATTTGGAATTAGGTTGAGACTGAATAATTCATAGAGCGGCTAAATAATTCATATTTGTTTTTATACATCAGATTTCCTGACATCTTTGTCCGCGGTGATGGATTATGTTCCGCAATTCCATTCATTTTCCTCGACATTTGCCAATTTTCTCCCCTAATCTCCTCTTAAGAGCCACTCCTGGCAGGGATACAGGTCCAAAAGGTGCTGATAATTTTCTTATGGCCACTTCCATACCCATGGTCAGCACTTCACCCAAGGAGCCATTCTTCCTAAGTGGGCAGATTATTAGGCAAGGGTGGGTGTGGTGAAAAGAAAGGAACATCACTCAAAGATGTGGTTAAATGGATTGACCATGATAAATTGCCTCAAAAAGTGTGAGGTTGGGTTACAGGGATAGTGCGGGGGATTGGGCCTAGTTAGGGGCTCTTTCAGAGGGTTGGTGCAAACCTGATGGACTGAATGGCCTCCTTTCTGCACTGTTGTGATTCTATGAGACCGGAAGAGTGTCACCAACAAATTTAGGAGGGTTTTCTTTTTAAACCCAGGGAATTGTCAGAATGTAGAATGTGAAACCTTCTACTGCAGGCTGTTGAGGGGACCAGCACAGATGCATGAACAAAGTACTAGGACAGTAGTGATAAAGGAATAGAAAGATATGCCAATAGGATTCAATGAAGTGGTGGGAGACACCTGTATGGAACAGGTTTAGCCAAAATATCTGTTTTGTATGCTTTCGGTGTTGATTGTGTGTTAACTTTTCTTCAAAGAAAAGAGAATAAATTGGTGCAATCTCAAGGGTTTGAAGCCAGAATTGAGTGTACAGTTTTGGTCTTCTTACTGATTGAAGGATACTGGCCTTGAAAGAAGTGCAATGAAGGTTCACTGTGTCAACAACTGGCAAGAGAGATTGCCCTACGACGACGAGTTGAGCAGGCTAGATTAATTTTCCCTAGATTAAGGGGCAATCTTATTGAAACAAAGTTCTTAAATGGCTCGAGGGAGCACAGGCATTTACCCCAACTATGAAGTCTTGAATCTAAAAAGGTCACAAACTTTCCTTCACTTAAAAGGATTATAAATCTTTGAAATTCAAAGCCATTGGTGCTCATTGAGTATATTAAAGATAGATTGGTATACTTTTGGATATTGAAGGAGCCACGGGGCAGCACAGGAAAGTGACCTGGGGAACAATGGGCCAGTTCTTAATATGCCCCATTTTCCTAATGCTAAATACAAAGCAAGTTCATACAGAGTAGACACAAATTACCAAGGAAATCCTTCAGCTTTATTTGTTTGATTGCTGTTGGCATCTTTAACAAGTAAACAGCCAGGACACTCCCAACCATATCGATTAGCTTTCCAAAAGATTGTTCCATTTCTCTTATTTTCTCATTTGCTGCAATGGAGGAACAAACATTTAGTCCTGTCCAGAGATTGTTTGTGAACAATTATGAAAGTAAGTGTACTTAAATTGTTCAATAGATAAAAATTCACACTTCGCTCTAATTGTCATCTATTTAGTGGATCAATTAATCTTTATAGGCTTTAACACAACAGCTACCATATGGGTGAGGGCAGCACGGTAGCACAGTGGTTAGCACTGTTGCTTCACAGTACCAGGGTCCCAGATTCGATTCCCAGCTTGGGTCACTGTTTATGCAGTGTCGGCACATTCTCGGTGTCTGCGTGGGTTTCCTCCGGGTGCTCTGGTTTCCTCCCTCAAGTCTCAAAAGAGGTGCTGTTCGGTAATTTGGACATTCTGAATTCTTCCTCTGTGTACCCGAACAGGCGCCGGAATGTGGTGACTCGGGGCTTTACACAGTAACTTCATTGCAGTGTTAATATAAGCCTACTTGTGACAATAAAGATTATCGAATGGTCGAGGTGAAAAGTGGGTCAAAGATTGTTCTCCCAACTGCCCTAGTGAGCATTGCCAGGCGGTAGGGGATAGATTCAGTTGTAAATAACCCACCCTTCCCTCTCCCCTAAGTATGAGAATTACACCCAAGTAAAAACGTTAATGACTCAACATTAAGAAAAAAAGGGCAGCATGGTAGCACTGTGGTTAGCACAATTGCTTCACAGCTCCAGGGTCCCAGGTTCATTTCCCAGCTTGGGTCACTGTCTGTGCGGAGTCTGCACGTTCCCCCCGTGTCTGCGTGGGTTTGATCTGGGTGCCCCGGTTTCCTCCCAGTCCAAAGATGTGCAGGTTAGGTGGATTAGCTATGCTAAATTGCCCTTAGTGCCCCCAAAAAGGTTAGGTGGGATAGGGTGGAGGTGCGGGTTTAATTGGGGCACCCTTTCCAAGGGCCTGTGCAGATTCGATGGGCAGAATGGCCTCCTTCTGCGCTGTAAATTCTATGTAAAGGCCCACCCCAAATTGTAGGCGTGCAGCATTAAGGCACAGAAAGAGTAAAGAAACACCCGATAACAAGCTCATTAACCTTTTTGAGACACAAAAATGCAATTCTGACCTATTGAATAGCTCCATCATTTTTTCTCCTCGTATAAAATACAGGTTTGTACTATACTGCTAAGAACCTACCTTTCGCATCGAAATATTTCATGAATAATTGTTTTCGCTCATCGCTCATCTCCTGCGAGAGGGTCAATTTCACCGATTCCTCGTTATTCCAGTGAGGAGAGTTCCGCTCGCCTCTGCCCCCTAATGCCATAGCCCAACAGCTGCCGAACGTCACGGAGAGCTTGGTGGTTACCTCGCTCGTTAATGTTCTTCCTATTTGCTATGGCTGGGAGTAATTGTTCAACAGCTTTATTGGTTCGGGCTGTACCTGGGCATTCGACAGCCATCATCTGGAACCTTTAACGATTCATAAATAGACTTTGTTGGGCAACAGAAGTTTTCCCTGCCAATTGATTGGCCGGAGACCCTTTCCCTAATCCCAGGTAATTTCCATATTTGGAGACGCCCATAACAGGGAAAGTGGTCCAGCCAATGGCAGCGAATGGGAATCCAAATGTGGCTAATTGCATTTCTGATTAGTCAATATCAGACGAGTAACAGACTCTTATCATTAACCCTGTGATTTCGATACTCCTCTTTGGTATGTGAACTTTAACCTTTTTGTGAATTTATTGGTAAAATGGTAAGATGAAAGCATGAAATTTGCAAAGTACGCATCCTCCATGTTCCATTGGAAACCAGGCATGCACGGTGTTGCCCCGAGAATTCGGGTCACACCCAGACTACCTATGGCCTGGATTACTTTGCGTTTTACCTTTACCTCGATTGTAAGGGGGAACAGCCCCTCTTCTACTTCTCAATCTGTGGTTGCACTTCAGTCTCCTGCTGCTGAACTTTGACCACCTGGTCTGGAGTCCAAGGACTTCCTCCTTTGCCTGGTCGAAGTGGTCATGGTCAGGTGGGAGAGACAATGGCATTATGGTATGGTGCTGGTATTATCAATTCAGAGGCCCAGGATTCAAATCCCACCACAGCCAGATGGTGAAATTTGAATTCAATTTTTTTAAAAATCTGGGACGATGAAACCATTGTTGTGAAGACCCACCTGGTTCACTAATGTCCTCTTTGGGGAAGGAAACATATCATCCTCACCTGGCCTCCAGCTGACTCTGGATCCACAACTCTTAAATACACTCAGTAAAAGGGCAAATAAGGATGGGCAATAATGGCCCACCCACATCACATGGCTCTGACACTCTGGCTACGTTCTATGGCGATCCCTGGACCCACTGTGGTGCCCACCCATTACCTGGGGTCTTTTGCCACTAGTGGGCACCACAGGGAGTAAGTATGTGGTTGACAATGAAAATAAACTATGTTTATTTGGAAAAGTTTCCTTTTGGTATTTATTCTCCGTGACCCTTTTTTAAACCAGAGGCACTTTTTTTGATTTGATTTAGATGATATAGTCCTTGTGTTATGTACTCTGGGATAACGCAGGCTGCAACTGGATGCAGCTTTAACCAAAAGATACTCCAGACCTTGAAGTTAGGTCAATCTGATTTATTGAATCAATAGCACAGTTCTCTATGAGTTCGACTCTCTGCTAACCTAAGTGTGGTTACTCTGTCTGACTGAACCAGATTAGCTCTTAGCCACGTGCTGGAGATGTGATACTGTACATACACCCTGACTCACTCTATAGATGTTCATCAGTGGAAAGAGGCGGAGTGTGAGTGCCTCATGTCTTTTATAGTGAGATACCACCCGAGTGTCCTGCCTGCTCATTGGTCATGTCCTGTTCTCTGTGTCCATTAGCTGCCTGTCTGTGCCTGTCTGTATATCATTATCTGCATGTCTGCATATCATGACAATAGTCATCCTAATTGGCAACTTTAATAAGGATACAGGGAGTCCACACGAGTAAAATAAAGAAATGTAATTTTATTTGCACACGATATTTACACTGCCTGGTAGATCCCTACCGGGTTCCTGTTTTAGTCCATGCCTAACTGGTGTAGCCATCTGGGATGGCCACGTCCCGATTGCAAAATGGACACCCGCAAAGAATGCAGGGAAAATTGGACAATGCTAAGAAACAAGCAGGTGAAAGCTCTGTCTGTTGATTAGAACCTTAAACTCTCAGACAGGGCAGAAACCACCAAGCAATCTACATACTAATGAGCCATCTCCGGGGACAAAAGGGAAACATTTAGATCCACAATGTTAGGACAGACTCCCCGGCGCCAGAAGAAGCTAAGACAAAGCTGACTGACAGTCACCAGGACACGCCCAGCGATCAAGGAACCACCCCTCTATTGGAGGAAAATCGATACAGATGATTGGGAAAGACCCAATTAGTTGAGGCCAAGTTCAAGGCCCGCCCAAAAGCGCACAAAGCCCCTTTTTAGTATAAAAGGTATCTCCCAAGGGAGAACGCCCTCCTTTGACTTTGGCTCTCACCGAAGAGAGAGACCTGCCTAGCAGCTGCACCAGACCAAGTAAGTCCCAAGTCAACGCACGCTACGAGATAGACGCTCCTAGTTGCTACCCTGTAAACAGCTCAACCCAGCAGCCTCAGAACCGAGCAACGGCCATTGTTCCTCTGACTGAGTGGGCACCCGAAGCTAAGTATAGGCTTTAGTAATAGTGGTAGTTTAGTTTGTAGAGTTTATGCATGAGTAGATTTGACTGTGTGTAAATAAATGAGCATTGCTTTTGAACTTACTAACTGGTGTATCGCAACATTGGCCGGTGGCTGTACATTTACAAAATTGGATGTGAGCAACGCTTATCTACAGCTGGAGCTCGATGAATCATCACAGTCGTACTTCGTAATCAATACATACAAGGTCCTCTATGAGTACTCCCAGCTCCCATTCGGAGTATATTCGGCATGTGCAATTTCCCAGAACGTCATGGGAAATATTCTGCATGGATTACATATTACGGTTTACTTGGAAGATGTACTGGTCACAGGGACCACAGAGCAAGAACACTTGCAGAAACCCGAGGCAGCGTTGAAACATTTTTCAACACTGCCTCAAGTATGGGGACTGCCTGTGCCATGCGAACCGCATGTTTCACACGAAGGAAGTAGTATATTTGGGGTATCGGGTGGACTGGGGAGGTCTATACCCAGTCACCAAGCAAGGCCCAGGATGAGGTGTTGAAGGAGAAACGGTTGTCTGCTTTGGGGATGCTGACACATTTTGACCCTTTTGCCGTACGGGATTGGGAAAGTCCTGTCTCATCAGATGAGCGATGGCCGTGAACATCCGATCGCCTTTGCCTCCCCAACACTGGCTGTAGCTGAGAGAACATTTGCCCAAATAGAAAAGGAAGATCTCCCGGTCGGATTTGGTGTAAAAGTTTTATCAGTATGTCTATGGCCACCATTTCTTTATCGTCAATGATCACAGGCCGTTGCTGGGCCTCTTCCATGAAGACAAGGTGATCCTGCCAATTGCATCTGCGAGGATTCAGCGCTGGGTCTTGTTATTGGCTGCTCACGTTTACTCATTTGAGCGCCGCCCAAGAACCCAGATTGCACATGCTGATGCGTTGAGCCATCTTCCACTGCGGACACTTTTAGCCATAATTTGCCCGTAAGAAACAGAGTAAAACATCCACTCACCCTCAACAATACTAAAAGCAACAAAAATGCCAGGAAGCAACAGTTCAAGAGGCCACAGAGTCAGCAGAAACTGCGGCAGGGGACAGGAGCGGCAAGCGAGCGGATCAGCAGACCCAAGAGGTGAGGGGTCCCTGGTCACTCCCGAGAGAGGGAGACCAGCGACCTGAAAAGCAATCTCCCCCCCCCCAGCCAGGGGACAGATGGAAGATGTTCCTCACCAAGGAACTGAAGGAGATGAAGGAGGACATCAAGGTAGAAGTAAAGGCGGCAGTCAACGTGGCAGTGACCGAGGCGCTGGCCATCATGCAGGTGGCCCTCGACAAATAGAAAAAGACTGGAATTCTAGGGGGAGCATTGTAAAGGAGCTGGAGAAAGCCACAACGGACCAGAGTGACCAAATTGCCGCCCTGGAGGCCGAAATTAAGAGGTTGGTGGTGACCCAGGAGTCCTGAAAAGGAAGGTGGAGGACCTTCCACGAGATTCCAAAATATCAGAATAGTGGGCCTGCCAGAGGGAATCGAGGGCAGGGACCCAACCAACTGCGTAGCCCAGATGCTGGGTAACCTAGTGGGGAGTGACAGCTTCCCCAAGCCGCCGGAGATCGACAGGGCTCACAGGTCGCTCCGCCCGAAACCCAAGGCGGGGGAGCAGCCAAGAGTGGTCATTGTCAAGTTGCACAAGAACCAGGACCGGGAAAGGATCCTGCGCCAGGCCAGACAAACAAAGGCCTGCAGCTGGGAAGGACACAAAATCAGAGTCTACCAGGACATTGGGGCAGACCTGGCAAAGCACTGGGCAGGATTTAACAGTGTGAAGTCGGCCCTGTAGGAACAATATAAAATTTGGGCTACAAACTCAACCTGAGCAAGAGTGGAGTCTTCTCTGTGAACCTGGAATGTGGAGAGGCAGAGCTGGGGGATTACCATTCAAACAAGCCCAAAGCAAATTCCGCTACCTGGAGATCCAGGTAGCCCACGACTGGACACGGATCCACAAGTGGAACCTGACCAGCCTGGTGGAGGAAGTTAAAAGCGACCTGCAGAGATGGGACTCTCTCCTGCTCTCCCTAGCGGGCAGGGTGCAGATGATCAAGATGAACGTGCTGCCCAGGTTCCTCTTCCTGTTCAGATCCATACCGATCTACATCCCCAAGGCTTTCTTTAACTCGGTCGACAAAATGAATATGGCGTTTGTGTCGGGGGGTGGGGGAAACCCAAGGGTCCAAAAAAAGGTCCTACAAAGAAAAAGAAACACAGGGGCCTAGCCCTCCCAAACTTTAAAAAAAATAAATTTAGAGTACCCAATTATATACGGCCATGTTAGACACTACCTTTAGGTGGTTGAGATAGGACGGAGGGATGCTGACTGTGAGGGACTTCTACACACAGGACAGGCTAGCGAACTTAGAGGAACTGACAGAAAAACTACAACTAGCCAACTGGAATGAACTGCAACACCTACAAGTAAAGAACTTCCCCTGCAAGGAGACGACAACATACCCACGATCCTGAGACACATAATGTTAGAGGAACTAATAAGAACGGGCAACCTAGGAGGGGGGAATTGAGGGACCTGCACGAACGATTACTGGGAAGAGCACGCTCCCCACTGGACGAAACATGGGAAAAGTGGGAGCAAGATCTAGGGTTAGGCCCTAAACTATAATCAGAAACGGATTTGCAATGAAACACAGAGCGCTGCAGTGCGGGGCTCTGGCTGATGGGGGGGCCCCATACGGAGAGGTGGCTGTGTGCGCCCCCAAAGTGTAAGTCCGCCCACCTCTGCTGCGAAGCCTTCACTGCGGTGAGGAGGAGGCGCTGGCCAATGCCCGTCGAGCGGAGCAGCAGGCCAGCAGCAGGCAGGCAGCCAGCTATGAGCACACATGGTTGTCGAGGGTCGAAACTCAATGCCCAGCCACCCGAGCGAGAGATGAGAGGTGAGCAGAGCAGCAGTTGGGAGGTGTGCAGATGCCAGGCAAGCACCGAGGTCATGTCTTGGTGAATCGGGAGCACTGGCCAGCGGGAGCAGGGCGACTCGAGAGCCAGAGGCCAGCCAGGCAGCAGGGTTGAGAGTGAGAGGGCGGGGCTGGCCAGGGAGGGTGGGATTTTGGGTTTTTGTGCCTTGCATTGTGTGAGCTGAGGGTGGGCGGGGTTGGGAGGGCATTGATGTCATTCAGGGTGAGGCTGGACATCATTAGGGATGGGACTCAATGTAATTGGGGACAGGGCTCAATGTCATTGTAGGCGGGGCACAACATCATTGGGGCAGGGCTCGACGGCATTGGTGGTGAGCCATCACATCACTAGGGGGCGGGGGGCATGATGTGGGGCCCCGCAAAGAGGGAGAGCAGAGCACAGGGTCCCCAACAGTGTAAGTCTGCCTCAGACTACAATATTAAACATTGATATTCCAAGGCATAATTGTTCACCGCATATGCTCCTCTAGACCTATTGCTTAGCATTCTTAAATATTATTTATACCAAAACAGACATTTTCACAATCATTATAGATATTAATGTTTCCAGACAAACATTGCTCAGTTTCGTACTTGACTGTAGGTCAATGATAGTGTGCAAGTTTTTAAGTTGGAGCAAAGCTAATTTTTTAGCTTTTTAAAAACGTACAATTTGGGGTTCACGTGATGTGAACGGGGGTGTGGCTGCATTTTTACGAGCTCCGGCTCTACCCGTCTTTGATATTTGTATCAGGGTATTTGCAAGTTTTTATAATAATAATAACACGACATAAACATGGTACAATAAACCCATCACAGTCTTCACACACCCCAACCATAAAACAACAATCCGGCCCTCTTCCCCTTTGGAATTCTGCTTCTGCTGACATTTTAATTTTCCCCGAGAAAGTCAACGAACGGCTGCCACCTCCGGGTGAACCCTAACATTGACCCTCTTAAGGCGAACTTTATTTTCTCGAGTCTGAGAAACCCAGCCGTGTCACTAACCCAGGTCTCTACACTCGGGGGCTTCGAGTCCCTCCACATTAATAAGATCAGTCCCCGGGCTACCAGGGCGGCAAGGCCAAGACGTCGGCCTCTTTCGCCCCCTGAACTCACGGCCCTTCAGAAACTCCAAAGATCGCTACCTCCGGACTCGGCATCACCTGTGTTTTGAGTACCATGGACACTGTCTTAGCGAAACCCTGCCAAAACCCTCTAAGCTTCGGGCATGCCCAATACATGTGGACATGATTTGCTGGGCTTCCTGCGCACCTCGCACACCTGTCCTCTACCCCAAACAACTTGCTCACCCAGGCCACCGTTATGTGTGCCCGGTGGACTACCTTGAATTGTATCAGGTTAAGCCTAGCACATGATGAGATGTATTAACCCTGCTTAGGGCATCCGCCCACAGACCCGCCTCTCTCCCTCTTCCTAGCTCGTCTTCCCACTTGCCCTTAAGGTCCTGCACCGGAGTTTCCTCCACCTCCGAAAGCTCCTGGTAAATATCTGATACCTTCCCCTCTCCCACCCAGGTACTGGAGAACACTCTGTCCTGTATCCCCCGTGGCAGCAGCAGCGGGAAGGCCGGAACCTGCTTTCTCAAGAAGTCTCGCACCTGCAAATACCTAAACCCATTCCCTGCTGGCAATTCAAATTTATCCTCCAAGGCTTTCAAGCTGGGGAAGCTCCCGCCTATAAATAGATCCCCATCCTCCTAATCCCCGCCCTTTTCCATCTCCGGAACCCACCATCCAGCCTATCCGGTAATCGGGGTCCAAACCGATGCTCTCTCCACTCTCTTATATCTCCTCCATTGCCCCCAGATTCTCAGAGCCGCCACCACCACCGGACTTGTGGAGTATCGGGCCTGCGAGAATGGAAGAGGTGCCGTTATCAGTGCTCCCAAACATGTGTCTTTACATGATGCCGCCTCCATCCGCTCCCACACCGATCCCTCCCCCACTACCCACTTCATAATCATGGCTATATTAGCCGCCCAGTAGTAGTTGCAAAAGTTCGGCAGCGCCAACCCTCCCTCCCCCCGACTGCTCTCCAGCAACACTTCCTTCACTCGTGGGGTTTTACCTTATTCACCCACTTGAAAAAGGCCCTTGGGATGAAGATGGGGAGGCACTGAAAGATAAACAGAAATCTGGGAAGGACCGTCATTTTCAAAGTCTGTACCCTCCCCGCCAGTGACAACGGGAGCATGTCCCATCTCTTAAAGTCCCCACCCATTTGTTCTACAAGCCGGGATAGGTTTTACTTGTGCAGTGCCTCCCATTCCCGGGCCACCTGGATTCCCAGATACCGAAAGCTCCATCCTAACATTCTAAGTGGCAGCTCTCCCAGTCTCTTCTCCTGCCCTCTTCCCTGGATCGCGAACATCTCGCTTTTCCCCATGTTCAATTTATATGCCGAAAAATTACCAAATTCCCCTCCACATAGGAGGATCCACATAACATCGCCCATCCCCTCCAACGGGTCCGAAATGTACAAGAGCAGGTTATCTGCGTAAAGCGAGACCCGGTGCTCCACCCTCCACCCCGAACCAGCCCTTTCCAGTTCCGAGAGGCTCTTAACGCCATGGCCAATGGCTCTATGGCCAGAGCAAACAGTAGCGGGGAGAGGGGGCACCCTTGCCTCGTTCCTCGGAGTAGTTTAAAATACCCCAACCTCAGCCGGTTCGTACACACACTCGCTACTGGTGCCTGATAGAGCAACCGCACCCAGTCAATAAAGCCCTCACCAAACCCAAACCTTCCCAGCGCCTCCCACAGGTAATTCCATTCCACCTGATCAAGAGCCTTCTCCACATCCATCGCTACCACCACCTCTATCTCCCCTCCTTCTGAGGGCATCATAATAACATTTAAAAGCCTTGGAACATTCACCTTGAGTTGCCTGCCCTTTACAAATCCCTTCTGGTCTTCGCCTATCACCCCTGGGACATAGTCCTCTATCCTTATGGCCAGTATCTTAGCCAGCAGTTTGGCGTCCACATTCAGTAGAGAAATTGGCCTGTATGACCCGCATTGCTCTGGATCCTTCTCCCGTTTCAGGATCAATGAAATCGAGGCCTGCGACATTGTTGGGGGGAGGACTCCCTTCTCTTTTGCTTCATTAAATGTCCTCACAGCAGTGGGCTCAATATCTCTGAAAACGTCTTCTAGAATTCCACTGGGTAGCCGTCCGGCCCCGGGGCCTTGCCCGACTGCATGCCCTCCAACCCCTCAATTTCAATTGGGGTTCCCTGCCCCTCCACCAGGTCCTCCTCCACCCTCGGGAACCTCAACTGGCCCAAAAACTGCCTCATCCCCTCCACCCCAGCCGGGGATTCCGACTCATATAATTTGCTGTAAAAGTCCTTAAACCCTCATTCACCCCCACTGGGTCCAGGTCCGTGATCCCACCTCTACTCTTTACTCTCCCTATCTCCCTGGCCGCCTCCCTTTTTCTGAGCTGGTGCGCTAACATTCTGCTAATCTTTTCCCTATACTCATAGATCGTTCCCCTTGCCTTCCTCAGCTGTTCCACCGCTTTCCCTGTAGTCAACAGCCCAAACTCCGCCTGTAACCTCCACCACTCCCTGAGTAGCCCCGCATCCGGGGCCTTCGAGTATCTCCTATCCACCTGGAGTATCTCCTCAACTAACCTATCCTTCTCAGCCCGTTCCGCCTTTTCTCTGTGGGCCCGTATCGAGATTAATTCCCCTCTGACCACTGTCTTCAAAGCTTCCCAAACCCATTGCTGCAGAGGCCTCCCCCGTATCATTTGTTTCCAGGTAGTTTTGGATGGACTTGTTCACCCGCCCACAGATCGCTTTGTCCGCTAACCCCACATCCAGCCTCCATAGCGGGCGTTGTCCTCTCTCCAAATTAGCCCGTAGATCCACCCAATGTGGGGCATGATCCGACACTGCGATTGCCGAGTACTCAGTATCCACCACCCCCGGTATTAGAGCCCTGCTCAGAACAAAAAAATCAATGCGAGAGTAAACCTTGTGGACATGGGAGAAAAAAGAAAACTCCTTTGCCCTTGGCCGTGCAAACCTCCATGGGTCTACTCCCCCCATCTGTTCCATAAACCCCTTCAATTCCTTTGCCGCGGCTGGCACACACCCTGTCCTGGATTTTGACTGGTCCAATTCCGGATCAATGACTGTATTAAAATCTCCCCCCATGATCAAGTTATGTGACCCTAAGTCTGGGATCTTACCTAACACCCACCTCATAAATTCCACATCATCCCAATTCGGAGCATATACATTCACGAATACCAACCGTACCCCTTCCAGCTTTCCATTCACTATTATGTACCTGCCCCCATGTCCGACACGATTCTCCCTGCCTCGAATGCCACTCGTTAATTGATGAAGATCGCTATCCCCCTGGACTTTGAGTCCAGCCCTGAGTGGAATACTTCGCCAACCCATCCCTTTCTCAATCTAGTCTAGTCTATAGGCTTTAGGTGTGTCTCTTGTAACATTGCCACGTCCGCCTTCAGCCCCCTCACATGCGCAAACACGCAAGCCCTCTTGACTGGCCCATTCAACCCTCTAACGTCCCATGTAATCAGCCTGGTCGGGGTCTTCCCGCACCCCCCCCCCCCCCCCCCCCCCCGCCCACCCACTCCCACCCCCTTATGTTTGGGACATTCTTTCTTAGCCAGGATGTTATGAGAGGCTAAGAAAGGTTTGATTGAGCAGCCTGTGCTCTTCTCTGTCTTATGGTAAGGGGTGTGCGCCAGACGATTGTGGGCTTATGGTTCTATCCTGGTCCTTTTCATCCTGAGCCCCTCTACCCATTGTAGTTTGAATTGTTAATCCTGTCTTGGTTAGTTTGTTGGGAGACGCTCACTGCAATGACTGTAATCCAGATCTATTGTATGAACATTTGCTCGTGCCTCTGTATAAAAACATGGAATGGTGATCATTCTGTACTGTGCCTGAGTTTGGGGCTTTGTTGTGTTTTGTGATATATGTAAAATATCATTTTAGAACCGATGCTTTCGTGAATTTTTTCTGTAATGTTTTATTTATGTTATTGTGGGGTTAAGGAATCTGTGATTGACTCCTGCAAGGGTACAGGCAGGTCCGATATCTGAGAGGAGGACGTTACAGTGTGGTATTGGTGCCTCTGGTGCTGAGGGTCATATGTTTTGGTGCGGTCCAGGACAAGGCGCAAAGCTCTTATCCTGAATTCTTGTGGTTTATGTAAGTAATCGCTGCGTGTGAATGTGTGCACCATTTCATCATGTTTTCATGGCTTTGGACAGCACGGTGGTGCAGTGGGTATCACTGCTGTCTCACGGCGCAGAGGTCCCAGGTTCGTTCCCAGCTCTGGGTCAGTCCATGTGGAGTTTGCACATTCTCCCTGTGTTTGCGTGGGTTTCGATCCCACAACCCAAAAAGATGTGCAAGAAAGGTGAATTGGCCATGTAAAATTGCCCCTTAATTGGAAAAAATGAATTGGAAACTCTAAATTTTTTTTAAAAAAATGTTTTCATGGCCTTAACCTCCTTTCCCTTGTCATATAGAGCCACCAAGTAGACTTTGGTGATTGTACTGGGTCAACTGTATTGCTGTTCTTCTGTCCTCCTCTGCATCTATGTATATCGAGACATTTTTGCTGTGCTGTACCATTCCTGTGGTTTTGTTGTGTTATTTATTAAAATGGAAAAACGTCAAAAATATATACAATTCATTATTTGTAAAAAGTAGACAGTAAATGTACGTAATAAATGTGAAATAAAAATAGCTACTATTTAATGTTTCAAGCATATAAACATGTTAAGTGTGACAGCTGTTTGTACAGCCATGCTCTCTGCTTCAGGACACTTTATTTTTAAACAGTGACTGGGGTCTTGCTGACTCTGGAGGTAGCCGTTGTAGTATCCAGCTGTAATTTTCCTTCACTTTTAGACGGACTGAATAAAAATATTTTCAAACGTACTGTGAATTGAATTCAAAGCTGCTAGGTGGGGGAAAGATAAACTGGGAGTACAAGAGAAAGACTTGTCTATGTGCCCATTATTCCAGTCATTTCTCGTGCCACTGTTCCATAATTATCTGCCATATTTACAATGCCAATTCACCAGCCTTTTAACAATAGCGTCTGTTTCATTCAACTAGCAGGTATGAGATATTGTTGGATGATATCTTATAAAATAAATCACTGTTACGAACCCTGCTGATGTTAAATGCAAGGGTATCCCAAAACCCAGAGAAGGGTAACTTGGAACATCAGTCCTTAGTGGTGTATACTTTCAATTTGGTATAATGGGACAAAAGATATGCTAATCAGGGAGGTATAGTCCTGTCGCTTTGTGATCAATTAATAAAGAATATTATTAAATTAGCAGAAAAACACACAAGAAGGGTTATAATACACAACAATAAACTTAACTACACAATGGCTATACACACACAGTATTATATGACGTTACACTTCAGTTCCCAACTACCTATGTTTCCTGAACTCTGAGATGCCTCTTGTTCCCAAACAACATCCAATATTATATAACGTTAATCCAGCAGGTAATTACCATGCACAGGTTATTTGTTCATGTTTGGCAAAACTCTCTTCCGTTTCAGCAAAGGCGTATCTTCTTGGTTCGTGTTTTCGACTTTAAACAGCTGCCCTCTTTAGCAATAACTTGTTTTCAGGGGAGCTTGTTTTCTGCAGTTGGGTTGGCTATGATGGTAGCTGCAGCTACTCTGCCCCTTTCTCCAGTTATTGTCATAGACATAGACATAGAATTTACAGTGCAGAAGGAGGCCATTCGGCCCATCGAGTCTGCACCGGCTCTTGGAAAGAGCACCCTACCGAAGGTCCAAACCTCCACCCTATCCCCATAACCCAGTAACCCCACCTAATCCCCATAACCCAGTAACCCCACCCTACGGGCAATTTTGGACACTATGGGCAATTTAGCATGGCCAATCCACCTAACCCGCACATCTTTGGACTGTGGGAGGAAACCGGAGAACCCGGAGGAAACCCACGCACACACGGGGAGAACGTGCAAACTCCGCACAGACAGTGACCAAGCCGGAATCGAACCTGGGACCCTGGAGCTGTGAAGCAATTGTGCTAACCACCATGCTACCGTGCTGCCCCTAAGTGCTGCTAAGGATATATCATTATTTCCCTTTGGACTAGGCTTTTTTAGCCAATTCCCTTATCTCTCCACTTTGAAGTTACCTTTTCCATATCCCATTGTTTTCCCCTAGTCACATAGGTAAACATTTGCTTTTCTCACTGGTTTGCTAATTCACATATCAAAACCCGCTTCAGACACCTGCCCTTTTTTATTTTATCGCAATTTTAATCTTAATTTTCTCCAATTCTTAACACCTTCCCTCTTTTTTCAAGTGAAATGTCATAATTTGAAGACAATTTAATTTCCCAACTATTTCTTAACAGTTCTACCTTATTTAACATTACAAAGATTTAGAAGCATGTATTAACATAAAGTATACCTGAAGTATTTACACGCAAGGTTCCCAATAATCTCTTTTACATTTGTGACAATGCATTAGTAATGTTATCTCACCCAGCCACATTAATGATTCTCAAATTCATAGAATCATAGAATTTGCAGTGCAGAAGGAGGCCATTCAGCCCATCGAGTCTGTACCGGCTCCTGGAAAGAGCACCTTACTTAGGCCCATGCCTCCACCCTATTCCCATAACCCAGTAAGCCCATCCAACCTTTTTGGACACTAAAGGCAATTTAGCATGGTCAATATATCTAAACGGCACATCTTTGGACTGTGGGAGGAAACCAGAGCACCGGAGGAAACCCAAGCAGACATGGGGAGAACATGCAGACTCCGCACAGACAGTGACTCAAGCCGGGAATCGAACCTGGGACCCTGGAGTTGTGAAGCAATTGTGCTAACCACTGTGCTGCTCATAAATTAAATGTTTGTAGTAACAAACTCCATCTAAATAACCTAGTGTTCCAATTTTGAAATCTCCCCAGAGGTTCTAAGGGATTACGATCTGCATATATGATTGTTTCTGTTGATTTATTGGCAACATAACTCTCAAACTGTTGTCATGCCGATACCAAACTTAAAGTCTCTTCTTCAATTGTGGAATACTTCTGTTGATGAGGATTTAATTTACTTGCGAAATGCCACAGGCTTTTCAATTCCAAGTTCATCTTCCTGCAACAACACAGCCTCCATACCAATGTCAAAAGCATCCACAGCCAGTTTAAACCATTTGTTATAATTTGGTGCAGCTGTGGGAGTGTTCGCGGTCCTAACCAGGAAAGTGCAGCAGGAGTTGGACCCGGACCCTTTGGTGGTGATATTTGGGGTTTTAGAGAAGCCGGAGCTTATGGAGAGGGGAAGGCCGATGTCATGGTCTTCACCTCTCTGATTGCAGGGCAGCAAATTTTACTGGAGTGGCGGTTGGCATCGCCACCGGGGGTAGCGGCATGGTTGGGTGACCTATACGACTTCCTGCGGTTGGAGAAGATAAAGTATAAGTTAAGGGGCTCTGCAGAGGGTTTTGAGAAAAGGTGAGGGATGTTTGTGACCGTGTTTGACGAGCTGTTGATTTGTTTCCATGTGCTGTACCGAGCAGGAATTGCCATGAGTTTTCTAGCGCTCGGCCCTGCGAGGCCGGCAACGCTATTCAACGTCAATTGATCCACTTAACGAGGCTTCACGGGCTTCCCGCCCCGAATGTTGGCTCGCCAACTGATTCGCTGGGACCGCGCTTGCCAGCCGCCCGCCAACAACATCAAGCAGCACTTAAGCTGCACTTGCTCAGCCAACCCCAGCCAGCTCACAACAATGGCGCTGAGGAGACCGGCCCCAAGATTCGGGGATGCTGACCTGGGGAGGTTCCTGGATGCGGTGGAGGCTGGAGGGATGCCCTGGTCCCTCGAGGGCCCCGAAGGAGAGCCACAAGGCAGCCAGTGCTGCCTGGGACGAGGTGGTGGCAGCAGTGGAGAACCTGGTGCATGATGCCGGCACCATGAGTGAAGGTGTCCAAGGCGTCTCGCAGTCGGTCTCGGCAGTATGTCTGCGCCACTGGAGGATGTCACCTAGTACCAGGCTGACCTTGATGAGGTACTGCGGGACATGTCCCACTCTCAGATGGGAATGGCCAAGGCGCTGCAGAGCTTGTCCCAGTCACAGGTGGGCATGACTGAGGCACTGCAGAACATGGCCCGATCACCGGGGGATTTGTTCTAGTCACTGAGGAGCATCGCTGAGGGTGTCGACACGATGATGCGGACCATGGGGAACCACCAGGGCTGGCAGAGCCAGATGATACATCGGCATCAGGGGCCCGAACCAGCTGCCCCTCCGTCTCAAGGTTAACCCCAGGGCCCTGTGGGCATCAACCAGGAGGAGGAGGCACTGAGTGTCAACCCAGACCCATCCCATGGGGCGGCAACAGTGACCACCAACACTCCTGAGGTCCACCCCCTTGATGAGGCTACGCTCCGGGGCCAGCACACCGGACAGGGCGGCACGGTATGTGTCGTCGACAGATGAGCCGAGGCCCTCTGGCCCCAGAGGATGCCCGCCAGGGGCAAAGAAGGCACAGGACAAGGTAAGCAGCTAGCTGCCTCCACCCCAGATGTGCATCCTGGGGAAACACTGAGACGTAGTGGTAGAGCTAGGAGGGCCAGGCACGTTGCTCGTCACTGAGGGCACCGGGGTAGGGTGGAGGGGTTAGTAGAGGGTGGGGGCTGCACTATCGGGAATGGGGTATTGTACAGCACATTAAACAACTCTTTGCGCAAACATTACGATGCCTCTGTCACTTTCTTCCGCAATGCTGGCTGGCCCCCGGACCCTTTGCCTGTCTCTCCAGGCCGTGGTCCTGTCCTGGGGTTATGTCCCACATCCTGGGTGTTCGGATGTTGGCTGCTGCATGTGTGGTGTTGACTCCCACACAGTGTCCAGTCATCAAGGTGCGATCGGAATGGTAGACAATGGCTCCCACATGCTACGTGGCCCGCCTACACACGGGAACCCACTTGACATGTGTGAAGTGCTCACTTAGCCACGGTTGCTATTCCCTATCAGCAATAGCCTTCAGCCGCGCAGCCAGAGGCCTCAGCAGTCGGTGGGGCAAATGGACAGGGATTGCCCCCGGAATGGGATGGGGATCCAAGGGTTGGCATGGTGGTGCCATGAGCGATTGCCCCCCAAGTTGCCCTCCCCCCCCCCCCAGCACCTCCCCCCTACCTTTCCATGGCGGCCCTCCTCTGGGGGGAGTGCCCCAATCCCGCTGAGCACTGGCGGGGGGCAAGCCCAGCAACCCCGGTCTCTTTGCCAGTGAACAAAGATGGCTACTCATCTCCTCGGCTTGCTACAGAAGCTCTTCTATCAAGTTCATGTTTTTCAAAAGGAGTACTAATCGGTGCCAGCGTGAGCACCTGCTGGGGAGGCCACTGAATGATGGGGGGCCATTGGATAATGGGTGGCTCTCGTTAATTGTATGAAAATGGGGCTAAAGTGGTGATAATTGGTTTCTTGCCATGCTACGGCAAGATCCCGATTTCGCCCATGGGAGCTGGCTGGTTGCATTGCTAACTGTTTGGCGCCTGGCACGGATCTAATTTTTGGCCTCTCCCGCTATACACCGGCCTCGTTTCGCTTGAGCGAGCGCGTAATGAGGCCGGAAGACAGCGACCAAATTCTTTTTTCTTGTTGCAGGTTCTGGAAAATTCCAAATGGCCTGTATTTTCACATCTCGTGGAGCCATCTGATCATGTCTCACCATATGTCCTAAATATGAAATTTGAATTTTAGCAAATCCGCTTTTTGTCAAACTCATGACTAGATTTGCTCTTTTAAGCGTTCAAACAAGTTATTTTAGGTGTTCCGCCAACTTCAGCATGATTCCACCACCAAACACATCTTCCCCTCACTCCCCGTCAGCATTTCACAGGGACTGTTCCCTCTGGGATACCTTAGTCCGCTCCTCCAGCCTCAACGCATCACCCTCTTCCCACAGCACCTTCCCATGCTATCACAGAAAATGTAACACCTGCCCCTTTACCTCCTCCCTGCGCACCATCTCAGGCCCTAAACACTCTTTTCAAGTGAGGCAGCGCTTCACGTGCACCCCCTCAATCTGGTCTATTGCATTCATTGCTCCCAGTGCGGTCTACTCTATATTGGAAAGACTAAACGCACACTAGGTGACCGCTTTGCAGAACACCTCCGGTCTGTCCGCATGCAAGACCCAGACCTTCCTGTCGCTTGCCATTTCAACACACCGTCCACATGTCTGTCCTTGGCCTGCTGCAATATTCCAGTCAAGCCCAGCGCAAACTGGAGTAACAGCACCTCATTTTCCGATTAGGCAAGTTACAGCCTTCCGGATTTAACATTGAGTTTAACAACTTCAGACTGTGAACTGTCCCCTCCACTTTCACCCCAATTTTGTTTCGATCAAGTTATTTTTATTTTTATTTCTTTCATTGATCTGTTTTCCCTCACCATTGTTCCCCCCACCCCACTTGGGCCACAACTGTTCCTAGTTGCCATTTAACACACTGTTCAACTTTGTTCTGCATTCACACATTTTAATCTCTTTATGTGCCGCTATCAACACCCTTCTTAGCCTTAATCACCCCAATTTACTGAGATTGTCCAGTATTTTCTGGTTTTGTTATTAATCTGAATGCGGATGTGGTGTTTTTGCAGGAGACTCATTTAGGGGTCAGAGATCAAGGTTGCGGAGACATGGGTGGGACAAGTTTTTCATTTGGTTTTTGGTGGTAGGGACAGGCGCGTGGCAATAATAATCAATAAAAAGGTTCAATTTTCTGCTGCCAAGATCTTGGTGGAACCCAATGGTAGACATGTTATTGCTTGTGGGTCTCTGGCGGGCACCTCGGTGGTGAACACAGGGAGAAGGCTAGTCGCAGAAGGCAGCTTTCCAGGAGATTGTGCAGATAATAGACCCGAGTGGCAGTCAGGTTTCTGCCCCAATGTGGCTTTTGAAACATTTTTTTAATGTACTTTATTCCAAACATGTGTAAAAAACAGCAACATATACAAACCCACAGTCCACAGATTGTACAATTTTCCCCCTTTTCCTCCCTCTGCTTCCCCCTTGTGACGAACAGCTCCTCAAACATTGTCATGACAACCCCCACCGCATCTCAAAGCCCTCCGCTGACCCCTTCAACTCAAATTTAATCTTTTAAAATCAAGAAAAGTCGTACAAGTCCCCACGCCAGGCTGCCACCCCCGGCGGCGTATCCGACCTCCAATTTAGCAAGATGTTTCACTGGGCAATTAGAGAAGCGAAGGCCACAACATAGGCCCCCCCTTCCACTCCAGCAGCTCTGGCACTGCTGATACCCCAAAAATTTCCTTCATTGGGTCTGGCCTGTCCTCCATCCCCACAATCTTAGATAGCGTCCCAAACATCACCTCCCACTATCTCTCCAGCTTCTCGGAACCCCAAAACCTGTGCGCATAATTCGCCAGCCCCTGCCCACACTTCTTGCACTCATCGACCACCCCCTGAAAGAACCCACTCATCTTCACCCAGGTCATATTGCACCTTTGCGCCACCTTAAACTGGATCAAACACATCTTCGTGCAGGAGGTTGAATCATCCTACGCATCGTCACACACCACAGTCCCCACCCTATTTCTCCCCCTCCAAATCCCTCCTCCCATTTGTTCTTGATCCTCACCACCTGCCGACCCCTCCTGCTCCCCCAACCACCCGTATATCTCCCCAATCCTACCCTCGCCCAACTCAATCAATTTAGTTCAATGTGGCTTTTGAAACATTTCAATTGGATCTCTGTATATTGGACCCCCAGTAGAAAGTTCAGCCATGATGGATTTTTTGGATGGGTTATTCATCCCAGTGGTGAAGAGGGAGAGGCTGGAAGAGTTGGAATCCCTATTGGGCCCATAAGAAATTAAGAAATGTATTGGGTTGATGCGAATGAATAAAGCCCCAGGCCTTGATGGCTTTCGTATTTAAGTTTTATAAGAAGTTTGTGGAACAATTGAGCCCTCTAATTATAGATATGTTTAATGACTCATTGTCCTGGGGTTCGTTGCCCGTTATACTTGCGCAGGCCTCTATTTCCCTGATCCTTAAGAAGGACAAGGACCATGGAATGTGGGTCATATTGACCTATTCTGCTTTTGAACGCAGACACCAAGTTGCTTCCCAAAGTGCTGGCACTGCGGTTGGAGTCCTGTCTCCCAGAGGTGAGCTCATTCAAGGGTCAGCAATTGTCAGCCAATATACATCAGCTATTAAATGTTGTCCTCTTCCCCTCTTCAGTACCCAAGCCGGAGGTGATTGTTTCCCCAGATGCAGAAAAGCCATTTGATAGGGTGGAGTGGGGATTTCTCTTTGAGATTCTTGTGAGGTTTGGATTTGAGCAAAAGTTTATATCCTGAATGTTTACTTTATAGGGCTCCCATTGATAGTGTTCGCACAAATGCTTTGAACTCAGGCTACCTTCCACTGAATAGGGGCATGAGGCAGGGATGTCCGTTGTCTCCCCTCCTATTTACTTCAGCAATAGAATCGCTTGCCATCACACTGAGGTCTTTCAACAAGCAGAGGGAGATCAATTGGGGAAGGGTGGAGCAAAGGATGTCCTTGTACGCAGATGATCTGCTTCTTTACATTACAAACCCTGTATCCACTATGGATGGAATAATTAAGCTACTTAGGAGTTTTGACTCCTTGTTTGGGTATAAGTTGATTTTGGATAAGAGTCAATATTTCCCGGTTAACTCCCCAGGGAGTGAAGCACATCTGGGGATGTTACTTTGACAGATGCAGCTTTCATTGTCTGGGTATCCGGGTGGCCCACAATTGGGTCTCCCTTCATAAATACATTTGGGGTATTAACGATGGCATAGTTGCCATTCTCTCTGGCAAGATTGTCCTCTAATCCTGTAGTGGTGTCCACCCTGAAGTAGTTCAGACTGCATTTTAAAACTTAGCTCCCTGTCTTTGCTGGCCCTGGTCTGCAATAATCACCTCTTTTTGCCAGCGGGTTTAGACTCGACATCTAGGTCATGGGAGGGGAAGGTGTTCGCGAGGTTTGGGGACTTGTTCGTGGAGGGAAGGTTTGCCAGCTTGAAGGAACTGTTGGAAAAATGTCATCTTCCTGGTTCCAATCTGTTTAGATATTTTTAGATCTGCGATTTTTTTGCGTAAGGCTTTCCCCCTGGCACCACCCTCCTCCCTGATGAAGAGGATTTTGTCTTCGGGTGGATCTGGTGGGGGGAGCATTTTGTGTATTTAGAGCCGCATCCTATCAGTGGAGGCGGCTCCATTGGGTCGGCTCCATTCGTTGAGGTAAAGGTGAAATGGGATGGTGAATTGGGACCTATTCTGGATGAGGTGTGGAGCGAGGCTCTTCGCAGGGTCACCTCCACATCGTCTTGTGCTCTGCTTAGTCTAATCCTATTCAAGATGGTGCACAGGGCCCATCTGACCAAGGTGGGGATGAGTGTTTTTTTTCTCTGGGGTGGAGGATAGGTGCAAGTGTTGTTCTCGGGGGCTGGCTAACCACACTCATATGTTCTGCCAAATTAATGAGCTTCTGGGTTTCCATCTTTAGCACCATGTCAGAGATACTTAACATCGGTCTGGAGCCATGTCTGCTGGTGGCCATTTTCGGGGAAACAGACTCGCCGGTGCTGCAGACAGGGGTGAAGGCGGAGGTCCTCGCCTTTACCTCATTAATAGCCCAGAGAGAAGTTCTGCTTGGTGATGCTCGATCAATAACTCCAGAAGCGAGATTGGATGTCAATTGAAGGCTTTATTGGACTAGACGTTTCCCCCAGCAGCGCAGGTACAGAATGCAGCTGCTAGGGAGACACAGGCTCTTATACTCCGCCTTACTGGACGGAACCAGCAGGCAGGCTTCACCAATTATTTTGCTGTCTCAGGTTCCTCCCACACCAATGGTCTTACAGCATCAACCTGGGTACCATAATACCCCAAATACCGACAACCACACTTGGGTGGAGCCCAGTGCCTTGGCTTGGTTGGGTGACCTTATGTTTTTCTTCCATTTGGAGGAAGTCAAATACACCATTCGGGCGATGCTCGAAGGGTTCTATCTAAGATGGCAGCCAATCATTTCCCTTTTAAAAAAAAAACAGTAGTCACCGTCAGTTGTTAAGATGTTCAGTTTAATGTTGTCGTTGGGGGGGGGGGGGGGATTCTTGATTGTTTATCATGTTCTTGTTGCATTGTAACATTAACTATTTTATATTATTTTGTTTATAATGAAAACCTTTCAAAAAATATATATTTTTAAAGCTTTTGTTCCTCCACATGAGTAAGTGAGAGGGAACCAGAGGAAACATTTTTTCACCCAGAGGGTGGTGGAAATGGGCGGGATTCTCCTAACCCCCACCGGGTCGGCGTGAATCCCGCCCTCACCATCCTCCTAATTCTCCGGCCCCCCAAAAATCAGCTCGGCGTGAATCGCGCCGCCCACCTCGGAGAATGGGCCGAAGTCCCGCCGGCGTAAATTGGAGTAGGTCCCTTACGGGCAGGATCTGGCGGCGCGGGCGGGCTCTGGGGTTCTTGGGGGGGGGGGGGATCTGGCCCCGGGAGGTGCCCCCACGGTGGCCAGACACGCGATCGGGGCCCACCAATCCGCGGGCGGGCCTGTGCCGTGGGGGCACTCTATTCTTCCGCACCGGAGGCTGTACCGGTCCGCCATTCCTGGTGCGGAATCAAAGCCCTCTGCGCATGCGCAGGGATGACGCCAGCATGCGCTGGCGCTCCCACGCATGCGCCAACTCACGCCGGCCGGTGGAGGCCCTTCGGCGGCGGTTGGTGTGACGCCAAGCCCCTTTCCCGCCGGCCGGGCGCAAACCACTCCGGGGCGGCCCGACGTAGGAGTGGATCACGCTACTCCGTCCCGCCAGGACCCCCCGCCCCACCGGGTAGGGGAGAATCCTGCCCGCGGAGTGTTCTGCCTGTGGAGGCAGGCACTCTCGCCACATTCACAAAGCATCTAAATGAGCACTTAAATCGGCAAGGCATAGTAGGCTGTGAACCAAGTGCTGGTAAATGGGATTAGTATAGATTGGTATTTGATATTCGACTTCGACATGGTGGGCCGAAGGGCCTATTTCTGTGCTGCACGCCTTTGTTCTTACCACTAAATGAATCTTTGAATTCTTTCATCAGAATTACTGAAGAGCCTCCGATTCTTTCTATTTTTAATGCTCTCACCTATCAAAAGTACTTTGTTTAACCCTTTCAAATTGAATAGAAGTCTGTTTTCTTATGTTTCAAACTTCTGTCTGCTCAATATAGCTTTCTTCACTGTATCATACCACCCAGACCTTTTCTCTGACAAAGATGCATAAATTTCACTATCCCTACCTACAAGTTTATGCTAAAAGCAGCGACTAAATATTTTGAAACCGTTTAATTTATCTCGCTATTTTCCTCAAGTTAGTTAAAAAATGCCGCTATATCCTTTTCATCAAATTTTGGAAGTGCCTAGGAGGGTGAATGCACTGATATCGTAGTTTGTTTGGGCGGATAAAGCCCCGCGGGTTAAGAAATCGCTTCTGGAGCGGGATTGATGGGGGACAGGTTAGCTCTTCCAATCTTGATTAATTATTATTGGACGGTGAATATAGCCATGGTTAGGAAGTGGGTAGTGGGGGAGGGGTCGGTATGGGAGCAGATGGAGGCAGCTTCATGTGAGGACTCAAGTTTGGGGGCACTGTTGACGGCGCCTCTACCTTTCTCGCCCACCAGGTACTCCACAAGCCTGGTAGTGGTGGCGGCAGCATCTGAGGCACCTATCTGCGGGAAACACAGGTTTACTCCGCGGGGGGAGGGGGGGGGCTGGAAGGGGGGCTTTGGGGGTGGCAACGGGCGGGGATTGAACGGTTTGGGGATCTATTAATTAGGGGCAGCTTCTCAAACTTGGTGGAGGAATTTGAGTTGCCCGCCAGGAATGGGTTCCAGTATTTGCAGGTGAGGGATTTTGTCAGGAAGCAGGTACCGTCTTTCCCCACCTTCAGCCCCAGGGGCTGCCGGACAAGGTAGTGTCAAAACCAGGGGTGGGGGAGGGTAAAGTGTCGGAAAGTTATAAAGTGATGGATTGGGAGGGAGCCCCGATAGGGTTAGGGGTAGTGAAGCGCAAGTGGGAGGAAGAATAGGAAAGGGAGGTGGAGGCTGTATTGTAGGAGGTTTTTAGGAGTGTGAACACATCCTGTGTGTGCTAGGCTTAGCCGTATTCAGTTTAAGGTGGTCCACAGGGCACATATGACTGTGACCAGGATGTACAAGTTTTTTAAGGGGTGGAGGGTAGGTTTGGGTGGTCCACGAGTGGGCCCGCGAATCATGTCCACATATTTTGGCCCTGTCTGAAACTTGGGGGATTCTGGCGGGGGTTCGCCGACATTATGTCAGAGGTCTTGAGGGTGAAGGTGGTCCCAAGTCCAGAGGTGCTGAACTTTGGAGTGTCAGAAGACCCAGGAGTCCAGGGGTCGAGAGAGGCAAATGTCCTCGCCTTTGCCTCCCTGGTAGCCCAGAGGCGGATCTTATTGGAATGGTGGGAATTGGGACCACCAAAACCGGCGGTTTGGGTGAGACACCTAGCAGAGTTCCTCAGGCTGGAGGAGATAAAGTTTGCCTTGAGAGATGGCAGCCGTTCTTCGACTTCTTTGAAAATAGATGTCAGCAGTGGGGGGGGGGGGGGGGGGGGGGTAAAAAAAGTGGGGTGTTAAGATATATATTTGTTTTGATTGTTTGCTTGCCTTTTTTATGGGTGTGTTATATAACACACACATACACACGCACTACATATATATTATGTGTATATATATATATATATATATTAAAAATGCTGTAATATTTTTCAACAAAAACAACAAGATTTTGGAAGTGCCTGTACGCATCTAAATATCTCCCCACCAGGTTCATGTCAAGAACTAACTTCTCCCTCAACCTGCTCTGATGTCTTCCATCACTTTAAGTTCAAATGCTCTCCTTTGCTCCTTTTCCCTTTATGCCATTGCTAACTTCTCCATTCCCAATTCTCTTTGAAAAGCTCCCTTGCCCTTTCTTTTTGCTTTTCCTGCAATTCAAATTTCTTCACTTCCTTTTTATCCCCTTTGTCTCCAATTCAATTTTCTTAATTTCTATTTCTTTATCTTTTCCTTCATTTCTAATTGTTCCCTGAATTTTAGCTGATTAAATGTCCTAATTTTTCAAAGATCCGTATCTATTTGACAACTTTTGCATATTTAAGTACTTTGTTATTCTTTCAAAAAGTTGCCCTTGACTGAATGTTGCAGGCTGGCACATTCTAAGGTCCAGGACCCCATGCAGTGACACACAAAAGCTTAGAGCACCTACCACAGAGGCACAATGGGCAAATGTCATTGTCTAAGGCCTCCATAGTACACCAAGGGGATGGAAATTGTATCAAACCCTTCATGCTGCACACCTGATAAGGAATGCACAGAGTATTACAATAGAATTGAGACACCTCAGAGTGGCACATGCTATATGGAGAAAAGTTGAATTTTATTGTACTTGATATAATTTCTAAGTCAATGTTTTGTAATGTACTTCTGGTTTTCGAATAAAGTGATTCTTCAAGGACAAGGCTAGCCAAATGTACTTCGGGTGTGTGGATGCCTGCAATCTCCCTAAATGCAGGACACAACTGCAAAATGTGGCATTCATAATTACAAACCAAACAATAGAGTGTAACTATCCACATATCTTCTTATGCAGCTTTTGCAGTACATCATCTTTTCCAAATACGTCTTTCTTTGCTTAACTGCGTACACTTTAAAAAAATATATCAACTGCAACTGGAGAACCATCAACTCAGTGAAACAAGCCCTTCGTTCTGCCTGACATTTGCTGATCTTCCAGTTGTCTATGATACAATATTGCAGATGGGCACATTCCCAAGGTCCAGGATAATGTGCTAAGGGATACACTGAAACTCAGGGCACCTGTTGCAACCAAAGTATGCAACATTATAATGCACCAAGGGACTGGACACGGTGTAAACCCATTCAGGCAGTATTGTTTAATTTGAAATGAATACTGTAAATTTAATCTGTAATTCTAAGTTTAGGGAAGAACTTCAACATGTCACATTCTGTATGGAAAGAAACTGCTTTGTTTTGCAATTTACGTAACATTAAATGTGAACTGATGTAACGTTACAAATTTTATAGAGAATATTTTTGGGGGTGGGGGGGGGGGGGATCAAAGGCTCAACCGTTACCTTTCCTGGCACTTTGCACCACACCATCAGTATCTGGTAGCTACTTTGTTTCATCAGGTAGGTTACTATGCTCAGTTAATAATACAATCCAACATTATGTATCCTCTCTTGTTCTCTGGAATTCCTGTTGTTTTGATCTAACATGGATATAATAGTTTTAATGGATTGCTCACTTTCCTTAGAGAGCTCATCAAAATTTTAACTACTTTTCTGGTGCAGTATACAACAATCTTTGTTATCAAGTCAAAACAGCTTGCTGGGAATTCTGGACATGAATGCCCCGAATCCTGAACCCAATACATTAAAAATATGCAGGCTCAGATTTTTAAAAACCCTTCAGTGAAAATATTGAAATATGATGAACTTTTCATTGATTTCTTTAGTTACTAGAATGAATCCTATATCTCGATAGATTGCTGACTTGAAGTGGTACAGCATCACATCAGATCTCATTTTAGGTTTTAAACTATTCAGCAAATATATTCAATAGAAAAATGAACAATTGAAAAGATTAAGTAGAATTTCTACAGTAAATAGTTAACACTGATTGTGGGAAGCTCTAAAAAAACAATCTAAATTGTTCTAATTCTAATGGCTTACAGCTACATAATATTTGCCCAAACACACGTTTTGGATTTTAATGATAAAATATTAAATAACTGGCATGGAGACAAGATTTTCTCTCTCTCTTGTACACCCCCCAAGAAGTGCATGATTTCTCTTTCAAGTTTTTCAGACAACCATAGAATCTTACAACATTTATAAAGGGTTAAACATGAAAACAAATCATGACTAGCTGGATCTTTGTTTAGACTTATGACAAACAAATTGGAATTAATCTCTACTAAGCTAAAACAAGGCAGACTGGTTTCATTTTGTCAAAATTATAGTAGTTCTATATTCATTTGTTCATCCACCTATTTAAAAAAACATTCTCATTTGTTAGTTAAGAGGTGGAAATGAGATCTGATATATTAAAATGCCGTTACAATTCTATTTTTTTTGTCCAAATTTCTGCCACCAGTCCTGTTCTTGCTAACCTACATTGGCTCACCGGTCAAGCTACATCTCGATTTTAACAGTCTCATCATTGTTTTACAAATTCTAATCTCCTCCTGCCCCCAAACCCTACAAGATATGTGCTCATCTAATGCTGGCCTCTTGAGCATCCAGGATTCTAATCACCCTCCCATTAGTGGCTTTGCATCAATCTTCACTGTGGAAGACATTGCAAATATCCCCAAGGTACTAGATGGACAGATTTCAAATAACATGGTAGAACTTACAAACATCTCAATCACAAGGGATAGAGTAAAGAGAACTCAAGGGGCTACAGGTGGACAAGTCACCAGGACCCAATGAACTGGGTATTAATGGAAATGGCTGCAGAAATAGTGGACCCGTTAGTTGAAATTTACCATAACTCGCTAAATTCCAGGAGGGTACTGGGAGATTGAAAAATAGCCAATGTGACTCCCTTGTTCAAAAGGGGAGAAATACAGAAGACAGGGAGCTATAGGCCAGTTAATTTAACATCTATTATTCACAAAATGGAGTCAATAATCATAAAGGAAATATCTATAATCATAAAGGAAATAGCTAATCATTTAGGAAAGCTAGTAAACATGGTTTATGAAAGGTAAATCATGTTTGACAAATTTGCTAGAATTCTTTGAGGATATATCAGGGAGAGTAGATAGAGGGGAACTTGTAGATGTAATGTATTTATTTTTCCAAAAGACATTTGACAATGTGCCGCATAAAATGATACGAAAATAGGTGGAAGGGCATGTTGTGATGAGGATATTGTGATTCTGCAATGGGATATAGATAGGTTGGATGACTGGGCGAAAACCAAGCAAATAGATTTTAATGTGGGGAAGTATGAAGTCACTTTGGTAGGAGGAATCAAAAAGCAGATGATCTAAATGGAGAAAGACTGCAAAAAGGATATAGTAGCATTGGAGGCAGTCCAAAGGAGATTTACCAGCTAATTCCTGGGATGAGAGGGTTGTCCTATCAAGAGAGACTAATTAGTCTGGGTCTGTATTCCTTTGAATTTAGAAGAGTGAAGGGTGACCTTATTCACGCATACAAGATCCTGAGGGGGCTTGACAGGGTAGATGGTAAGATGTTTTCACTAGTAGGAGAGTCTCAATCAAGGGACCATAGCTCCAAGATAAAGGGTTAATCATTTAAAACTGAGGTGCAGAAATATTTCTTCTCGCAGAAGATGGTGAACCTCTGGAATTCTTTGCCCGGAGGGCAGTGGAGGCTGGATCATTAGAAGAATTTAAAGTGGAAGTGGATAAATATTTGATAGCTCAGGAGGGCTAAGGAGAAATGGCACAGGTAAGGAGTAGAGGTTGGCATAGGTCATATTGAATGGCGGAGAAGGTTTAACGGGTCCAGTGGCCTATTCCTGCTTCTATTTCTTGTGTTCCTGGGCGGGATTCTCCGACCCCCCCGCTGGGTTGGAGAATCGCCGGGGGCTGGCGTGAATCCCGCCCCCGCCGGTTGCCGAATTCTCCGGCACCGGCGATTCGGCGGGGACGGGAATCGCGCCCCCCCCCCCCCCCCCCCGGCGATTCTCCGGCCCAGATGCGCCGAAGTCCCGCTGCTGGAATGCCTGTCCCGCCGGCGTGGATTAAACCACCTCTCTTACCGGCGGGACAAGGCGGGCTCCAGGGTGGGGGCGCAGGGTGATCTGGCCCCGGGGGGGTGCCCCCACAGTGGCCTGGCCTGCGATCGGGGCTCACCGATCCGCGGGCGGGCCTGTGCCGTGGGGGCACACTTTTCCTTCCGTCTTCGCCATGGTCTCCACCATGGCGGAAGAGACCCCCTCCACTGCGCATGCGTGGGGATGCTATGAGCGGCCGCTGACGCTCCCGCGCTTGCGCCGCCCGGCAATGTCATTTCCACGCCGCCTGGCGGGGCACCAAAGGCCTTTTCTGCCAGCTGGCGGGGTGGAAATCAGTCCGCTGCGGACCTAGCCCCTCAAGGTTAGGGCTCGGCCGCTCAAGATGCGGAGGACTCCGCACCTTTGGGGCGGCGTGATGCCGGACTGATTTGCGCCATTTTTGGCACCGGTCGGCGGACATTGCGCCGATTACGGAGAATTCCGCCCCTCGTATTCAGTTGCATAGGTCTTAAGCACTGGAACTCCCTCTCCACATCTCTTTGCATCCTTACCTGGTTTTCTTCCTTAAAATCCACCTCTTTGGCTAAGCTTTTGGTTATCTGATCCAAGAACTCTGGTCATATTTTATTTATAATGCTTCTGTGAAGTCCCTTGGGATGTTTTATTATGTAAATTGCACTGTCTCAATACAAGTTGGGGTGGTTGTTTTTCCAAAGATGCTGGAGAGGATGCAAGAAACCAGAGGCTAGATCCAGTAGCTAAACCTATTTATAGAAAGGTGCTCTGTTTTTTTTTTTCCCTTGGCATTCTATTAAACATTCACCTATCCTTTAAATTCTGAACTGTTTCATCCCTGTTGCAGTCACATAGCTCAGCAAGGCTTAGGATCGTATCAAGAGTTTGATGTCCAGCACTATTCATTGTGTTTGTGAATTTGGGGGAACCATTGCACACACAAATTGTTTATTGCACCTTGTTAACTGAAAAGAATCTTGAAAAGCAGCTGGGTAGCAAGGTGACACAGTGGTTAGCACTGCTGCCTCACAGATCCGGGGTCAATTCTGGTCTTGGGTGACGTGTGTGGAGTTTGCACTTTCACCCCGTGCATGCGTGAGCCTCCTCCGGGTGTTCCGGTTTCCTCCCACAGTTCAAAATCGTGGAAGTTAGCCATGCTAAATTGCTCCTTCATGTGGCCGAGTGAGTAGGCCTAGATAGGGTGCAGATACGATGCGATGGGCAGAATGGCTTCCTTCAACACTGTAGGAATTCTGTGCACTCATCCATCAGTCCATAATAAGTAACACTGATAGGGATATTTTGAGACAAAATTGGAATTTTTGGGTATTCACAGTTTCTCCAGGTCCACTGCAAGTTCCAGGGTTGCAGCTGTACGTAATCGTGGCACACAATTAGAAAGGATGACTGCAGAAAGTCAATTGAGATGGAGGAGGGATGCCTGCAGAGCAGAACTCACTTAGAAAGGGACATAGCTACATAATTACTCTCTTTTGAAAACCAATTAAACTTAAACAACGAAAAAGGCAATTTATTGCAAGAGTTATTTCCTGTTCAAATATTAACATTAATATAGACAAGCTGAAAACATTTTCCTAAAAAGAGAGTCATAAGAAAATCCCATTCTCCTAAAGACAGTCTTGCAGATGAGTTATTTCTTGTCCCCTTTCACCCCCATCCCCAAGCCAATATTATTTTTTTTACTTCTGAATGAATGCATCACTTGGAAGCCCTTGAATAGAAAACAAATTCAAAATTATACAAGTTACAAAGACAGTTGTAATATTTGTCCTCCCAACTTCACAAAATAAAACCATGACCATCTATTGTTCATTGGAAAAAAATCACCGTTAGATGTGAATTATTGTAAAAATCTATTAACTTGGCAATGTTACAAGTTAGTGTTTGATAAAGTCGCTAACTGACAAAGATAGACTTATTAGCTTTTAGCCTGCTGAAAATTCATCTGCATACACAGCAGGAACTTTACTTTGTTTGCAGACATGGTCTTGCTACGCAAGTGTTATAAAGCTGTTCATTAGTCCGTTTAATGCTAGTCTTCCACAAAGGGTGGAAACGGAGGCAAAAGAAGGCACAACCTCAAAGATTGTAGCTTGAAACCAGAGCTTATATCTGGCAATTTGAGATTAGAGGCTTGAACCTAGAAAAATATTTTATAATCATACAGTTTGTTACTAGAAATAATGATTTTTTTTTTTTAAACCTATAAAAGGCTTCTTGGAAGTGCACAAAACCAATCTTTCCGACAAATACTATTTCAATGTAAACAGAGTACTATCAAAAATGCAGTACATAAGTGGTATCACAATACCGAACTGGCAAATATCTGCAGCAATTGTGAGCTGCAGGCCAGTAGTTTTACCATTTCACTTCAGTGAACATTAACTTGACGTGCGGAAAGGACTTGGGGGGGGAAGAGAGGGAATGAGGTTAATTGAACATCCACCATGTGGTTTTCTCTGGTGAATAACATTAACCGTGTTCATGCATGTTTCTGAAGAAACTTAGTGTGGAACTCCTTAATATTCTGCAACAGCACTTTCAGCTTCTCAACAGGAAGAAGAATGGTCATTCTGCAGGGGAAAAACAAAAAGCTACCAGTACTGAGTTTTGAGGAAATAAACTTGGACAATTTGATCAAATTCTGTTTTTCACACCCTTTTAATTCCCCCCCCCCACTACTTCTTTAGAACAAATACCTCTAAAAATAATTTAGTCTAACAAGTATAAACAGCAGAAATGTAATTATCAGTGAAGTTTTTCACAAAGTCTCAGTTGTAGTTCAGGGAGAAATTAAAAAGCATAATGTCAAAATAACAATGTCAGACAGGAAATAAATATTCTTTTAAAACTTGTAGGATGCAGGGTTAAAATAAAACAGTTGCGCAATATGTTGGAAACAATCAAAGCAATGCTCCATTGAGTGGTGGAATGAGGCTTTGAGCCAGCAATCTTCATATTAATTCCCTATTGCAGCCATGCTGTTATGGACTTTATTTCAGGGAAAGAAAAGCCAGCAGTGTCTAGTGCACTAGGCCATTTTGCTGTTGCATGTAGAGTGAACCAGTGGAAATAATCTTTCAATATTTTAGTAGAGGAATAAACATGGTCAGTCTTAATTTGATGGTGGGGAAACATTTAGATCCAATATCCCAGGACAAATTTAATTGGCATTTGGAAAAGTATGGGCTAATAGTCAAATGTCAACATGGATGGGAGAAAAACAAATTCCTTTTGGCCAACTTGATCGTGTTCTTTGAAGTAATGGACAGGGTTAATAAGGATAATGCAGTTGGTATGTATCTAAGCTTTCAAAAAATGCTCGACAAAATATTGCATTTGGGTTTTAGTTTTGTTAAAGGATTGTATGGAAACAAAATTGGCTAACGGACTAAAAGCAGACAGTAACAGTTATTTTTCAGACTAAAGGGGTGTGTGCAGTGGTGCCCCAGGAGTCAGTGTTGGGATCACTGTTCTTTTTGATATACATCAATGGCCTAGACTTGGATAATTCAAACTTCATCAATGACAAAACTCAAGTTATAAACAGTAGAGTTTAGTAACTGACTTCAGAAGGACATGGACTGGTGAAATGGGTAAACCTGAAATTTCATGTAGAGAAATGTGAAGTGATTCGGATGGAATGAGGAGAAGCAATATAAACTAAATGTTATGGTTTAGTGTGGATGCAAGAACAGAAATCTGGAGTTGTATATTCAAAAGCCTTTGAAGGTGGCAGGAGTAGAAAAGGCTGCTTGAAAAACATGAGAGCTCTTTGGCTTTATAAAAGGAAGCAGGAATACAAAGCAAGGGAGTTACTCAAAACCTTTATCAAACACTGGTTGGGGTCAAGCTGGAGTATCGTGATCATTTCAGAGCAACACACTTTGGGAAGGATGTCAAGGCCTTGGAAAGATTGCAGAGGAAATTTATTGGAATGGTACCAGGGAGGAAAAACTTCAGTTACATGGACAGACTGGAGTTGTTCTGAGATTGGACAAGGTTAAGAAAGAATTGATAACAAAAGGTGAGAAAAGAAAAAACGTGAAAGACTGATAAGAGTAAATAAGGAGAAACTGTTTCTTGTGGCAGAAGGGTCAGAGAATACAGATTTAAGGTCATTGGCAAAGAATCAGAGGTGACATGATGAGATTGCATGATGATATTTGATCTGAATTGTACTGTCTGAAAAGATGATGGAAGCAAACTGAATAAGTTTGGAAAAAGAATTGGATAAGTAATTGAAGGAGAAATATTTGCTAGGCTATGTACATCGACCCAAATTGTAAAACACTTGCAAAAACAGATACAACGTGTTATGTTATGTGTTGTGGCCATGGTAATGATGCACACAGAACATCTAGTTCTTTGACTAGTAAGATAGTTTTTAACAAAATGAACATGTGGAAAGATAACAAACTATAATACAAATGGCAATGAATAATTGAATTCTCCTGGAACTACTTCTAATGCGACTGTCCTCTAGTACGACTTATAACCAACTGCCAGCTCTGTGGAGTCACATGGTGAATCTCTGTTCCCACCTGCTGGTCGGAGGTCATATATCTAACTATATGCATAACTGTGCATATGACCACACAATGGACTGAATAGCCTTTTGAGGTCTATCCAGTAAATAACAGAGTTGCAACCACTGCTAAATTGGGATGGCGTTAGAACAAATCTAGCTGTTCAAATTTGGGCATTCATGAAGAGTTGTGAGCCATCAGCAAAAGTTTATTCCACCAGTCTATAATTTCACGGCAAAGCATATCTCTGACTTCACCATCAAACCAAGCAACTAATGAGAGTTAAATTAGTATAGAAAAGCATGCCAAGAGTAGAACCAGGTGCATCCAAATTGAAGTGCCAAACTGATAAAGTTACAACATAGGACTACATGTTTGCTAAGTAATAGAACCTTACTGCTCAGACAGAGGCCATTTGGCCCAGCACATCTCTGCTGTTTGAAAGCTGTCCAATTTAATCACACATCCCAGCGTTTTCTCCACAACCCTGCAAATTAGTCCTCTTCAATTACATACTTGATTTTTAAAAAATTCTTATGGAGTCCGATACTACCAATCCTTCGGGTTGTACGTTTCAGATGTTAACATGATGTTGAATAAATTTATCATTTTTCCTCTAGTTCTTATGCCAATTGTGTTAAATGAATGACCTCTGATTACGGAGCCATTTGTCAGAGGTAACAGTTTCTCCCACTCGATTGATCTAACCTCTCAGTTTTTAATACATCTATTAGACCTCCCTTATTCTTCTTTGCCCCAAGGAAAACAATCCCAACTTTTTTATATTAGTGCACGCTATCATCCCTGATATAATTTTGGAAAGTCTCCCTGAATTGACTCCAGGACTTCACATCCTTCCTAAAGCACAATACCCAGAATTGTAAACAATGCTGCACCTTGAGGCCTAACCAGAGATTTGTACCAGTTTGGCATGACTTACTTTTGTATTCAATGCCCCAGTTTACAAATCCAACTATCCCATCTGCTTTCTTACACATCCTATCAATTTGCCTTACCATCTTCAGACAATGTGAATATACATACCCAGATTCCGCTGTACGTGCCCCTTTCAATACAGCACTATTTAGATTATACGGCCTCATGTTGTTTCTCCCAGAGTACATCCTTTTCCACCAATCCACATTAAATTACATCTGACATCCACCTGCCCATTTCAGCAGTGTACAATGTCCTCTTGAAGTCTGTTGCTATTCTCCTCATTAAAAAAAAAAAACTTGGCAACATGGAAAATATTGCCAACTTCAAAATTATATTCCCTATACACAGGTTCAGAACGTTTGCAGGAAAAGCAATGGTTGAAATACCAAGCACCAGGAGACCCCACTGCAAAGCATTCTCCAATCAGAAAACCATTTGTTCATCATGACTGCCGCCTAATTTCAAACCAAAGTTCCAATTGTCCCTTTAATGCTGTGTTTACTTTGAAAATAAATCAGTTTGAAGTACTCTTGAAAATCCACATACCTAATGAACTACCTTCATCTACCCTCTCAGATACTTGATGAAATAATGTTTAGATTAGCCAGACATGGTAAAGCATATGGGTAGCCAGCGTGTATTTGTCAAAGGTAAACCAAGAAATAATTAATTTTGCCGGACTTTCAGTCATATAAAGGATGTGCTGAGAAGTTGCACATCCTCCCGCAAACCTGCAAAATAGGCACTTTTCACCTGCAAAACACCAAAAAAACTGAACAATTCAGCCCCATGACTTGAGCAGAACAGGGGGGGGGAAGGATGCCGGACAAAAGCCAATCCAGGGGTCGAACAGAAACCAGGAGTGGGAAGAGCCTGGATCAGCAAAGAACAGAAAAGCCTTGGGATATACCAAAGGTTACTACGGGAAGCGAGGGAGGAGATTGCTGCGCCGTTGGCAATGGTCTTTGCGTCCTCACTCTCCAATGGAGTAGTACCGGATGATTGGAGGGAGGCGAATGTTGTTCCCGTATTTAAGAAAGGGAATAGGGAAATCCCTGGGAATTACAGACCCATCAGTCTTAGGTCTGTGGTGAGCAAAATATTGGAAAGGATTCCGAGAGATAGGATTTATGATTATTTAGAAAAACATAGTTTGATTAAAGATAGTCAGCATGGCTTTGTGAGGGGCAGGTGATGCCTCACAAGCCTCATTGAATTCTTTGAGGATGTGACGAGACACATTGATGAAGGTCGGGCAGTGGATGTGGTGTATATGGATTTCAGTAAGGCATTTGCTAAGGTTCCCCATAGTAGGCTCATTCAGGAAGTTAGGGGGCATGGGATACAGGGAAATTTGGCTGTCTGGATACAGAATTGGCTGGCCGAAAGAAGACAGCGAGTGGTAGTGGATTGGAAGTATTCCGCCTGGAGGTCGGTGACCAGTGGTGTCCTGCAAGGATCTGTTCTGTGACCTCTGCTCTTTGTGGTTTTTATAAATGACTTGTATGAGGAAGTGAAAGGGTGGGTTAGTAAGTTTGCCGATGACACGAAGGTTGGTGGAGTTGTAGATAGTGTTGAGAATTGTTGCAGGTTACAACAGGACATAGAGCTGGGCTGAGAAGTGGCAGATGGAGTTCAACCTTGATAAATGTGAAGTGATTCATTTTGGAAGGTCGAATTTGAATGCTGAACGGGTTAAAGACGGGATTTTTGGAAGTGTGGAGGAACATAGGGATCTTGGGATCCACGTACACAGATCTCTCAAAGTTGCCATCCAGGTTGATAGGGTTGTTAAGAAGGCATGTGGTGTGTTGGCTTTCATTAACAGGGGGATTGAGTTTAAGAGCCGCAAGGTTTTGCTGCAGCTTTATAAAACTCTAGTTAGACCACTGTTATGGGCGAGGCGTTTTCAGAACCCCAAAATGTATCATGGAGTTCAACCAGACTCTCCCTTTAATAGATTTGTTGCTTTTCCGAGCACGCGGCTTTTCCCTAGGTGTGGGATTACAATTATGGACACGTGGGTTTTTAAACATAAAACACTGTTTATTCCATGAACTCAACCAATTTCTTCAATAAATATTGGATCTCTTAACACCCCTTACTTCAAAGATAACTCAGAAAATATTGCAACAGTAAATAATTCCTTCAAACTTCCAAGAAACTTAACACCTTTAAACAGTATCACATCAGGTTAAAGGTTTTACTATTATGAGTTTAAAATCACCCAAATGATCCAGAGATGATCTTTTATGGCAGACATCACAGCAAATCCAGCTAACTGCAAAACACAGACACTCACAAGCTCTTTTCAAACTAACTGCAGCTCTCTGGAAACACAGACACACACCAGCTCTTTTCTAAAACGGAAACTAAAAACCTGCAAAATGGCTGACCTGACCTCAGCCCCACCCACTCTCTGACACCACTGTTTCTGAAAGGTACATTGCTTAAACATCCTGTCTTAAAAGTACTCTCACATGGCACCACACTTGGACTATTGTGTCCAGTTCTGGTCGCCTCATTATAGGAAGGAAGGATGTGGATGCTTTGGAGAGGGTACAGAGGAGATTTACCAGGATGCTGCCTGGACTGGAATGCATGCCTTATGAAGAAAGGTTGAGGGAGCTAGGGCTGTTCTCACTGGAGCAAAGAAGGCAGAGAGGTGACTTGATAGAGGTGTACAAGGCGATGAGAGACATGGATAGAGTGGATAGCCAGAGACTTTTCCCCAGGGTGGAAATGGCTGTCACGAGAGGACATAAAGGAAGGTATAGGGGAGATGTCAGAGGTAGGTTCCTTACACAGAGTGGTGGGTGTGGGGAATGCACTGCCAGCAGAGGTGGTGGAGTCAGTCATTAGGGACATTTGAGCGACTCTTAGACAGGCACATAGACAGCAGTAAATTGAAGGGGTGTAGGTTAGGTTGATCTTAGACTAGGATAAATGGTCGGCACAACATAGTGGGCTGAAGGGCATGTACTGTGCTGTACTGGTCTATGTTCTAGGCTGGCCCAATCACGCCCACATGTTCTGGTCTTGCCCCAGACTTGATGGGTACTGACTGGACTGCCTTCTTCGAGGCAATGTTCAAATGTGGTCGGGATGAGGGTGGAGCCATGCCAGAGAGTGGCAGTCTTCGGGGCATCAGAACAGCCAGATCTCTTCATGGGGAGGAGTGCCGATGCCCTTGCCTACCTGTTTGCCCGCCGGCTGGCTGTCAGCAGCACCCACTAAAGCTGCAGACTGGCTGTCCGACCTGTCAGAATATCAAATTTACCATCCATGGATCGGAAGAAGGCTTCCACAGAACGTAGGAGCCATTCAGTCGGTTGCTCCAAGACCTGTTCATGACCAACAACTAGGGAGCCAAGGACAAAGAGAGTTGCCACGACACAGAAGGAAAGGGAAAGTTTAACCAAACCCAACAGGAGAACCAACGAGGGCAGGAGCAATAACAATGGGAACCAGGGGGAGAAAAGAGGGAGAAACCAGCGGGGAGCAATACACAGGGGACCACAATGGCCTTTGCTGCGAAGAACGGATGAAAGAATGGAAAGAAGAAACTGTGATAAATCCATGTAAATAGTTAAAACCGATCTCGATGTAAATAACTAATGGTACACCCTAGGTGCTCTTGCATACTTCTCATTGTTCTGTTCGTATTTATATTTGTTATGTATACCACAAAACCCAATTAAAAATTTTAAAATTAAATTTTGCTCTTCACAACGGTTTCTCGTAGTTTTCCACCACTAATCAGCCCAATTGGCCGGCCACCACCAGGTATCTCTCGCTCTCTTCCCTTTTTTTGAATCGTGATATTTACCATCCACCAGTCCTAAGGCACCACTCCAATATTCAAGGAGAATAAAGATGGTGGTCAGAGCTCAAGTATCTTCATTCTAGCTTTCCTAAGCAACCAAAAATGTATCCCATCCAGGTCAGGTGGGATTAAACAGAGGAGACAGCATGCAATGGGCAGAGCTATGCAATCTCACAATCACAAGATCAGATCAAAAGGTCTGTAGTTGTGCCACATCAGTCATGAATGGTGGTGGACAATTAAATAACTAACGAGAGGAGCATGAGTATCACCTTCCTCAACAAAAGCAGAACCAAAGACATGAGTCCAAAAGCCAAATATTCACAACCATTTTCAGCTCGAAATGCTGAGCAGATAATTCCTCTCTGCCTCCTTCTGGAGGTCCACACTATCACAGATGCCAGTCTTTAGTCAATGTTATTCATTCCATGTGAGGTTGCAATATGGCTCAGTGCACTGGATAAAGTAAATATCCAGACAACATCTACAGTGAAAACTTACACCATAAGACATGGAGCAGATTTAAGCCATTCGGATCATCGAGTCTGCTCTGCCATTTGATTATGATAGATATTTTTCTCATCCCCATTCTCCTGCCTTCCCCCCGTAACTCCTGATCCCCTTATTACTTAAGAACCTATCAATTTTTGTCTTAAAGACACTATGACTTGGCCTCCACGACCATCTGCAACATGTTCCACAGATTCACCGTCCGCTGGCTGAAGAAATTCCTCCTCATCTCAGTTTTAAAGGATCGTCGCTTCAGTCTCAGGCTGTGCCCTCGGGTTCTAGTCTCTCCTACTAGTGGAAACATCTTCTCCATGTCCACTCTATTTAGGCCTCTCAGTTTCTCCAAGTTTCAATTAGGTTCCCCCTCATTCTTTTAATCTCCATAGAATACAGACCCAGAGTCCTCAATCGCTCCTCACATGTCATTCCCTGAATCACTCTGGTGAACCTTCTTTGGACCCTCTCCAAGGCCAGCACATCCTTTCATGAGATACGGGGCCCAAAACTGCTCACAATGTTCCAAATGGGGTATGACCAGAGCCTTATACAGCCTCAGCAGTACATCCCTGCTCTTGCATTTTCATCCTCTTGAAATGAATGCTAACATTGCATTTGCTTTCCTAACTGCCAACTGAACCTGCATGTTAACCACTAGGGAATCCTCAACGAGGACTCCCAAGTCCCTTTGTGCTTCAGATTTCCAAAGCCTTTCCCCATTTAGAAAATAGTCTGTGCCTCTATTCTTCCTACCAAAGTGCACAACCTCACTTTTCCGCATTGTATTCCATCTGCCACTTCTTTGACCACTCTCCTATCCTGTCCAAGTCCTTCTGTAGTCTCCCGTTTCCTCAACATATCTTTGTATCATCTGCAAACCTAGCAACAACGCCCTCAAGTTCCTTCTTCCAGATTGCTAATGTATATCGTGAATAGCTGGGGTCCCAACACTGACCCCTGTGGAACACCACTAGTTACCGGCTACTATTCTGAAAAATACCCCTTTATCCCACTCTCTGCCTTCTGCCAGTCAAACAATCTTCTAGGATAAACCCACTCCAACAAATTACCACTCCATCAGTTTCTCTAAACAGTGATGGAAGTTGCCATCTATCAGCTGGCACTTACTCAATAATCTGAAGTTCAGTTTGGGTTCTGCAATTACCATTTGGCTCCAAACTCCATTACAGCCTTGCTCCAAACACATAGCAAAGAACTGAATTCCAGAAGTTGGACGAGAATGACTCCCCTTGACATCATGGCAGCACCTTGACCAAGCAAAGCAAAGGAGCCCTAGTAAAATTGAAGACAATGGGAATCATCACGTCCAGGTTCCCCAACAAGACACATATTATGATTTATGCATATAATTGCTTGTTCATCAACACTCGGTCAAAATCATGGCACTCCCTTATTCGCAACCATGTGGGTGTACGTTCATCACAAACAGTGCAATGAAAATTGAAGCGCACAAGAAAATCTGGCAAGCGAAAGACAAATCAGTGGGACATTTAAAAACCTTGTACACAAGTACATGCAGTATTCAGAATAAGGTCATTGAGCTAATAGCATAAATAGAGACAAATGGGTACAATTTGGTGGGGATTACTGAAACATGGTTGCGGAATGCCTGGGAGTTGAAAGTTCAAGGGTACTCAGTATTCAGAAGGATAGACAGGATGGAACAAGAGGTGGAGTTGCCTTATTGGTTAAAGATAACATCAAGGCTGTGTTAAGAAAAGATATTGGCACAAAGGTCTAAAATGTTGAATCGATCTGGGTGGAAATAAAAAGGAAGGGAAAAAAACTTCTTGGTACAAGTAATTTACAGATCCTTGAGCAATACTTCCAAAATGGGGCATAGTCTAAACGAAAAAATAATGAGGGCTTGAGAGAAGGGCAGAATGGTAATCATGGATTATTTTAACATGCATCTTGACTGGATTAATCAAATTGGCAAGGGTAGCCTCGAGGGCGATTTCACAGAGTGTATGAGGGATTGTTTCTTAGAGCAATATGTTATGGAGCAGGCTATTTTAGATTTAGTATTATGTAACGAAGAAGGGTTGATTATTAGTCTTGTCATTAAGGATCCTCTTGGAAGGAGTGATCACAGCATGCTACAATTTAGAATTCAGATTGAGCGAGAGAAAGAATTTTAGCGTTGGGCAGAGGTAATTATACATTCCTGAGGAAAGAGTTGGCTGAAGTAGACTGGGCACAAATAACCGAGGGTAGGACAATTGAGGAACAACGGATGTTCAGGGAGATATTAAATACCACTCAATTATAGTATATTCCTGCGAGGAAGAGGAATTGTAAAAGGGAGAAAAACGTTCCATGGCTAAAAAAAAGTCAAAGTGGAAATAAAGGCAAAAACTAGGGTATACCATACTGTAGAAGCTAGTGGTAAGCTGCAGGATTGGGAGAACTTTGTACGGTTCAGCAAAAGGCTACTAAAAATAAAATCAAAAGGACCAAGATCAACTACAAAAGGAAACTAGCAGAAAACAGTGTTTTAATTATATGAAGAGGAAGAGAATAGCTAAAGTAAATGTTGGCTCTTTAGAGGATAGTGCAGATAAGGTAATAATGGAAAACAGAACCAATATTTTGCCTCTGCCTTCACATTTCGGATAATAAAAATTTCCCAAAACTGCAGTTAATGCAGAGGAACGTGGTGCAATAACAAGCTAGGGAGATGGTATTGAATAACCTATTGGGATTAAAGGCAGATAAGTCTCCAGGACTTGATGGCATGCAACCTAGGGTATTAAAAGAGGGGCAGCAGAGATAGTGGATGCATTAGTTACGGCATTTCAAAATTCCCTGGATTCTGGAAAAGTTCCGGTGGATTGGAAACATGCTAATGTGACACCCTATTCAAAATGAGGGGCAAAAAGTAGGGAACTACAGACCGATTAGCTTGACCTCTGTGGTAGGGAAGTTGCTGGAATCAATCATGAAGGAGGTGATGACTGAACATTTGGAAAAACATGGGCCCTGGTACTTCCCCTGTTTCTGGGGCCTTGATCTCCACAACAACCAACCCCCCCACATCCCACACACAATCTTGACATTTTTAATAAGGAAGCAGTGTCCGGAAAACACCCCACCCCGCAGCAGCTCAATACAATAACCCTTTTCTGTTTGTAAAGTACCCCACACCTTCATTCCATAAGTTTATTCTACAGCAAAGTGAAGACCGAACAACAATGTGGTCTAGAGCGGACCCCAAATGCCAGCTGACGTGTACAGATGTCTGCTGTGTGGTCTCACTACAAGAATGCTTCCAGGGATAAACAACTGCAGCGATGAGGATAGATTGGAAAGGTTAGGTCTATTTTCCTTGGAGAACAGAAGGATTAAAGGAGGCTTGATAGAGTATCCAAGATCCTGAGAGATATGGACTGGGTGAATAGTGGGAAACTGATGCCCCTCAAAGTGCAGAGGGTACAGATTCAGAATAATGAGCAAAAGGAGTAGTGATGCGAGGAAAATTATTTTCATCCAGAGGGTGGTTGGAGTCTGGAATGAACGTCCTGAAAAGGTTGATTTGATTGGAGGTATTGAAAAGGGAATTGGATTACTAGCTGAAAAGAAAAATGTGCAAGCTTATGGGAATAAGGCAGGGGAATGGGGACTAGGTAGAATATTCCTTCAGAGAGCTGGTGCAGATTTGATGGGCCAAATGGCTTCCTGCTGCACTGTAAGGTTTTGTGATTCTGTGAAGTCCTTATATCTATGTAAGTCGGCATTACTCAAACAATTAGATTAGAGAGTTACTTAATAGGGCTGTGTAAGAGCAATCCTACTGCAAGGGCTCGGGAGAGATCCCAGCAATGTACACATTTGTATATGTAATGATAGTGTAAGCTCCCACCAAACGGTTTATTAGCTCAATATTATTTTTTTGATGAATGATATACATTATAGAAAATATTGCAAGGTAGGAGTCCTCATCAAACTGCATTTGCTAGATATTTGTTGGGAAGTGTCACTTTGGCCAATTGTCTACACAGTGAAGGAAGGCAATTTAAAATAACATTTTATTAGAGCTCAGAAACATCGCAGACTTCATGCTTATTAATCACATGATTTTTATTTAAGGGGAAGAGGCTAGATAGTGTTCGGCAAGTTTCCATAAACAGCAATTTTTTTTAAAAACCGGCCAGTTCATATTTTTTGTTTGGTGACAGCCTTGAACACCCCCCCCCCCCCCCCCCCCCCGCCCGCCCCACCACCCTCCCAACCATTTCCTCAGGCCCTGTTCCAAGTGCAATCTTGGTTTGCAAAGTACTTGATTTACTTTTAAGATAGCTTTATTAACGCGTGATTTGTGTATTTGTATCTCCAGATCCATTTGCGCCTTGAACCAGTTTTTTTTTTTTAATACAAATAATTTTTATTAAGGTTTTTCATAAAATATCAATAACAAAATGAAAAAGGAACCCAACAGGGTTAAGTTCAAAACAGTCTCAGAAAGCAACCCTCCATACCCCCCTCCCCCCTGTACATAAATAATAAATTAACATTGACACCCTGACTTAACACAACAGGTATATTCACCCCCTCAGACCCTCCAGTGTAAATAACGAAAACAAAAATAGAAATAAAGTAACCCCCACCCACCCCCCCCCCCCCCCCCCCCCCGAGTTGCTGCTGCCATTGACCAATGTCTACCGTAGTCTAAGAATGTTGCCACCGCCTAAAGAACCCTTGTACCGACCCTCTCAAGGCTGATTTCGCCCTCTCCAACTTAATAAACCCCGCCATATCGTTGATCCAGGATTCCACGCTTGGGGGCCTCACATCCTTCCACTGAAGAAGAATCCTTTGCCGGGCTACCAGGCACGCAAAGGCCAGAATACCGGCCTCTTTTGCCTCCTGCACTCCCGGCTCCTCTGCAACCCCAAATATTGCGAGCCCCCAGCCCGGTTTGACCCTGGATCCTACCACCCTCGACACCGTCCTCGCTACGCCCTTCCAAAATTCCTCCAGCGCTGGGCACGCCCAAAACATATGGGTGTAATTTGCTGGGCTCCCTGAGCACATAACACACCTGTCCTCCCCCGCAAAAAAAGGCTCATCCTTGTCCCGGTCATGTGTGCCCTGTGCAGCACCTTATACTGTACGAGGCTGAGCCTCGTGCACGATGAGGAAGAGTTCACCTTCCTTAGAGCATCTGCCCACGTCCCTTCCTCAATCTCCTCTCCCAACTCCTCCTCACACTTGCCTTTCACCTCCACCACCGAGGCCTCCTCCTCCTCCGGCATCACCTGGTAAGTTTCCGAGATCTCCTCCCTCCCCCCCCCCCCCCCCCCCCCCCCCCCCGAGAGCACCCTGTCCTGTACGGTGTGTGGCAGTAGCCGCAGGAATTCCACCACCTGCCGCCTGGCAAACGCCCTTACCTGGTACCTGAAGGTGTTCCCCGGGGGGAGCCCGTACTTCTCCTCCAGCTCACCCAGGCTCGCAAACTTCCCATCCACAAACAGGTCCCCCAACCTTCGTATCCCTGCCCTGTGCCACCCCGAAAACACTCCATCTGCTCTCCCTGGGACGAACCGGTGGTTTCACCGTAATGGGGTCCACACCGAGGCCCCAGCTTCCCCCCTGTGCCGCCTCCACTGCCCCCAAATTTTGAGGGCAGCCGGCACCACCGGGCTCGTGGTATACCTCCTTGGAGGGTACAGCAGCGGCGCCATTGCCAGCGCCCCCAGATGCGTACCCACTCAAGACGCCGTCTCCAACCTCTTCCATGCAGCCCCCTCCCCCTCCATCACCCACTTGCGCACCACCGTCGCATTGGCGGCCCAGTAGTACCCACAGAGGTTCGGCAGTGCCAGCCCCCCCCCGATCTCTACTCTGCTCCAGGAACACCCTTCTCACCCTCGGAGTTCCTCGCACCCACACAAACCCCATTATACTCCTGTTGACCCGCCTAAAAAAGGCCTTCGGGATAAACATGGGGAGGCACTGGAACAGGAACAAAAACCTTGGGAGCACCGTCATTTTGACTGACTGCACCCTACCCGCCAAGGACAGTGGCAACGCATCCCACCTCTTGAACTCCTCCTCCATTTGCTCCACCAGCCTTGTGAAATTAAGCCTATGCTGGGCACCCCAACTCCTGGCCACCTGAACCCCCAAATACCTGAAGCTCCTCTCCGCCCTTTTTAATGGGAGCGCGCCAATCCCCCTCTCCTGGTCCCCTGGGTGAACCATGAACAGCTCGCTCTTCCCCATGTTGAGCTTGTACCCAGAGAAATCCCCGAATTCCCTAAGAATCCTCATTACCTCCGGCATTCCCCCCACCGGGTCCGCCACATATAGCAGCAAGTCGTCCGCATTGAGCGACACCCTATGCTCCTCCCCACCCCGCACCAACCCCCTTCAGTTCCTCGACTCCCTCAGTGCCATAGCCAGGGGTTCAATCGCCAGTGCGAAGAGCTGGCTCATCCCTCGGTGCAACCGAAAGTACTCGGACCTCCTCCTGTTTGTGGCCACACTTGGCATCGGGACCTCATATAACAGCCTAACCCACCTGACAAAACCCTCCCCAAACACAAACCTCTTCAGCACCATCCACAGGTACCACACTCTACCCTATCGAAGGCTTTCTCAGCGTCCATCGCCACCACTATCTCCGGCTCCCCCTCCCTCACCGGCACCATGATAACGTTCAAAAGCCCCCGCACATTCGCGTTCAACTGCCTCCCCTTCACGAACCCAGTCTGGTCTTCGTGGATGATGCGGCACACAATCCTCAAGGCTAAGACTTTCGCCAGCACCTTGGCATCTACATTTAGCAACGAAATCAGCCTGTAAGACCCACACTGCAGGGATCCTTGTCCCGCTTCAGGATCAAGATCAGTGCCCGGGACATCGTCGGGGGCCTCATTGAAGGTCCCCTTGCCTCATTGAAGGTCCTAATTAGCAACGGGCCCAACAGGTCCATATTTTTTTATAGAATTCGACCGGGAAACCATCCGGCCCCGGTGCCTTCCCCGCCTGCATGCTTCCTATCCCTTTGGTCCACTCCTCCAGCCCAATCAGGGCACCCAATCCCGCCACCAGTCCCTCCTCCACCTTCGGAAACCTCAATTGGTCCAGGAAGCGGCCCATCAATCCCTCCTCCAGTGGGGGCTCGGACTGGTACAATTCCTCATAGAAGTCCCTGAAGACCCCATTGATGCCAGCCCCACTCCACACCACACTCCGTCCCCTGTCCTTAACTCCCCCGATCTCCCTAGCTGCGTCCCGCTTCCGAAGCTGATGCGCCAGCATCCGGCTTGCCTTTTCCCCATACTTGTAAATCGCCCCCTGGGCCTTCCTCCACTGCACCTCCGCCTTCCTGGTGGTCACCAGGTCGAATTCGGCCTGGAGGCTGCATCTCTTCCTCAACAATCCTTCCTCGGGCACCTCCGCATACCTCCGGGCTACTCTCACCATCTCCCCCACCGGTCTCTCCCTCTCCCCCCGCTCCCTCCTCTCCTTGTGGGCCCTAATGGAGATCAGCTCTCCCCTAACCACCGCCTTCAGCGCCTCCCATACCATCCCCACTCGGACCTCCCCGTTATCGTTGGCCTCCAGGTACCTCTCTATACTTCCTCAGACCCGCTCGCTCACCTCCTCGTCCGCCAACAGCCCCACCTCCAAGCGCCACAACGGGCGCTGGTCCCTCTCCTCCCCCAGCTCTAAGTCCACCCAATGCAGGGCATGGTCCGAAATAGCTATCGCCGAGTACTCGGTATCCTCTACTCTCGCTATCAGCGCCCTGCTCAAAATAAAAAAGTCGATTCAGGAATAAGCCTTATGGACACGCGAGAAGAATGAAAATTCCCTCGCCCCCTACCTTGCAAATCTCCAAGGGTCCACCCCTCCCATCTGGTCCATAAACCCCCTCAGCACTCTAGCCGCCGCCGGCTTCCTACCCGTCCTAGACCTAGAGTGATCCAGTGCCGGATCCAGCACCGTGTTAAAGTCTCCCCCCATTATCAGGCCCCCCACCTCAAGTCTGGGATCTGACTCAACATGCGCCGCATAAAACCCGCATCGTCCCAATTCGGGGCATACACATTGACCAGTACCACCCTCTCTTCCTGCAGCTTACCACTTACCATTACGTACCTACCGCCATAGTCTGCCACAATGCTCGCCGCCTCGAATGACACCTTCTTTCCCACCAAGATCACCACCCCTCTATTTTTGGCATCCAGCCCCGAATGAAACACCTGACCTACCCACCCTTTCCTTAATCTTACCTGGTCTGCCACCTTCACGTGTGTCTCCTGGAGCATAACTACATCCGCCTTCAGCCCCTTCAGATGCACGAACACGCGGGCTCGCTTGGCCAGCCCATTCAGTCCCCTTACATTCCAGGTCATCAGCCGGATCAGGGGGCCCCCCTCACCCCGGGACTAGTATTAACCCCTCCTCGGCCAGCCACGTGCCCGCACTCCCCTCCCGGCCCGTTCCCCACGGTGGCAGACCCCCGTCTCGACCCCCCCCCCCCCACTCGCTCCAGCTCCCCCTTGACCATAGCAGCAGCAACTCGATTCCCCCCCACCCCCCAGGACCCATCCTAGCTGTTTTACTCCCCCCATTGCACATCCGCAAGTCAGCTGACTCCTGCTGACCCCGACCACTGCCACCTCTCCTTCGACTCCTCACATTGTGTGACGCACCCTCCTCTTCCGTTCTCCATCCACAGGCTCTCCCCCTTCCCCTTCCCCCCCCCCCCCCCCCCCCCCCCCCATCCCAAACACGGGAAACAACCCTCGCTTCCCGGCCTCGGCCCCGCCCCCTCCAGTCTTCAGCGTGGGAAAAAGCCCGCGCTTTCCACCTACCCGGCCCCGCCACCTTTGCCGCAGCTCCTTTTACAGGCCCAGTCCTCTCACCCCGACTCGGGCCTCCCCCTCCCCCGCGGGGCCCCATCGCACCGCCAGCCATCCACCCCTGTTCCCTCTGCTTACCCACCCTCCAAGAGCCCCCCCCCCCGACCAACCCAACCAAAACAGTGCCCAACCCACCCTAACCGCCTTCACCGACCAGAAAGAGAAAAACACAAAAGAAAAAAAAAGAGACCAAGAGCAAAGGACCCCCCCTCCAAAAGTAACATATCAACCGCAATCCCCAAACGCCCATCCCGACCCTCAATCTGTGTCCAACTTCTCAACCTGAACAAAGGCCCACTCCTCCTCCGGAGACTCAAAATAAATGGTGCCGGTCCTTGTAGGTGACCCACAGTCACACCGGCTGCAACATGGCAAACTTCACCCCCTTCCTGTGCAGCACCGCCTTCGCTCGATTGTACCCGGCCCTCCTCTTCGCCACCTCTGCACTCCAGTCCTGGTATATTCGAACCTCCGCGTTCTCCCACCTGCTGCTCCTCTCCTGCTTGGCCCACCTGAGCACACACTCCCGATCAGCGAACCGATGAAACCGCACCAGCACCGCCCACGGAGGCTCGTTAGCCTCGTGTCTCCTCGTCAGCACTCTATGGGCCCCTTCCAGCTCTAGGAGCCCCTGGAAGGACCCCACTTCCATCAGCGAGTTCAAAATGGTGACCACATAGGCCCCCAAGTCCGGCCCCTCCAGGAGGCCCAGAATCCGCAGATTCTTCCGCCTCAACCAATTCTCCATCTCCTCGAACCGCTCCTGCCATTTCTTGTGGAGCGCCTCCACCTTTAATCGCCAGGCTGAAGATCTCGTCCTCGTTGTCGGAGATCTTTTGTCGGGCCTCGCGGATCGCCACCCCCTGGGCCTGTGTCTCCAGCAGCTTATCAATAGAAGCCTTCATCGGCTCAAGCAGGTCCACTTTAATCTCTCTGAAGCAGCGCTGGATACCCTCCTGTTGCTCCTGCGCCCACTGCATCCACGCTGCCTGGTCTCCACCTGCCGCCATTTTGTTCTTCTTCCCTCGCACCTTCTTCGGGTCCACCACCACCTTTTTAGTCGCCCCGCTCCTGGTAAAAGCCATATACTATCGGGGAATTGTTGTAATCTCCTTCCCACACCGGGAAACGTCAAAAAAGTGCCGTTGGGGACCCTGAAAAGAGCCCAAAAGTCCGTTTTTGCGGGAGCCGCCGAATGTGCGACTTAGCTCCGCATAGCCACAACCGGAAGTCGCCTTGAACCAGTTTGAACTCCACATGATTGAAGTAGCTTTCTCCCACCTTACAATTATCTGTATGGAAATTAATTTGCCAATTACATGCCTTTAATTGCACTTAATGCTTTCTCAGTGAACTCCTGATTTATGGTTATTGAAGTGATTCATCATCACCAGAATGGTCGAGCACCGAAAAAAAAATAAAAAATTATTATAGTCACTCACCTTAAAACATAAATAAAGTGGGATTCAAATTGTTCAGGTATTTAAATATACAATTAGTTAAATCAATAAAGGATTTACTTTTAAAACAGTTAAGACACATGGATTTACTATGAGTCATTGACTTTAGACTTCACCTGAAATGATACGTTCCTTCCTTTTGTCCAAAACCACTGCCAGGAACCACACAGATTCCAGTCTCCTCTAGGAGTCTCATACAGTAAAACATATCTGGAGCCATACCATGGGTCTAAACCAAGAACAACTTTAATTAGGACAGTCAAAACAGACTTAAATCAAGCATTCCAAAATCAATTCCTTATGAGTCAACTGAAAAGGTTGTAGCAAGTATGTTGTTCAACAAAAGTCCCAAGGTTTTTAACTGTACAATACATGCAGAAATTCAATGAGAATCAGTACCCCACATAATTTCCCCACCCCAAATGTAAAATAAAACGCATATCATGCTGCCAAAGTCAATGGCACAACCGATTTTATCCATTTGAAACAAACAACTGATCGGATATACAAGAATCAACTCTTAAAAATCAGTCCCAGAAAGAAAATCATGCATCCAGCATAAATGCCTGCAAGACCCATTAAGGATCTCTGGTGCTGGGCGGCAGGGTAGTGCAGTGGTTAGCACTGCTGCCTCACAGCACCGAGCACTCAGGTTCGATCCCGGCCCTGGGTCACTGTCCGTGAGACGTTTGTACGGGTCTCACCCCCACATCCCAAAGATGTGCAGGCTAGGTGGATTGGTTACATTAAATTGCCCTTGAATTGTAAAAAAAAAACTACTCCATTTATTTTTTGAAAAGGATGTCTGGTGCTCACCCTGTCAAGTCTTGAGGGGTCAAAGGTAGGTTGCATCATTCAAATGAAACCAAATGGACACCCAGGCTCAATGAGTGACTAATAAATGGCGGAGGCACGAAGTATGATGGAAGGTTACTCTTTAAGAAGAAACGGAGGATAGGGCTGGGGCTGCTGCCATTGTACAGAAGCTAAAGAATTTCACCATGAGGTAATTTGCGTAGTTTTAACCTTTCACTGACCTTTTGACATATCCAATAATGTTATGGGTGAGAGAGAGAGAGAGAGAGCGCGAGAGAATAAAAGATGAAGAGACATAGAGAATGAAGAGAGATAGATGATCAGGGTGACGTGGCTTGTAACCAATCATAAGTAGCACTTGAGAGGCGACCATCTTTAGTCAGGCACAGCTTGGCTTCTTTTACTCAGCTTTCAGGGATCCAAGTCACAACCCCAGTGGACCCCATCAACCAATACACTTATTCGCTCTCGGTAGAGGCTCGTCACTCTTCCTCCCGGCTGTGGAGTGGGGACTCCTCGCCAACGAGTCACCTTCAAGGTATTCCCCCTTTGAAGAAGGGGAGGCAAAATTCTACCCCAAACAAGACCCCATGGAAATTGTGGAGTTATGTATCCCAGTCAATTTTATAATCTTCACTAGATTATGGCAGGAGTGACTAGTAGAATTGTACATTTGTAGTTCCAAAGTGCCCATGTACCATTTATCAGGAGTAGGCCATATAGTGCCCTCAAGTCCAGTCCACCATTTAATAAAATCATAGCTGATCTTTGGCTTCAACTCTAGCTCATCCATATATTTCTTGATTCTCTTCCTGCCCTCAAAAATATATCTACCAGAGTCTTGAACATATTCAATGATTGTGCAACTATAGCCCTCTAGTGTAGAAAATTCCAAATGTGCACAACCTTATGAGTGAAGAACATTCCCATCTCAATCCTAAATGGCAAACCACTTATCCTGATACTATGCACCCTAGTTACTCCCCAGCCAGTGGAATCAGCTTCACAGCATTTATCCCATCAAGGACTCTGGAGCAGCCCTTTCATCCCAGGAATCAATCTGGGGATCCTTTATTGCACCTCCTCGAAGGGAGGAATATTCTTCCTTAGGTAAGGGGACTAAAACTGTACCGTTGTTTGCGGACAGTCTTGGCACTGTTCTGTTACACAAAATCTGCATTAATTACAACAAGTGCAGGTTGCAAAAGGCAAATGTAAGCAAGAGTTCCAATCAAGATTCAAAGACAAGAAATAGACAATTTACTTAGCCCAAACTATGTGTTCTATAACTGGAACATCACTACATATTTGCAAATTGCAAATCTTCACATAGAAAATACTCTAAATTTGTCTTCTGTTCTTTAAAGACAAAAAATATTCAATTTCACCGAATTAAAATGTTTAGCTGAACATAAAGTATAATTTTCAACACACTACTTGTCAATATATTTTTTTTTAAAGTGTGAAAACTTACATACCTCTTAAAAACAGCACAGCAAAAAACTATACTTCTAGACATAGTGCATGGAACAAAGATGGCCACGCATTTGAATTCCTTGTTTCAAATACTCAGCAAGATCAATGGGAAGTATGGAGTGAAAAATGCATCTCAGTATGGAAAGAGGAAATCATATAGGAGTGCCATGGGAACGGATTGAAAATGGCATTTGTTGGTCACACAGCCAACAGATTAGCTCTGACAGGCAAAGTAAAAAGTAAATGTGTAAAAGAAAAAAAAAAGACCTAAATAGCCTTACAAAAGTTAACAAACCTCTCTCTAAAATTAGATAATTTCTAGTCATTGTAAGTAAATGCAGAAGCAGTTGTACATTTGCTATTTCCAGATTTACAAACCTCAGCTTCTATGATAGCTTTGGAAGGGATGAATATTCTTGGAAATGCATACATAGCCCCTTGAAGATGGTTGCAGCGCATTCCAGGAATTGTATTCAAGACCTTCTCTGTTAACTTGGCTTTCTCAGCAAGGTTATGCAATATCCCCATCTTCTCCTACAAATTGAACAAACATACCTCATTAAAAGGTTAAATCGCGATGCACTACATTTATGTTTCAGTTAACACAACATAATTAACTTTTGTGCCTATAGATTAAACACACCTATAAATTCAGAGCTCCAAGTCTGATCTGTAAGCCAGGTTTTTGGACAATTATAGTAGTTATTGAAGAAAGCATCGTGTCTGCAGGATGTATACAAAGTGGGATCGTGTCTGCAGTGGTACTGGAAGAATATTTGTCTTTGTATGCAATAGAAGAGCTTCACTTTTTAGGATTCAGCTGGGAACCAGTTTATAAAAAAATATTCTTTCATGGGATGTGGGTGTTGCTGGTCTTGTTGCCCATCCCTAACTGCCCTCGAACCTTGCTTGGTGGTTTCAGAGCGCAGTTCAGAGTTAATCACATTGCTGTGGACCTGGACTCTCATGGAAAAGGGCATTAGTGAACCAGATGGATTTTTAGAACAATCACCATTGTTTTCATGGTCACTATTTATTGATTAACCCAATGTTTTTCTTTGCATGGTAATCCTTTTACTCTCCCTTCATTGTTGTACTGGAGACTTCAGTGATTGAACAATGCAAGAGCATTTTAGCAAGAGGGGAAAAAAAAAAAAAAAAAAAAAAAAAAACTGGAAATGTTTAAAATTTATTTTCTTTTTATCCATTTAGGAGGTCCGGACGTCACTGGTTAGGCCAGCATTTATTGCCCATCCCTTGTTAAAATAAATTTAGAGTACCCAATTCTTTTTTTCCCAATTAATGGGCATTTAGCATGGCCAATCCATCTAACCTGCACATCTTTGGGTTGTTGGGGATGAGACGCACGCAGACACGGGGAGAATGTGCAAACTCCACACAGACCGTTATTGCCCATCCGAGTTGCCCTTCATGCGCCATTGCTGTCCCCGAGGTGTAGGTACACACAGTGCTGTTAAAAGGATGGGAGTTCCAGGATTTAACCCCAGCGACAGTGAAGGAACGGCAACATATTTCCAAGTCAGGGTGCTGAGTGGCTTGGAGGGGAACCTCCAGGTCGTGGGGTTCCCAGGTATCTTCTGCTCTTGGCCTTCTAGATGGTAGTGGTTGTGGGTTTGGAAGGTGCTATCTAAGGAACCTTGGTGAGCTACTTCAGTGCATCTTGTAGATGGTACACACACTGCTACTGTTCGGCGGTGATGGAGGATTTGGATGTTTGTGAAAGGGGAGCAATCAAGCGGGCTGCTTTGTCCTGGATGGTGTCAAGCTTCAAGAGCCCCTATCAAGTTTTCCATTACACTGATTTGTGCCTTGTAGATCGTGGACCGGGGGTGCTTTGTTATCATTATCTGAGGAGTCACAAATGGTTCTGAACATTGTGCAGTCATCCTCACTTCTGACATTATGGTGGAAGGGAGGCAATTGATGAGGCACTGAAGATAACCGGTTGGGTCTAGGGCACTATCCGAGGAACTCCTGCAGTGACATTATGGTGGAAGGGAGGCAATTGATGAGGCACTGAAGATAACCGGTTGGGTCTAGGGCACTATCCGAGGAACTCCTGCAGTGATGTCCTGGAACTGAGATGATTGACCTCCAACCACCACAACCATCTCCCTTTGTGCCAGGAGCGTATCCTCCTAATTCCCTTTGACTTCACTTTAGCGAGGGCTCCTTGATGCCATTGTCCATCAAATGCTGACTTGATAGCACGCCACCTCATTCAGATAGTAATTCTTAGTTTAGGAATACGGGGAACATAAAAACCTTTTAAATGTCTGTTTATTTTAGTAAAAATATAGGTGAGAGGCAGCAAAAAAGGCTCTCGCAGTTCCACGAAGTCGGGGCTTTTTCAGGGGGCCTCCGGATTTTTTTTAAAAATCCGAAGCAGGGGAACTGGGCCCTCGGGAGAGGAGCGATCCGGTGCCCCCTCCCACCACCCCCAGCAGCAGAGCACAGGACAGGACAAGCGGCGGCCTGGACCGAGCAGTGGGGAACGAAGCGGGGACCGTCCGACCGACCACCACGAGGCAGGAACAAAGAGGGACTCCAGACCAGAAGCCACTCACTCCCTCTCGACCTGGGTGAGTGAGGGAAAAGGAAGGAAAAAATAACTTTTGCAAAAACAAAACTCTGAAAAGAAAAAAAACTTTAAAAACTTTTTTTTAAAAATTAAATAAAATTCTTTTTGCACTTTTCTTGTTCTCACCCAAAACAAGTTCACCTGAGAAGAATTTTATAAAAGAGAAAAAAATAAAGTGGTAAAGGAGGGAAGAAGAAAAAGGGAAGGGGGGGGGGGGAAATAAATAAATAAGAGGGGGGGGGGGGGGGATAAAATGCCAGAAGGGAGCCATAGCAGAGGGAGAAGGGGCATCAAAAGCAGACGGGGCAATGGGCAAGCCAGTTCAGACAAGCCAATCAGCGAGCAAAGCGGCAGAACGGAAGTATCGCCACATCAAAAAGAGCTGGGCAGACAGGTGCAGTCTCCCCGGGGCCAGGGGGGAGCTGGAACTGGAAGGCAGCCTTTGCCGATGCGCTGAGGGAACATCAGCAGGTAAACAAGGCAGAGGCTAGGGCAGACATAGAGACCGCAGTGCAGGCAGCAATGGGGAAGGCCCTAGCGGAGGTGCAGCAGGCCCTGGGCAGAGCAGAGGAGAAATTGGACACCCAAGGGAAGAAACTGGAAGCCCAAGAGGCGACCATCAAGGAGCTGGAGAAAGCAGCGGCTGACGTGAGCGACCGGATAACAGCCCTGGAGAGGGAGGTGGCGAGACTGGGCACAACACAGGGGAGCCTGAAGGGCAGAGTGGACGACCAGGAAAACCGCTCGAGGAGGCAAAATGTCAGGATAGTGGGCTTACCAGAGGGGATCGAGGGTAGAAACCCCACGGCATACGTGGCCGAGATGCTGGGCGACTTAGTGGGGAAGAAAACCTTTCCCAGCCCACCAGAAATGGACAGAGCACACCGGTCACTGCGCCCGAAGCCCAAAGCAGGGGAACACGTGAGAACAGTTATAGCTAAACTGCACCGGTACCAAGACAGGGAAACAATCCTACGCTGGGCCAGGAAAAACAGAACCTGCAAATGGGAAGGCCATGCCATTAGAATTTACAAGGATATTGGGGCAGACCTAGCCGGGAGACGGGCCGAGTTTAATACAGCGAAAGCAGCTCTTCACAAGAGCAATGTGTGTTTTGGTATGCTGTACCCAGCGAAACTCTGGGTCACATACTAAGAAAGAGAATACTTCTTTACAGCCCCTGCCGAAGCAAACAAGTTTGTCGAGGAACACGGGCTGGAAAACCACCAACGAAGGTAGAAATGAGGGGCCCCTGGCAAGGGGCAACAACACACTGACGGGGTGGGGTGGGGGGGGAGGCAACGCCAGGCCCCCCGCCACCGTGAGCGCACCCTGAACTAAGAACAGACCACTGCCCGAGGGACTGCTTCAGGTGGGAGGCCAGGCCCCAGCACAGGATAGGGGAAGAGCGGGCAGAAAACCGTAGAGGCCGGGCAGGGGAGAAGCGAGACAGCATACCAAAACGCACGTTGCTCTTGTGAAGAGCTGCTTTCGCTGTATTAAACTCGGCCCGTCTCCTGGCTAGGTCTGCCCCAATGTCCTCGTAAATTCTAATGGCATGGCCTTCCCGAGAGGGGGTCCACCGTACTAGCAGGAAAGCTAGCGCCGGGGGCATGCAACAAAGCAGGGCCGCAGCGCGCTCCCAACAGGGGGGGAAGGCGCCAGGCTGGAGGTGGAGGGGACCACTCAACAGAGACCGAGAGCAAACTGGGACAGAAACAGGGGAAAGAGGGACAAAGGAGAGAGGGGGCACAGGGAAGGAGAGACAAATAGGGCTAGAAAAAGAATTGGGCTACCAAGTGCCACAAAAAAAGGGCTCGAAACAAAGAATCGCTACAAGCACCCACCCAGTACGGTCTCTGGGCGAAAGGAGACCCCAGAGTGCAGGGGACGACCCGCATGGCGGATGCACAGTGGGCGGCCATGTCGGGTGCCCCGGGACAAAGAGAAACCTTGGAGCGCAGGGACCCGACCGCATGGAGAGCAGTGACAGCGGCCATCCTGGACGGCCCCCTAACAAAGGGAAACCCAGGAGGGCAGGGGCGCGTCCACCAGGTAAGTATGATTAATCCCACAGGAGCGAGGGGGCAGAAGCCCCCCACCACGATAGTCACCTGGAACGCAAGGGGACTCAACGGCCCAGTGAAGAGATCCAGAGTCCTCACCCACCTAAGAAATATGAGGGCCGACATAGGTGTGTCTCTTGGAGGAAGACTGAGAGAGCAGGACCGACTGTGGGTAAGAAAGGGCTGGGTGGGACAGACCTACCATTCCTGCTATGGAACAAGGGCCAGGGGGGTGGCGATATTGATCGGCAAGAGGACGATGTTTAGGGCGACAAAGACGGTTACGGACCCAGGGGGATGGTATATCATGGTCAGCGGGGCCCTGGATGCGGCACCGGTAGTACTAGTTAACGTGTACGCACCCAACTGGGACGACACAAGCTTCATCAAGAAGACCATGGCAGAAATCCCTGACATAGCGACGCATCGACTAATCATGGGGGAGGACTTCAACTGTGTACAGGACCCAAAGACAGACAGATCAAACCCCAAAACGGGGAAAACCTCAAGCTTGGCAAGGGAACGCAGTCACTTTATGGAACAGATGGGAGCGGTGGACCCCTGGAGGTTCGCCCACCTGGGGGAGAAGGAATTCTCCTTCTTCTCCCCAGTACACAACGTATGCACCAGAATTGACTTCTTTGTGGTAGGGAAAACGGTGCTTCCGGGGATAGACAAGGTGGAATACTCATCAATTGTGATATCAGACCACGCTCCACACTACATGGACGGGAGGCTGGAGACGGGCAGGGCCCAACGCCCCACATGGAGGTTGGACGTCGCCCTACTAGCGGACAAGGCCTTCAACGAAAGGTTATCACGGGCCATTGCAGAGTACACAGAGAACAACCAGAACAGGGAGGTGTCACCCTCCACGTTCTGGGAAGCACTAAAAGCCATACTAAGAGGGGAAATCATCGCTTTCAAAGCGCGAAGAGATAGGGAGGAAAGGGCGGCTAGGCAGCAGCTGGTCGACTCCATACTGGAGGTAGACCGTAAATACTCCTGAGGCCCCGACCGTAGAGCTCCTGGCGGAAAGGAAAGAGCTACAAAGGAACTTTGACCTGCTCCCCACCAGGAAAGCAGTGCACCAACTCCGCCAGGCACATGGGACCCTATACGAACACGGAGACAAAGCCAGCTGCCTGTTGGCACACCAGCTGAGAAAGCAGGCAGCCACCAGAGAAATTGCACAAATCAGGGATACCAGAGGCACGCTAGAAACAGAACCAGAAAGATCAACAAAACCTTCAAGGCCTTCTACCAAGGGCTGCACACCTCAGAGCCCCCAATGGGGGAGTCTGGGATGAAACGGTTCCTTGATGGACTGGACATTCCAGTCGTTGGGGAGGGCAAAAAACGGGGCTTGGAAGCACCACTAGCACTGGGAGAGATCATGGACAGCATTAGCTCCATGCAGGCGGGGAAGGCGCCGAGACCAGGCGGGTTTCCGGCGGACTTCTACAAAAAATTTGCGACAGCACAGACCCCGCACCTGCGGGAGATGTTCACAGACTTGCTAGCGAGGGGCACACTGCCGCCCACGCTAGCACAGGCCTCAATCTCGCTGATACCCAAGAAAGACAAAGACCCAACGGAATGTGGGTCATACAGACCCATCTCACTGCTGAATGCAGACGCCAAAATCCTAGCCAAAAGGTTAGAAGACGGTGTACCCGAGGTGGTCGCAGAGGACCAGACGGGCTTTGTCAAAGGTAGACAACTTACCTCGAACATCAGGCGCCTGCTGAACGTGATAATGACCCACTCCGGGGAGAGAACACCAGAGGTGATAGTCTCCCTAGATGCAGAAAAGGCCTTCGACATAGTCGAATGGAAATACCTCAGAGGTACTGGAGCGGTTCGGGCTTGGAACAGGGTTCAGCTCCTGGGTAAAGCTCCTATACAACGCTCCCATAGCGAGCGTACGGACCAACAATACCAACCCCTGATACTTCCAGCTGCACAGGGGCACCAGACAAGGATGCCCATTGTCCCCGCTGCGGTTCGCTCTCGCGATCGAACCACTAGCAATCACGCTCAGAGCAGCAAAAAGCTGGAGGGGGATCCGAAGGGGAGGCAGAGAGCACAGAGTCTCACTCTATGCAGATGACCTGCTCCTCTACATTTCGGATCCACAGAGCAGCACGGACAGAATCATCGCGCTCCTGAAAGAGTTTGGCGCCTTCTCGGGCTACAAACTCAACATGAGCAAAAGCGAGATCTTCCCAGTACACCCACAAGTAGGTGGGGCAGCCCTTACGGGACTGCCGCTTAAACAAACCCAACACAAATTCCGCTACCTGGGGATCCAAATAGCACATGACTGGAAAGGGATCCACAAATGGAACCTCACCAGTCTGACAGAGGAAGTAAAAAAGGACCTGCAAAGGTGGAACACACTCCCACTCTCCCTCGCGGGGAGAGTCCAGATGACCAAAATTAACATGCTGCCCAGGTACCTCTTCCTATTCAGATCCATCCCGATCTACATCCCCAATACCTTTTTCAAAGCAAAGACCGGGGGGGGGGGGGGGAAGGAGGAGAATGATAGGATCCCAAAGAAGGTCTTACAAAAAACAAAATCCAGGGGGGGGGCTAGCCCTCCAAACCTACAACTTTACCACTGGGCGGCGACGGCCGAGCGAATTAGGGGATGGATCAAGGAGCCAGAAGCCGAGTGGGTGCGTGCGGAAGAGGCCTCCTGCATGGGGACCTCCCTCCAGGCCCTCGCCACGGTGGCGCTCCCATCCCCATTCCAGTAGCCCAGTGGTAATAGCCACCCTCCAGTCCTGGAAGCAACTACGGCAACAATTTGGCCTGACCAGAATGTAGGGTAAAGCTCCCATCTGCAACAACCATAGGTTCACGCCAATGCTGACTGGCGCCATCTTCAAAAAGGTGGGGACAGGACAGAAGGGCACTGACAGTCAGGGACCTATACACGGACGGCAGGATCGCAACACTGGGCGAACTGAGAGAAATTCCAGCTAGCCAGGGGGAACGAGGTAAGGTACCTGCAACTAAAAAACTTCCTACGAAAGGTGAAAGGGACATACCCACAACCACCACAACACACTACTGGAAGAGTTACTGGACGCAAGCATACTAGATAAAGGAAACTGTAGTGACATGTATGACCGACTGGTAGAAGGGGCCGACACTGTATTGGACGCAACAAGAATGAAATGGGAGGAGGACCTGGGGATTGAGATAGGGTGGGGACTCGAGCGATGCACTGCATAGGGTCAACTCCGCCTCCACGTGCACAAGGCTCAGCCTGACGTAACTAAAAGTGGTACATAGAGCCCACTTAACAAGAACCCGTATGAGTAGGTTCTTCCCGGAGGTGGAGGACAGATGTGAGCGGTGCCAAGGAGGCCCAGCCACGCCCACATGTTCTGGTCATGCCCCAGACTTGTGGAGTACTGGACAGCCTTTTTCGAGGCAATGTCCAAGGGGTGGGGATGAGGGTGGAGCCATGCCCGAAAGTGGTGGTCTTCGGGGTTTCAGACCAGCCAGATCTATTCATGGCGAGGAGGGCGGACGCCCTTGCCTTTGCCTCCCTGATCGCCCGCCGTAGAATCCTGCTCGGCTGGCGGTCAGCAGCACCACCCAAAGCTGCAGACTGGCTGTCCGACCTCTCAGAAGCTCTCCAAATGGAGAAAATCAAATTCGCCATCCGAGGGTCAGACGACGGCTTCCACAGAACGTGGGAGCCATTCACCCAATTGTTCCGAGACCTGTTTGTGGCCAACGAACAAGCAGAAGAATAGTCAGGTAGCCAAAGCATGAGAGGGAGAGATAGACCCGGGGGGGGAGAACGACAGCTAAATGTAAGAGGAAGGAAAGGCGAGCCGCCCGGGGGGGGGGGGGGGGAAAGAAGAGAGAGAGAGGAGATAAGGAACAGGGAGAGGGGGGGGGGGATAGAGGGAAGAGATGGAACAATAGAGGACAGACAGGGAGGGGGAGGTGGGAGGCAGGGAAACATTAACAAACTTAACGTCCACAGGGACAGAGAAAACGGGGAAGACGGGAGGGCCGCAGAAGTGCGCAGAAGCGGAACGAGACGACAACGGCAGCGAACTCCGTCTGGGAGAAGCAAGGGACGACAACACCACGAACAGATGCCTACTTATGTGTGTAAATAATTTTGCCAAGTGTACAGAGCTCCTGCTGTTGAGCGGGGGTATAATACCGTCCGATGGCTTCTCAGGGAAAATTAAAACGTCAGCAGCAGCAGCGACCCGTAGGGGAGTGGGGGCGAGTGCTCCGTTGGGAGGGTGTGGGAAGACTGAGGCGCGTGGGGTCACGTCTAGTCAATTGCTATTGTATATTCTCTTTTTGCACTATGTTAATGTTTACTCTATTTTGTGGTGTTAGGATTATTACTATTTATTATGAAAAACTTTGCAAAAAACTTTAATTTAAAAAAAAAAAAAATGTTTTTTTTTTAAATATTGGTGAGATTGAAGTTAACCTCCTTTCTATTATTAGGCATGTCGTCTAAGAGTATTGCCAATGGTAATGGAGTCCATAAGAAATCACATCCTACCAGCTGACTACAAAGTAGCACAGATAAATTGTCATAGCAAAGCAAAATTGCTGATGTTAGTGAAATCATTGTAAGATTTGCTGTTTAATAAGCATATCGACTAACCTATTGATTCAGTAACACAAGGAAATGGCGTAAAATGCACAACATTCTGATTAGATCACTAATAATGAAGAAAGAACAGAGCCAATTCAAGCAAAACCATAAAACGGACTGACTAACCAATGTAAACATTTCATAGGATTCCTCTCCAGGCTTTGGTGGATTTACCACAACATCCATGGCTACTTGCCCTGGGACAGGCGAGCACAGTCGAACTGATAGCAGCTTCTCAAGCTGAGCCTGAACCTCGGGGTCCATGTTGATAACTTCCATATAGCCACCTCTAAATCCACACCTAAAATACCAGGCAAATTTGGTTATTTGTTCAATTTATTGGAAGAATAAATAGCCAGAAGCAATGATTATGTAGAAGCAGCACAAATAACAGACGCAGAACAAACTTCTTGAAAACTACACGAATCAGTGAAATACGCTTGGATTTGACATTTTCAGGATAATCAGCGACAATTTTAAAAAAAAAAATGTAAAACATTTTGAAGAATGTTTCACTTGAAGACAACAGGTAACTTTTTAAAGGGTTGAGGTGGTGATTAAGTTCAGCGCTGAGAACACAAAGTAAGCCAAGTAGCAGAGGGTAGTTCAAATATCAGTCTAGGCTGAGTTAATTAGTTGACTGGCGGTTGGTAAGCATGCGCAGACATCAGAAAAGAATTAAGCTAAAAACTTTGCTGCACCAAAGCTGGCAACAGAGGGGTGCCAAATATCGGTAGCAGCCATCGAAGCAACGGAATATTAAACATAGATTTTGGAGGAAACCACATCGAAAAAAAAAAAGTCGCCACGTGCTCTGCCCAGAAAGATCTGAAACAGTGCAGGGAGCACAGAGTAGTAAGTACCATAGAACATTACAGTTCAGAAGGAGGCCATTCAGTCCATCGAGTCTGCACCGACCTACTTAAGCCCTCACTTCAACCCCATCCCCTTAACCCAATAACCCCTCCTAACCTATTTGGACACGAAGGGCAATTTAGCATGACCAATCCACCTAACCTGCACATCTTTGGACTGTGGGAGGAAACTGGAGCACCTGGAGGAAACCCATGCAGACACGGAGAGAACATGCAGACTCCGCACAGACAGTGACCCAGCAGGAAATCGAACCTGGAACCGTGGCGCTGTGAAGCCACAATGCTAACCACTATGCTACCGTGCTACCCCTGCAATAGTTTAGAGCTGGGGGTGTTCCAAAACTCGAAGGAAACAGTCGGATCTCAGGGGCGCATTAGTTAGAAAAAAAGTGAGGAAGTGCTAAAACTTCCATGGCACATCGTGCTTACACAAGCCCTTTCCATAGCAAAAACAGCAGGAATATTTGGCGTCATGGGGCCATGAAAGTACAGTGGTATAGCTCATATATTGAAAGATTCAATTATTTTGTCCACGCGAATTAAATTGTGACAAATATTGTTGTCCCAACTTTCCGGAGTGCAAAGGAACATTCAACATTCTGCGAAGTCTGGTGCAGCCAGAAAAAACAGGCTCAAAAACCAATGATGAAATTGTGGAGATATTGCAAGGCCACTTCACATCTAAAACTTTGGTTACCGTGGAGGGGTTCAGGTTCCATAAACGTAACCAACAAGAAGGTGAATCAACCACACAATTTGAAGCCATTTGAAGAAATTAGCTGAATACTGTGAAGTTGGAGATGTCTTGAATGACACCATTAGAGACAGGCTAGTGTTTGGGCCAAGAAGGAAAGCTATTCAAAAAAGGCTGTTAACACAAAGCAATTTAAACCAAAAGAAGGCTTTAGAAGTTATGATCGCCATTGAATTAGCAGCTAAGGAAGCCCAACAATTCAGTTCGAGCAGTAGAATCCATAACATGTCATCGGAGAGCCCACTAACAAATTTCAATTGCCACCGAAATGCAAAAACTGGGCATGCAGCAGCAGAATGCTGGTGCAGAGATGCAAAATGCAGGAATTGTGGTAAAAAGGGGTACATCGAATGTGTGTGTTGGGGTAAGAAACACCAAATAGGAACTTTAAAAAGCAAGAAGCAAATGTATAAAATGGAAAATTGAAGAAAAAGATACACCTAGGGTGCAAAAAAGGACCAGAGCCCCAGTCAGATAACGAACGGTCGTTAAACGTATTGGCCATTGCAGGCACAACAAACTGTTAACTGAGGCACCTGCACCTCATAAAATAAATCAACTTGATTGTTTTTGGGCTTAAACTATTATGTAAAGTTTGTCCCTAATCCATCAACCATTCTCAAGCTTTTATGCATCTAGTTTCAAAACAGGAAATGGAAATGGATAAGCGAGAGAAGACCTACAAGCTAAAGAGAGGCGATACTTAGTCCTGTCGCACTTTAGTCCGAAGTTACCCTTGCAACTGGCTTGTAACGCATTACCTTATGGGGTGGGAGCAGTGGTTTCTCACATAATGCCCAACGGTGAAGAAAAGCCATTAGCGTTTGCATCAAGATCCTTGAACAAAGCAAACATGAACTATGCACAGATAGATAAGGAAGCTCGAGGCATCATTGTTGCAATCAAACATTTTCACCAATAACTGTATGGAAAGAAGTTTCCTTTAATAATGGACCATTGACCACTGACAATGATACTTGGACTGCACGCTGGCATTCCATCTCTAGCAGCGAGCTAGAGACAGAGAGGAAGCATGGTTGTTGTCAGCACATACATACATGATGAAATATCATAAATCAAATCTCCATGGGAATGATGATGGGACTCTCTAGATTACCTTTACCTAACGAGTTATTAATGAATAGTTTGAGTGGTAATATTTTCTATTTTGGAGAAGTAGACAACACTCCTGTAACAAGTTAAGAAGTATACCAGAGATAATCCACTACTGTCAGAAGTTATGGGCATGATATTGCATGGCAGGAACACAGGAGCAAACCCGGAGTTAAAGCCATATGTTACCGAAGACTCAAACTATTCTTACAGGCTAGTTTCCTCATCCAAGGAATGAGGGTCATCATTCTCTCATTGTTGAGGAAATGTGTCCTAAACCAACTTCACGGAAGTCATTCGGGGATAGTATGGATGAAGTGAGGAGAAGGCAGGCATGTTTGACTTATGCAAAAGGTTCAAATCTGTTGCCACTAGCGCCATTACACCCTGGAATAGGCCAGAAGGGCCATGGCAAAGAGTTCATATAGATTATGGCAGACCGTTCAAAGGACGAATTATTTTTGTTGTGGTAGATGCACACTCAATATGGTCTGAAGTTGTCATTATGAAGACCATGTCCTTGGGATAAAATAAAGACTGGGTGAGATTTTTGCAAGATTCGGTTACCCTGAACAACTTGTTAGTGACAATAAAGCCACAGTTCTTTTTGCAAGAATTCACAAATTATCTAAAGGAGAATAGAATCCAGCACATCGATCCGCTCTTTATCATCCTGCCACAAATAGGCTGGCTGAACGATTTGTTCAGACAATGAAGCATTCATTGAAAGTAATTTGTGAGCAAGGATAAACGACTAAGCCAATTCCTGATGACATACAGCAATACTACACATTCAACCCAAAGTTCGCCATTGTCAGTTACGCACAGAGCTTGATTTGCTGAATCTGCCAAAGACAAGAGAAATTGTTGAAGAACCGCAAAGTCAGGCTTTGACGTGAGAACAGGGTTAAACGCTGCGTTTTTCCAGAAACTATTGGCAAGTAACTACATAAATGAGAAGTGGATACCTGCCATCGTCCTAGCACAGACAGGACCGGGCTCCTATGCCATTCAAACCAGGATGATGTAGTGTGGAGGGGATATGCTGATCAAATTTTTAGCAACTAGAATTAGTTTGCCAAATACAGAGTCAACTAAGAGTCCGGAACAAACTGTGCCAAGTGAAGACCAAGAGATTGCTGAGAACCTGACAATACCAGAAACAACAATGGAAGACAGTAGCCCAGTTGAAGACACTTCAACACCGAGTCAACCCCCGAACACTAGGTCGACTCCAATTAAGCAACACCGGACAACATCCAAACTAAACCAAAATCACCAGAGGTTGCTGTCCATACGAAAAAACAGAGAGAGTCGCCAACAAGCACACAGAAATCAACATCCTCGGAAACGTCCAACTTATTGACTGTTGTGTTTATTAATTGTTCATATTGTAAATGTTGATTGTTAACATTATATTATGTTTCATTCTAGGAACCTCTAATATAAAAGGGGGAGGAAAGTGTTGTGTATTCATGTTTGTTCCTAGTTGGAATAAGGACACTTAAGAGTACGATTCCGTGACGTATTAATGACACCATCGGCCGTTTGCACGGGCAGTCTATCCCAACAGCCTGTAGAAACACATTTCCAATAAAGCTCTTGTTTGTTTGTACCTTCATGGTCTACAGGCCTAACCTGTAAAAATGCCACAATTATCACTACTGTAAAAAGGTATCATTCAAGAGAAAGACTGAAGAAACATGACCTTTCCATTCGGTGTAAGAAGTGTCCAAGAATTTCTGTGTAAGAAGTAGAACTTGTATAGGAACAGTAAGAAATCATGTAGCACCCCTAGCCTACATTGCTATTCAGTCAGATTATGGGTGATCGATACTTCCATTTTATTAACCCACCTTGGATTCATAGCCCATGATAGCCTCACGAAAAATCAGTGATTCTACTTTTGAAAATTTCAATTGACTCAGCATCCAGTGTTATGTTAGAAAACAAATTCCAGATATCCATTACCCTTTGTATGAGAAGGCATGTCCTAATTTCACAAATAGCATAGTTCCAATTTTAAGATTGTGCCGGCTTTTCGGGACAAAATTTGGCTCTGCAATGAACTGAATAAATGCTAAATCAACTGAACCTCCTAAAGTGAAGCTTAAAATCCAAGAATTATTTTGTATTTTTTTTTTTTAAAAAACAAAAATCAAATTATACAGAAAACACCTACTCTCCTGTGTATCCTTTGGATGTGGAATGAAATGAGACCAGTTCCACTGTATTGGAGTATTCTGGGCCCATCTCGTGCAGCACCTTCTTAAATGAGTGGAATTTACAGTCCTTTGAGTATATGTTTTCCTGGTAAACCTTGAATATAGAAAAGGAAGCATCCAAGTATACTTTATTTTCTGAAGCTAAACAATACATGATTGAAAATATAGCACTTTCTCAAGGTCACAAAGTTGCTTTCAGATTAGTTAATAATTACACAAGCAAGCAGGTCTCACCTCATCAGCCAGGAGGAAGAGTTTTTCTTCATAAGCAAAAGTAATTACATCCTCAATACATTTTTTGCTTTGCACCTGGCCTGTTTAAAAAAAAATGCTTATATTAAAACTTAATTTGAGCAATTCAGAAATTCTCTCTTCCTGATAACTTGACCCGACCCATCACATACTATTGTTTTAATTTTTAAGTAGTCAATGTACTGATAACCTGGATGACCATTTAATTCAGGGAGTCACCTAAACTTCTGCTTTCCAGCAAGAACATTGCTGCAGTTCTCAATTAAGCCACTAGATGGGGTTTGCACATTGTCAAGGGCCCTGATACTTGAATAGGGAGTGGGGCAATAAAGGCAACATGGTAGGAGGGGACGCAGATCTTACTGAATATAATAGTAGGTTCCCCATCTTTCTTTCACTCCAGCTCCCACCTGGCAAGTCAACAGGCTGTCGATGGAATGAGAAAGACAATGGTTGTTCCCAGAAATTGTTAAGTAGGGAGAGATTGGATGTTAATTGTGGGGTAGGAGGGAGGGGTGTCACCAGACTGCAGCAGTGAGGACAGTCATGGAAAGTTTGCTTGAGGGGTTTACTCCTCATGGCTCACAAGAGGTGCTCAAAAATGCATTTGCCTTTAATGGCCGACTGTTCTTGTCTCCACTTAACTGCAAAATTTCCCGATCTCTGGGAAACTCAGCAGTTGACTTGAATTTGAAATCAGACTCCCAATTGTATTCTGGGAGCCTGATTTAAACATACTATGCAGCTCACTTGCACAAACTTGCAGGAATGGGGTTGCTTTTTATCACTTTACATTTTGGCCTTCTCCTGCCTTGTTAATATCGACCCCAAAAGGTCTTTCATCCAAGGGCAATATGTATGCCACAAGGGATACTCCTGTTGTGCCAGATTTCAGATTGAATTTAAAAGAAACCAATTTCATGCTAAGTGGGCCATGGTTTGTGGTAAAAGAACAACTAGTAAATATTTTTGTCTCAGTACAAGATGGACAAATACAATCCATGGGAGTTACTGGGTTAGAATTGCATTAACATGGCATTTTTCACATCTTCAGGCCAACCCAATCTACTTTCCAGATATTGAAGTTGTTTTTGAAATTTGTCCCACTTATAATAGGCAAATAAATGTCAGACAAGGACTCAAATAACAATGAAATAATAGCGAGATAATAGGTTTTGATGGTGCTGGTTGAAGGGAGAGACATCAGCCAGGAAACCAGAAGAGCTGATTTTAGTTAATCGTTCAATGAGATCTTTTGCATCCATGGGAACAGAAAGACATCACCTGAAAGACAGACTTCAGTGCATGCAACGTTCCCTCAGCACTGCACTGACAACCAAGCTTTGCAATGGACCTGAACTCTCACCTCAGAACTCCAGAGATGAGAGTGCTGCAAATAATGCATGTTACCACGATAAGTAAAAAGCTGAAATGTTGAAACAATGACATTAGTTCCATGACCAAAATAGGTTTTTAATATTGTTCTTTACAAGTTGTAAAGTACCTCAGTGTATACCTAGAATAAGTATGTACAACCGTTTTGGGAAGGGAACCACATATGCATATCTATCTCCCTCAGGGGGCCAATAAGCAAATTTCGGAAAGATAAGGTTTGGCAAAATAATATACTGAATTTCAATACAGGTTGAGGTTGCAAGGAAAGAAACAATTGCTGAACAAATGTAAAACAATGTCATAGCAATAAACTGTTGAGTTAAAAAAAAAAAAAGTGTGTAAGAAATAAACATGACCAGAATGTTGGAGGGTCAGTGTATTTGGGTGGGAGTGAGTGACTATTTGGTGAGAGAGAAATTGAAACTGGCACAAGGAAGACTCACACTCACCCAGTCCAGTCAATCAATCGTTCCCACACACCCACTGAGCCACTATCTCGTCCCCGGTCTCACTAAAACTTCAACCTCCCAGGGCTCAATTTGACCCCTCTCTCCCTAGCTCTACTGCACTTGGCTACCTGGCCTCCAGCCCCAACCCAGCTTTTACCCCCACACCCAAGACCCAGTTTTCTCCCGCCTCATCCAGCGGGCTACAGCCCTGACGCAGCTTAAATATGCCAAGCTCTAGTCTTTCAAAAGTATGTAAGTGTGTTATTTTGAAATGGTTAAAGTACCGGTTGGGTTTCCTGGGTTAATGATGCAAAGAGCCTTGGGATTGCAATATTCCCTGGCCGCATTCACGTTTCTCTTCAATTCATTCTTATCGAGAGCCCAGCCATTGTCTTCATCCAGGTAGTAGTTGATTTGGACTGCATTTAGCTCAGAGATGGCTGCAGAGTATAGGGGATACTGTGGGATTGGAATCATCAGTCCAGTCCGCATTCTCCCTTCTCCAGACACAAGAAGTTTCATAATTGTCTAAAAAATAAAAATGGAATGGCAGGTTACTCATAATACTCATTGAAAATTAGAGTTGCAAATAGAGTTAGTCAGTAGAGCAACTCCCAAACTATTTAATGCAAACAATTCAATAGAAGTGACCACACTCCCACTGTTATACATACAATTATTCCATCACTTGCTCCCGTAGTAATGTAAATATTATCAGGATCTGCAGGAATTCCTCCATCCCTTGTCTCCACGTACTTTGCAACATCACGACGTATACAATCCAGACCCTGGCTTGCACTGTAGGAACCTGACAAAGTTTTAAAAAAGAGCCCACGTGAGAAATATTGGATTTTAATATTTTGCAAAAACTTTAAAATCTCTAAAAGTGCAATAAATATTATGTATACCATTAACGGCCTATGTGGTCCAGTTGTGGACACAGATTAGCTTACGAGCCGACATCTGAAATATTTTCACCTTCGAGCAGCTTGGTTTAGCTTAGCTAGGCATGGAGGTCACATGATGCAAGTGCTGGAACAGTTCGAAATGGTTTGGCCCATACGGGCCGGAGAATCGCCGCTCGCCCGTTACAAACGGCGATTCTCTCAGCGGCCAGCCGTGATTTTCGCGCGGCGCCCTGGCGATTCCTCCCCCATTCTATGTTTTTCTGGGCTGGATGAATAACTTGTATTTGGTTCTAGGAGGTGTCCCTTATTCTGTTCGGAGGAGGAGAGTTGTATTTCCATCCACTCGAAATATCCTGTTGATGGGTGTCTTAACGATTTTTCCTCGCCCTTTCAGTGGGGTTTCCTCATGGTGAATGGTTTAAGCTTTCTGATGATGGCAGGGCATACATGATGCCAATGATACATGTGAAGGTGTGCACCACTTTAACATGTGTTCATGGCTTTATCCTCTTCTTCCTCATTCTCTAGTTCATCCGCTTATCTTTTTTTTTGGTATAAATAAAAGCACCAAGACTAATGATTAAGATGAACAAACTGTAGAACCATAGAACTCCTATAGTGCAGGAAGTCATTTGGCCCATCGAGTCTGCACCGACACCCTGAAAGAGCACCCCACCAAGGCCCACTCACTCTTTCCCTCCACCCCACCCCCCGTAATTCCACCTAACCTGCACATCTTGGACATAAGGGCCAATTTAGCATAGCCAATACACCTAACCTGTACATCTTTGGACTGTGGGAGGAAACCAGAGCACCCAGAGGAGACCTACGCAGACACTGGGAGAACGTGCAGACTCCACACAGTCACCCAAGGCAGGAATTGAACCCAGGTCCCTGTCATTGTGAGGCAGCAGCATTAGCCACTGCTGTCTTTTTCTGTATTTATATATGCTGAAGCACTTGTACTGTACCAGTTTTGGGGATTTTATTGTGTTTGTTTGTAAAAATGGAAAAACTCCAAAAAACCCTGTTCTGCCAGGCTCCGATGGCCGCAGCCCCTCCCCCCACCTCACTCCCGTTCACTGGCCGGCTTAAACCGGCCAGCGTGGAGGCCCCCGCCCGGGTCTCTTTCCCCCTTGCCCGGCCCTAGGAAAGCCCAGAAATCCCCTTTTAGCACACAAACCCTGCAAATCCACCTACACCCCAAAGAGCCCTCATTTCGAGTGAAAGTCCCATCACTTCCCTTGTCCAAATATATCCAACATTGGCTCCTTTAGCCCATACACCCTCACGCAGTGAAACAAAAAAGAAGAAAATACAGTCATGAGGTTACATCGGCACATGGCCATTTCTCAATTTCTCAGTTCTGCCACAGTCCTTCTGCCTTCGCAAATTCCTCCGCTGCTTCCGCCGTTCCAAAATAAAAGTCCTTGAGCTTATAAGTCACCCTCAGCTTCGCTGGATATACAATGCCGCACTGCACCTTGCTAATGTACAGTGCCCTCTTCACCCGGTTGAAAGCAGCCCGCCTCCTCGCCAGCTCCACCGTACAACTGTTGTGTTTTAACTGGTCATTCATCTTCGTGAGGGAGTCAAAACCTAGATTAATTATGTTCTCATCTTGAATATACACCCCTAGCTATGTTCGTTGGGTGATCATCTGCAAATCATTGGTTAATTGTTTTGCCTCCCAAGCTACTTCAACTTTTATATAACTTAAATATTCTATTTGGGTTTGAAATTAACAGATACTCCAACAGCAAATTGGCGTTCCACACAAATCAATGGCAATAGGTAAATTCTCGAAAATGCAGTTGTAAAATGAAGCAGTTCAGGAAACAGTTCAGTTTAGGGCTGGTTTAGCACAGTGGGCGAAACAGCTGACTTGTAATGCAGAACAAGGCCAGCAGCGTGGGTTCAATTGCTGTACTAGCCTCCCCGAACAGATGCCGGAATGTGGCGACTAGGGCTTTTCACAGTAACTTCATTGAAGCCTACTTGTGACAATAAGCAATTATTATTATTAAAAGACAGTCCCATCAAGATAATCCTATCCCACATGTTGTTATAAAGGCATACCACTATTGCCCCATTTCTTCCTCTTCCTCCTCTAATCCCCACCACCCCTCTTCACGAGAACTCAATATAAACTGGACTGTAGGCTTGAGAGACATCTTCCACTCGGAAGTTTCACTCCTAACCTTCTACAATCTCTTATACTTATCGCTTTCTCTGCTGGCTTCAAGACTGTTGAACAGCACTTCCCTAAAAGCAAATACACAAGTGTAAATGGGGATGAAGTATAGGTACCTAGACTTTGTCCTCCACAGTCTAGCAGAATACGTTGGGCTCTCTCCTTTGCATCAGCAGGAAATTGTGGACTCTCAAACAGCTCTGGATCAGTACAAAGAGCAACAACCTGAATTGGGCAAGAAATATGATCTAATTAAATATTTAAATAGATTTCTTTCTTGTATTTTTTCCTTCTGCAGAACAAAAAATCCTCCGCAAATTTATAATTTGTGAATCTCACACAGGGATTCAATTCAAAAGACTTAAAAACTATGCTTTTTAAAGTAGAAAATAGTGGCTTGAATCTCAGATTCGGTGTTGGAAATTATAAAACAAGTATTTCCCCAGTAATTCTTACACTTGCTAACCCTATCTGTTGTACTGGTCTCTGGCTTGATCCTTCAGCTGCCAATTCATCCCCATCAGCTAGATTGAGGCGATGCCCGTTTTAACTATTTTAATCCACCCAAGATTGTGTTCTTTGAAGCAATTAAATTGCTTTAAAGTTTTGTACTGTACTTAAAACCTCTAGCAGAAGAGTGGCAACAGAGAGATCCCTCCCTGCAATGTTTCACCAACCTCGCTGGTCCTGTCCTTTCAAAACTGCAGCACCTTCGGGCCTCTCCGGAGGTGGAAAGGAGAATATGAGGGAGTGCAGAAGTTGTGGGCAGCAGTCCTATTAGCATAGATAGCCGTGCCGCAAGTTGGGTTGAAGTTAGTTAATAGCATTTGGAAGAATAATTGGGTAATTCCATGGATGAGCGGAAATATTTTGTTCCAAATTTACATTTTCAAATGACCTTTATGATTTTTTAAAAATATGTCATTGGCTACTGAAAATATAAAGTGGGCCAAAGGGCTTTGAAAAAATATAGAAATATTTGATTTAGCTAAATAGGAGACAAGACAAAAGGAAGAGGGCTTAATTTATAGATCACAGATAATTTGTTTTAAAATAATGTTCTGGTTATTCAATACGTGAGTCTTTCCACAACATAGTAGCATTTAGTAGACACATATTACCGTTCTGACTACGATTTGCAGGGTACAAATATATGTCTGACCTTTTTTATGGACGAGGAGTTAAGGACATCAGAACAGCAGTAGATCAATCAGAATTAGCCTTACAACAGATTTTCGGGAAGAGTCCCATTTTTCCACTGCCCTTTCTGTGAACATTACCCTGGATATCCAAACTCTTAAGGTTATGCCCCTCATTTTCTGTACAAACCCACCATGAGGAAATAGTTTCTCACCGTCTACCCTGTCAAACTCTGCAATGATCTTAAATATCTCAATCAGATCACCACTTAATCATCTAGACTTGACAGAACACATGTCTAATCTACAGAATCTGTCCTCATAACAAATTAAAAACAGAAAATGCTGGAAATACTCAGCAGATCAAGCAACATCCGTGGAGAGAAACAGAATTAACATTTTGAGTTGATGATGACCCTGCATCAGAACTCATTACTCATAACATAATATTTTTATCTCGCTGGCAAATCTGTGCTGCACTCTGCCCATAACCAATACATCCTACCTGAGGTGATGGTGATCACAATGGAAGGCTGCACTTTAGATGCAGTCTAATCAGAGCTACATATAACCAAAGAATAATTTCTAACCCTATTATAAAGCTCTTGAAATAAAAACTGACATTCCATGAGCATTTTAAACCACAATGTGCATAGCCACTGATTTTTAGTGATTTCTATAAATACATCTCTAAATCTCTGCTCCTCCACTGTTCCCAGCTTCTTGTGCAGCACATTGTAAGCCTTTCACAGCAGGAAGAAGGACTTTCATGCAGTCACTTCAAGTTACAGGAGGAACATGCTTGTTCTAACAAAGTAATGTAGGCCATAGCTCACATAATAATAATTATTTTTTTTTTTTTTTTTTTTTTTTTTAAAAGGAGTCTAATCAGATGTTTCACCAGGTACTGACGAGAAAATGCATTGAAATAAACTTTAATCATTTGTGCAAAAAAATTGTGCAATTGAAAATTTAAATGATTCTTCCATTCCCCCAGCTGTGAAGTTGAAGTTAGCTACATCTCTTCTAACAACTATGTCTACTAGTAACCAGGACTGCAGCTTTGCTGATGACTGATAACTTGTTTTTATAAATTTAGAGTACCCAATTAATCTTTTCCAATTAAGAGGCAATTTAGCGTGGCCAAACCACCTACCCTGTACATCTTTGGGTTGTGGGGGTGAAACCCATGCAAACACGGGGAGAATGTGCAAACTCCACACGGACAGTGGCCCAGAGCCGGGATCGAACCTGGGACCTTGGCGCTGTGAAGCAGCAGTGCTAACCACTGTGCCACCGTGCTGCCCTGATGACTGATAATTGACCCCATGGTACCATATTTCTGGAAGTACACAATATTTCAAAACAACATATTTTGATAACTTCTAAATCCTAGAAAAAACAATTTAGGTGCCTAGGGCTTTTCAAATGGTATTGAAGCTTAGACTGTAAATGAACAGATTTGATCCACCCACCTCCCCACACATTTTTAAAAAACATTCCAGTATGATAACACAAATTTACCGCCACACCAGAAACTAAACCCCATTGTGGAAACCAGGAAACATTCAATATTAATAGGACTCGACTGAGAATTAACCTTTTCTTTCAGAACAAATCATTTTTAAAAAAATCTTTCAGAAAGCACTGCAATGTACACTTTACATAGACATACACCCACCTGTCTCAGAAATGTGATTGGTTGCTGCCCCATAGCATGAGCATCTCCTATGTTAGCTCTGATTACTTCCGTGAAGGGCTTCTGGGATCCCTATATACAAGTCACACAGAACAATCAGTCAAATGCAATGTGACCATTTGCTATAATACATTCTGGAAAAGGAACAATTAAAGTTAGCAGTTCCATGTAATTGTCACAAAGGCAGCATAACCCATCAGAGGGTTAATCAGGGAGCTTGGAAAGAAATTGCCATTAACGATATAAGAGTAGAAAATAAATGAATATCCACTGCACTTCATATATACTCTTAAAAAAAACTAACTTAATCTAAGAGCTAATTGGGAATATACAATAAATCTTGCATCTACAGCCCATCTGTTGCCCCAGATTGTTCAAAGGTAGTGTGTCCAAAACCCAGAGCTTCAAAGACCTTTAAGAGTTACTGTTGTACCCAAGCATCACACCTCCAAAAAGGGGGCAAAATTATTTATAAACTGAACGATTCGAAAGATAACAATACAAAATGAGTAGCCAGCAGAAAAATATCAAATTCCCCCTCTCATCATTAACACTCACACATCAAGTGCCAAAAACCAAGCAATTAATTTAATGTATTCAAACACCATTTTCTTTCTGCACTCAGTTAGTACATTTACTACACATAGTAAACCTACCATGAATAATGCCTTAAGGCTCCTGACATGTACCCCCAGCCCCAGTAATTTAGCCCAAACTTATTTCGGAGGCCTCAGCTGAATTGGTCCCCTATCCTAGAGTACTGCATGTGGAAATTATATTTTTAACCCGACCTTCAATATTCAGTGTCCTCAGTCTATATCCATACTTTTACAAATTCCAGCTTAATTATTCCAATGCCTGCCATAAACCTGAGCTCATCCAAGGCTCTGTTGCCTACATCCTAACCAGTACAAAGTCCTGCTTATCCATCAGTCTGTGCTTGCCAACCTATGTTGATCCACCACCTCCTTAACTTTAGAATTCCCAAAGTTCAAATACCTTCATAGTCTTGACCCTCATCTCTGTAACCTCCTCCAGCCCGATAATCTATGAAGTCTTAAGCAACCCTTTGCCTCAAAAATGGCAGTTATGACAGAAGCTCTGAATTTCCTTCCTCGGTCTTCTGCCATTATGACTCTCTTTCAAACCCAACTGTTTGACCAAGCCTTTAAAATCATGCATGTAACTGCTTGTGAAGGATGCCATGGATTATTTTCTGTATTAGAAAATGTCCCCTTAAATGCAAGTCATCAGAGTCAGTACAGCACAGGAGCAGCAATTGAAATTAAAATGAAAATCGCTTATTGTCACAAGTAGGCTTCAAATGAAGTTACTGTGAAACGCCCCTAGTCGCCACATTCCGGCACCTGTTCGGGGAGGCTGTTACGGGAATTGAACCGTGCTGCTGGCCTGCCTTGGTCTGCTTTCAAAGCCAGCGATTTAGCCCCGTGCTAAACAGCCCCTCAAGTCCATGTCAGTGTGGTGCAGAGCAATCTAGTCAGTCCCATTCCCCGGCTCTATTGTAGTTCTGAAATTTTATTTCCCTCAAATGCTCGTTCAATTTCCTTTTGAAATCGTTAACGGTTTTTGCTTCCATCATCTTCGTAGAGATGGAGGTTATCACTCACTGCACAAAAAGGTTAATCATCAACTCCTCCTCCAAGTCTTTCAATCCTAAATGTGTCCCCTCGTCTTTGAATCATCAGCTAATGGAAACAGCATTCGTTTGTCCCATCTTCTCTAAACCTGTCGTAATCCTACATACCTATCGTAATTCTATATACACCTCGATCAATTCTCCCTCAACTTCCTTTGCTCCAAGGAGAGCAACCCCAGATTCTCCATCCTAATTTTGCAGCCAAAAGCTCTCATCCCTGGAACCATTCGATTAATGACCTCTGCACACACTCTCTCAAGGACCCTCACATCCTTCCTAAAAACTGTTGACGAGAACAGGATGCACTGTGATTGAGGTAGGGGTAAAACAAAAATAAGGACTTTGTTCCAATCCCTATATCATTTAATACAGTTTAAACCATTGAATGAAAATTCTGCCCCAGTTATTGTTTTTTGAGATCAAGAGTTTGCATGCCAGAAGGGAGACTGATGTTTATGCCAGAACTAGAGGGGGATGTTTTGATGCTGGTCTAAAACAATGTGACTGGAGTCAATTAGGGAGCCAGATCAGCAAGTTGGCAAAGAATCACAGAAATAGCTGCTGATGACTGAACAATGGGAATAATATCATGATGACTTCATTAAGGAGGAGAACATTTCTAATATAATTATCTAACAGAGAAAAGGAATAGAAAATAAACCAATCAAGTACTTTATGCAAATGCTTCATAGAAAATAGAGCAATAAATTATAGTGCAAATAAAATGGAAATTAAATTTGCAGAGGGGCAAGAGGATGAAGCAAACAGTATTAGAAACATAACAGAGGGATGTATTTCACAAGATGTGTAATAGTTGAACTAATCAGCCATCTCCTACTACTGCAATAAAATTACCTTGTTTGTTATGATGAACTGCAGTAAACAAAGCACATTCTAGATTTTGGACGATCCAAGAGACTATTATTAGAAACTAGATCTGGTCCGATGAAAATACGAATGCCAAAGGAAGGATATTGAGCTTTTTAAACACAAACACAGATGTAGTACCAATAATTCTGATGGCGAATGTAGTGTTCACAGTACAGTTGAAATATCATTGCAGGATTCTTGAATAATATAATTAAGTGAAATGCCACTCAGAATGTAATTAGCCTCAGCTCAGATTTCAGTGTGTAAAACACAAAAACCTGCCAATTCCGTCAAGTCAAAATCAACTATCCATAGACCAAGCAAGCATCCGGAGTGATTATTTTCAACATGCATGTCAGCTGAACAAGAATGGCAGCCTATGGGGTTTAAGTTACAGACTGTTCTTTCATGCCTTGGTTTTCATAACACATTGGGTAGCAGGGTTCGAAATGCTGTTTACCAACCACAACAAACAAGCATGGATGGTATTTAAACCAGCCACTTTTATTTTAGGGGACCATGTAAATTATCCTGTAAATAACAAATGAATTGGAAGCAGGTAAAAGCACCACACAAGAACAAAAAGATTTAATTTCATGCTTCCATTTGATAATTTTGTCACAAATTCAAGTTCCTTTTAAACTGCACAATCCCACTTTAAAAGAAACTATTATGCTTGGCCCATAATGATCACAAAAACACAAAAATATTACTTTTGTCACTGACTTTGTAGAAGGCAAATGCAAAACTGGGTTTAAAGATCATTTTGGGATTGTAAATTCTGAAATGCAAGTGAAATTTCAGGTCAATATTTCCAACGCCAATGATACCACAATCTTGATTTTGGTTTCAGTTTTGAAAGATAAATGGGGCATTGTTTTACTTTAATTTGTATAGTGTCTTTAACATAATAAAATGCTCCACAGAGCTTCAATAAAGAGACCGTGCTAGACCAAGCAGCACAGGATTTAGTAGAGTTGGCTGAGATTAGGCAAAAGCATTACCTCTCCAAATGATTAAAATGTATCAGCAAGGGACAGCATGGTAGTGCAGTGGTTAGCTCTGCTGCCTCACGGCGCCGAGGTCCCAGGTTCAATCCCGGCTCTGGGTCACTGTCTGTGTGGAGTTTGCACATTCTCCCCGTGTTTGCGGGGGTTTCGCCCCCATAACACAAAGATGTGCAGGTTAGATGGATTGGCCACGCTAAACTGCCCCTTAATTTGAAAAACGTGAATTGGGTACTTTGGGTTATTTTCAAAAAGTTATCAGCAAGGAGGAGAAAATTTGCAGAAGGAATTCCAGAGGGCGAGACCAGAACTGAAAGCTCTACCATCAAGTGAGGGAGTCAGGGACAGGCGAAAAAAGTGGCCCAGAGTCAGAACAATGCAGTCTGTGGCATTGACAAGTTTCAAGAGCAGGCAGAGCATCAAGTATGTGGGTTAGAGGGAGTGGGGCTGGTGTGTGGTGAAGCAGGAAGCTAGTTGTGAAATTCTGTACAAGTTGCACATAGAGGATGCCAGGGCCGAAATTTTGCACTACCCTGGAGGCAACTGTGTAAGATCGAGAGGTCTGTTACGATCTCTACGATCCCAAATGAGAACCCAACTATTTTCAAATTGTAAAGCTGAGAGGAAATATTACTGCACCACAGGAGTGATAACAGTGACCAGTAGGTATATTTTATGTTAAAACAAACTTTACTGTAATCACAGAATTAGCATTAGCAACAAAGAAATAACTTTAGTGAACAGTTCTTAACCAAAAAGAAACCTCAACTTACTTCCTAAACTTGTCACTATATTCCAATTAAGCAAACCAATATATAGTGAATAACACCCATGAATAAAATTAACAACTTGCTGTTCTCTTTGCAGATTCATTGGAGAAAACACCTTTCACGTCCAAACTGAAACACCCATTCAGATTAGAGTTCTAGGACCTACTGATTCTTCATACAGACCTGGCTTCTCTCATTAACTATATTATCTGTACCCAAAGCACAAGGCATTCTCTTGCCTCTTCTTATAAGATGTCCCTTGCTTTGTTTAGCCAGGACCAAACACAATACCCATCATAAATTATCTACACCCCCAGGGGTCCTTCAAACCTAAACAATATTCTATTTATCTGTAAACAAGTAAATAGGTCAAGATATATTAGCAGAACACCACCTGCAAATCAATGATTACCTCACTTTCACAACTTTAAATCACCACTCTAGCAGTCATACTGTCTATATGCACCTTAACCCAGGTTTTAATAGCATTATTGCAAAAAACATAATATGAAAAATCCTTACATTCATCGCAAGTCACAATTAGAAACATGCTGCCTGGTTAAATTTAGAAAAAACAAGAAGGGTGCTGATTATTTCCAGCTCTCTACCTGTATACTCAATCTCTCAAGCTTTAGAGGAGGAAAATAGGAAAGAAGAATAGAGAAATTAATGAGATTTTCACTTCATGAAGGGATGCTTCCTGGGAAAGGGTGGTGTATGTTTCTGCTCTGGGACAGTGAGCAGGAGGCAGCCATGGCACAACAGTAGGTGCCAAGGATAGAGAAAGGGAAATCCTGGACAGATCCGTGAAGGATTTGAGCTTGAAATGGCAGGAAAGGGAATAAACAGGATGTAGCACTGAAAAGGGGAAGAATCGTATTTTAAAAAGTGAAAAAAGGAGCATGAGTATGCACTGGAAAGACAACATTAGCGTGGAAAAATCTAAAGAGCCAGATTAAAATATAAAATGCCCAGGTTTGGGGCCAGGACCCAGTGTGTGTGAGGGGGGAAAAAAAGTGAGGTTAGCAGCAACAGTGAAAGGCCAAGTTACTAAGGCAGAGGATTGTTTGGTGTCTGATGCAGTCCAGCAGTGTTCCAGTTTATTTTATTTGTGGGGGATGCTGGAGAACGGATTAGAAAGAAGTGGGAGGGTGCTGAAATGTGCATTCTGGAGGTTATTAGGACTTCACTTGCCAAAACCAGAGTGTAATGACCCTGGCTTGGTACAAAAGAGTTCAAGAACTGTGTGGGACTCCACAACTCCCTTAAAAGAAGCTGGACAGTGGAGGGCAGGTCACCTGCATGACAAGAAGCTTGCAGTTCGGAAGCACCAGGCACAGTTGAAAAAAAGCCTGGTAGGAACAGCAATTGGTAGCTGGTTATAATCAGCCGGAACCAAGAGCAGAAAAAATAAACCAGAACTCTTGAGGAGGAATGAATAGACAGACTCAGTTGTCAAGGCAGCATCAGCAGCAAAGTTCCAGCAACAATTACATTTATGTTAATAGATGTGTGCTCAACTTCAGAAACAAACCAATTTTTACCTGGCAAATTCTTCCAGGACACATACTCTCACCTGTTGTTACACAATAGCACAGTGGTCACACTGCTGCCTCACATAGTGCCAAGGTTCAATTCCGGCTTTGGGTCACTGTCTGTGTGGAGTTTGTACCTTTTCCCCATGTTAGCGTGGGTTTCCTTCGGGTGCTCTGGTTTCCTCCCATAGTCCAAAGATGTGCAGTTTGGTGGATTGGCCATGCTAAATTTCCCCTTAGTGTCCAGGGATGTGAAGGTTAAGTGGGGTTACAGGGATAGGGCGGGGAATGGGTGTAGGTAGGGTGCTCTTTCAGAGGGTCAGTGCAAACACGATGGGACGAATGGCCTCCTTTTGCACTGTATATGATTCTATGATACCCACTGTCACAAACACAAAGAGACAGGTTTTTTTTGAATCAGTGTCTCTCGTACTACCTTCTCAAAAGCAAGCAGCTACTATTTGCCTCTGGCAAGCATAAGTCAAGTGATACAACCTACTTAAATAGATCATAAGTGTGTTTTTCAAACCAATGCAGACATTCTAAACAATTTTGGGAATATTTTGTGGGTAGCAATTGTCAGAAACTAACTTTCAAATAACTGTCAGGATATTACAGAAAACCTAAAAAGCAATTGGATAACAGAGTTAAACTGACATAACAGGTATGGCAGAGAAATGTATATGCACTAAAGCTGAAAGCTATACTGATCCTTTTAAAGTGTTAATTGCACTACTGAGATTGTCTGATTCAATAGAATTTTCTATTGAATGGAACTCTAAAGACCACTCATTAATCTTTCCTTTATATTTAAGTGCAGACTATTTCAACACGATTCAACAATTTCTGAAGCTACATTAATTTTTTTTACATGGGGATTTGAAACACAATACATTGTGAGATAGCCTTGTAACAGGAAACTTTGCTGAAACTTGAGAAGCCTGGCTTAACTATTAAAAAAAACTAGATTGCAAAATGGGCCTTGTCAATACGTGACAGACTGAAGCTAGGCTTTTAAATATCACTTTATATCTGCTCAATCCTTCTTAATGCTGATTGTTTTAATCATCCAAAATTACTTCTTACTCACTGCACTGAATACTAGGCTTTCAGTTCACTGAAGGACTTTATCTTACCTCAGGGGAATTGAATTTGAAGGTTGGAATGAAAAACATTTGCTCCCCAAGATTCATATTACAAAATGAATCATGTTAAAGCAACATGAAAGGTCTTCAAAGCAGTGGTTGAAGAAAGTTGAAGTTATAAAGTTAAAGATGTATTGGAATGTACAAAACCTAGATTTATTTCATATTCTCAGTAGATGTAAACAACACACATCAACTACCCAGCATACACCATACCCCAAGAAACTCTCCCTTCTGAGCCAACACTACTTAAAAATAATCATCATTATTGTCACAAGTAGGCTTACATTAACACTGCAATGAAGTTATAAAATATTCCCCAAATTGTTTAGAATGTGCGCATTGGTTTGAAAATCCCCTAGTCGCCAGACTACAGCGCCTGGTTGGGAATATTGAGGGAGAATTTAGAATGTCCAATTCCCCTAACAAGCACATCTTCTAGACTTGTGGGAGGAAACCGGTGCACCCAGACGAAACCCACACAGACACGGGGAGAACGTACAGATTCCGCACAGACTGTGACCTAAACCGGGAATCGAACCCGGGTTCTGGCGCCGTAAAGCAACAGTGCTAACCACTGTGCTAGCATGCCACCCCAAAGGAAGAACCCACACTTTCATTTCTGGTACCGACCCAGACAGATCTAGAAAAGACTGAACTTGTGATTTAGGTAGACAGAAGCCAGTAGTGGAATAGTCAAATCCCATGCCTTTGTTGTCTCTAGACGAGTGCTTTAGCAACAGATGAATTGAGGTCAGGAAATCGTCGGAGAATACTAGGGAAGTAGAATTAGGTGGACATTCAGATAATGCGGTTACGTGATCGGAAACTCACCTTAGGGTCAAACTGACAAAGCACAGACCGCTGCCAAGGAAAGATTTGAGAGGGTGGATAGTTCCTGCTTCTCACTTCTTTCCAATGGCCTCCCTCGATATATTGGCCTTGTACAGCTCAGATTTACAAAAATGCTAGCATGACTTAAAAGGTTAAATCATGGCATGATAAGCTGAATGATCTAATTTTTTGCCATAGATTTCTGTGATTCTACTAGAACCAGGATGGTTGATCTTGTTGCAATGTTAAAAATAATTCAGAGATTCAATGGGGTAAAAACAGAAAAACTGTGGGGGGAATCCAGAAAAGTGGACACAATTTTAAAATTACACAACAACATAAGAAAAAAAGAGTACCGTTTCGGGGGAACCACAGATTTGAGACAGGGAAGTGGGATGGAAATTTTCGGAAATGGGAGAAGGGGATTAAGACACTAAAAGATTTGTTTCTTGGGGGTCGGTTTGCAGGATTGAAGGAGCTGGAAGTGAAGTATGGGCTGGAGCAGGGGGAAATGTTTAGATACATGCAGGTTCGAGATTTTGACAGAAAGGAGATACAGAGCTTTCCGGCGGAGTGGGCCTCCACATTGCTGGAGGAGGTGCTGACGACAGGGGGACTGGAGAAAGGGTAGTGTTGGCGGTTTACGGAGCTATTTTGGAAGAGGAGAAGGCACCACTGGAAGGGATCAAAGCAAAGTGGGAGGAAGAGTTGGGAGATGGTATGGAGGAGGGGTTCTGGCGTGAGGTGCTCCGGAGACTGAACGCCTCCACCTCGTTAGCGAAGTTGGTATATAGAGCACACCTCACGAGGGCGAGGATGAGCCGATTCTTTGAAGGGATAGAAGATGTGTGTGAATGTTGCGAGGGGGAGGGGGGGGGACCCGCAAATCACGTTCATATGTTTTGGTCCTGTCCAAAGCTGGAGGATTACTGGAAGGAGGATTCTAGAGTAATCTCTAAAGTGGTGCACGTGAAACTGGATCCGGGCCCTCGGGAGGCCATATTCGGGGTGTCGGACCAGCCGGAGTTGGAAACGGGTGCGGAGGCAAATGTTGTAGCATTCGCCTCGTTCATCGCCCAAAGGTGGATCCTGATGGGTTGGAGAGCAACCTCTCCACCCTGTGCCCTGGCGTGGTGGGAGGGACCTGTTAGAATTCTTGACTCTTGAGAAGTTTGAACTGAGGGGAAGGATGGAGAGGTTCTACAATTCATTATGCACTTTCAAGAACTGGATAACATTGAACATTAGTTGGGGGTGGGCTGGGTGACTGTGTGTGTTAATGGTGACTATGGGTGATTCCTGATTCCCTTGTGTCATTTGTTTATGGGAACATGCGGGCTAATGTTTGGGGTTTGGTGGGAGGATGGGATCGTTGTTATTGATATGGGATTAACATATTCATTAATGATTATTGTTGGTGGGTGTAAATTTGGGTGAAAATGTAAAAAAAGGAGAATAAAAATATATATATATATTTTTTTTAAAAGAAATACGAGTAGGCCACTCAGCCAATCAATAAGATCACAGATGATCTTCCACACCTTCCGGCATTATTCCCATGTCCCTAGATTCTCTTAGTATCCAAAATATCTATCAACCTCTAACTTCAGTATTCTCAATCGGGTAGAGAATATAGAAGAAATTTCTTTTATTCTCAGATCTAAATGGCCGACCTCATTCTGAGACGGTCAGCCATTACTACATTCCACGGCCAGGGAAGAAAATGCACTCGGCATCTGCCCCTGTCAAGCCAGTTAAGGATTTTATATTTTTTAATCTTGTGGTCAATCTTCGAAACTCTCGGAAATCTGGCCCAATTTACTCCCCATTGGACAATTTCCTCTTCTAGGAAATTAATATGGTGAAAATTTGTTGCATTCCATCTTTCTCATTTTTCTTAGGCAAGGAAACTAAAACTGTACACAGTATTCTAAATGTGGTATCATTGCAGTTTTATAGATCCTTGATGAGACTATTCTAACCCACTTGTAATAAAAGGCCATGGTAACATTTGCTTACTGTACCCGATGTAATTAATCTTGTGATTCATACAAAGGACACCCAAATCCAGTATTCCCATGAAGCTGCACAGGTACATGGCAGCATAGGCCTTAATCAGTGATAAATAACTATGCCTGGCTACACAAAAAACATCTAAAGGGTTTCATACTGTAAAAGCAGACCACATTTTTCAAAGGAACATTCAAATCTCTCCAAATACCAACGCTTCCCAATTTCCCAACACTTATGTGCATTTCTTTTTTCTCCCAAAATGGATAACTTCTTCCACATTATAGTCCATGTCATGTTCTTGCCCACTCACTTCACTTTTCTACATCTGTTTGCATATTTTCTTACTTCTCCACCTAACTTTCTAATGCCAATAAACCTGAACATGCTATACATGTTGCCTCAACTAAGTGACTGATACAGATTGTAAGTAATGAGAGCAAAACAATCTTGTGGTACCCCACCAGTTACAGCCTGCCGACCTGAAAATTACTCATTCATTTCTATTCTCCTTTCCCTGTTGCTCAATCTATGCTGATATATTACCCCCATTCTCAGGAGCCCTAATTTTCCGCAAAAACGTACGTGTGGTAATTAATCAAATAATTTTTTGAAAATCCACTAGTTCTCCTGTTCCACCCATTAGTTTCAATTTCAAAAGCAGTAACAAATTTGTCAGAAGCAATTTCCCTTCCATAAATCCATCAAATATCCTGATATTACATCTGCAATAATAGATTCTAGCATTTTACTTTTGACTCATATCAAGCTAACTAGCTATAGTGCCAAGTTTTTATAAATGCACCTTTGAACTCTTTGGTGGCCATTCTCAAATTCCAAAAATGTTATAAACCTGACAGCCAGAATTTAGAGACAGTCTTTAAGAATACATTTATTTTGTGGCAGCACGGTGACGCAGTGGGTTAGCCCTGCTGCCTCGCAGCGCCGAGGTCCCAGGTACGATCCCGGCTCTGGGTCACTGTCCCTGTGGAGTTTGCACATTCTCCCCATGTTTGCGTGGGTTTCGCCCCCACAACCCAAAAATGTGCAGGCTAGGTGGATTGGCCACACTAAATTGCCCCTTCATTGGAAAAAATGAATTGGGTGCTCTAAATTAAAAAAAAACATTTCACAAAGTGAAACGTTACAGGTATACATTTCCTGACTCCATTCTACTCCTGTATCTCTGTATACTCTTTTGGGTAAACTATAAAAAACAAAATTAGCTAATAAACTAATTAGCAGTCCCTTAAAGGGGAATTGTAACAAAGATCTAAACCTTTAACAGAAACTAATGGAATAACTTAAAATGACTTTATCAGGGTTGATGATGTCCTCCAGCACGGACAGCACCCATTGGTCACCGAAGGCTTATGTGCTCAAGTAATCATCCAACCAATGCCCTCCACTTGTATACAATTGATGGAATTCTGGAAGATCAAAACCAATGTATCTACTATCTCTGTTGCTACATCTTTTAAAATCCTCAGGTGTAGGTATCAGGACTGAGGAATTTGTTGACTTTTTGTCCTAGTGATTGCCAGTGCTATTCCTTTAGGTTCCTAATTGCCATGAGGCCCCTCATTCCCCAATATTCTGTCTTTCAAGGTGAAGACATTTATAAAAAAGTATGTCTTTTCCACATTCCCCAATATAATTTCTCCCATGTCTGTTTCCAAGTAATCCATTCTTACTCTAATTAAGCTCCTTAGTTTTACCTATGGATTTTTTTAGAATCTAATTTCATGTCTCTAGCCAGGTTTATTCTTGTATACTTTTTTTCTTTTTTTTAATCAACTTACTGTTTATCCACTACTGACCTTTAAAAAAACACCCAACTATTGCTTTGGGACTCCAAGTCTTTTTGTTTAATCAAATACTATTTTAACTTCTCTGGTCAGCCACCAGTTGGAACATTTTTCTGTGGTGTTTTCATTGCTCAAGATAGTGTATCTTTGTTGTGAATTATTAATTATTTAAATGTCTGCCATTGCCCATCTACCAATATATATATATATATATATTTAAAAATATTTTTATTCTCCTCCTTTTTCACATTTTCTCCCAAATGTACACCCACCAACAATAAACAATAATCAGTCACAAATATGTCAATCCCCATATCAATAACAACGATCCCATCCTCCCACCAAACCCCAAACATTAGCCCGCATGTTTCACACAAACAAATGACAAAAAGGAATTAGGGATCATCCATAGTCGCCATTAACACACACAGCCCCCCTCCCCCCAACCCTCCCACCCACACGCCCCAACTAATGTTCGATGTTATCCAGTTCTTGGAAGTGCATAATGAATAATGTCCATGAATTGTAGAACCCCTCCATCCTTCCCCTCAGTTTAAACTTAACCTTCTCAAGAGTCAAGAATTCCAACCGGTCCACCCGCCATGCCAGGGCACAGGGTGGAGAGGTTTCAACCCATCAGGATCCGCCTTCGGGCGATCAACGGGGCGAAGGCTACAACATCTGCCTCCGCACCAGTTTCCAACCCTGGCTGATCCGACACCTCCGCATCCGTTTCCAACCCTGGCTGATCCGGCACCCCGAATATGGCCTCCCGGGGGCCTGGGTCCAGTTTCATGTGCACCACTTTAGAAATTACCCTAAAAACCTCCTTCCAGTAATCCTCTAGCTTTGGACAGGACCAAAACATATCAACGTGATTAGCAGGGCCCCCCTCCCTGCAACATTCACACACATCTTCTACCCCTTCAAAGAATCGGCTCATCTTCGCCCTCATGAGGTGCTCTGTGTACCACCTTCAGCTGTATCAGCCCCAACCTCGCGCACAAGGTGGAGGTATTCGCTCTCCGGAGCACCTCACGCCAGAACCCATCCTCCATATCCTCTCCCAAATCTTCCTCCAACTTTGCTTTGATCCCTTCCAGTGGTGCCTTCTCCTCTTCCAAAATAGCTCCGTAAACCGCTGACACTACCCCCTTCTCCAGTCCCCCCGTCGTCAGCACCTCCTCCAGAATGTGGAGGCCGGCTCCACTGGGAAGCTCTGTATCTCCTTTCTGGCAAAATCTCGAACCCGCATGTATCTGAACATTTCCCCCTGCTCCAGCCTATACTTCACTTCCAGCTCCTTCAATCCTGCAAAACGACCCCCAAGAAACAAATCTTTTAGTGGCTTAATCCAGTCTCCTACCATTTCCGGAAATTTCCATCCCACCTCCCTTGCTCAAATCTGTGGTTCCCCCGAGTCAGCATTTCCCTTGACCCTGCCCCCAACCAAGTGTTGGCGAAACTGCCTCCAAATTCTCAATGAAGCTATTATTACCGGACTCCGAGTATTTCCCCAGGGCTACCGGGAGCGGCGCTGTTGCTAGTGCTTCCAATCCCGACCCCCTGAACAAACTCTCCTCCATTCTGACCCACTGGGAATCAACCCCTCTGACCCAACTCCGCACCTTCTCCACATTCGCCGCCCTGTAGTAATACATGAAGTTCAGAAGACCTAAACCCCCTGCCTGCCTTCCCCTCTGTAGCAGCACCTTTCTAACTCTGGCCACCTTCCCTCCCCATATGAACAAAGTAATCCTTCCCTCAATCTCTGAAAAATGCTTTTGGCAGGAAAATCGGCAGGCATTGAAAAATGAACAGAAATCGCGGCAACACGTTCATTTTAACCTCCTGTACCCGACCCACCAGTGACAGAGGGAGACCATCCCACCTTGCCAGATCAGCTTTCACTCTCCCCACCAAATACCACCATATAGTTTAATCTAGTTTCCTAATCTGCCTCAGCCAACTCCCCTCACATCTACCTAGTTTGCTTTATTCATAACTCTAATTTTGTATTTAAAACTAATATCACTCAATACATCATATTATTAACTTTTTTCCCCCCAGACATCTTTACAATAAAGGTCATTAATTAACACTTTTGAGGCCGCAGCACTAGATCAAAAATAGCCTGTTCAGAGTCAGTTCTTTGAAAACTATTTGAATGCATTCCATACTCATTCTCTATGCCATTACTGCAAATTTGATTTGCCCAGTCTATTTGGAGACTAAAGTCTCCCATGCTTATTGCATCCTGATTTTTCCATGTCTTGTACATGCCCTTTTTGGACCACACGGTAGCACAGTGGTTAGCACCGTTGCTTCACAGCGCTAGGTACCCGGGTTCAATTCCCAGCTTGGGCCACTGTCTGTAAGGAGTCTGCACGTTCTCCCAGTGTCTACGTGGGTTTCCTCAGAGTGCTCCAGTTCCCTCTCACAAAGTCCCAAAAGAGGTGCTTGTTAGATGAATTGGACTTTGAATTCTCCCTCAGTGTACCTGAACAGTCACGATAGTGTGGCGACTGGAGATTTTCACAGTAACTTCATTGCAGTGCTAATGTAAGCCTACTTGTGGCACTAATAAAAGATTATTATATGTACGTCCAATTACCTGTGTTCTACTCTTTAGGGCCCTGCAACGACTGTTACAGAGCCCAGAACAACTCTCACCATTTGTTTTATGCCCCTGGTTGTTGCTTAGCTCCACACAAACAAATTTTACGTCTTGCTTTTGTCAGCTAATTATTTTTTTGAAAAATTCAATCCAACTTGTTGAACCACTAAATTCACAAAATTGGATCCGCTGTCTTCCATTTCACTTTGTCTCCAGGCATGGGGAGATGTCCTTTACCATAGTACTGGGCAGGCAACAACCTTTGGAACATCAAGCGATGGCTGCATAGAACCATATCTGTCCCACATTTCTTTTCTCTCATTGTGGCACCAAGTCATTCCACATACCACTCATATCAAAGTCTAAGATAAGATTGGATGAGAAGGCATGTTACCAATCTCCAAAATACAAAAGATTATCAAACGCTGAATATCTCAAGATTGCAGCAAGGTCAAGAATTCTGCCAACTGCGTTACATCATGGGACGAGTGAAACAAATGTTTTTATAGTTCTGATAGACCAACGAACACAAAAGGAATAATTAATCTACAATAGATTTACAGAAGTTAAAATGTCATAGTCAAGGGCAGCACGGTGGCACAGTGGTTAGCACTGCTTCCCCACAGCACCAAGGTACCATGTTCGATCCCGGCTCTAGGCCACTGTCCGTGTAGAGTTTGCACACTCTCCTTGTGTTTGCGTGGGTTTCACCCGCACAATCCAAAGATGTGCAGGGTAGGTGGATTGGCCACACTAAATTGCCCCTTAATTGAAAAAAATTAATTGGTTACTCTAAATTTATTTATTTTTAAATTTTAAATGTCATAGTCATAGTCATAAATCTGGCTTATTTTGGTAAATTTTTCTGCATTGACCAAGTCCCAAGGATACATTTACAAAATATCTGTAAAGAGATATCAATTGAACGCTGCTGGGTGTTGTGGGGTGGTAAGGTGAAAATTGAAAGGATCGTTGATCTCTGCAGAAAGACAATGTATTAAGGCAACAGTTTCATTCATTTGAACATTCTGAAAAAGACTTCTTGATACACCAATGCATGTTTTTTTTTAAAATATATTTTTATTCTCCATTTTCACATTTTCCTACAAAATTTACACCCCCCAACAAAACAGTAAATGGTAACAAATACAAAGTCAATACCCTGAACATCAACAACGATCCCATCCTCCCACCACCCCAACCAACTGCCCACCTGACAATATAAGCATCAAATAAAACAAATGCTCCCACGGTGGAAAAAAAAACAAAGGAGAAAAAGAAAAGGGAGTCCGGAATCGCCCATGGTCACCATTAACCGATAGAGTCGTTGTGTTCCCCCCCCCCCCCCAACCCAACACTCAATGCCATCCAGCCTCCGAAAGAGTACCGTAAATGACACCCAAGAGTTGTAACCCCCCCCCCCCCCCCCAACTCCTCCCCTCCACTTCCTCTAGTAAAACTCCTCCCCCCAACCTCGGTTCCTTCCCCCCAACTTTCCACCCCGGCTAGACTCATTGGACCCTGTTCTGCCAGGCTCCGATGGCCGCAGCCCCTCCCCCACCTCACCCCCGTTCATTGGCCGGCTTACATCGGCCAGCGTGGAGGCCCCCACCCGGGTCTCTTTCCCCCTTGCCCTGCTCCAAGAAAAACCCAGAAGTCCCCTTTAGCACACAAACCCCGCATACACACTCACACCCCAAAGAACCCTCATTACAACTGAAAGTCCCATTTCTTCCCTTGTCCAAATATACACAGCGTTGGCTCCTGTAGCCCATACACCAGCACACAGTGAAACATAAAAGAAAAAATACAGTCATGAGGCTATAATCGGCACATGACCATTTCGCAATTCTGTCACAGTCCTTTTGCCTTTGCAAACTCCTCTGCTGCTTCCGCTGTCCCCAAATAAAAGTCCTTGAACTTGTAGGTCACCCTCAGCTTCGCTGGATATACAATGCCGCACTGCACCTTGCTAATGTACAGTGCTCTCTTCACCCGGTTGAAGGCAGCCCACCTCCTCGCCAGATCCACTATAAAGTCCTGGAATGCACGTATACCAGCTCCAGCCCATTGCACCACCCGCTTCTGCTTAGCCCAGCACAGGACTTTCTCCTTTACACTGTACCTACGGAAGCACAAAGTCATTACTCTTGGCGGCTCACTCGCCTTTGGTACTGGCCTCCACGACCGATGAGCCCGATCCAGTTCATATCGGGAGGGATACCCCCTCCCCTAACAGTTTCACCAACATCGTGGCAAAATACTCAGTCGGCCTCTGTTCTTCCACTCCTTCGGGCAGCCCCACAATCCTCAGATTCTGTCACCTGGATCTGTTTTCCAGGTCTTCCATTTTGCCTCGCAGATCCTTGTTGATCTCTATCACCTTCCGGATCTCCTTCCCCATCGAGGCAAGTTGATCACTGTGCTGCAATAATGTCTGTTCCACTTCCTTCAGCGCCTTGCCACTGTGCTCGCCACCGCCGTCCTCACCAGGGTAATCGCCTCCTCCACCAGCACTTTCAAAACCTCCACCAGCACTTTCAAAACCACCCCCATCTCCTTCCTCATCACCCCCATATGATTTGTCAACTGCCTTTCGAATTCCACGGCCATCACCTTAGTTATTTCTTCAGCAGTGAGCAATGCGACCTCCCCTGGTGCTCCAGCCTCCATTTTCTTTACCGACCCCGCGGTGACCTTTCCACTCGCTGACGGACTTTCAGCTGCTTTTTTCACGGCCGTTTTTTAACCGATTCTCAACATATCCCTTCCCTGTGCTTTCCCCCGACTTTTGCTGCCCCTAGGACCGGGCTTTAACCCCTGACAATGCCATTCCCGAATGGGAGCCCTCCAACGCGCGGCTGCCTTCCGCCCGCCGTCGCCGGAAGTCACACCAATGCATGTTGAACAGCCTACAGCCACAATTGTAAAGTCATCACAAGAAAAGCACTTCTCTGTTCACATCCTGTAGCGGTTTCAGAGGATCTCTTTTGTGCTCTGTATTTAAGTTAGAGAGTTAGAAACACTTCACTATAACTCTTTACCAAGTCCACAATGCATGGTCCAGAAGACCACTGATCCTTTCCGTCTTCTGCCGGAGAGCTGCTCAAAAAGAGGGCAATCACTAAGCTAGCAATCCAGAGGCCCAGGTTAATTCTCTGGAGGCATGGGTTCAAAGCCCACCATGGCACTGCTGTCATTTAAATTAAATTAATAAATCTGGAATATAAAGCTAGTCTCAGTAATGGGCATCATGACAACAATTATCAATCGTTGTAAAAACCCATCTGATTCACTAATATCAATTAGAGAAGTAAAGCAGCCCTCCATAACCTGGTCTGACCTATGTGTGACTCCAGACCTGCAGAAATGTGGTTGATTAAACACCCTCTGAAATAGCTCAGCAAGCCAATCAGTTCAAAGGCAATTAGGGATGCCAGCAACACCCATATATCATGAAAGAAGAATAAAAACGTAATTGGCCTATGCTGGCCAGCACTTGGAGCTCTTCTGCCAGCACAGTGGTTAGCACTGCTGCCTCACAGCACCAGGAACGTAGGTTCAATTCCAGCCTTGGGTGACTGTTCCCAATATTTGCATGCGTTTCCTCCAGGTGCTCCAGTTTCCTCCCACAACCCAAAGATGTGCAAATTAGGTGGATCTGCCATGCTAAATTTCTGCTCAGTGTCTGGGCAGGTTAGGTGGGATTATAATAATAATCTTTACTATTGTCACAGATAGGCTTACATTACACTGCAATAATAATAATCTTTATTGTCACAAGTAGGCTTACATTTTTGTTTAATTTAGAGTAGCCAATTATTTTCTTTTCCAATTAAGGGGCAATTTAGCATAGCCAATCCACCTATCCAGCACATGTGTGTTGTGGGGGTGAAACTCCACATGGACAGTGACCCAGGGCCAGGATTCAGTATCGCAGTCCCAGTGCTAACCACTGCGCCACATGCCACCTCAAGTAGGCTTACATTAACACTGCAATGAAGTTACTGTGAAAATCCCCCAGTCGCAACACTCCGGCGCCTATTCGGGTACACTGAGGGAGAATTCAGAATATCCAATTCACCGAACAGCACCTCTTTCAGGACTTGTGGGAGGAAACTGGAGCACCCAGAGGAAACCCAGGCACACACAGGGAGAACGTGCAGACTCCACACAATGAACCAAGCCGGGAACTGAACCTGGGACCCTGGTGCCCTGAAGCAACAGTGCTAACCACTGTGCCACCCAGGGATAGGATGGGGAAGTGGGTCAAGGTGGAGTACTCTTCAGGTGCAGATTCGATGGGCTGGCTGTAGGGATTCTATGGTTGCCCAGTCTCTGGCAGAGGTACCGAGGTCTTCTGGCCACCCTGACTCAAACAGCATAATTTCCTGACATGTTCCAGGCAAGTAACAAGTTCCTAGAAAATAGTGGCAACAATGAGGGAGCTGCTTCCAGGGTGCAGCTGGAGATGGTGAATGTTGGTTAACCGTGATACTGGCACTGGATGGCAGTTCGGTTGCACACCCCAGGCACTATCGTCAGCAGTCACGGCGAATAAAATGAGGTCTGTTGAAATAATTGAGAGAATGTTCCCGAAAACGAAATAGCATATACATATATGTGTTTTTTAAGGGGGAACAATTTGTGGTGCTGTGGGGGAAGAGCCAGGGACTGAGTTGGATAGACGGGAACAAAATACTGCAAACGCTGGAAATCTGAAATAAAAACAGAAGGTGCGGGACAAACTCAGCAGGTCTGGCAGCATCTGTGCTGAGAGAAACAGAGTTAACGTTTCAGGTTCACAACTGGATCGTGCTTCCAAAGAGCCAGCAGAGGGAGGATGGGCCGAATGGATGCCAGCGACGTGGCATTATTTTGTGAAGCATATGGCTGGAGAGTGTCCCGCAAACCCACCTGTTGGAGCTCCTTCTCGATCTCCGCCGCTTTAATGACGATGGGTCCCCGCACCGCGTACTCGGCAGCCCGGACCTGCGGGTTCATGTTGCCGATGGTCAGGACCCTGTCACCATTCCTGCCGTTGTCCCGGAGAAGCGAGGCCGCCCCCTCCGTGATCAGGCTGGCGGCGGAGCCCCAGGCGCCGGCCGGCCCGGCTCCACGGTCCGTGAGCCGCCAGCCCAGCCGCAGCCCACAGTCCACCGCCGCCCTCACCCCCGCCGCGTACATTGCCGCCGCAGTCGACTCCTTTCCTTTCCTTCCACTCCCTGCCGCCACCGCCCGCTTTCACCTCACATCAGAATAGCGCTATCTGAATTCAAACCCACGCTGACATATAACGGTGCCCGTGCGCGGGGCCTGCTGGGAATTGTAGTGCCGAACAGACACTCCACCCCGGCGGCATGTGGCATAAGAAACTACAGCTCCCGGCAGGCCATCCGGCGGAGACGCATGCGCATCGCCTCCTGTTTTTTAGATCTCCGCTTCAGTCACTCATTACACTGCACAAAGGAGCGATGCCAAGTGTAATTTATGGCTGTCCATGCTTGCATTATAAAGAGATTGGGACGTCCAGCGGACGTGAAAAGCGCATAAATGAATGCCCTCCCCCATACATATAGAGATATGAATATGTGGTATATGTAGTCATAAAACCCCTACAGTGGAGAAGGCCATTCGGCCCATTGATTTTGTACCAACCCTCTGAAAGGGCACCATGCTTGTGCCCACTCTCCCACCCTATCCCCGTAACCTACACACCCCTTTGGACGCTAAAGGGCAATTTGGCACGGCCAATCCATCGAACCAGCACATCTTTGGACTGTAGTATCTAGTTAGAGGAGGTGCAGAAAAGATTCACAAAAATGGTTCCAAGGCTGAGGAATATCAGTTCCGTATAAAAAAATTGGAGAAGTTGGAACTTCTCTCCTTGGAGAAGAAAAGGTTGAAAGGTGATTTACCGGAGCTATTCAAAATCATGCAGAGAGAAACTGTTCCCATTGATTGAAGGATTGAGAACCAGAGGGCACTGGCAGAGATGTCATGGACAGAAAGACAAATTGAATGTAAATGTGGGTGATCAAGGCTGTGTGGGATAGGCTGCAACAACTTGTATTTATATATTTAAGTCTCCCTTTAATCCCAAGAGGTTTTCCACAAAAGTGTAAAAAAGAATGAACATTAAGTAGTGGGGGAGATATTAGGTGGGGTGACGAATAAAAACTTGGTCAATAAAAAGATTAGCAGAGAAAGGGAGGGGTAGGGCCTAGAGCAATATGTAGAGAATTTTTAAAAATACATGTGGGTGTGGGTTGACAAGGACAGTAGTGATAAGAGAATGGAACATAATATAGGGTAGAATATAGGCAGTAGAATTTTGGTGTTGGAATGTGATACTGAGCATACATGAGGAGAGGGGAATGTGAATTAAGTCGTGCAATTTTAAAGGGGTGCAGGATCAACGAGGCTTGGGGTATATGTACACAAATGATTGAGATGGCAGGACAAGTTGAGAAGGCTGTTAAAAACTGAATCTTTGACTTTAAGAAACTATTGCTAAATTATACAACACTGGTTTAACCTCAGTTAGAGCCTTAAATTCAATTCTAGGGCACACATTTTAGGAAACATATTAAGAGCTTAAAGATGGTGCAGAAGAGATTTACTAGAATAGTAAAAGTAAAATACTGCAGATGCTGGAAATCTGAAATAAAAACAGAAGATGCTGGAAAAACCCAGCTGGTCTGGCAGCAACGGTGGAGGGAAAAACAGAGTTACATGTTTCGAGTCTGTCTGACTCTTCTTCAGAATTAAAGAGAGGGAGGAATGTGATGGATTACATACTGTTTAGGGGTGGGGGGTTGGAGCTGTTCGCTCCGGAGAAGAGTGATGTGGACTCGAAACGTTAACTTTGTTTCTTTCTCCCCTGATACTGCCAGACCTGCTGAGTTTTCCCAGCATTTTCTGTTTTTATTTTACTGGAATGCTATTGGGGATGATTTCAGTTGTGTGGAGTGACTGGAGCAGCTGGGGTTGTTTTCCTTCGAGCAGAGAGGTTTAAGAGGCGGTTTGGTATTAGCGATCAAAATCATGAACAGTTTTGTTAGGTTTTATAAGAAGAAATCGCTTCCCATGCCGCTTACCATGCCAGAAGCACACAGAATTAAGAAGCCGGGCCTTTATTTAACATCTCAACTGTCATTGGAAAGACAACTCTTTTATTTATTTATTGAACAGCTGTTATTTATTGCATAGCTTTTGGCAGAGGTCACCTTTCTAGTTAGCGCCCTCTATTGCTCACAATCAGAATAGCAATCTAAAAAGTATCACCAAAGCGATGACCAGTGCAGATGACTGCTGGACAGATCACCGGCTCATCCACTCCTCTGTGTCCATCAAACTCCACCAGAATGTCGAGCCACTTCAATAGCCAAGCATGTTAGTGAACTTCCAACAATGTCTTCTCAAAAATCTCCAAAGTGTCCACTCTAATGGAGTGGAGGAATACTGGAAAAGGCTGGAGAGAGCCATCATCTCAAGCTGTGAAGAAACCATTTGTTACAAGACGAGGAAACACCAAGACTGGTTCGACAAGAACGACCACATCATCCAAGACCTCATCGACAAGAGGAGGGATGGCGTGGTGGCTCAGTGGTTAGCATTGCAGCCTCACAGCGGCAGCGGCCCGGGTTCGATTATGGCCAGGAATGACGGTCTGTGTGGAGTTTGCACATTCTCCCCCTGGTGCTCCGAGGAAGGTTATCCTACCTCTTTTGGTCAGCCTTAACCCTGCCCACCAGACTCGTAAAGTTTAATTTCTGAAGCCAAGCTCATCCCATGTTACCTGCACCCCTAAGTACCTAAAATGCATGCCCATCAAACAAAATGGCAACACCCCCCAGATTAACTGCCTTCTCTGGCGGGGTGACCGGAAAACACTCACTCTTCTCAAAATTTAATGGTTTAATTAATACCCGGAGAACAGATAAAATCACTTCAGCAGCACCATTATGCTTCCAATTGTAGGGACCTGGTCCGAGACATACAGTAGCAAATCATCAGCATACAGGGATATCCTATGCTCCAAACCTCCCCCCTCACTATCTCCTGCCACCCCCTAAAATTCCTCAATGCAATAGCCAAAGGCTCAATCACCAACGCAAAGAAGAGAGGGGACCTCTGCCTTGTTCTCTTATGCAACTGGAAATACTGCGAACTCATACTATTAATGCAAACACAAGACTTGGGTAACAGTCTCACCCACGACACAAATGTGGGCCCAATCACAAATCACTCCAACACTGTAGATAAATAGTTCCCCATCAAAGGCCTTTTCTGCCTCCAGCGACACAATGACCTGCTGCATCCCTCCTCCCCCATCAGGGACAAAACCACATTTAACAGGCACCGCATATTAAGAGGACAGCCGCCTACCCTTCACAAACCCAATTTGATCCTCTCCAACAATGCTCGGGAGTCACATCTGAGTAGCAGTACCTTTGTCAGGATCCGAGCATCTACATTCACTAAAGAGATTGGACAATACAATCTGCACTCCAACGGGTCTTTATCCTTCACAGAAGGAATGAAATGGATGTCTGCATCTTCGTCTCCAGGAGTGACTCATTGCAGGGCAGCACGGTAGCACAGTTGCTTCACAGCTCCAGGGTCCCAGGTTCAATTCCCGGCTTGGGTTGCTATCTGTGCGGAGTCTGCACGTTCTCCCTGTGTTTGCGTGGGTTTCCTCCGGGTGCTCTGGTTTCCTCCCACAGTCCAAAGATGTGCGAGTTAGGTGGATTGGTCATGCTAAATTGCCATTATTGTCCAAAAAAGGTTAAGTGGAGTTATTGCGTTACGGGGTTAGGGTGGAGGTGTGAGCTTGACTTGTGTTCTCTTTCCAAGGGCTGGCGCAGACTCGATGGGCCGAATGGCCTCCTTCTGCACTGGAAAGTCTATGATTCTATGATGATATGATATGACTCAAATGCCTCTACTACCGACCAAGGCTTTTGACTCAATCAATCAGGAAGTGCTATGAAGACCCTGTCAAAAGCCGGCTGTCCAAAGAAATTCATCAACATCCTCTGAGTCCTCCACGACAAGATGTCGGCAATCGTCCTCACTGACGGAAAAAGACAAATCTTTGCCGTCAAGACTGGAGTCAAGCAGGGGTGGGTCATTGCCTCCACCCATTTCTCCATCTTCACTGCCGCCACCTTTCTCCATCGTCATTGCCACCACCCTTCACCTTGTCAAGAACAAGCTTCCCAGTGGAGTGGACATCATCTACAGGATGGACAGAAAACATTTCAACCTCAACCGGTTGAAATCTAAGGAGAAAATGACACTGACATCGCTCGTGGAACTTCAGTATGCAGATGACATCGCCATCTCCACTCTCTCAGAAGAGAATCTCCAATCTATGCTAGATATCCTCGCAGAAGCATATCATAGAATCAGTCTCAGCCTGAAGAAGACTCAAGTCCTTTACCAACCCACCCCAGGGCAAGATCTCGTCTTTCCCTCCATGAAGATCAATGAGAAACCCTCCAAAATGTGAAACATATCCTGTGCCTGGGAAGTCACCTCTCCTCTTAAGGCTGACATTGAAGCGGACATCCGACATAGTATCAAATCCATGAGTGACTCCTTCGGACTCCTAAGGACAAGAGTGTTTGGTGACCGTGACATCCGTGCAGACACAAGATCCTCGTGTACAAGGCGGTCGTCCTCCCAACTCTTCAATATGGCTCAGAAACTTGGACTGTGTACAGACGCCATCTCAAGGCCCTGGAGAGGTACCATCAATGTTGACGGAAACGGATTTGCCGCATCAGCTTGGAGGGTAGGCGTACTAACATCAGTGTCCTTGAAGGAGCAAATGCATCCTATCAAGGCCATGATCATCCTAAAACAAGTCCGCTGGACCGGCCATGTGCTTAGGATGTCAGAGTCCTGACTCCCAAAGCAAATCTTCTTGGCCCAGCTGAAGGAAGGCTCCCGAACATGAAGAGGACAAAGGCTTATCTCAAGAAATGCAACATTGACATTAATGCCTAGGAGATCCTTGCTCAGAACAGACCTACTTTGAGGAACCACCTGATTGAATGGGCATAATTCTTTGTAAGACGCCCAATGGCAAGAGGAGACCCAGAAAAAGAGCCTGAGAAAGGAATACCAGCGATCTAGAACTCAAGGACCGATCCCACCTCCCGGAAACATCTGCCAAGTTTGCAGTGGAAGATGCGGCTCTAGGATTAGGCTCATCAGCCATGCAAGAACCCCCAGAACCCATGATCAGTAACATCGAGTTTCTTTGGTGGACAATCGTACTTGTTCATGAGTGATCGCCAGAGAAGAAGGACGTGGTTTACCAGCCACATCCTGCCGGAGTCGGGTCTCTGCCGCAACAAACGGCCACTTGGTATCTATCGGCCTCGTCAAGGAGACTCCATCCAAGCACAGATTAGTACTTGTCCCCAGAAATAGGGACCAGGCATACCAGTACTTGGGGAGAGTCTCCCAGCACTGTCAGGGTGCCAAGGTGACAGTGCGAGGTTGGCAGTGCCAAAGTGCCAAGCTAGCATTTTGCCTGCGAAGGAGATTGGGCCCAGGGGTGTCCTGCCGGTATGTGTTGGCTAAATTGCCCCATAATTGGGAAAAAAAGAATTGGGTACTTTAAATTGAAAAAAAAAAGTCCACTCTTTCAGGTTTAGTTGTGTACCTGCTTGGAGGTCCCAGGTGATGGTAAGCCACTTGTCTACCAGCGTTCAAGTGACTGCAGAAGATCAAACCACACGTATATGGTAGGAGATGAGCCTAGCGCAGTGTTGGCGTATTTACTGTGCTTTTGATGAAAGTGTGTCTAAACTAGACATTCAAACCAAGACAATAGCACTGCTGCTCCCACTCCAATGCTCCCTAACTGTTGAATCTGCAGTAGGCAGAACGCATAGATAAAAGTAGAAATTACAGAACAAGGTTTATTTCTATACAATTTCAATACTCCTCCACTTCCCGTAGGGGTCTCCTTCCCCGATTTGAAGCTAGGCCTGGGTTATTATACAACTGGGGCTTTCCTTGTAAAGGGGATGGCCTGTCTACCTTAAAGGGGAAGTTCATTCCGGGGAGGTCATGGGAATTCGTATGGTCCTGATCCCAAAACCTCCATTGGGGAAATAACACTGATCATCTATCACCCTCTCGGTTTCTGTCCCCATACGTCTATACTGTAAGTCTGCATTTTTCATTGGAAAACCGGTGGGAGCTTTTTCCAATTGCATGGGCTCGTTCGGGGTCAACAAACCAAAAATATAAAAGATGGGAGGTGCAGAAGGATTTAACATTGAAACTGATGATGTAAAGCCAAAATAGGGTGTAAATTTACCAATGTTGTAACTCGAACATCGTAAAGCCAAGGACAGCTTGTACAGTCCAGGCAATGATCAGAGTTTGTTTGTAAAATAGTAACCATGCCATCATATTGCCACAAAATCACAAGATAAATAAAAACAAGGAAAACCACTTAGTATATTTTATTTAATTCATTAAAAGTCTACCCTCATCGCATCATCTAACTGTATCTTGAATGAACCTTAGATGTTCACCTCTGCTACATAACTAATAAAGATTATTCCAGGTGTTAATCACTCTTTTTATGAAGAACGACTACTTAACCTCCATCTTAAAATTGCCCTGCCACTAATTTTAGATGATTTATTTGCATTTTCCACCAGTTTCCACTGGTCGGAAAAACTAGACTGAAGGGATGAGGAGATGAGGAGGAATTTCTTCAGCCAGAGGGTGATGAATCTGTGGAACTCTTTGCCGCAGAAGGCTGTGGAGGCCACGTCACTAAGTGTCTTTAAGATGGAGATACATAGGTTCTTGATTAATAACGGGACCAGGGGTTATGGGGTGCAGGCAGGAGAATGGGGATGAGAAACGTATCAGCCATGACGTAATGGTGGAGTAGACCCGATGGGCCGTATGGCCTAATCTTGCTCCTAAGTCTTATGGTCCTTTATAAGATCCTGGGGGTCTTGACAGGGTGGATGTGGAGAGGATGTTTCTTCTTGTGGGAGAATCTAGAACTAGGGGTCTGTTATAACCCCAATGGAGGTCGCGGGATCAGGACCATACGGTTTCACATGACCTCGCTTTAATATGAACTGTTTCTTTAAAGGGACAGGGCTTCTCCTTAACAAGGAGAGCCCAAACTCGTAGAAATCCCAGGCTGGGTGTAGGGCGAGGAAGGAGACCCTTGGGGGAAGTGGAGGAGTTTGGATTTGTAGCGTAATAAACCTGGTTTGTTAATTTCTACCTCTCGGCTATGCATCTTGCTTACCGCGGATTCAACAGGGTTATTGTTTAAGGGGTCGACCATTTAAAATGAGAAGAAATGTTTTGTCTCCGAGGGTAGTGAATCTTTGGGCGCCCTTCCTCAAAAGGCAATGGAAGCAGAATCTTTGAATGTTTTCAATGCAGAGGTAGATGTATTCTTGACTAACCAAGGGGAGGGTAAGAGTTGTGAGGAATAGGCAGGTGGTTACAGTCAAATTAGCCGTGATCTTAATGAATGGCGGAGCAGGCTCAAAGAGCCTAGTGGCCTGCTCCCACTCCTAACTCGTATGTATGTGTTCTGCTTATTTTAAATTAGCAGAAGAATTTTATTACAGCATTTTAATAATATTTATCACACTCCAAACCTTCAGCATATAAGCGGAATTGACACTTTTACAGCATCGAGCAAAATCTGCACTGTCAAAGGTGCTATCTTTCAGGTGATGGACGAGATGTTGAAACGTAAAATCTGATCATGCGTTTTTGAAGATCAAAGAATTCGTCCTGACATAGTTATCGACATTCATCTGTTGACCAACATCACCAAAACAGAGATTTATACATCTCTGTGCTATTCAGGGGATCTTGCTGTGCACAAGTTGATTGTTGCAGTTGACCACAAAACAACAAAGACTACATTTCAGTAGTAATTCAAACTGTCACAAGTGTGTGAAAGGTATACAAATGTTATTTCTTTATTTCTTCATTGTGGGAATCCAATCGAGTTTCATTTTCTGGACCAGTGCCTTCCTTTTGCTCATTTGGGTGTCACATTTCAGATTAAATCTTTTTTTAAATTAAATAAACATTTAGGGTATTACAACAACAAAATAAACAATGTACATGAATCTATAAACAGTGCAAAAGTTGTCTCCCTCCCTTACAGATCTCACCTTTATTAACCCCCGCCTATAAAACTAACCCCCCTCCCCCCTTCAGCTGACGATTAATTTTCCACAAGTTTTTTTTAAAATATGTTTTATTGAAATTTTTTTCCCAAACAACAATTTTTCCCCGCTTACAAAGCAAACGCAACAATAACAATACAGAAATTTTTAACAATACACAAGTAACAAAACCTCTTTATCTTTGACCTAAACTAAACTAAACCCCTCCCCCCTCCCTGCCCCCCCCCCCCTTCCCCCTGGGTTGCTGCTGCTGGTCATCTGTCTTCCCTCTAACGTTCCCCTAGGTAGTCGAGAAATGGCTGCCACCGCCTGGTGAACCCTTGGGCCGATCCTCTCAGGGCAAACTTTATCTGCTCCAGTTTAATGAACCCCGCCATATTATTTACCCAGGCCTCCAGTCCGGGGGGTTTCGCCTCCTTCCACATGAGTAGGATCCTGCGCCGGGCTACTAGGGACGCAAAGGCCACAAGTCGGCCTCTTTCGCCTCCTGCACTCCCGGCTCTTCCGCAACTCCAAATAGAGCTAACCCCCAGCCTGGTTTGACCCGGGCCTTCACCACCTGCGAAATCACTCCCGTCACTCCCTTCCAATACCCTTCCAGTGCCGGGCACGCCCAAAACATATGTGCGTGGTTTGCCGGGCTCCCGCCACACCTCCCACATTTGTCCTCCACTCCAAAGAACCTGCTTAATCTTGCTCCCGTTATGTGTGCTCTATGTAGCACCTTAAATTGAATCAGGCTAAGCCTGGCGCATGAGGAAGAGGAATTTACCCTGCTTAGGGCATCAGCCCACATACCCTCCTCTATCTCCTCCCCTAGTTCTTCTTCCCACTTTCCTTTTAGTTCGCCCACCGACTCCTCCCCCTCTTCCCTCAGCTCTCAGTAAATCTCTGACACCTTGCCCTCTCCGACCCACACCCCTGAAAGCACCCTGTCCTGTATCCCCTGTGTCGGGAGCAACGGAAATTCCCTCACCTGTTGTCTAGTAAACGCCCTCACCTGCATATATCTCAAGAAATTTCCCCGGGGCAACTTATACTTTTCCTCCAATGCTCCCAAGCTCGCAAAAGTCCCATCTATAAATAAATCTCCCACCCTCCTAATTCCCAACTGGTACCAGCTCTGAAATCCTCCATCCATTCTTCCTGGGGCGAACCTATGGTTGTTCCTGATTGGGGACCCCACCAGGGCTCCCCGCACCCCTCTCTGTCGCCTCCACTGTCCCCAGATATTCAATGTTGCCGCCACCACCGGGTTTGTGGTAAACTTTTTAGGTGAGATCGGTAGCGGCGCCGACACCAGCGCCTCTAAACTCGTCCCTTTACAGGACTTTCTCTCCAGTCTTTTCCACGCCGCTCCCTCACCCTCCATCATCCATTTACGTGTCATTGCCACATTGGCGGCCCAATAGTAATCGCCCAAGTTCGGTAGTGCCAATCCTCCTCTGTCCCTACTACGCTGAAGGAACCCCCTCCTTACTCTCGGAACTTTCCCTGCCCACACGAAGCTCGTGATGCTCCTGTCTATTTTATTAAAAAAGGTCTCAGTGATTAGTATAGGGAGACATTGAAATACAAATAAGAACCTCGGGAGGACCATCATCTTAATTGCTTGCACCCTGCCCGCCAGCGATAGAGGCTGCATGTCCCACCTCTTGAAGTCCTCCTCCATTTGTTCTACCAACCGTGTCAGATTAAGTCTGTGCAAGGTTCCCCAGCTCCTAGCGATCTGAATCCCCAGGTATCGGAAGTTTCTTTCCACTTTCCTTAGAGGCAAGCCTTCTATCTCTCTACTCTGGTCCCCTGGATGTATCACAAATAATTTTTCCACAAGAAGTTGACGAACAGTTGCCACCTCTGGGCGAACCCCAACATTGATCCACCATCCGCTCAAGGCGAACTTGATTTTCTCCAAACAGAGAAAGCTAGCATGTCCGATAGCCAGGTCTCCGACTTTGGGGGCTTTTTGGAGTCCCTCCAAGCTAATCCGGGCTACCAGGGAAGCAAAGGCCAGAATATTTGCCTATTTCTCCTCCTGAATTCCCGGATCTTCCGATACCTCCCGGATCTTCAGACACCCGAAAATCGCCACCTCTGGACTCGGTGCCACTCTTGTTTTTAACACAGTGGACATGACCAATAGACAGGACATCTGCAAACCCCTGCCAAAATCCCCTAAGTGTTGGACATGTTTCGTTGGTCCTCCCGCCCACTTTGCACACCTGGCTTCCACCCCAAAGAATCTGCTCATCCGGGCTGCTGTCATGTGAGCCTGATGAACGACCTTGAATTGTATCAGGCTGAGCCTGGCACATGTTGACTCTACTCAACGCGTCCGCCCATAGACCATCCTCTATCACTCCTCCCAGCTCCTCCGCCCACTTGCGCTTCACAGTCTGCGTCTCCTCTGACCCCATAAGTTCCTTGTAAATGTCAGCAACGCTCCCCTCTCCTACCCACCCTCTGGAAACTACCCTGTCCTGACTCCCCCTTGGATATAGAACATAGAACAATACAGCGCAGTACAGGCCCTTCGGCCCACGATGTTGCACCGAAACAAAAGCCATCTAACCTACACTATGCCATTATCATCCATATGTTTATCCAATAAACTTTTAAATGCCCTCAATGTTGGCGAGTTCACTACTGTAGCAGGTAGGGCATTCCACGGCCTCACTACTCTTAGCGTAAAGAACCTACCTCTGACCTATATCTGTTACCCCTCAGTTTAAAGTTATGTCCCCTCGTGCCAGCCATTTCCATCCGCGGGAGAAGGCTCTCACTGTCCACCCTATCCAACCCGTGGTTTACCAAGGAAGTGGAATCTCTTGTTAAGTGGAAGAAGGAGGCCTATGTGAAGATGATGTGTGAAGTTTCAGTTGGGGCGATGGATAGTTACAAGGTAGCGAGGAAGGATCTAAAGAGAGAGCTAAGACGAGCAAGGAGGGGACATGAGAAGTATTTACAAACAAAGAACAAAGAAATGTACAGCACAGGAACAGGCCCTTTGGCCCTCCAAGCCCGTGCCAACCATGCTGCCCGACATAACTACAATCTTCTACACTTCCTGGGTCCGTATCCTTCTATTCCCATCCTATTCATATATTTGTCAAGATGCCCCTTAAATGTCCCTATCGTCCCTGCTTCCACCACCTCCTCCGGTAGCGAGTTCCAGGCACCCACTACCCTCTGCGTAAAAAACTTGCCTCGTACATCTACTCTAAACCTTGCCCCTCTCACCTTAAACCTATGCCCCCTAGTAATTGACCCCTCTATCCTGGGGAAAAGCCTCTGACTATCCACTCTGCCTATGCCCCTCATAATTTTGTAGACCTCTATCAGGTCTCCCCTCAACCTCCTTCGTTCCAGTGAGAACAAACCGAGTTTATTCAATCGCTCCTCATAGCTTATGCCCTCCATACCAGGCAACATTCTGGTAAATCTCTTCTGCACCCTCTCTAAAGCCTCCACATCCTTCTGGTAGTGTGGCGACCAGAATTGAACACTATACTCCAAGTGTGGCCTAACTAAGGTTCTATACAGCTGCAACATGACTTGCCAATTCTTATACTCAATGCACCGGCCAATGAAGGCAAGCATGCCGTATGCCTTCTTGACTACCTTCTCCACCTGTGTTGCCCCTTTCAATGACCTGTGGACCTGTACTCCTAGATCTCTTTGACTTTCAATACTCTTGAGGGTTCTACCATTCACTGTATATTCCCTACCTGCATTAGACCTTCCAAAATGCATTACCTCACATTTGTCCGGATTTGGCAGGAAGGATCAAGGAAAACCCAAAAGCTTTCTATAGGTATGTCAGGAATAGGCGAATGACTAGGGAAAGAGTAGGACCAGTCAAGGACAGGGATGGGAAATTGTGTGTGGAGTCTGAAGAGATAGGCGAGATACTAAATGAATATTTTTTGTCAGTATTCACTCAGGAAAAAGATAATGTTGTGGAGGAGAATGCTGAGCCCCAGGCTAATAGAATAGATGGCATTGAGGTACGTAGGGAAGAGGTGTTGGCAATTCTGGACAGGCTGAAAATAGATAGGTCCCCGGGACCTGATGGGATTTATCCTAGGATTCTCTGGGAGGTCAGGGAAGAGATTGCTGGACCTTTGGCTTTGATTTTTATGTCATCATTGGCTACAGGAATAGTGCCAGAGGACTGGAGGACAGCAAATGTGGTCCCTTTGTTCAAAAAGGGGAGCAGAAACAACCCCGGCAACTATAGACCGGTGAGCCTCACGTCTGTAGTGGGTAAAGTCTTGGAGGGGATTATAAGAGACAAGAATTATAATCATCTAGATAGGAATAATATGATCAGGGATAGTCAGCATGACTTTGTGAAGGGTAGGTCATGCCTCACAAACCTTATTGAGTTCTTTGAGAAGGTGACTGAACAGGTAGATGAGGGTAGAGCAGTTGATGTGGTGTATATGGATTTCAGCAAAGCGTTTGATAAGGTTCCCCACGGTAGGCTATTGCAGAAAATACGGAGGCTGGGGATTGAGGGTGATTTAGAGATGTGGATCAGAAATTGGCTAGCTGAAAGAAGACAGAGGGTGGTGGTTGATGGGAAATGTTCAGAATGGAGTACAGTCACAAGTGGAGTACCACAAGGATCTGTTCTGGGGCCGTTGCTGTTTGTCATTTTTATCAATGACCTAGAGGAAGGCGCAGAAGGGTGGGTGAGTAAATTTGCAGACGATACTAAAGTCGGTGGTGTTGTCAATAGTGTGGAAGGATGTAGCAGGTTACAGAGGGATATAGATAAGCTGCAGAGCTGGGCTGAGAGGTGGCAAATGGAGTTTAATGTAGAGAAGTGTGAGGTGATTCACTTTGGAAGGAATAACAGGAATGTGGAATATTTGGCTAATGGTAAAGTTCTTGAAAGTGTGGATGAGCAGAGGGATCTAGGTGTCCATGTACATAGATCCCTGAAAGTTGCCACCCAGGTTGAAAGGGTTGTGAAGAAGGCCTATGGAGTGTTGGCCTTTATTGGTAGAGGGATTGAGTTCCGGAGTCGGGAGGTCATGTTGCAGCTGTACAGAACTCTGGTACGGCCGCATTTGGAGTATTGCGTACAGTTCTGGTCACCGCATTATAGGAAGGACGTGGAGGCTTTGGAGGGGGTGCAGAGGAGATTTACCAGGATGTTGCCTGGTATGGAGGGAAAATCTTATGAGGAAAGGCTGATGGACTTGAGGTTGTTTTCGTTGGAGAGAAGAAGGTCAAGAGGAGACTTAATAGAGGCATATAAAATGATCAGGGGGTTGGATAGGGTGGACAGTGAGAGCCTTCTCCCGCGGATGGAAATGGCTGGCACGAGGGGACATAACTTTAAACTGAGGGGTAATAGATATAGGACAGAGGTCAGAGGTAGGTTCTTTACGCAAAGAGTAGTGAGGCCGTGGAATGCCCTACCTGCTACAGTAGTGAACTCGCCAACATTGAGGGCATTTAAAAGTTTATTGGATAAACATATGGATGATAATGGCATAGTGTAGGTTAGATGGCTTTTGTTTCGGTGCAAATCGTGGGCCGAAGGGCCTGTACTGCGCAGTATTGTTCTATGTTCTATGTTCTAACCCCCTGATCATTTTGTATGCCTCTATTAAGTTTCCTCTTAACCTTCTTCTCTCCATTAAATCGTTTCCGTTAAATCGCACCCCATAACTATCGCATCACGAGGACTGCGTTTTTCCACTTCTGTAGCATCACCCAACCCCACCTCTGCCTCAGCTCATTTGCTTCTGAAACCCACACCTGTACATTCCTTATCTTTAGACCTGACTATTTCAACCCACGTCTGCCAGGCATGCCACTTTCTACCCTCCGTTAACTTGAGATCATCCAAAACTCTACTTCCATGTATTTATGTGCACCCATTCACCATCACCCTCTGCTCATTGACTCCCTGTCAATCAACAACTGAATGTTAAAAATGTCATCCTTGTTATCAAGCCCTTCCATGGTCATTATATATCTGTCACCTCCAGCCCCACAACCCTCTGAAATATCTTTGCTCATCTAATTCTGGCGTCTGCGGCATCCCTGATTTTAATTGCTCCACCACTGGTGTTAGTGCCTTCAGCTGCCTAATCCAGTGTTCTTCAAACTTTTTTTCCGGGGACCCATTTTTACCAACCGGCCAACATTCGGGACGCAACCAGGCCGACCGTCGCGACCCACGCCGGCCGACTCCGCGACCCACGCCGGCCGACGTGCGCGACCCACGCCGGCCGACCTGCGCGACCCACCATTTTCTCTTACCTTGTTTGCTGCTGACAAAAATGGAGGAAATGGTTTTGGGTCCCTCTGGCCCTCGTTCCTCCAATGGAACCTGTTGGATGAAGGTGAAGCCTTCTGGTGTCGGAAAGTTTGGACTCTCCATCTGTCCAAAGTTCTGAACTTTTTTCCTGTAAAGTTTTATCAAATAAAACCCCCCCCGAACTTGTAAAAAAATAAAAATAACATAAAATTAGTAAAATAAATGAAAAAAATGAATAAACCCCCCCCCAAACTTGTAAAAAAAATAAAATGAATAAAAGAAATGAAAAAAATAAAAATTAAATGAATAAAATAAATGAATAAATGAATAAAAACCAATACAGAACTTGTAAAATAAAATGCTTCAACTGTTTAAAAAAATAGCGGCCGCACTGCGCGCATGTGCAATGCGGGCAAATTTTTTTTTTAACATGTTCGCGGCGCTTGCAGCCGGCGTTATGAAAAGCCGGCTGCTGCGCGGGGATTTGCACGATCGGGAGCTCCGCGGACAACGGTTTTGCGACCCTCCCCACACCCGCCCACGACCCACCCGCGAGTTGCGTCCCTGACTTTGAAGAACACTGGCTTAATCCTTGCATCTTGGAATTCCCCTGGCTAAGTCTCTCAGCCTCTCTGGGCTGGATTCTCCCAAAATGGGACGATGTCCCCACCCCGGCGTAAAAACGCTGGAGCTTTACTCTGGAGATTCCTGCAAAAAAAGATCAGCTAATAGCAGGGACCCGGAGTAATTCACACAGCTTAAGCTGCAGATACGGGCCCCTGCACTTCCAGTTTTGAGTCTGCTCATGCGCATGGCGGCGGCCTCCAGCGACCCCGCCGTGTGCCATGGCGGACTCGGACTACGGAGGCAGGCATAAAAATTATACCTCACCCCCGATCGGCCGCGCGCCCGAGGATCTGACCGCACAGATGTTAACCCCGGCCGCCTATAAGGCCCCTCCCGATTTCCGATCCCCCCCCCCGCCCCCCACCAGGGCGACCGCGGACTGAGTCTGCAGCCACCACGCCAGCATCCCGACCGGCAATAGGAGGTTAGTTCCACGCCGTCGGGAACTCGACCGGTCGGGAGAGGAGGATCGCTGGGCTGGCCTCTGTCAATGGGCCCCCAGCGCGATCCGGGATCATGCCGATTCTCGGGTCCCGGAGAATTGGCGGACCAGCAGCGGGCCCGATTTCGGCGTGAAAGTGGATTCTCTGCTCTAATATTGCGTTATGTGACTTGGTATAAGATTTTGCTTATTAACACCACTGTGATGCACCACGAGGTATTTTATCATGTTGAGCGAGCTATATAAATATCAGTATTGTTGTCATGAACAGACTCAATCACATCATACTGCATCACCCACTGCTACAATGGCATGTGCCATTGCAGAAATAGCCTTGGTAAGGGAATCAGTTATCGAGAGGTAAAAAGGTAGGCTATCAGAGACAAAATCACAGGAATGATTACAGAACAGTCGAATGCTCTAGACATGACTATTGTCAGGAACCACAGGTTTCTACAGAAAATCAAGTTAAATGTGATGAATGTGATCCATCAATGTATGAACATTTTTTGAACTTTGCACCATTTTCATCCATTAAACCTTAAAGCTGAAAAATGATGTAGACCGTGAATTGGGCCGGGTGAGATCAATGCCTTACTTCCTGGTACATATTTTCATGTTGTGAAGCTTTGCCTCAGAGCTACAAAACTGTAAAATCTATCTCATATCCTATTTAAAAGCAGAAGTGGATATTTTTCTCCAAACAAATCTATCGTCAGAGAATTATTAACTTAGTTTCTCTGGGCTTTTGCAGAAATTGCATTAAATGTTTACTGCATACTATCTATTAAAATTAAATTAATAATATACGTTTTATACTGCATCATTACTGCAAAATGTCCTAAAGCACTTCTGAAACAATGAATTATTCATCTTAGTGTGCAGTGACTGTTATGAAGACAAACTATATTCAGCCTGTTAATGGTGACCGGACTATTTTGGAAAAATATTGAGTTACATTAGAATGGTTGATCATAGAATGTGTATGTTTAAATGTATATGTTTAAAATTACTTTAACATTAATTAAACAAAAAAATTGTTTCTTACACAGTAAAATTTCAACTCTTGTTGCTTAAATAAACCAAAAGCCCCAAAAATGGAGAACCATTGCTGATTGTTTTAATTATTCAGCAGGATGTGTGTGCACCAATTTATGTCAACAGGATAATTTTTTTTAAAATTCCAATCAAGGGGCAATTTAGCCTGGCCAATCCACCTACCCTGCACATCATCTTTGGGTTGTGGGGGTGAGACCCACCCAGACACAGGGAGAATGTGTAAACTCCACACGGGCAGTGACCCGGGGCCAGGATCGAACCCGGGTCCTTGGCGCCGTGAGTCAACAGGATAATTAAAGGTAGGAATGTTTTGACCTGGCTACTGTACAAAGATCTTGGGCAGAGCTGCCAGACTGAGCCTGTGCCAGATGGTGAGAAAACCAACAAGAGGGAAAAATGTACTTGACCTCGCCTTCACCAATCTACCTGCTGCATATGTGTTTGTCCATGACGGTATTGGTCACTGCACAGTCCTTGTGGAGACAAAGTCCCACCATCACACTAAGGTCACATTTCATTGTATTGTGCCACACAACCACCACGCTAAATGGGATAGATTGAGAACAGGCCCAGCAGCTCAGAACTGGGCATACGTGAAGCATGGTGGCCCATCAACATCAGAATTGTGTTGACCACAATCTGTAACCTCATGGTCTGGTATATTCATCACTCTATCACTATTGTAGTATCCTGGAACATTGGCGACCACCAGTAGATCAAATAATAAACAGTTTGTTAAGGTAAGTAACTATTTACAGAGAGTGAGAGTGAGATAAGGGTTACCGTGCTCCATGACGCCAGACTCCAACCTGGCAAGGAAAAGCTGCTCTCAGCCCCAGGATTCGTGCACTCCGACCTGGTTAGCCGACAGGTCAAATGAACCTCCGGGAACTCGCCCCCTAAAGGGACACACTACCACAAGCCAGGAGATCAACCCTGGTTCAATGAGGAGTGTAGATAAGCATGCCAAGAGCAGCAGTAGGCATACTTAAAAGTGAAGTGCCACCCTGGTGACGTTACAACACAGGACTACACGCATGCTAAATAGTAGAAGCAGTATGTGACAAACAGAGCTAAACAATCCCATAACCAATGGACAGATCAAAGCTCTGCTGCACTACCATATCCAGTTGTAGACAATTAAACAACTAACCCGGGGAAGTGTCTCTACAAACATCTCCATCCTCAATGATGGTAGAGCCTGGCACATTAGTGTGAAAGACAAGCTAAAGAACTTGCACTCATTTTCAGCTAAAAGCTTCGACTGAACAATCTATCTCAGCGTCCTCCCGAGGTCCCTGACATCACAGATTCCAGTCATCAGCCAATTTGATTCACACTACATGATATTAAGAAATGGCAGAACACATTGGATATTGCAAAGGCTATGGGCCCTAAACAACATCCTGGCTGTAGTACTGAATACCTGTGCTCCAGAAGTAGCTGTGACCTAGCCCAGCTGGTCCAGCCCAACTACAACAGGGGCTGGTTTAGCACAGTGGGCTAAACAGCTGGCTTGTAATGCAGAACAAGGCCAGCAGCGCGGGTTCAATTCCCATACCGGCTCCCCGAACAGGTGCCAGAATGTGGCGACCAGGGGCTTTTCACAGTAACTTCATTGAAACCTACTTGTGACAATAAGCGATTATTATTATTATTATACAACACAGGCATCTACCCAACAATGTGGACAATTGCCCAAGGATATCCTGCCTACTGAAAGCAGGACAAATCCAATCCAGCCAATTACTGCCCCATCAGTTCACTCACAATCAGCATCAAAATGATAGAAGGTGTCATTGACAGTGCTGTCAAGTAACATTTGTTCAGCAATAACCTGTTCAGTGATGCTCAATTTGAGTCCCAGCAGAGCTCCAGACCTCATTACAACCTTGGACCAAATATTGACAAAAGTGCTGAATTCAAGGGGTGAGTGAAAGTAACTGTCCTTGACATTAAGGCAGCATTTAACTTAGGGTGGTACCAAGGACTCCTAGCAAAATTGAAGTCAATGGGAATCAGGGGGAAAGCCTACTACTTGTTGGAGCTGTACCTAGCACAAAGGAAGATGGTCGTGGTTGTGGGAGGCCAATCATCTCTGCTTCAGGTCATTGCCGCAGAAGTTCCTCAGGTAGTGTCCTCGGTGCAACCACCTTCAGATGCTTCATTCTGTCCAATCGCTGATGAGTACATAGGGTCCAGTGCCATTGGAACTCCTCAGATACTGATGCAGCCCATGCAGCAAGATTTGGATAACACTCAAGTTTGAGCTTATAAGTGGCAGTAACATTTGCACTATATAAGTGCCAGGCAGTGATCATCTCCAACAAGAGACAATCTAACCATCTCCTCTTGACATTCAGTGGCATTGCTGATTCCTCCACCATCAACATTCTGGGAGTTACTATGGACCAGAAACTTAACTGGACCACCCATATAAATACTGTGGCTATAAGAGCAGGTCAGAAGCAGGGAATTCTGTGATGAGTAAGCCAATGCCTCACTCTCAAAGCCTGTCCATCATCTACAAGGCATAAGTCTGGAATGTGATGGAATACTTTGTCCACTTGCCTGGGTGAGTGCAGTGCCAATTTCATACAAAAAGCTCCACACCATCCAGAACAAAGCAGCCCGCTTGATCGGCACCCCATCCATCACCTAAAATATTCATTCCCATGACCATCTGTACACAGTGGGGACAGTGTGTACCACATACAAGATGCTACCACTTAGAAAAACAAGGGCAGCAGATGCATGGGAATACCTCCACCTGCAAGTTCCATTCTAGGTCACATACTCTCCTAACCTGGAACTTTATCATGGTTCCTTCACCATGTCAAAATCTTAGAACATACTTCCTAAAAGCACCATTGGTCCTCCTACACTATATGGCTGTAGGGTTCAAGAAAGTGACTCACCACACATTCTCGAGGGCAATTAGGGATGGGCAACATTGCTCGCAATTCTCACATTCCATGAATGCATGAAGAATTTTTTTTTAAAGTTGTGTGTGGTTAAGAAAAACATGCATTGTGTCAGCTGCCCAGGATGGTGGGATTACTCTATGAAAAGAGATTGGGTGGGGAAACTGGGCCTGTATTTTCTCAAGTTTTGAAGAATGAGTGGTGATCTCATTGAAACCTACAAAATACTTAAAGGGCCAGTCCGGGTAGTTGCTGGTAAGATGTATCCCCTAGTTGGGGAGTTTCGAACCAAGGCACATAAATTCAAAATAAGGGGGAAGCCACTTAGGAACCAAAATGAGGATTGTGAATCTTTGGAATTTTCTACCCTGAGGGCTATGGAAACTCAGTCATTGAGTATGTTTGAAGCAGAAATTGGCAGATTTCCTAAAGTCAATGATGTCAAGGGAAATGGGGTAGTGTGGGAAAAAGCCATTGAAGTGGATGATCAACCATGATCGTATTGAATGGTGGAGCAGGTTCGATGGGCTAACTGGCCTACTTCTACACCTATGTTCCTATGTTAACTCTTAAGTAATGATTTTTGTCTTGTGTTTCATCCGTTTATCTTAGTGGGTTGGGATGGAAAATTGGATGGGACCTATCCCATTGGGTCCCTTGATTTGTGGTTTCTAGTGAGCTTCAAGCATTATCAAATATAGAAGCAATAATGTGTAACACTTTCTGTCATCACCATTTGAGGAACATCGGACATTGATAACACTAGCATATTACAGGTATCCTATTATGTAATGCAAATGAATGACCCGCTTTCTCCATGTTTAAACAGAAGTCTTTTGTTTTAACTACAGTATATGGATGACCTTGATAAGCGTTATAGCAACACAAAAGCAAAATGCACATAACTGTCTCTGAAGAACACTGAAAAATTGCAAGCACTAAATGAAAACAACAAATCTCCCCAAAGGGTCGTCTACATTTTTGGAAGTTTAATGAACTGGGACAAAACAGACAATGGCAATTAATTGCAACCACTGTGTTGCTGCTTACCAGTACCAGCTGTCAGAACTCTTAATGTATGATTCTCAAACCTTACACAAAGATTCTCCCCATCAAACTGTACTGCAGCCAATATAAATGTTAATTTTTGAATACAAATGTAACCTGGTTAAAAATTATGCACTATTCTAAGAATAACGCAGCTACATAAATGTCATCATGGTTAATGTTGGAATAAGATGCTTATTTTTCTTGTCCTCAGCAGATCAATGAAGCTTAGCAAGGTGTTGCTAAAACAAAACATCATCACTTTGAAGTTACACATGCATGTCGAGCATTCTGTATATTGTAGTTTTACCATCATGCACACCTATACCTTGCAATCTAAGTGCACAAGATACACTACCTGCTCTTTCATCTGTTCCTTTCAAATGTCCAGGGCCCTAAATGCAATTTACTTATACTTTCAATGGGGTCCATGGGGTCTACCATTTACCTCATTTATGCCTTGTGGGTGCTTTCCCTTTGGCAAATTTTGCATCCTTCACTCCTCCACCTCATCCTGCTATAATTATCCCCTTAATCGTCTTTTTGTCTTTGTACTTCCATTAAATTTTTTTAAAAATGTTTTTATTCTCCATTTTCACATTTTCCTTCAAAATTTACACCCCACCTACAAACAGTAAACGGTAACAAATACAAAATCAATCCCCTTAACAATACCAACGATCCCATCCTCCCACCACCCCAAACAACGGCCTACCTGTCAATATATGCATCCAGTAAAACAAACCCTCCCACGGTGGCAACAAAAAAACAAAGGAGAAAAAGAAAAAGGAGTCCGGGACCGCCCATGGTCACCATTGACCTATAGAGTCCACTCCACCCCCTTACACTGAACATCCTCCAACCTCTGAAAGAGTACCATACATGATACCCAAGAGTTGTACCCCCCCACCCCCCACCCTCTCCAACTCCTCCCCTCCACTGCCTCTTGTAAAACTTCTCCCCCCAACCTTCCACCCCGGCTAGACCACTCGGACCCTGTTCTGCCAGGCTCCGATGGCCGCAGCCCCTCCCCCCACCTCACTCCCGTTCACTGCCGGCTTAAACCGGCCAGCGTGGAGGCCCCGCCCGGGTTCCTTTCCCCCTTGCCCGGCCCTAGGAAAGCCCAGAAATCCCCTATTAGCACACAAACCCCGCAAATCCACCTACACCCCAAAGAGCCCTCATTTCGAGTGAAAGTCCCATCATTTCCCTTGTCCAAATATATCCAACATTGGCTCCTTTAGCCCATACACCCGCACGCAGTGAAACAAAAAAGAAGAAAATACAGTCATGAGGTTACATCGGCACATGGCCATTTCTCAATTTCTCAGTTCTGCCACAGTCCTTCTGCCTTCGCAAACTCCTCCGCTGCTTCCGCCGTTCCAAAATAAAAGTCCCTGAGCTTGTAAGTCACCCTCAGCTTCGCTGGATATACAATGCCGCACTGCACCTTGCTAATGTACAGTGCCCTCTTCACCCGGTTGAAGGCAGCCCGCCTCCTCGCCTGGTATACATGTACACCAGCTCCAGCTCACTTAACCACACGCTTCTGTTTGGGTCATTTAATAATTCCTGTCCTCCTCCACTCACTTTCACAGTTCTTACCCTTTTTGTCTGTCTTCTTTAAACTACCTGTTATAACCCCAATGGAGGTCCCAGGATCAGGAACATACGGTTTCCCATGACCTCCCCGAAATACGTTAAGGGGACAGGGCTTCCCCTTAACAAGGCGAGTTCCAACTTGTATACAAACCCTGGCCTGGTGCGGGTCGGGGAAGGAGACCCTTAATGTCTACTTATCATCTATGCATTCTGCTTACTGGGGATTCAACACTGGTGATGAGGATGGGATGGGGCCACAGTCGACACAGGTTGCTGCGTGCTCAGTCTAGGCTTCGGGAGGCCCCACTACTAACCGACAAAATGCCGCATATTGGAACCTGGAATCTTTTAACACAGGCACTGACGATTGGGGGTAATACATAGAACGCATGATTTTTTTTTCAAATGAATATGAGTACTGGCGATACGAGACAAACTGCACATCTTGTTGTTTTGTGGGGTTGAGACCCATGCAGACCCGGGGAGAATGTGCAAACTCCACACGGACAGTGACCCGGGGCTGGGATCGAACCTGGGTCCGTGGCGTTGTGAGGCAGCAGTGCTAACCACTGAGCCACTGATTCATCATCTTTAACCAAGCAATAACTTGATAGTAAAACCAGAACATGCTGGAAAACTGTGAGCTGAAACATTAGCTCAGTTTATCTCTCCACCTATGCCACCTGACCTGCTGAGTATTTCCAGCACTTTCTCCTTTTACTTCATATTTGAGCATCCAGAGTAGTTTGCATCTTTTTCTTTTGCGCATGCTTTAGTTTACCCTCCCACTTTTTGTAATCCTTTTTAAATGACATCTACAATATCTTGTCTGTCTGATGAAGGATTTAAACCTGAATCCTTAAACTTGTTCCTTCCACAGCCAATATTTTCTGTTTCTTATAGTTCTGATGCAAGGTCACCTGAAACTCGCCCCACAGATGCCACCTGACCTGCTGAGGCACTCCAGCCATTGGTTTTCATTTTCTGTTCTAGTTGTATGTAATTTCAGCAAATGCAGATTTCTCTGTTGATTATGAACTCAAGATAATGAAGATTAATCACTGGAGGCAGTACCTGAGCAGGAATGCAGCACCTATACAGCAGTACTAAGTCGCGATAGTCCCAATGACCATGGCCTGCTTTCGGGGGGAGAACTGGCTGGTGGTGATTTAACCTGCGGATCACACTCCTCAGGCAAGGCACAAGGTTGAGAAGGTTCATGAATAACCTTAGCGGGTACGGAAATTGAATCCGCGCTGTTGGCCTCGCTCAGATGGGCATGATAGCACAGTGGTTAGTACTGATGCTTCACAGCGTTAGGGACCTGGGTTCGATTCCTGGCTTGCGTTACTGTGTGGAGTCTGCATGTTCTCTGTGTCTGTGTGGGTTTCCTCCGGGTGCTCCGGTTTCCTCCCACAAGTCCCGAAAGATGTACTTATTAGGTGAATAGGGCATTCTGAATTCTCAGAACAGAATGTGCCGAACAGGCGCCAGAGTGTGGCGACTAGGGGATTTTCACAGTAACTTGATTGCAGTGTTAATGTAAGCCTACTTGTGACACTAAATAAGATTATTATTAAATAACCATCCAGTCAACTAGAGCTAAACTGGCCCCCTATACAGCGGTAATACAATGGGTCGAATCAGATACTTGGGGGGGGGGGGGGGCGAAGGAGGTGTAGTAAAAAGGGATTATTTCTAATATGTGTAACATGATCATGTATAGCGTGTGGCATTAGCATAATTACACATAACAAAAAGGTGCTGGAAAAACTCAGCAAGTCTGGCAGCGTGTGCGGGGTGAGAAACAGAGCTACACGTTTCGAGTCCGCGTGAGTCTCCTTCAGAGTTTTGATTTTTAGCAATGTTGGTCAGGTAGAATTAGCCTCTCGTTCTGCAAATAGGAGGGATCGGGCATTGGAGCCAAAGAAACATACAATGCTGCAGGATGCTTCCGGGTGCGGTGTGTGCGCGCACGCGCTCTGGCGGCCCGGGGGCGGCGCTACGTGCTGCCGCCCGCTGTCGGGTTGCCGCGCGGGTCGCTGCTGGGCTGGCGCGCGCGCGCGCGGGCGGGCGATGGCAGCCGGATACATTGTTACTCTGGAGTTGTAATGAAGTTCCACTGGAAGTTTTTTATCACGGACAGCCCCGGTGAATCAGAGACCGCAAGCAAAGCCCGAAAATGGCTGCAAATAAGACGAAGAAAGTTACAAAAATGGCAACGAAAGCATGTCCGGAATGTGACCAACAGGTGGGATATCTCAGACTGGAAACATTAGTGTGTGTTTCTCATTCACTTCGCGTTTAGCGCTGAGGAGCGAGGCTTTCTTTGTGCGATTTGATAGGGTGCATTATTGAGGTGGTCTCTTTTTTTTTTTGAAGCATCCTTCAGAAACACCGTCCTCCTATTTTCCATTTTATTTTTCATGCGACCTCGCTGCTGACGCCATGTAGTTTTATTAATTTTAAATCTGCACCTTGGATCGCTATTGGATCTTCCATCAAGCTTGAGGCGTGTGGGAATATTGCATAATATCAACCCCCCCAAAAAAAACCAACATCTTGTTTTTTGCTGGGATATGGTCACGTATTCTACATGGGAAATGCAAGACAATAAAAGGATGGCATTTGAGCTGGAAATGATTGCGGAATACAGCCTTGAGCAAAATGTCTTTCATCTGAAAGTGATTAAAATGTTTCGGCGTCAGCCGAATGTACCAGATTTGCGAAATTACATATTACTTCCACGTTGATAAATAGCCGCGTTCTCAGCCTCCTATTCGTGGAGCCGTAAATAAACTTTGAATTTTTTTTTGAGGGGGAGGGGGAGACATTTGGCATTTTGAGACTTTTTAAAAAAAACATAGAATTTAATCTTTGTTGTCATGTGGCATATGCAGCGCAGGCAGTTTCTCACAGACAGGAATACTGCTAAAGTGCTGACCAGTTGCCAAAAGGCTTCATCACAACGGAGACATTCATGGGTTTACGCCTAGACTTTCAAAATGCGTAAATGGAGCGTTCTGCCTTCAAATTGCCTTCACAATCTCCTCGATTTTAAGCTTAATTAGTTCCGTGGCGTTACCGCAGTTTGATTATGTTAACGCTTTGCCCCAATTGTTTCATGTGGGTCGGACGATTTGCGTAAGAGATGTCAGTCCGTCATCAAAAGGAAAATGCAAAAGACTGCATTCTTGGCAAACTGCCTTGCCCAGTATATAATCTGTTTTAACACTGGAAATTGTGAATATTTAATGCCTCGGTTACTCCGTAATCTTTTTGATGAGTTAGCTATTTTAAAAGAAAGTACCAGCATTGTTGAATGTTTTTTTTATATCAGGTTGAGTGTCTAAAAATAAAATTCCTAGCAAAAACGGTCACAGATGTGAAGGTGTTTTCTTTAAACCCTTGTGATTGAACTGTTGACTGAGATGGACTACTGCAGGGAAACGCCAGCTAATTTCAATTGTTTAATTTTTCAGATTCCAGTTGCCTGTAAATCATGCCCTTGTGGATTCATTTTTATAAGTAGAAGACTTCTGAATGCCAAGCAGTCTGAGAAATCACCGCCACCTAATTTAGGTAAATGATTTTAAAAACTTGTCAGTCTGCTGAGCTGTAATTACTGTGTGGGGTGGGGAAGAAAAGGAATGAGTAAGCTGCACACATTTATCATCCATCCATACATTGCAAATTGCTTTTGTTGATGTCATTTCGGCTGTTGGAACACAAGGGGACAGAACCCCCTTTTTAAGCCAAGAGTTTGGTCAAAACACAATGTCTCCTTCTGGTAAAGTGCAGCTGTCCTTCTTCCAGGTTCCTGAGTCTAATTATGAACTAAATGGACATTTTACGTTTAATTATTGTTTGACGAGGGAACTTTGCAAATTGGACCATGTTTGTCAGTCTCCAGCTGTGAGTTAGAGGTGCAGTTCTGAAACGGCCAGTCATTATAAGATCATCTTGCATCACTAGCTGCTATGTTACTGGATCTCTTGTACTGTTTCTAATGGCTTATTGATGATTTGTGCCATAATTGTATGAGTAATATAGCATGTAATGAATGTGTTATACTACTAAAGAAAATTTAAGGTCACAAAGTATGATTATTAAATAAGCACGAGCTTGGTCATTCACTCTTTGGTTAGTACCCCATCTACAAGTTAAAAAGACCCAACAATAAATGAGTGAGTCTGAACATTCGCACTGACAACACCTATCTGTTTCTTTCAACTGCTTCACTGCCTCTGTTTTCAGACTACTTATTCAATATCCAGGCCTGGATTGGATATAAGTTTATCAAGTCAAACGTCAAAAGGATCTCAACTAGTGTCTTTGGCTTCCATCACAATCCCCAAATCCTTGCCACACATTCCACCTCTCACTTTAGCCACTATCTCCGACTGTTTGCAAAGCTTACCTTGCTATTTAACCGTTAACTAAGTTTTCTCTGTCACTAAGACCCTAATTTCTGCCCCCCACTCTGCCTTTGCTTTTGAAGCCATCAACCTTGCTTTATTGCACCCAGACTCCACTATTCTATTCTGCTGATGGACCACCATGTTTCACCCTCCATAAACAAGTTTGTTACAGCAAAGCTCTCTACACTCTATCCCGTACCAAGTCTTCCTTGCCCATCAATCCTGTGTTTACTGATCTAATTGCTTCTGGATGCCAAAATCTACCAATTTAAAATTCTTATTCTGATGTTTAAATCTCTTTCATTGAATCATCCCTCACTATCTCCAAAATGCCTTCAGTCCTGCTGTCATTTGAGAATTTTGCTTTCCTCCAACTCTCACCTCTTGTGCATCCCATTCTATTGTCCCAATATTGGAATCCATATCTTTAGTCAGCTAGATTCTACATTCTGGAATGTTTTCCCTAAAATCTCTCTGCTTCTCCATCTTCCTTCTGTTCTTTAAGGTCTTCAAATTTACCCGCTGACCAGATATTTAGACTGCCCTCCTAATTATTCCTTTGGGTTAGTGTCTGATTACATTTCATGAAATATTCTGGGTGGTTGTTCAATATAAAGATGCAAGTTATTTTTATCAGGGAATATCAACAATTGTAAAGTGTTCGACCGTTATAGTTGCAAGTCGATGTGTTCAGCACTAAGCGCTCTCTTTAAGATTATTTTGTATCTGTTATTATAAGGTATGTGGTTTTGAAAAATTGATAATGCATCTCCCGCAGTGTTGCTTGCTGTAAATTTGCTGATGACCTGTATTAAAATAATCCCGCATGATGTGGTACATACTGTTCTTCTGCTGAGATGAAAGTGCTTCAAGTGACTTGTTCCTTTGAAACCAGAAATTCTAATTCTTTTAAGTCTAACTCACTCAGTGCCTTTGTTTTCCAATTATTATAACTTTGCAAACTGTGAAGCACTGGTAATTTTAATTTCCAGGCCAGATGTGCACCACCATAAAAGTACTTTGCATGTTGAAAAATAATGTTTTGCATCTCCAAAACAAAAGTGCAACATTCTGCATTCACTGATGCAATCTGTCTTTCACTCTCTCATCTAGTTATGCATTTTATTTCCCTCATCTGTCCGGTCACATTAATTCTCTTACTTACCACTGATGACTAGAGCAGGGTGACACGGTAGCACAGTGGTTCGCACTGTTGCTTCACAGCTCCAGGGTCCCAGGTTCCATTCCCGACTTGGGTCACTGTCTGTGTGCAGTCTGCATGTTCTCCCTGTGTCTGCATAGGTTTCCTCCCACAAGTCCCGAAAGACATGCTTGTTAGGTAATTTGAACATTCTGAATTCTCCCTCTGCGTACCCAAACAGGTGCCAGAATGTGGCAACTAGGGGCTTTTCACAGTAACTTCAGTGCAGTGTTAATGTAAGCCTACTTATGACAATAAAGATTGTCATGTTAATCACCCTGGGGTAACACGGACTGCAACTTGATGCAGTTGTACTGGAAAGTAGACTCCAAATGTTGATGTTCGTTCAACACATTTTATTGAACCTGCTAAGGTGTGCACACAGTCCGCTGTGGGTTTGACACTCTACTAACCTAAGCGTGCTTACTATAACTAACTAGACCAGACTAGCTCAGAGCCACGTGTAGAAGGTGCTAACTGATATATACACCCTGACTGTCACTACAGTTGTCACTGGTGGAAAGAGGTAGAGTGCTGATGCCTCGTGTGTTTTATAGTGGGGAAACCCTCTTCCAGTGTTCTGCCTGGTGATTGGTTGTGTTCTGCCCTGTGTGTTGATTGACTGTACTGAGTGTCTGTCATTGACTGTCTGTATCTCATTATGTGCATGAGTGCATATTATGACATCTCCCCTTTTTAAAAAAAATGTTGGTTGCTTGGAGCATATGTGACTGTATTTACATCTGGAACTATTTACATTAAATGTCGAGTAGATGAATATATACATAGGAGGTGTCTAGCGTGCAGATACAGAACAAAATTTACAAGATAAATGTCTATAAGTCCAATCTTTGGGGCTTGCGTCAGACCCTCGTCGACTGTCGGTGAGAGGTGGAGGTGGGGACGACGGCGCCTTGACAGGCGGGATTGCTGCCAGATTGGTGGCCTCGTGGTGCGAAGTGTCCGGAGGAGGCATGACAACAGACGGAAAAGTAGGATCTGGTGGTGGGCAGGCAACTTTGCGCAGTGCCCTTCTGTTGCGCCTGACAATGGAGCCATCAGCCATACAAACTACAAACGATCTGGGAGCAGCCTGTCGAACAACAACAGCTGGAGCTGACCAGCCTCCATGAGGTAGCTTGATCCGAACAACATCTTCCGGAGATAGCATAGGCAAATCTGTAGCATGAGCTTTTGCCGGTTCCTGAGTCGCTGCACCTTTTGCAGCACTGGGAGGTGATCCAGGTCTGCGAAGTGTATGGCTGGAACAGTCGTTCGCAAGTCTCTATTCATGAGAGGAGTTGAGCCGGGGACATACTGGTGGACAGAGGGGTTTCCCTGTACGCCAACAGCGCAAGGTTGAAGTCAGAAGCTGAGTCCACAGCCTTGCAGAGCAGTTGCTTCACTATATGGACCCCTTTCTCAACCTTCCAGTTGGATTGCGGGTAGTGTGGGCTTGAGGTAATGTGGTTGAACTGGTACGACTTGGCGAAATTGGACCACTCTTGGCTGTGGAAGCAGGGACATTGTCACTCATGACAGTGAGTGGAATACCATGCCTGGCAAATGTCTGCTTGCAGGCCTTGATGACTGTCCTTGATGTGAAGTCTGACAGCTTCACAACTTCCGGGTAGTTTTGAGAAGTAATCTATGATGAGCACATAGTCACGCCCATTGGTGTGAAAAAGGTCGATTCCACCTTGGACCACGGAGCGGTCACGATCTCGTGTTGCTGGAGTGTTTTTTTTTTTGTTTGAGCAGGCTGGAAACGCTGGCAGGTCGCACAATTGAGGACCATGTTGGATATGTCTTGGGCTGATTCCAGGCCAATAGATAGCCTGCCGGGCCCTGTGCCTACACTTTTCGACACCAAGGTGTCCCTCGTGGATTTGTTTGAGCACTTTGCTCTGCATTCTGTGAGGAATAACGATACGATTTAGCTTGCGGCGGATACCCTCGACGACTGTCAGGTCATCCTTCACATTAAAGAACTGAGGGCATTGCCCTTTTTGCCAACCATTTGCAAGGTGGTGCATTACACGTTGCAGCAGAGGGTCTTTGGCAGTCTCTTCACGAATGCTGATCACTCTTTCATCTGAGGCCGGGAGGTTGCTGGCACACGGCTGCACCTGTGCCTCAGTCTGGCGGATGAAGTCAACCTGTTCACAGGGCGAGGTGATGGAGCGGGACAGGGCATCCGCAATTATCAGCTCCTTGCCTGGTGTGTATACTAACTCAAAATCATATCTCCGGAGTCGAAGGAGAATGTGCTGATGCCTGGGCGTCATGTCATTCAAGTCCTTATGAATGATATGGACCAAGGGTCTGTGGTCCGTCTCCACTGCAAACGTTGGTAGACGGTAGACGTAGTCATGGAACTTTACAATGCCGGTTAGAAGGCCCAGGCACTCTTTTTCTATCTGTGCGTACCTCTGTTCAGTAGGCGTCATGGCCCTTGACGCATAAGCCACTGGAGCCCAGGACGGGAGTCATCCTTCTGGAGGAGCACCGCACCAATGCCGTCCTGGCTTGCGTCTGTGGAAATTTTTGTTTCCCTGTCCGGGTCAAAAAACGCTAGTACCGGAGCAGTGGTGAGCTTTGCTTTGAGCTCGAGCCACTCTGCTTGATGTGTGGGTAACCACTGGAATGCAGTGGACTTCTTTACCAGATGCCTGAGAACCGTGGTGTGTGAGGCTATGTTGGGAATGAATTTTCCCAAGAAGTTCACCATCCCGAGGAAGCGTAGTACCGCATTTTTGTCTTCTGGGGTCTTCATGGCGTTAATGGCCTTGACCTTGTCCGAATCTGGTCGCACACCCTGCTGGGATATCTGGTCGCCCAAGAACTTGATGGATGACATGCAAAAGGAGCACTTAGCCTTGTTCAGCTTTTGGCCGTTTGCATGGACGCGCGGGGGTCGTGGACCATATGATTACATCATCTATGTAGACATGCACACCCTCAATGCCCTCCATTATTTGATCCATGATCCTGTGGAAGATGTCAGAGGCTGAAACAATGCCGAACGGCATACGGTTATAACAGTAACTGCCAAATGGTGTATTGAACGTGCAGAGCCTCCTGCTGGACTCGTCCAGTTGTACCTGCCAGAAACCACTGGATGCATCGAGCTTCATGAAGAATCTGGCGTGTGCATCTCACTGGTCAGTTGCTCCCACTTCGGGATCGGGTAGTGTTCCCGCATTATGTTCCGGTTAAGATCTTTGGGATCTATGCATATCCGCAAATCTCCTGAGGGCTTCTTCACACAGACCATTGAAATGACCCAGTCAGTCGGTTCCGTCACTTTGGATATAATGTCCTGGTCTTGGAGCGTCTGTAGCTGTGCCTTTAAACGTTCCTTCAGCGGAGCCGACACCCGGCGTGGTGCATGGATTACAGGCGTGGCATCAGGCCTGAGTAGGATCTTGTAGCAGTATGGCAGAGTGCCCATTCCATCAAATACATCTGGATATTGAGCCAGGATGTCATCAATGTCAGAAGAAGACGTGGCATGGACTCGCTGTACGAGGTTGAGTAGCTTGCATGTATGGGCACCGAGCAGGGATGCCTTGTCAGGCTTGATGATTTTGAATCGCAGTGTGACATTGATGTCCTTGTTGGAGACAGATAGGCGACCAGATCCTAGTGCAGTTATGGCATTGCCATTATAATCGAGGAGCTGGCAGGCTGGCGGACGAATTTTGGGTTTTTAATGCGGTCAAGGTCAGCTTGAGAGATGAGATTGGCTAAAGCACCAGTGTCCAGCTTAAACTGGATGCTGCATTGATTTACCTGTACGACAGCACGTCATTCGTCTGCAGAATCCACATTGAGGATAGATCGGCGTCTTGCTGAAACTGAGGAGGCATACTCGCATGTAGTGATGATGCCCGCACGATAGGGGGACTCCAGGCAGTCATCCTCTGGATCCGTATTGCTACCAGGATCAGAATCCAGTATACCTTGCTGTACACATCGAACGCGCTTACGTTGAAATTGGGATCGCTGGCCCTTGACTGGTGGTGCAGACCTGCACACGGCTGCATTATGTCCAGGCTTCCCGCAATGTAGACATTGCCTGCCTTTTGCAGGGCATTGCCGCTTTAAATGGGCGGTGCCGCAGTTCGGGCACATCATGACGTTGGCGTTGTTACGCTCCGTGCATCGTTGCACATGCGCAGTGCGGTCAGCCGACGTTTGCACCTATGCAGTGAGGTTTTCGGCTGCTTCGTTCTTCCGTTCGTGTTGCGCATGCGTGGGGCCCCAGGAAAAGCGCGCAAAATGGCCGCTTTCATCGATACTCCGGTGCTGCATCCGGGCGATGGCCTGTACACTCTCTGCCTCGTGGGAGGCACGTTTTTCATATTCTGCCGATTTGAGACGGGAATACAGATTTCTCGCATGCTCATGCACTATACACGTCTCAATTGCGACTGGCAGGGTCATGTTTTTAATTTTGAGAAGTTGCTCCCGCAGGGAATCGGAGTGCACCCCAAACACGATCTGATCCCTGATCATGGAGTCAGCAGTTGCACCATAATTGCAGGACTGCGCTAGTATACGGAGCTGAGTTAGAAAGGATTGGAAAGGTGCATCCTTACGCTGAAGGCGTTGCTGGAAGACATAGCACTCAAAGGTCTCGTTGGTTTCGGCTTCACAGTGACTGTCGAACTTCTCTAAAACGGTCTTGAATTTGGTCTTGTCCTGGCCGTCGGTAAAATCAAGTGAGTTGAAAATCTGGATGGCTTGGTCCCCCGCAGTTGATAGGAGCAGCGCGATTTTTCTGGCATCAGATGCATCCTCGAGGCTCGAGGCCTCAATGTAGAGAAGGAACTTCTGCTTGAAGACCCGCCAGTTGGCACCGAGATTGCCGAAGATCCGGAGCTGTGGAGGGGCCTGGATCTTCTCCATGCTGCTGGAAAGCACTTGCTGGTCGTCACGGAATCACTCGAGGTAAGCCACTTCGAGAAAGTATACGACTGGTACCATGCCGTGTTAATCACCCTGAGGTAACACTGACTGTAACGTGATGCAGTTGTACTGGAAAGTAGACTCCAAACTATGATGTCAGTTCAATACGCTGTATTGAACTTGTTAAGCAGTGCACACAGTCCGTTGTGGGTTTGACACTCTACTAACCTAAGCGTTCTTACTAAAACTAACTAGACCAGACTAGCTCTGAGCCACGTGTAGAAGTTGCTAACTGATATATACACCCTGACTGTCACTACAGTTGTCACTCGTGGAAAGAGGCAGAGTGCTGATGCCTCGTGTGTTTTATAGTGGGAAACCCTCTTCCAGTGTTCTGCCTGGTGATTGGTTGTGTTCTGTCCTGTGTGTTGATTGGCTGTACTGAGTGTCTGTGACTGCCTGTCAGGATCTCATTATGTGCATGAGTGCATATTATGACAAAGATTATTTTTTTTTAAAGGCAGGTGGTGCACAGGACTGATCAGGTACTGATCAAAATGTAAATGTTCTAATTTGCCTTGTTCTGGTGCTAGTGGGGACCCATTTACAGCTCTACATCGTCTTTATGTACCTTCTTTATTAATTCAAGGGATGTGGGCTTCACTGGCAAGACCAGCATTCATTGTCAGTCCCTAATTGCCCTCGGGTGACCTGCCTTCTTAAATCGTTGCAGTCCATGTGGTGTAGGTACACCCACAGTGCTGTTAAGGAGGAAGTTTTGGGACTTTGACCCAGAGACAATGAAGGAACGGCGATATATTTCTACATCAGGATGGTGAGTGACTTGGAGGGACACCTAACCTGCACATCTTTGGTCTGGAAGGAAACCAGTATACCTGGAGGAAACACACACAGAATGGGGAGAAAATGCAAACTCCACACAAGGCAGTCACCCAAGACCAGAATCAAACCCAGGTCCCTGGTGCTGTGAGGTGAGGCAGCAGTGCTAACTACTGTGCCATCGTGCCACCTATGATGGTAGTAAAAGGCCAATACAGCACTGCTGTCCTATAATCATGATGTGGAGATGCCGGCGTTGGACTGGGTGGGCACAGTAAGAAGTCTTACAGCACCAGGTTAAAGTCCAAAAGGTTTGTTTCGAATCACTAGCTTTCGGAGTGCAGCTCCTTCATCTGGTGAGTGGAGCTGCGCTCCGAAAGCTAGTGATTCGAAACAAACCTGTTGGACTTTAACCTGGTGTTGTAAGACTTCTTCATAGAATCATAGAATTTACAGTACAGAAGGAGGCTATTCGGCTCATCGAGTCTTGTAAAGAGCATCCCACACCTCCACCCCATCCCCGTAACCCAGTAACCCCACCTAACCTTTTTGAACACGAAAGGCAATTTAGCATGGCCAATCCACCAACCTGCACATTTTTGGACTGTGGGAGGAAACCGGAGCACCCGGAGGTAACCCACGTACACACGGGGAGGATGTGCAGACTCCGCACAGACAGTGACCCAAGCTGGGAATTGAACCTGGGACCCTGGAGCTGTGAAGCAACTGTGCTAACCACTGTGCTACTGTGCTGGCCTTACTGTCCTTTAATCAGTTAAACAAGCTTTTACTAAAAACACAAAAGTTTCATTTAAGGACTGGAAAAAAACATTAGAATAATATAAGCTTTTGGCCATTCCAGCCACTGTTTATCTTCCATATGAACAGTAATCTTAATCTCATGTCCCCACTCTTTCCCATATTTCTTTAATTTTCCTGTCCCCCAACTACCTAGATAACTTACTCTTAAAGATAGAGTCTCGACTTCAGTTATTAAGACTGGAAGTGCAATGCTACATTTCACAATCCCCTATAAAATAAAAAGATTAACCCTCCCCTCATATCTGTGCCTTTATTCTAGATCCCCCTTAATTACTGGAAACAGGCTTTCTTAGCTACTCTGTCCTATCCATTCATGCCTTTAAATACCTTTATTAAATTGCCTCTTAATTGCCTTGTCTAACAAAAACAGCTTTAATCTGCATATTTGTATTTTGCCATACTGGGATTTATCGGAGAGCACCTGTACTGTCTCCCCTCTATTGCCTCTTTTACTGCCTCTATTGTCTCCTCTGTTGCCTCTAATATCATGTTTCAGCACTAGTAAGTTAAAGAGGGTGAAGTAAATTCAGTTATTCACCAGCTTCTACTCTCTATATCCTTTACTCCTTCTTTGGAAGTGTCCCTTACTCATCACCATGCTTGAATGGCCTTGCTAAGGTTTAGTGTACATACATTCACCATTACATCTCGACACTTTTTATATTGTACTGTGAAGGATGGGAGGCCAGCCTGGAAAGCTTTACATTAATGCGTCTTCAGGTAGCACAGATTGTGAGCTGAGGTTGCCATAAAATATGCATCTGATGTCCGTTTGATCAGAAAGACAGAGGATGATCCGAAAGACAGAGGATGATTTAAGGGCTGATGATTTCTAAATTTCATTGCTGGGTTCAGAAAGATCTCTATTTAATGTGATTTGATTTGGTAGCCTCTGATGGTGTCCATATCTACTGGTTTGGCATCCAGAAGTTCAATTTTGAGTAAAAGTCATCGGGTGACTTTTGGCAAATAACCTGAATGGTAGCATGACATACCAGAAGAAGGCACTAGTGTTTACTGAGTTATTAGTGATCTCTAGGTGGACAGCACGGTGGCCTAGTGGTTAGCACTGCTGCCTCACAGCGCTGAGGTCCCAGGTTCGATCCCGGCTCTGGGTCTCTGTCTCTGTGGAGTTTGCACATTCTCCCCTTGTTTGCGTGGGTTTTGCTCTCACAACCCAAAGATGTGCAGGCTAGGTGGATTGGCCACGCTATATTGCCCCTTAATTGGAAAAAATGAATTGGTTACTCAATTTTTAAAAAAATTAGTGATCGCTAGGTAATGTCCAGAACATTATACTTGTATATATCCAATTGCTCCAATTGCTTCATACATGATCTACTGCCATTTATTAATTGTGTGCCAGAATGTTCCAGGGCCTCAAACTCATTGGGGTTAATTACTTATGGTGAACTTGAAGGATAGATATATGGCCCTGCCTTTTGTTTGAACAAGATTGATAGTGTGGTGGTATTTGGGCCCTTAATCTCATAGCCTTATTTTCAAAATGGTCTTAGCTGCTCCTTTTTCTTTTGAGTTTCATTCTTCAATATATTTGCTATCTCTCAAATATTTTTAGTTAAAAATCGGAATATGCCTGTTTACCAATTACTTGCTAGCAGCAATGAATCATTATCACTTGGTATTAGTATTAGTCTCATTTTGTACTGTATGATATGACATGCACACGTTTTAGTGTCATTGGCCACCTGTAGATTGTTTTTGGGTTGATTATTTATATTTGCGAAAGCACAAGCAGACACCTATGGCACCTATTTAGCAGATATGTCAATTGAGCACGATGTGGCCAACACTACTTTCTGCAGTAGGCCTGCCCTTTGTATTGTTCACTATTCCTTGGAGAAAAATGTTGCTCCATTCAGATGTTCCATAAACAATGACACATGCAATTCTTTTTGGAGTTGTTTACTTGGATGACCTAATTCGCGTTGATTGCTAAATACAACTTGATAAGTATTTAGAAACCTAGGACACTGCACAACTCTCTTGGGCTTTGACAGGAATCCTTTCTTATCAGGACCGTTACTATGCAGTTCCTTGTATGTTTTGGTTATTCTAAACTTCAAATGGTGGCTATTTAGCCCTTTTTATTTTTTAAATATATGTTATGGAAAATGGCTATGTAGCTCGACATGTAATTACATCCTCCTGCCAGTGATGGTGCTACCCATTAGGGAGAGGCGGCATTTACAATATGACAAATTGATAAAGGCAGTATCCAGAATGCATGTAAATAAAGACATCTATAATGGAAATATGGCAGGAGATGTAGATTAAGATATATAGATTATCAAATATGTATTTTTAAATTACTGTAGTAAACATCCTCGAGTAAATATGTCATGCAAAAGGGCAGGGCAGGCAGGATTCATTAATCAATCATTTTAAATTTGGATTTTTGGGAATAGGCCAAGAATGTGCAGGGTTTAAATAATTATATATTCTGCTGCTTCCTTGCTTCCTTTTATAGTCCTGTTTCAACAAGATTGTGGTGAGTGAGATTCTAATCTAGTATTTGAAATTTGAACCCAAATTCTGAAATCCTAAAGGGAATTTGCTATATTAGCAGCTAGCTTCCAATAATTATTGCTGCCACCATGGTTGTGTTTACATGCTATAGGCAGAGATGGCATCTGAATTCAAGACTGATCATAACTGGGCAGCTTTGGTTTTTGAAAGGACTTGAAGCTAATATGTGTCTGAATGCCACCTTGCGTGCTTTCATTTTAATGGAATGTAAACGTTAGACTATTTGCTGTACAGCGGGTCTGATGGGATTTAACAAACCTTTATTTTGTGATAGACAACAAGTCAGCAGCTAAGAGAAGGAGAACAGAAAGAGCACGGCGTGAGAAAGCAAATTCTTCTCCTAACAAAGATTTGGAAAACCGGAAACGTCCTAGATCAGACAGTCAGTCTGAGCAGATTCGACGGCGACGAGGGCGACCCAAGACCACCCCTAGCAAAAAACACGATGATGAGAAAGGTGAAAATACTTGCGGTTCCGGGGTGTGGTGGGCGATGTTGAAATTTGCAGATGGTTCAAATCCTTTGCTGTTCAGTACATGGTGGACATGCTACAATTGGCCTTGCTTAGAGCAGGGGGAAAAATTCTAACCAGGTTCTGTCAGTTTCTCATCAAGAATCAGTAGGTACTAGAAGACCTGGGCTGTCCTTGCAATCATAAGCCAGCAACTCAGGGAGCATTGTTAGAGAGTCGTTGGGATGGGGCATATTTTCCCACTTTTGTGAGTAGTATTGTTGAACCTTAAATTTTATTTTTCCCTTTTCCTTGTCTGAAGTGGTTGACTCATGTGGGGATATGAGTGTATGTGAAGCTGGTATCGTTCTCACTTATGAGTGAGCCTGGAAACTTGAGTGTCAGCTGGTAATTTGAACAGAGAGCATGAGAGATAGCAGAGGCAAGCTGATCTGTCCCCAGATGCCCACAAAGATGCATTTTCCAGCAGGAGTCATTGGATAGTAATAAAGAGTGAAAACTTTGGCCGATATATATATTTTTGTATCTATCACTAGAGCTTTGAGGCCGATTGTAACATGTTGTTGGTACCCTTGTAATGACTGGTTAACTGAGGATTAAATCTGGGTTATTGTTCTGTTAAGTTTCGGTCTTTGCTAATTGAGGGGGCTCAACATTACTCTCTTCATAATTAATTAATGTTCAGTGGTGAGAACTGGATATAATAGTTCTCCAATCTGGGAAGATTGGCAAAACCCAGTTTTTATCAGAATTTTCTGCAACTAATCCAAGACTGCCGGTGTGTTTTTGCCAAAATAAATATTGAATTGCACTTGTATCAGTGAAAACTGCTGAAAATGTGCTGGCAGTCCAACTGATTTGTATGGAAGTCATTGTATTAATAACTAACCTTTTCATTGCTGCTGAATATACAAGTTTCTTGTGAAAATGACTGTGATGCATTTTAGTTTTATCTTAAAAATAGTTTTTCACTTCCAACAAAAATGGAAGGCTCAGTGATTTGGAAATTCTGAAAACACTTGACGTCTTTCATTTGGTTTTCTGTTCTTCAAATCTGTATTTATAGAAATTTAATGTGTACTAATCACATTTGGCTTCCTTTTTTCCACTAAGTGGTTTGTAAATATCCAAACTTTGTGACAACACCTTTTCCTTTTGTGAAAGGGCCCATGATGACTCTGCAGCCATTCACCTTTCTTCTCTCTCTCTCTCTCTCTGTGGAGAAACGCTTGGTGACGCTCATTGATCCGTTGTGTGGAAAATTACAGGTGTATGTCTGTATCTTTTTTTAAAAATTGCAAACAGACTTGCAGTAAAAGATATACACTTCTCAGTGCTACAAAACAATTTGAATACATAACCACTGGGCCAAGCAGTAACTGACAGACAATCCCTAGGGATGTTGTTGAGAAGCCATGTAAAAATATAGGATCTTCGGGCATTCTCTCAATATGTGCTGAAGAATAGTCACATACCACCCGGAACCCTGTCGTCAATAACACCACTTTAAAAAAAAAATTTCATATTGTCTGCTGAATAAATTAGCATTAATGCAGTCCCCCAAATGGAGCTGCAGACGCGTATATTTTTCATATCTGGGATACAAACATTTTAAATACGTTTACTCTCTATTTTGTCTAAATCCCTAATCAGTCATTCAAGTTTTTTTTTCTGCATAAATTTAACAGAGAACCATTTCGTTTTGGCCATGCAGGCTGGCCTGACAAAAATATCAAGCTAAGATCATAAGTCAAACTGTGAAAAGGTTAATAAATTCTGGGTAGTGTTTGATTTTATTCTTTGGTCTAGATTCATGACATGACATGGCATTGCATGTTGTCATTGCATGTTTTCTGTCTAAAATTGATTGGTTTTCACATGAATTTCTAAGAAGGTTCACCATTTCAGCTGTGCAGTAACATTTGTAAAGCTGCCCCGATGTTGCTGAATATTAGTCATTCTTTCATACCGATTCTTGGGTACATTGAGGTAATATTGTAGCTGGAGTATAAAAGAAATATACTCAAACAAAATTTGACGCCCAGAATTGCTACCGCTATTAATGAAATGCGCAAACCCTGGGGTTGTGCAATGCTGCATGAAAGTATTGTTTTTCCTTGAGCAGTGCCAAGGGAATGTTTAATCCTAACCACATACTAGTCCTGGTTGTTTTTTTTTTTGCTTTTTATTTCCTTTTAATGAAACCAGAGAACTTTTTTTTTCAGTAACAGATGGAAAAGAAAGAGAGCAGTTAGTTAGGAAGTTTCCCCACACTGATTGAATTTACAATTGGCCTTCTTTCCTCCCCCACATAGTCGATGGAAGTGCTCAGAGTTCTGGCAGTCTGGTTATTAATAATGTGATTCTGTACCATTCACTTTTGGAAGGGTGGGGTTAGATTAAGAAGTTGATAATGTAAGATTTAGATTGTTGGAAAAGCTGCATTCCTTTGGACTTGATCATTATTTACTATGTTTTTTGTTTTGCAGAAAGACAAGAAAAAGAAGGTGATGTATATGCCAGTCTTTCAGATGAAAGGGCCTTTGTATTTTCAGTGGCATTGGCAGAAATAAACAGAAAAATAATCAATCAAAAATTAATTCTCTGACAAAGCACGCTAAAGTGAAATACAACCACAACTCAGGACTCAACTCTTGCACAGTTGTTTCACCAAAATGGATCTCATACTGTGACATTTTCCAGCATTATTGTGAATGCCTGAACCATGTAGTCAAACTCTTCTGCCCTGCTGAATTGCCAGATGACCATTTTTTTTTACAGCAAAACTCTTTGAGGTGATGCATGTGGACAAGCGGTGGCTTAAATGTGTGCACCAAAGTGGAGGAAGACAATTCTTTCTTTAAATTCCAATCTCCGATATTGTGTTTGTATAGAAGTTATTGCTACATTGAACAAAGGAGTAACATGTGGACATATTGATCAAGAAACAGGTGAAAGTGTGTGAAACACTTGGTTTGCCAATCAACTTCAACAAGCGAGCAGGTTAAGCCAGGAAAGGAGCGAAACTGTTCCTGTGGTGTTTGGATGGACCTAGAAATGGTTAATTCCTGATCCAGATGCAGGTTTCTTTCTGTCTTTTACCTTATTTATGATATTGATTGCATACAGGTATTCTCTATTTTGGTCTGTGTAATTAGTCTAAACACTGCAAATTACGATCATCAAATACAATAAAGAAAGTGTTAAGCTCCATGCACCTTGTTTGTTCCATTCCCAGTTTTCAGTGTAAATAATATGTTTTGAATGAATAATTTTGACTATAATTTGCCATCTTTTTAGCACAAGTTAAACCCAGGATTGTTCTTCATGCGGTCTGTGAATTTTGGAGATATTTTCTTGTAATAAATAATATCATTTATGTATAATGTAAGTGTGTGTGGGATTATTAGACTGTTGGCACGGGGAATGAAATGGGAATCTCCACTTGTTGACTTGTGAACCATATGTTCAGCCTCCTTCACCGAGATGTTTACTTTGTCGTACTTGTATATAATACACAGGCCAGTTAAGTGCAATATTTATGCAGCATATGAAGCATGTGACATCATCCCTTGTACATCATATATTGTACATACATATATTACTGGTGAGGCAAGTAGTTACATTGTGGCACTCTAACCAAATGATGTTGCATGCTTCATATACTGCATAAATATTGCATTTATCTGGCCTGTGGGTTATATTTATTGTTAAGAGCATATTAATTTATTTATGTTTTACCTAAGATTTACATTGAAATTACTGTAAACTTTGATCAAGTTGCATTTCATTGTGATTCTCAAACCTATAATTTTAGCAGGAGGAGAGCATTAATTCTTTACGCAGGAGAACATTTGAGATTACAGAAACACATGTTTGTTATTTTGTTCCTGGAATGGTTGAGTTTTTAAAAACATTTTAGATAAGAATACAAAACATGGAATGACATCAGGTTATTTGGCTGTAAGTGCCGTCCTTCCATGGATCAGTTTCACCTGATCATCAACTCTTTTGCATCTATTCAGTGTCCATCTTGGCTCAGTGGTAGAACCCCTGCCTCTGAGTCAGAGACCCTGATTTTAAATTAAAATTCACGCAGTAGCAAATGCCCCAACCCCAGCCCTTCGCTCATCCTGGCTGCAGAAGGCCTGTGCAATTTTAAATCTGATTCTCAGTCTCTTATGCCCGCAACAGATTCAATTTTGGGACATCATGGGCAAAAGGTTCTAATTTTATGCGCTGGCTCCGGCTGTACAGCTGGCTTTTCTCGCCAGATAGTGCAGCATTTGGGGAGGAAAAATGTTGCAGGTGTCCCTGACGCTGGCAGGGCAGGACCTGATAGAGCCGTCAGTGCTGGCTCCACAGAGATCGGAGTGCCAATGGAGAAATACTCTGCCCCAACCACGGATACGGGACACGATGTCCCTCTACACACAATAATACCGATTCTTGGGTACATTCATGTAATTTTGTAGCTGGAGCATAAAATAAATATTATACTCAAACAATCTCCCTCCTTCATGCACAAGGAAGTACCCCAGAGGTGCCCTCTTAGCACTTCCTACTGGCACAGCAGTGTCAGGGGATGGCATCATGGGGCAGGTTCCCCCACACCAGGTCAATAATTAATGAGCTGGAGTCTGAGCTTCCGACATTGTGACACATCAGAGAGTTATCTGGATGCTGTGTTTCAGAAGGCAGTCGCACGCCTTAGAATAGATTCACTACCTTAATTTGGTCAGTATTCTGGGACAGAGGGTGTGACTACATTTGAGACAGGTAAAGGGATCCAAGAGGTAGCACTGCTGGAGCCTCCGCCCCAGCCCCAGTTTCGAGATTCGTGCTCCCGGTGTGGACGAGAGCGGGGACTGGGGGAGGCTGAGCAAACTGACCACAGCGCCATGGTACAAGGAACCATTCAAGTGGGGGGGAGAAAAGAGAAATGTAGTTGGGGATTGAAATGTTGGGGGAATCGACACTGTTCTCTTTAGCCAGGATCAAGAGTCCGGTAGGCTGTATTGCCTGCCCAGTGCCAGGGTTCAGGGAATCTGATCCAGGCTGGGGAGGATCCCGTTGTCATGGTCCAGGTAGGTACCGACAAAATGGGTAGATTGAGGAAAGAGGTTCCACATAACGAGTTTGAGGAGCTAAGCACTAAATTAAACAATAGAACCTTCAAGGTTATGATATCTGGATTATTACCTGAGCCACATGCAAATTGGCATAAGGCACATAAAATTGGATAGATGAATATGTGGCTCAAAACCTGGTGGGCGAATTGGATTTCGGGTCATGGAATCACTGACATTAGTACTGGGGAAAGACATCTGAACTGTGCTGGGAGCAGTGTTCTTGCAAACCCCATAGCTCGGAAAATAGAGAGGGCTATAAAGTAAATAGGGGGTGTTCTGTAGAGGGGGTGGTGTTCTGTAGAGGGGTTTTGAAGATTTACAAAGTAAAAGGATATGACAGCATTACAAAGCAGCTGGTTAGATATTGATGTCCAGAGTGACTGGAAGGGATGGTGTACAAATATTTAAAAGCAACAAATGGTCAAAAGGGAAAAGATGGTAACAAGGCAAAATTAATGGCTCTTTACATAAATGCACGTAGCATTCGGCACAAGATAAATGAATTAATGACACAAATTGAGGTTAATCAGTATGATCTTGCAGCCAGTACAGAGACGTGGTTACATGGAGGTCAAAACTGGGAACTAAATATTCAGGGATATATGACTTTTCATAAGGACAGGCAGGAAGGAAAGGGTGGTGGGGTAGCTCTGTTAGTACAATATGGAATAACTACAATAGCGAGAAATGGAGGTAAGAAATAACAAGGAGAAGACACTGGTCGTCTGTAGGACTCCAAGCAGTAACTATATTGTAGGTCAGAGAATCAACTAGGAGATAATAAAGGCATGTAAAAAAGGCAGTACTTTAATCACGGGTGACTTTAATCTTCATGTAGATTGGGAAAATCAAATAGGCAAAAGTAGCCATGAGGAAGAATTTATAGTGTATTCAGGACAGTTTTCGAGAACTATATCCTTTGGATCCAACCAGGGAACAGGCTATTTTGGATTTGGTAATGTGTAATGAGGCAGATTTAATAAACAGCCTCCGAGTAAAGAATCCCCTCGGAAGAAGTGACTATGACATGGTAGAATTCAGCATTCAGTTGAGAGTGAGAAACCTGGATCTGAAACAACTGTGCTACACTTAAGGTTAATTATAAAAGAATGAGGGAAGAGTTAGCTGGAATGGACTGGGAATGGAGTTTCACGGGAAAGATGGTTGATCACCAATGGCAGACATTTCTGAAAATAGCTCATGACTCAACATAGATACATCCCAGTGAGGAAGAAGGATTCTAGGAAGGGGAAACATCAACCATTGTTAACCAATGAAGTGAACAATATTCTTAAACTTAAAAAAAAAACATGCAATGTGGTGAAGATTCGTGGTAAGCCAGAGGGTTGGATAAGTTTTTAAAAACCAACAAAAGGTGACCCAAAAAAAGAGGGAGGAGATAAACTGACGGTAAACTATCATGTAATATAAAAATGGACAGGAAGTACTTCTTTAAAAAGGAAGAGACAGGCCAAAGTGAGCATAGGCCCCTTTGGAGAATGAGACTGTGGAAATAATAATGGGGAACCAGGAAATGGCAGAGGAGTTAAATACCACAAAAATACTAAGTCAAGGAGCAGGAGGGGGGGGAAGGCGGAAGTAAATACAATAACTAGTACTAGGGAGACTAATGGGGCTAAAGGCCGATACGTCTTCTGCTGCTGATGGGTTGCATCCCAGGATATTAATGGAAGTAGTTATAGTGATAGTGAATGCACTGGTAGTAGCCTTCCAAGAATCCTTTAATTCTGGAAAAGTCATAGAGCGTTGGAAAACTGCCTTTATTCAAACAGGGCGGGGGACAAAAAGCAAGTAACTATAGGTCAGTTAACTTTGACATTTGTCATTGGGAAAATGTTAGAGTCCATTCTTTTTTTTAAATTTAGAATGCCCAATTCATTTTTTTTTCAATTAAGGCCAATTTAGCGTGGCCAATCCACCTGCACATCTTTTGGGTTGTGGGGGCAGAACCCACGCAAACGCAGGGAAAATGTGCAAACTCCACACGGACAGTGACCCAGAGCCGGGATCGAACCTGGGACTTCGGCGCCGTGAGGCTGCAGTGCTAACCCACTGCGCACCATGCTGCCTGTTAGAGTCCATTATAAAGGATGTAAGAGCAGAGTATTTAGAAATGCAGAATATAATCATGCAGAATCGGCCTGGTTTCATGAAAAGGGAAATCATGACCGACAAATGTATTAGAAGTTTAGAGGTGGTAACGTGCAGAATAGATGAAGGGGAACCTGTAGATTAATATACTTGGATTTCCAAAAAGTGTTCCGTAAGGTGCCATGCAAAAGGTTATTTAACATGATAGGAGCTTGTGGTTTTGAAGTTAGTATATTAGCATGGAGACATGGCGAGAGGAATGGGTAACTGATCGAAGACAGAGTTGGGATATAAGGATCATTTTCAGGATGGCAACCTGTAACTAGTGGAGTGTCGCAGGAATCCGTGATGGGGTCACAATTATTTACAATGTATATTAAGGACTTGGACAAGTTTGTGGGCGACACAAAAATAGGTCCGACGGCAAGTGGTGAGGATGACACAAAGTCTACAGAGGGATATAGAGAGGTTAGGCGAGTGGGCAAAAACGTGGCAGATGGAATATAATGTATGAAAATATGAAATTATGTACTTTGGTAGGAAGAATAAATGAACTGAGCTGAATATTATTTAAATGGAGAAAGCTGCAGCAGAGAGAGATTTGGGGGTTTTACATAAATCACAGAAAGCTTGCATGCAAGTTCAGCAGGTAACAGGGAAGAAATCACAAAACGCTAGCATGAAAGTTCAGCAGGTAATAGGGAAGGCAAATTGGAATGTTGGCCTTATTTCAAAAGGAATGGAGTATAATAATACGCAAGTCCTGCTGAAACTATACAAGGCATTAGTTAGACCACACCTGGAAAACTGCGAACAGTTTTGTTCGAGGGTTATATCAGATCGGCCATGGTCTCACTGTGTGATGGAGCAAACTTGATGGGCTGAATGGCCTACTTCTGCTCCTGTGTCTTATGGGCATATGGACTATTCTTACCTTTTTGCCCCCGGCAGTTTCCCTTTGACTGCTTCACATATTTAAACACTTGTTTTAAACCTCGCTGATGTGATGTGGCGAATAAGCTCTTACATTCTAATAAATTGTATTATAATTAATTGAAATGAGGTTCCCATCCTTTCTGGGCAGGAACCTTGTGACATCGCCAGTGAGAAGTGGGGAAAATCACAACATGAGATCTCACTGGCAAGAATCTCGTTTTTTGATTCTTGCAAGATTTTGCATCCATGTTGCTGTCATGGCAAATGTGGGGCAGGATCACCCTCATAAGTGAGCCAACTACTGCTCAAGAGGCCCATATATGCTTAACTTCCAGCAGGGGACGATTGGGAGCAAATACAAATGTTTTTTTTTCTTCCTCCCTAGTTTGAAGCGACTAAGGATCATTGTAATCGGAGAATAGTAGAAACAGGAGGCGGATGATCAGCCCACTAAATTTTCATCAGCTGGTGCAAAGAGTAATTCACTTCATCCCACTTCTTGGCTTTCCCCCCATATCCCTGTAACTTCTCCAAGAATTTGTCCAAATCCCTTTTGAAAACCACTTCAAATCTGTTTCCACCATCACATCAGAGATCACATTCCAGATCCCAATTTATCGTTACATAAAAATGAGCGAATGATTCACCTGGCTGCCAATTATCTCGGGTTTCACCACCAAAGGGAGCTATTCTTCATGCTTTGAGACAAATTAATGATCGCCTGGCTTCCAATCCTTTTTTAATTTAAAAAAAATCCCATTCTAAGCCAACTCAGAGTGGACAGGTCAAGCCCTTTAAACCATCTCATTGCTTTCTCCAAAAAACAATTCAAATTGAATCCATCATGGTCTCCACAAGAGAGAAATACAAGATCCAAGTTGACAAGAAAAGGCAATGCACCTCGTGCTTGGACTCTACCTGATGCTTGATCTGAGCCAAAATGCTGAGAAGCGACCCTCATTCTAACATTGGCATTCCAGTGGAAGGCACTGCTTGAGGACTAAGGTGTGGAACCCTGGTTGATCTAATCTCTTCTTTAGATCTGAGGTACTGTGAACAACCGAGTAGATCCTTTTACCTGGCTAAGGTGAGCTAATAGTAAAATGTTTAGGGAGCTTGGGATCTTTCTGTTTGGTTCAAAGAATTGCAGTAATAGTCTGTTGCTACTCTAGCTGTGATTGGCTCAGTTATAGATGTCGAACACACCTGGGATTTAATTGGCTGAATGCCTGGTGACGACAGCTGGTTTTTACCCTTGAATCATTAGAGGAATTTCTTAAATTGAATATTTGATTTTCATTCTTGTGAACTATAGGTTTATTGAACTATATTTCAGGGTGTGGTAAAAGCTTCATTACTGAATACAGCCCCTGTTCTAGAATGATGCATCAAACACTTCGTTTGAACCAAGATTAAATATAGGTATCTCTATGAGCGATCATGGAGGATTTATGCAATTACATCAATCTGCATGTTTTAAAACCCCATGATGTTGAAGTGTTTGATTTTCAACCAGATTATATTGAACTGTAGACTCTTGAGAGTTTCATTTGAGCTTCCCTATAACTCAAATCTTCCAATTTAGGAGATTGTATTCCTTCAGCACATTTCATGGGCTGAATTGAGAATGCCCAAAAGGTAGTGTTGGACATTGTGGTGAAAATGGGAACTACTTTACAAAATCACTTTTTGTAATGACCCATTGGGACACCTTAGTAGATCTCTCGGTGGCACTCATAGAATATGAGCTCCCCTGCTAGTGGGCGTAGGGCCATCCAGCTGGGGCTTGTAAATCCGCCTTTTAAAAACCGGCCCGGAATGGGACCAGTGTGTTCGGTAGTCCCCAGTTGGGACCTTTGGACTGTAAGCCACGTTGCGGTCTTTACTTAATGTTGGTTTATTAAATATTATTTCACTTCCATCTTCTCGGGCCTCCTGAGCTTTTAGAATTGTTTTAACTCTTGAGGGGCTCTCCTATCAAACTGCATTCCATTTAAAACTGGGCTTTCCAGAATTATAAATGCTGCTTTGTCCTTTAGTAATTGAAAATTAAGCCAGGTAACCCAGGTTATTCCAGGAAGATGAGCACATTGACCTTTATTTCCTGACTATAATTATTATTTTCTGTGAAGCAACTGAAACTACTGGACTGCAATGGGTGAAACATTCCTGACCGCATTGACCTTTTCATCTGTTAAAATGTTTTTTGATAATTATCATTTGAATGTATAAGTTGAAAAAGGGTGCATGTTTAAAATAGTAAAACTCTATTTTAGCTTGGTTGATTAAAAAATGACTAAACCGTGCCTTCCGTACATTGGAATGCTTGGCAGCATTGAGATTTAACCTTTGGCAAACTGGTTGAGAAATAAGCATGTGAATATTTCAATTTGATAAATTAGGAAGAATCGGGGATATTTTTAATAAGTTACCAAGGGTAGATCGAGATTGGATGTTGGGCAGCTATTTTCCCAGAGAGTAGTAGACCTAGTCCATGTGATGAATACTAATTTGTTGTCCATACATAAGCAAGAGCTGAAACTGATTCTGGCCGGGCCGGAGATCACGTTATATAAGAAGCAAATATCCAAAAATATGCGAGTCAATGTAGTCTCCTTGACTAATTTGGATTGCTTAAAGGGATTGGAGGGTAATTTTCTGGATCTTCTCTAAATGCTGTAGGTTTTTAACAGGGAGTCTACCTCTCCCATGGGATTTCATGGGTCAGGGTGGGTTGGAGGTCTTTGTATAATAATACATGGGATCGCAACTGTATGAAATGAAAATCGCTTATTGTCACAAGTAGGCTTCAAATGAAATTACTGTGAAAAGCCCCTAGTCGCCACATTCTGGCGCCTGTTTGGGGAGGCTGTTACGGGAATCGAACCGTGCTGCTGGCCTGCCTTGGTCTGCTTTCAAAGCCAGCGATTTAGCCCTGTGCTAAACGAGCCAGCTGGTGTTTTCCTGCTTACATTTCATATTCTTCCTAAAATAGTATGCCCAGAACTGGCATGTAAACTATTTACATTAGTTTAGCATCAACCCTCTTTGGCTTTGCTTTCTGTGCCCCTGTTTATAAAACATAGAATCCGGTGGATTTTAAAAGGCCACTCATGTGCCCACCCCAGCCATCCTGAATATGTGCTACAATGCGAGTGATACAAACAGGAGCAAAAAGATGACAGCTCACTTCAAAAGTGAATGGTTGGCAACTATGAAACACACTCCCAATTCTTACATTATTTCCAAATTACGGTACTGGCCAAGTCAAATTCATTTTTATTTTTCCATTTTGTATGTGCTGACTGCTAAATATCTCTTGAGTGCTTCTGCCTAATTTCGTACTGCTATTGGACATTTGAAAGTATCCAGATAATGCATCACTCAAAATTAAAGATTTGGGGCAGCAGGGTGGCGCAGTTGTTAGCACTGCTGCCTCATTGTGCTGAGGTCCCAGGTTCGAGCCCGGCTCTGGGTCATTCTCCCCGTGTTTGCGTGGATTTCACTGTCACAACCCAAAGTTGTGCAGGGTAGGTGGATTGGCCATGCTAAATTGCCTCTTAATTGGATAAAATGAATTGGGTACTCTAATTTTTTTAATAATCTTTTCTTTAAATTTAAAGATTTCAAGAGTTATCTGGGAAGGTAATGTTCTGGAAAATGGAATGAAATAGTTGAACAGTCTCTATTGCAGGTTTGGACAGAGCTCCTCTACAGCAGGTTATAATAATTATAATTTAGTATAGCTTTTTTTGCCACTGCCAGATGGACCTTTACAGTGTGTAATGTTACCATTGGTTAATTATATTCATTACATTGATCAAGTGGAAATAATTTCACACTAGAATGATAGTTTTTATTCCTCATAAAATCAAACTGAGTGATCGTGGTTTGTACCACTCGGGAAAGGGGAATTTGCATTAAAATTGCTGGCCTCTTTATGCATCTTTGCAAACAGATTAGAGGATGAAAGTGCTGGAGGATGTATTGTTGCTGTGTCCTGTGCAACAAAGCACTGCTGTGTTTGTATTCAATTCACACGTCTGGGCTCCTCTTGCATTCACTGTAAACTAGGAAAGTTTCAATTAAAATTTTCTGTTGCTGCAAGTTGTCTACTTGATGAACACTCGTAAAGGGGTAGAAAATGGAAAGAGTGCTATTTAAAAAGAAATTGTCATTTTTAAAAAAGCATATAGTGTATTGGACCTTAGCTGGTAATTCTAACTACGTGGTTTTGCTGGAGAAGTGAATGTTGATGAGAAGTTACAAAATCATTGTTAATGATATGCAAAGCAATTCAGATTGTGGCGTCAGGAAAATTGTATACCTGCAGCTGCCTGATATTGATTTTTCTGAACCACAAACTTATTAATTTTCAATCAGGAAGTGTTGATCCTAATTAACATATAATTAGCTCCCTGGGATAAGAGATTTAAAGCAGTGGCTCATTGAGCTGTTGCATTATATTAAAGCAAGAGAATAACTGTCTGTAAACCCTATGGACACAACATTAAACTTCGATACAGTACATAGATTCATAGATGTTAGCACAGAAGGGGGCTATTCAGCCCATCATGTCCACGCCGGTCAATAAAGACCTGACTACACTAAGCCTATTTTCCAGCGCTCGGCCCATAGCCCTGGAGGTTATGGCAGCGCAAGTGAATATCTAAATATTTCTTAAATGTTACAAGGGTTTCTGACTCAACTCCCCTTCCAGAATCCCACCATCCTCTGTGTGAAAAATTCTCTCCTCAACTCCATTCTTTTCTTCTACCTCTACATTAAATCTGTGCCCCCGGTTATTGACCTCTCCACTATCCACTATATCTATGCCCCTCATAATCTTAGACACCTCTATCAGGCCCCTCTCAACCTTTGCTGCCCCAGCCTATTCAATCTTTGCTCATAGCTCAGACCTTCCAGCCCAGGCAGCATCCTCGTGAATCTCCTTTTCACCCATTAGTACATGCAATTACATCCTTCCTATAATGTGGTGACCGGAACTGCATGCAGTACTTGAGTTGTGGCATAACCAGTGTTATGACCTCCCTGCTCTTACATTCTATGCCTCGGCTAATAAAGGCAGGTATCTCGTATGCCTTTTCAGTCACCTTATCTACTTGCCCTGCCATCTTCAGGGATCTGTGGGTATGCACTCCAAGGTCCCTCTGATCTTCAGTACTTTCCATGGTCCTATCATTCATAATGTAATCCTTTGCCTTGTTAGCCCTCCCGAAGTGCATAACCTCACACTTTTGAGTTGAATTCAATTAGTCACTGCTTTGCCCACATGCCCAGTCCATTGATATCCTTCTGCTATCCTGATCACTATTTACCACCAATTTTCATGTCATGGAATCATAGAATTTACAGTGCAGAAGGAGGCCATTCGGCCCATCAAGTCTGCACCGGCCCTTGGAAAGAGCACCCTACCCAAGCCCACACCTCCATCCTATCCCCACACCTCCACCCAATCCCCTTAACTCCACCTAACCTTTTTTTTTGCACACTAAGGGCAATTTAGCATAGCCATTCCACCTAACCTGCACATCTTTGGACTGTGGGAGGAAACCGGAGCTCCCGGAGGAAATCCACGCAGACACGGGGAGAACGTGCAAACTCCGCTTAGACAGTGACCCAAGCCAGGAATGGAACCTGGGACCCTGGAGCGGTGAAGCAACTGTGCTAACCACTGTGCTTCCGTAAGCCTCTTGATCATCCCCCTTACATTTAAGTCTAAATCGTTAATGTACACCACAAATAGCAAGGACCCCAGCACCGAATCCTGCAGAACCCCACTGGAAACAGACTTCCAGTCATAGAAATATCCCTCTACCATCACCCTCTGCTTCCTCTCGCTCAGCTAATTTTGGATCTAATGTGCCATTTTGCCTTGGATCCCATAGGCTCTTACCTCCTTGATCTGTCTTCCATGAGGGACCTTATCAAAAACTTTCTAAAGTCCATATAGACCACATGGAATGCATTACCCTCACCAATGGTTACCACCACAAATAAATTGATTAAGTTTGTCAAACACAAGCTTCCCTTAACAAATCCATGCTGACTATCCCTGATTAATTTGTGTCTATACATGTGCAGATATATTCTGTCCCTCAGAATTCTTTCTAGTAACTTTTCCACCACTGAGGTTAGACTGACTGGCCTATAATTTCCTGGTCTACCCCCATCTCCCTTTTTTAATAATGGAACAATGTAAGCAGTCCTTTGCCACCTCACCTGTGGCTAGAGAGGATTTGAAAATTATTGCCAGTGCCCCATAAATCTCCTCCCTTCCTCCCTCAATAGCCTGGGATACAATTCATCCAGGCCTGTGGATTTATCTGCTTTCAAGGCTGCTAAACCTGCTAATACCTCCTCTCTCTGCGCAGACTCATGAATGACCCTCTTATGGACTGAATGGATCTTTCTACACATCTTCTCTCTAGTTGTTATACTCTGATTGCTGCACCCAATGTCTATGTTTATGTTTTTATATTGTGTAAATTGTATGTGTACATTGTGTATTTATTATATGTTCTATGTTTTCATGTATGGAGCGATCTGCCTAGACTGTACGCAGAACAATATTTTTCACTGTACCTCTGAACACCTGACCATAAATATAAATCTAAATCTGAAGTTCCTCTAATATTTCACATCTTTCACCTCACAATCTCTCCAATTCCTGCTTACAGTCTCCAGGGCACCAGATGTTGGTAGCTGGCACCACCAGCCTGAGTTTGAGCACAATATAACAACAATCCTTCATGGCAGACTGGTCAAGAAAGTAAACAGTTTAGCGAATCACAGGGATAAAATCTGGGATTGTCCTTGTCTCTACTGTTGAGTTCTTTCTGAGCAAACTCAGAGTCCTTGTGGGTGCTATGTGTTGGGGTGGGTGCCTTCAATACAGAAACAATTATTTATGATAAAATTGATAGTCACATGGAAAATGTGGGTGGATTAAGAAGATCCAGTATGGATTTCTAAAGGGGGTAGAATGGTTAACTAACTTGCTGGAGTTTTTAGGAGGAGGTAACAGAGAGGATTAATGAGGGTAATACTGTTGATGTGGTGTACATAGACTTTCAAAAGGTATTCGATACAGTGCCACACAACAGACTTGTGGAAAACGTTATAGCTCATGGAATGAAAGGGACAGTAGTAACATGGATATAAAATTGGCTGAATAATAGGAAACAGGGTAATGGTTAATGGATATTTTTCTGTCTGGAGGAGGGATTGTAATGATGTTCCCCAGAGGCCGGTATTGGGATCCTTGTTTTTTGTCCTGGATGGTTATAATCTCGATCTTGGTGTGCAGGGACAATTTTAAAGTTTGCAGAGTATCTGAAACTTGGAAGCATTGTAAACTGTGAGCAGGACGGTATAAAACTTCAAAAGGACATAGACCAATTAGTGGGGTAGACAGGTCGATGGCAGATGAAGTTCAATGCATTGAATTGTGAGATGGTGCACTTTGATAGGCAGAACATGGAGAGACAATATAAAATAAGGGGTGCAATTCTTAAAGTGGTACAGTCATAGAGGGACCTGGGTGTCAACGTGCATAGAGATGGGGTCTGTTTATGCAACACTTTAAAGAGTTGGTCACTGTCAGCTGCTGAGTGGAGGGGGAGTTTGGGAGGGGGAAGGGATGAGTGGGGGTTATTCTTGAGTCAAACAGCAGCAGCCAGAGCAGTGGCACCACAGCTGGCTCTGATGTTCAGAAGGGAGGGTCGAAGCGCAGAAGAGCAATAGTCATAGGGGACTCTATAGTCAGGGGCACAGATAGACGCTTCTGTGGACATGAAAGAGACTCCAGGATGGTATGTTGCCTCCCTGGTGCCAGGGTCCAGGATGTCTCCGAACGGGTAGAGGGCACCCTGAAGGGGGAGGGCAAACAGGCAGAGGTCGTTGTACATATTGGTACTAACGACATAGGCAGGAAGGGGCATGAGGTCCTGCAGCAAGAGTTCAGGGAGCTAGGCAGAAAGTTAAAAGACAGGACCTCTAGGGTTGTAATCTCGGGATTACTCCCTGTGCCACGTGCCAGTGAGGCTAGAAATAGGAAGATAGAGCAGCTAAACACGTGGCTAAACAGCTGGTGCAGGAGGGAGGGTTTCCGTTATCTGGACCACTGGGAGCACTTCCGGGGCAGGTGTGACCTATATAAGAAGGAGGGGTTGCATCTAAACTGGAGAGGCATAAATATCCTGGCCGCGAGGTTTGCTAGTGTCACACGGGAGGGTTTAAACTAGTATGGCAGGGGGGTGGGCACGGGAGCAATAGGTCAGAAGGTGAGAGCATTGAGGGAGAACTAGGGAATAGGGACAGTGGGGCTCTGAGGCAGAGCAGACAGGGAGAAGTTGCTGAACACAGCGGGTCTGGTGGCCTGAAGTGCATATGTTTTAATGCAAGAAGTATTACGGGTAAGGCAGATGAACTTAGAGCTTGGATTAGTACTTGGAACTATGATGTTGTTGCCATTACAAAGACCTGGTTGAGGGAAGGGCAGGATTGGCAGCTAAACGTTCCAGGATTTAGATGTTTCAGGCGGGATAGAGGGGGATGTAAAAGGGGTGGCGGAGTTGCGCTACTGGTTAGGGAGAATATCACAGCTGTACTGCAGGAGGACACCTCTGAGGGCAGTGAGGCTATATGGGTAGAGATCAGGAATAAGAAGGGTGCAGTCACAATGTTGGGGGTTTACTACAGGCCTCCCAACAGCCAGCGGGAGATAGAGGAGCAGATAGGTAGACAGATTTTGGAAAAGAGTAAAAACAACAGGGTTGTGGTGATGGGAGACTTCAACTTCCCCAATATTGACTGGGACTCACTTAGTGCCAGGGGCTTAGGCGGAGTTTGTAAGGAGCATCCAGGAGGGCTTCTTAAAACAATATGTGGACAGTCCAACTAGGGAAGGGGCGGTACTGGACCTGGTATTGGGGAATGAGCCCGGCCAGAAGGTAGATGTTTCAGTAGGGGAGCATTTCGGGAACAGTGACCACAATTCAGTAAGTTTTAAAGTGCTGGTGGACAAGGATAAGAGTGGTCCTAGGATGAAGGTGCTAAATTGGGGGACGGCTAATTATAACAATATTAGGCGGGAACTGAAGAACATAGATTGGGGGTGGATGTTTGAGGGCAAATCAACATCTGACATGTGGGAGGCTTTCAAGTGTCAGTTGAAAGGAATTCAGGACCGGCATGTTCCTGTGAGGAAGAAGGATAAATACGGCAATTTTCGGGAACCTTGGATAACGAGAGATATTGTAGGCCTCGTCAAAAAGAAAAAGGAGGCATTTGTCAGGGCTAAAAGCCTGGGAACAGACGAAGCCTGTGTGGAATATAAGGAAAGTAGGAAGGAACTTAAGCAAGGAGTCAGGAGGGCTAGAAGGGGTTACGAAAAGTCATTGGCAAATAGGGTTAAGGAAAATCCCAAGGCTTTTTACACGTACATAAAAAGCAAGAGGGTAGCCAGGGAAGGGGTTGGCCCACTGAAGGATAGGCAAGGGAATCTGTGTGTGGAGCCAGAGGAAATGGGCGAGGTACTAAATGAATACTTTGCATCAGTATTCACCAAAGAGAAGAAATTGGTAGATGTTGAGTCTGGAGAAGGGTGTGTAGATAGCCTGGGTCACAGTGAGATCCAAAAAGACGAGGTGTTGAGTGTCTTAAAAAATATTAAGGTAGATAAGTCCCCAGGGCCTGATGGGATCTACCCCAGAATACTGAAGGAGGCTGGAGACGAAATTGCTGAGGCCTTGACAGAAATCTTTGGATCCTCACTGTCTTCAGGTGATGTCCCAGAGGACTGGAGAATAGCCAATGTTGTTCCTCTGTTTAAGAAGGGTAGCAAGGATAATCCCGGGAACTACAGGCCGGTGAGCCTTACTTCAGTGGTAGAGAAATTACTGGAGAAAATTCTTCGAGACAGGATCTACTCCCATTTGGAAGCAAATGGACGTATTAGTGAGAGGCAGCATGGTTTTGTGAAGGGGAGGTTGTGTCTCACTAACTTGATAGAGTTTTTCGAGGAGGTCACTAAGATGATTGATGCAGGTAGGGCAGTGGATGTTGTCTATATGGACTTCAGTAAGGCCTTTGACAAGGTCCCTCATGGTTGACTAGTACAAAAGGTGAAGTCACACGGGATCAGGGGTGAGCTGGCAAGGTGGATACAGAACTGGCTAGGTCATAGAAGGCAGAGAGTAGCAATGGAAGGATGCTTTTCTAATTGGAGGGCTGTGACCAGTGGTGTTCCACAGGGATCAGTGCTGGGACCTTTGCTCTTTGTAGTATATATAAATGATTTGGAGGAAAATGTAACTGGTCTGATTAGTAAGTTTGCAGACTACACAAAGGTTGGTGGAATTGCGGATAGCGATGAGGACTGTCAGAGGATACAGCAGGATTGAGATTGTTTGGAGACTTGGGCAGAGAGATGGCAGATGGAGTTTAATCCGGACAAATGTGAGGTAATGCATTTTGGAAGGTCTAATGCAGGTAGGGAATATACAGTGAATGGTAGAACCCTCAAGAGTATTGAAAGTCAAAGAGATCTAGGAGTACAGGTCCACAGGTCACTGAAAGGGGCAACACAGGTGGAGAAGGTAGTCAAGAAGGCATACGGCATGCTTGCCTTCATTTGCCGGGGCATTGAGTATAAGAATTGGCAAGTCATGTTGCAGCTGTATAGAACCTTAGTTAGGCCACACTTGGAGTATAGTGTTCAATTCTGGTCGCCACACTACCAGAAGGATGTGGAGGCTTTAGAGAGGGTGCAGAAGAGATTTACCAGAATGTTGCCTGGTATGGAGGGCATTAGCTATGAGGAGCGGTTGAATAAACTCGGTTTGTTCTCACTGGAACGAAGGAGGTTGAGGGGCGGCCTCATAGAGGTCTACAAAATTATGAGGGGCATAGACAGAGTGAATAGTCAGAGGCTTTTCCCCGGGGTAGAGGGGTCAATTACTAGGGGGCATAGGTTTAAGGTGAGAGGGGCAAGGTTTAGAGTAGATGTACGAGGCAAGTTTTTTACGCAGAGGGTAGTGGGTGCCTGGAACTCGCTACCGGAGGAGGTGGTGGAAGCAGGGACGATAGTGACATTTAAGGGGCATCTTGACAAATACATGAATAGGATGGGAATAGAGGGATACGGACCCAGGAAGTGTAGAAGATTGTAGTTTAGTCGGGCAGCATGGTCGTCACGTGATTGGAGGGCCGATGGGCCTGTTCCTGTGCTGAACATTTCTTTGTTCTTTGTTCTTTGTTTATATGTGTGTTGGTGAGTAGAGTGCGGGGGGGGGGTTCTTCTGTTATTCATTTTCTTTGTTTTGTTTTACGTGTAAAATGTTAAAAAATGAAGAAAAATATTTTTAAAATAAAGAGTTTATCAAAAGCAACAAAGATGTTTATTTGCACAAGTGTTTAGCATTTACCAAGTAAGGTAAATTGTCATGCGATTGGCTAGCACATGATGCAAAAAGAGCAAAATGGTATTGTAGTAAATGCAATAATTGGCGATCACCAGTTAGCTAACCAACAACGACGGGTTTATTATAAGTACGGACTATATACAGAGCACTATAATCAATGTCTTCATCTCAGCATGAAGATGACAACTGGCTGCAAAAGCCTGTGCTCTGCATCTAGATCCTCGCGCGTGTTCCCCATTGGTCGATTGGGTCACATGACTCTTCCAATGCACACCCCCTTAAAGGGAATATCTACTTCGTCTCACCCCCCTTTAAGCACCTTGTTATATAATACATTGTAACTCATACAACTTTCAAACATTAACAATAATGGACAATTTTTCCCATATTTTGTCGGAAACTCAAGTCTGTCAGGGGATTTCCTCTTTCTCTGGGATTGATGTAGCTCAACCGGTTGAGGTTCCGCAGTAGCTTCGTTTGGACCTGCTTCACTGGAACTCTCTCTTGGTAGCAGCACATCACTTTCTGCTATTTTCTCGCTTTCACTGGGAGCAGCACTTTGGCCTGCCAGTGACTGATCAGCCGCTTCAGTCCTTGGACAACAACACTATTTGCTGGCACAATAGGATCAGGCAGTATCACTGACCCTCGAGATGGCTGCCGCGAATGTTTCTTCGAAAACTTGTCCTGCACTTTAATTGTTTAGGACAGTCTTGGCCACAACATTTCCTGGGACCCAACCTGGTCCCTTTCCAAATCTTTTACAAAAACTGGAACGTCAATCTCAAATGCTCTTTTCAGATTTGGCAAATCATGGTTCCTTTTCTGGCAACTCTGCCTTGTCTCCATCCTCCCCCATCAAATTCGGAACTACCAGACTCAACCTGGTTCTCCAGCATCGACCCATCAGCAGCTCAGCTTGAGCTATGCCAGTTGTGGTATGCGGGGTATTTCTGTAGGCTAACAGGAACCGTGCTATCTTTGTTCCTCGTGACACAGGTGATTGCTTCTTCAGATCAGCTAACATCTAAACTGTGCGTTCAGCCAAACCTTTTAATGAGGGGTGATATGGTGCCATCCGAATATGTTTTATTCCATTATACATCATAAACTGCCGGAAGTCCTCACTTGTGAACGCTGTTCCATTGTCCAAGACACAAACTTCTGGTATATCGTCGGTGGCGAAACATTGGTGCAGTTTCTCAGCTGTGGGCCATGAAGTTGTGGACTTCATTTCAAATACCTCAATCCATTTCGAATGGGCATCCATCAGAAAAAGGAACATGAGTGGGCCAACATAATCTACATGAACTCTCATCCATGGTCGACCCGGCCATTCCCAGAGGTGCAAGGAAGCAGCAGCTGGCAACGTCTAGTATAATTGACATTGGTCACATTATTTCACAACCCTTTCTATATCTGCATCACTGCCAGGCCACCAAACGTAGCTTCATTTAAAAAATATATATATTTTTATTCTCCATTTTCACATTTTCTTCAGAATTTACACCCCACCAACAAACAGTATACGGTAACGAATACAATGTCAACCTCATTATTAACAACAATGATCCCATCCTCCCACCACCCCCCAAACAACGGCCCACCTGACAATATAAGCATCAAATAAAATGAAACCTCCCAAGGAGGAAAAAAAGAAAAAGGAATCAGGAATTGCCTATGGTCACTATTAAAACATAGTCCACCCCCCCCCAACCCCCCTAATATTCAACGCCATCCAATCCCCAAAAGAGTACCGTGAATGACACCCATGAATTGTAGACACCCCCTACCCCCCCTCCCAGACTCCTCCCCTCCACTTCCTCTTGTACACTCCTCTCCCCAACCTCGGTTCCTTCCCCCAACTTTTCACCCCGGCTAGACTCACCGAAACCTGTTCTACCAGGCTCCGATGTCCGCAACCCCTCCCCCCACCTCACTCCCGTTCACTGGCCGGCTTAAGCCAGCCGGTGTGGAGGCTCCCGCCCGGGTCTCCTTCCCCCTTGCCCGGTCCCAGGAAATCCAAGAAATCCCCTTTAACACACAAACCCCGCATACACACCCAAGCCCCAAAGAACCATCATTGCAAATGAAAGTCCCAACTCTTCCCTTGTCCAAATATACAGCATCGACTCATTTAGTACATACACCAATACGCAGTGAAAAAATAAAGTTACATGAGGCTACATTGGTACCAAACCCGCTCTCAGCCCCATTTCTCAATTCTGCCACAGTCCTTCTGCCTTCGCAAACTCCTCCGCCGCTTCCGCAGTCCCAAAATAAAAGTCCTTGGATTTTTAGGTCAACCTGAACTTAGCTGGATATACCATGCCGCACTGCACCTTGCTGATGTACAGTGCCTTCTTCACCCGGCTGAAGGCAGTTCGCCTCCTCGCCAGCTCCACCGTAAAGTGCTGGTATATGCGTATACCAGCTTGAGCCCACTGCACCACCCGCTTCTGCTTTGCCCAGCACAGTACTTTCTCCTTCACGCTATACCTACGGAAAAACACAGTTACTGCTCTTCGCTGCTCACTCGCCTTTGGTAAAGGCCTCCACGACCAATGAGCCTGATCCAGTTCATATCGAGAGGGATCGTTCCCCTCTCCCAATAGCTTCGCCAACATCGTGGCAAAATACTCCGTCGGCCTCGGGCCTTCCACCCCTTCGGGCAGATCCACGATCCTCAGATTCTGCCGTTGGATCTGTTTTCCAGGTCTTCCATTTTGGCTCGCAGACCCTTGTTGGTCTCTATCACCCTCCGCAACTCCTTCCCCATCGAGGTGAGTTGATCACTGTGCTGCGATAATACCTCTTCCACTTCCTTCAGTGTCTCACCTTGCTCCCGCACCTCCGCCGCTGCGCTCGATACGGGGGCAATCGCCTCCTCCACCAGCACTTTCAATACCACCCCATCTCCTTCTTCATCACTTCCATGTGCTTTATGAACTGTTTTTCAAGTTCCACAGCCATCACCTTGGTCATTTCTTCTGTCGTGAGCATTGCGGCTTCCCCGGTGCCCCAGCCTCCGCTTTCCTTACAGTTCCTGCGCTGACTTTTCCACTCACCGGCGGACTTTCATTAACCCCCTTTTTCACAGCTGTTTTTTCCCAAACTTGGACATTTCTCCTCCCTGTGCCTTCTTACAGCTTTTCAGCCTCTGTTGCCCCTGGGACCGGGCGTTAAATCCCCGTAATTTCTATTCCCGAGCGGGAGTCCTCCAGTGGGGGGCTGCCACCCGCTTGCCGTCACCGGAAGTCCAAATGTAGCTTCTTGTTAGTATTTTCATCTTGAACACGCCTGAATGGGTGTAATGCAATTCTTTAAGCAATGATTCCCAAAGGATGACACCTACTTGCAACTAAGCTCATCTTTCCTGAGCTGATGAGGCTTAATTTTGTCCGAAGCTTTCTCATTCCATCATTTATGCAGTATCCTATGTTTAACTTCGATAACAATGGGCCTTTATTAGTCCAGTACTTATTTGCTGTACTGTCACAGGTAAGGAACCTAGAAAGTTTAAGGCCATTGTAATCACTTGTGGTACTGGAGTGGGTGGCATGCTTCTTGGCAATGGCAGGCAACGTAGGGCACCTGCATTGGCTATGTGAGCCCCTGGCTGATGTTCGAAGGTATATTATTTGGCCGATAAGAACAGTGCCCAATGTTGTATCCTAACAGAAGCAATTGGTGGAATCACTTTGCCTTCCCTGAAGAGCCCTAAAAGTGGTTTGTGCTCTATGATGATAGTAAATTGCCGCTCGTAAAGGTATTGATGAAAATTCTTGATGCCGTGGGTTATCGTCAGGTCTTCTTTTCCTATTTGGGAGAATCCTCTTTCCACGTCTGTTAGGGTGCTTAATACGTATCCATCGGGTCTCTCGGACCTGTCCTCCATTATATGGGGCAACACAGCCCCGACCCCAAATGATGATGCATCGCACGTAAGTACCCCTCTTAGAGGGGTCAAAATGTCCTAATAAGCAGGAAGACTGGTGCCGGTTCAACTTGGTTAAAAGCCTCTTTCTGTGGTACTTTCCAACCCCATCACTGGCGATTCTTTAATAGCACAAGCAACGGTGCTAGCAATGTTGATAGATTTGGGAGGAACTGACCATAATAATTGACCAACTCCAGGAAAGATATGAGTTTGGAGTTGTTCCTCGGGGCCAGTGCCTCCTTAATTGTTCGCACTTTGTCTGCCATAGGGTGTAACCCCTGAGCATCCATCCGATAGCCAACATGAACCACCTTGGTTGCTTTGAAGGTGCACTTTACTATTTAAGCCCACTTGCCCTCTTGAAATCTCTTCAAAACCTTGTCCAAATTGGTCAGACGTTCCTGTTCAGTGGATCCCTTTATTAAAACAACATCCAAATAAATGCCAACCTTGGGCAAACCCTGCCGAAAATTCTCTATAGTTCGTTGGAAGTTGGTGCAAGCCCACAAAATCTGAAATGGCAAACAGATATAATGGTGTAATCCTTTTTGAGTATTTATGGTGACATATCCTTGATGCATTGTCCAGTTGGTAAGTGTGGCTCATGTCCAACTTGGTATATGGCAAATCTCCAGCCAACTTGGCATATAGATCCTCTTTTAGAGATGGGGTACCTGACTAGTTTTGTGGCCTGATTTACCGTCAGCTTGTAGTCTCTGCAGATATGGATGGCTTTGTCTGGTTTGACTACCGGCACAATGGGAGCTGCCCACTCGGTAAATTGTATGGGGCTAATGATGCTCACGTCTTCCAATCATTTTACTTCTGTCTCTATATTCTCTGTAGGGCACAGGTCTTGCTCTAAAGAATCTCGGGGTGGCTTACGGGTCCACATGGATTTTTGCTTGCAATTCTTTGATCTTTACCAATTCCCCCTGGAACACATGCTGTTTTTTTTATGACTTTGTGCAGGCACCCCTCTTTCAACTTAAAAATTATCAACCAGTTCAACTTGATCTCCTGGAACCAGTCAAGCTCCATTAAACTCAGTCCTTGGTTCGACACCACTAGCAATGGTAGCTGTGCAGACTACTGTCTGTAACTCACTGGAGTCATGGTTATCCCTACTATTTGTATGGTCTCTCCAGCATATATCGCTCGTTTAGCCTAAGTACGCTTCAGATTCAGGGATTTTACCACTTGGCGTTACCAGTAGGTCTGTTTGTTCCTGACAGTAGCTGACTCCCATGTGTCCACCTCCATCTTCAGTGGTTCATTGACTTTTAAAATAAATTTAGAGTAGCCAATTCTTTTTTTCCAATTAAGGGGCAATTTAGCGTGGACAATTGACCTATCCTGCACATCTTTTTGGGTTGTGGAAGTGAGACCCACGCAGACATGGGGAGAACGTGCAAACTCCACACGGACAATGACCTGGGGCCGGGATCGAACCCGGGTCCTCGGCACCATGAGGCTGCAGTGCTAACCACTGTGCCACTGTATTGCCTTGGTCATTCACTAACAACACCAGTGTGATGGGGCCTACCTTGCCCGCTTTCACTTTATTAAGTGACAAAACATTCAGTTCAACCGCTCCTTCATGGCAATCATCTTAACTATGCACAGGGACCAAATTATTTACTCTGTTGGTACTGGGCAGGCCCTACTTGTTTTTACACTTGTGCCTCAAATGTCCTTTTCTTCCAACATGAAACACTCTACTTCTCTATGTCTACATGTTCCTGATGTGGAGATGCCGGCTTCACCTGATGAAGGAGCTGCGCTCCAAAAGCTAGTGATTTGAAACAAACCTGTTGGACTTTAACCTGGTGTTGTAAGACTTCTTACATGTTCCTGGGGAGTGGCTACCCCGGAACCGATAGCACTCTGTATTATTCCTAAGCTGTTGTTTAAATCTACTATACTTTGTGGCTTTTCCGGCTTCTGAGTTATTCTCTCGACTTAAACCAGTGCCTTTACTTCTGGTGCCACTGCTGCTCGCAGCTTCCCACCCTAACTGGTTGACCTCATCACTCTGTGTACTTTGCAGCTCCTGGGCGCCCTTCTCAATGCTATCACTGACGTCATTGCCAGTTTCTTTTTTTAAAAGTCAACTTCGATTCAGCTAACAATTTTCTCTGTATAGCTGAATTGCTTACACCACATACCAATTGGTCTTTTGACATGTCATTCAATGCTGACCCAAAATTGCAATGCTCCGCGATTTGTCATAGCCTTGTCCAAAGATCACAATGGTCTCCCCTGGGCTTCTCCATATGGGGTTCAATTTGTACCTTTGTAATATTACTGAGGGCTTAGGGTGGTAATGCCCCTTTGCCAGCTCAATGAGCTCTGCACATGTCTTTGTATTGGGAACATAGGGAATGTTAGACCTCGGATCAAGTTATACGTCTGGGTCCCACATGCAGTCAGCAATATAACTTTATTCCTGTCCTCCCCCTCTATTTCTTTGGCCCAGAAAAGATATTCTAAATGTTCCACATACTGTATCCAGTCCACTGTAGCAGTATCAAATGTTTCTAATTTTCTGAAGAGGGACAGGACTACTTTTTACTGTTTTGCAGGCTGATCTCAATTGGATTGTCCTGCAATTCTTGTCACCAAACTTGCTTTCAAAATTCTTTCTTCAGTTAAATCTGAGTGACTGTTGTTTTTCCTCGTCGCCAGTGTAGTAAATGCAATAATTGGCGTCACCAGTTAGCTAACTAACAACGACGAGTTTATTATAAATACAAACTATATACAGAGCACTATAATCAATGTCTTCAATCTCAGCATGATGATCGAAAGGGAAAACGCCTGCGCTCTGAACGAAGATCATCGTGCTTGTTCTCCATTGGTCGATGGGATCAACTGACTGTTCCGATGAACACCCCTTAAAGGGGCCAGCCACTGCAGGTAAACTATATATTATAGCATCTTTCGGTTCTCCAAAGTAACATAGATTAGTGAGACCAAAGTTTAGCAGTCCATTTATATGCATTTATGCGTGTTCTCGACACTTATTTCAAAAACAGAGCGAAACGTCGGATTCAGTGCTCTGCATATGCAAACTAGCCATTCTTTCTGCATTAGCATAAAATGTCACCTGGAAGATACATTTGTGACAGAGAGCGCTGAAAACTAATTAAAAGTGCAGCATTTCATTCCTTCTGGCTTTAATTAGAGAGTTTAAAAATGTGTTTTTTATAATTTTCTGTCGAATCTTTCTCTCTCAATCAATTCCCTCACTTAATTCTTCTCTCTATACCTGACTTGGCAATCAGCTCATCGTAATTTATCCTTCCTTCTAATCCTTGCGCTGGCTATTTCACAGTTTTTCGGTCTGATTGGTTAAGGAGATGCACAGTTGCTGGCCTGTTTGCTCAGGTCCACAGATATCCCGTTTCCCTTGCTGCGGTGCTATCAGCTCACGCATTCAGCAACTTGCTGAGCAAAAACATTTTAAAAAATAAGCATGCAAGGACATGTCTAACCAATGGCAGATATTATTAGATGTCTTGTCGCAGCAAATTATGACCTAATATATTTTTGATGGAACGGAGCTTTTGAAATGGTGAGTTACTAAATTCAGTCATATGCTGGGGAGATTCTGAGTGGAGGTAGATTTAAGAAGAAGGGAAGAGAGAAAATCACAATAGAGCACTACACACTCCTCTGTGACACTGGTAGAGACCCAGCAACCAGAGCAGGATGATCATTGTCCAGTGAAGGGATAAAATGTTGTCCTTTACTGCTTAAATAGGAACTGGTTGGTTGGCATCATTTATAGCAATAATTATCAAGATTGAGTTAATTAAAATACTTCTTCAAGGATATTTCCCCCTCCATTTCCTGACCTTATTTTTCAGATTTGCACAGGCTCATGGATTTCATATGGGTGAGAGGTGTAGTTTTGACTGTATGATAATGCAAATCAAGCAATAGTGAATAGGCAGCTCATCTTGCATCTCTTCTGATGTTATTTCTCTTCGCTTAATTCACTATCGCACAAAGTCAAAATTAGGCCCAGCTCCAATATGAAATTTATGCACGACAGCACAGTGGCTAGCACTGTTGCTTCACAGCACCAGGGACCCGGGTTTGATTCCCGGCTTGGGTCACTGTCAGTGCGGAGTCGGCACGTTGTCCCCGTGTCTGCGTGGGTTTCCTCTGGGTGCTCCGGTTTCCTCCCACAAGTCCTGAAAGATGCACTTGTTAGGTAAATTGGACATTCTGAATTCTCCTTCAGTGTACCCAAACAGGTACCGGAATGTGGCGACGAGGGTTTTTCACAGTAACTTCATTGCACTGTTAATGTAAGTCTACGTGTGACACCAATAAAGATAATTATTAGCCAGCTCTTAACCAAGGGAGTTCAATGAAGACTATTTACTTGATCAGCCCTTCTTGTGGGTGGCAATAGAATCTTTGCTCAACATATCCCTGCAGAAAGGGCAAGACTCAGCAATGCCTTTGTACATGTTGCTGTATACTGGGGCACAAACATTGTCCTCATTGTATTCTGATGCATTTTCTCAATGTTACAATTAGTGGTGTGCTGAAGTTTGTTATATTACCACGACTGGTAATATGTGTATTCTTTGCCTTTTCCCCCTGGATAGCCCAGTGTAGTGTTGACAAAGAATATACCAATCAAAAGATTGAATCAAAACTAATTTATTATTACGCTATTAATTAAATGAAGTTTGCAGACTCTACTGACTAATAAATAATAAACAAATGATATTGAATCTGTACTACAGAATTCAATATTCTATCTAACTACTAAACTACACTGTGACTTGACCTTGTGCTGTATATCTCTATTCAACTTTCACTCTGCTCTCTCCATGTTCTCTTCAGCTTCTTCAGGATTCCTTGTTCTTTCATGAATAGGATGGGAATAGAGGGATACGGACCCAGGAAGTGTAGAAGATTGTAGTTTAGTCGGGCAGCATGGTCGTCACGGGCTTGGAGGGTCGAAGGGCCTGTTCCTGTGCTGTACTTTTCTTTGTTCTTTGTTCTTTGTTCTAAAGAGGCAATCTTATATACAGTGAATTAGTAACGCCCTCTAGTGTTTGATTTACACATAGATGCAATTATTAACCCTTCACTATACTGACTATGTACATATCATTACAAAGTACATAGTGAGTAAAAAATTTGCAAATATTTTCAGCTAGTCAGAACACTTCTCAAATCCCTGGAAATTTGACATGGATTCTTAACAGTATTTCCTGCATGTCTTAGTAGGTAAGGTCAAGAAGGTAAAGGAGTACACTTTCCATTCTTGGCCGAGGCCGAGAGTACAAGAGCAAGGAGGCAATGCTGTCTAAATCATAGCTAAGAGTACAATGTACAGTTCTGGTCATCAAATTACAGGAAGGACGTGATCACACTTGAGAGGTTACAGTGGAGATTTAAGAGGCTATTGCAAGGAATAAGAATTCTAGCTACGAGGAAAGATGGGGTTATTTTCTTTGGAACAGAGGAGGGGAAATTTAAATGTGTATAAAATAATGAAAGGCCTAGATAGAAAATATTTATTTCCCTTAGCAGAGAGGTCAATAACTAAGAGCCAAAGATTTGAAGTAATTAATAGGATTGGAAAGGATTTGAGGAGATATTTTTTCATCCAGAGGGTGATGAGGATCACTATCGGAAAGGGTGGTAATGGCAGATACCCTGATTTCATTTGAAAAAAAAAAGCACTTGGATTTTCACTTGAATTACCATGACCTATATGGCCATGGACCAAAGCTGGAGAGTGGGATTAGGCGGCTTGACCTACTTTTGGCCAGTGCAACCTGATGATGGACCGAATAACCTCTTTCTATGCCATAAGTCAATCTATTTTTCTTAGTAATAATGTTAATCATTCCCTTTTGGTAGTGTGTTTGCCAAATTCCTTATTTATGAAAAAGTGCTAGCCAGCTTTCTTAATATTAATTCTGTTGAGTTGGAACACTTTTTTTGTCTAATTCTTTTAATTAAAATTAAAACACACGGAGGGTGCGATCTAATGACCCCGTCACACCCGACTCTTGCGAGAGGCCTCTTGCGGGATTTGGGATCTCGGAACTCGTCGCGAGATCTAATGAGATTTAATGGTCATTTAAATATGTTAATCTGGATCTGAGATCCAGATTAACATATTTAAGTGAGCCATTAGGCTCATTTAAATTAGCCTGCACTGTATTCTCCCAGGGCCTGGGAACTGACGGCCTCACTTGGGAGACGTCCCCAGGTGCCTTTAGCACTGGTCCACACTAACGTGGACCAGGCGTAACGGCACCTGGGTGGGTCTCCCAGGCCATTAAATGCCCCCGGGTGGTCGGACTCTGGGCAGGGTGGAACCCTGGCGCTTCTTCTGGCAGCCGGGCACCTTGGCACTGCCACCCAGGCACCCTGCCAGGCTGGCAGGGGCACTGACAGGGTGCCATGCTGGCAGTGCCAAGGTGCCAGGTTGCCCATGCCAGGGATCAGGCTAGGGGGTGCCCGTAAGAGGTGGGGTGAGGAGTGGGTGAAGGACCCCCTAGCAGGAAAGTTGGGGGGTGGTTCCAAGGAAGCGGTGGAGCAGCAGGAAGCAGTTGAAAGATCAGGGTGGCATTTAAAAATGATGCCCGATGCATGAGTTATCTTCCTGAGCTCGTCAGGGTAGGAAATGAGGGAAGTGAAATCTCAGCAGGACATTCCCGACCCGAGGCCAGAACAATGGCAGAGTCCCGTTAGATAACGGGGTCATTCTCGGCACTGCAGGCGTCAAGAAACACCTCATTATATGTGACAAATTGTCCATCTCTGATCCAAAAATTGGTCAAATATATGACCATGTGATAAGGGTATATCAAATTTATTATGAAGTGTAAATATAATTCACTTTCTTTCTCCCATTTTCCCGATCAGTGAGATGATTGCAAACCAAAGTGATTATAAAATGTATGGGAGTAATGGGAACTTAGGCTAAGGAAACAATTTTTTAACTTGAGCTGAAAGCTATTTAAACAAAGTGCCAGGATGGCTGCTATCACACAAAATTTGGATTATTAAGAACTTGTGATCTTTTATAGCGCTTTAGTACGGGAAAATGATGGTTGTTGTATTATTAAAATGCAGGGCGTGACCTGGTAGTGTGACGAGGCCGATGAATCTCGCAAGCGGACTCTGAAGAGATTCTTGACGCTTAAAACGTTTTTCAATATTCATCTGAACGTTGCGATCTGGATCTCGCCTGTTTGGTTCATTTAAATATGCTTGCGCTGCATTCTTCCGGTGCCCGGGAACTCACAGACTCATTAGTGAGGCCTGGACCAGGCGCTGTTTAGTACTGATCCACACAAACGGGAACCAGACCTAATGGCACCTAGGGGTCTCCCTGGCTTTCGGAGACCCATGGGTGGTTGGGGGCAGGGCAGGGTGGCCCTCTGGCTCTCCCTCTGGCACCTGGGCACCCTGGTGACTGCCAGCCTGGCACTGCCAAGGTACCCGAGTGGCACTGCCAGGTTGACATGGGCACTGTCAGGGTGGCAGTGCCAGGGTGCATGGATGTTGGGGTTGCACTGCCAAGTATCTTGGCCCGAGAGGGGTCATGCCCATGAAAGGGGGGGTGGGGATAAGAAGTGGGGGGTGGGTGAAGGGCAGGTAGTAAGTGGTCTCATAAAGATTGGTGGGGTTAAGGGTAGGGTGTTGAAAGGGGGGCTTGTAAGGCCGGGTTGCGGAGGTCAGGAAAAAATGGGGTCTTAAGTGACCCCATAGCAGGGAGTCCTCACTTGGGGGGTGTGGGATAAAGCCTAGGTGTGTTGGGGGAGACATTTGCCGTGGGTGGGAGTTGTGGGGGACCCTCAAGCTCACTTAGGGATCGAGGCAACCTTTCAAAATGGTGCCCCGATCTCGGAGGAGCGGATCTCACCAGTGACTTCAGCCCTCCAGTGTTGAAAAAATTTCTAAGTGCGGCCTTGACCAGGGATAAACTCCCCAAGGTGATCTAACAAAATCTAACGGCTGTGTCGTACCTACCTCGTGACGTGACCAGTAAATCTCGCTAGAGGCCTATCACGAGATTTATCCACCTCACCACGCCTCGCAAGATCTAAAGGGATTCGCAAGATGTCACGATCTGGACCCCTCCCACAATGGCGGGACCTACATTTACATATTTAAGTGTGTAGTTGGGCACACTTAAATATGTCTCCGCCAGAGCTAACCAGCCTCTGGGATCTAATGGCCTTGCCGAGGAGACCTGTACTGGGAGCCGTTTAGCACTGGTCTCCACAAACGAGGACCAGACAGAATGACACTTGTGGCAGTGGTTTGTTCTAACCAGGCGATCTGAGGCCCCCGGGTGATCGGCCTCTGGGCAGCATGTCACCCTGTCCCTGCTGCTGCCACCCAGGCACCTTGGCACTGCTAGCCAGTGCCGAGGTAGCACTGCCAGCCTGGCAGGGGCACTGCCAGGCTGGCAGTGCCAGGTGGCAATTTGTTTGTGCTAGGAATCAGGTCCACAGGTTCCCTGCCATTATGAGGTGATTGTGGGGAGCTCGAGGACCCCTCCCACATGTAAATTGGGGCCTCACTTTGGGGGATCTCCTTTGGTGAGCGGAGCTTCTCAGTGCAGGAAATTAAGATCAGTGTGACCTTCCCCACCAAGGCCTGAAAAAATAAGAGAGTCCCATTCGATAGTAGGGCCATTGTTCCGGGCTCTTAACACCCTGCTAAACCCGCCTACAGCAGGACTTTTTCTCCCTGTTAAATTGCGCTGTATATGTGGTTGAATAGTGGTGTGGATCGCACCCAAAATGCCGGCGAGAATCACCCTGCCAAACTCGCCCAAAACTATACTTTGAAATTTTTTGGTTGAATCGCGCCCACAGACTTTGATCAAGAAATATTGCAATGCATCTTGGTATTGTTATGCATCCAAATTTAGTGGAAAGAGTGGGAGTGAGGTAGTGGGCAGTGACATTTTACAGCAAAACAACACTCTCACCTAGGAAAGATATAATATATTTTGTACTATTAATTAATCTTGTTTTCAGTCACATTGGCATTACAAATGGTTTACATTTCTTCATATACAGTCTTAATAATGAGAGAGGAAAACATCCGACAAGGAGGCAAAAGGATACAGTCATGCATGATAGGCAGATGCACCTAAGCTCTGATGTTTGTAGCACAGACTGATTTAGAAAGGTATATGAGAGATTGCCACTGGGAAAGCCCCCTCCTCCTCTCCCAACCAGATTAGGGTAACTGCTGGAGAAGATCACTAGTCCAATGTGAGCACTGCAAACTCCTGAACACCACGATAATTATTAATTTCACTTTTACTATTGCCACAAAAAGAGAACTGAGTAGGAAACTAGGCTTAGGAGATGTGCTGTGGTATTTTCTTTCCCTTCCTCTCCTAAAGATGCTGGTTCATTAAAGGCTTCGGTTTCATGGGTGCTAGTGTTCCTGCAGTACTTTACCAAAACGACCGGGCTTTACATGTGCACCCAGATAGTGACTGTCAACAAATTGTTCTATTATTTGAGGCTTCTTTTCCAAGTCTGATTCTGCCCTTGTCAAGAAAGGAACACTTTCCAGCAGGAGCAACCTGCTAACAATTGGAAACAAAGCTCTGGCTCACTACCTCTCCTCCATAGACCAAAGCCAGTGAGGCTAATTGTACAATCCCCAAATTGTCCTCGTTGAGATCTGATAACTCTCAGTACAGGGGTTGGAGGATTTATGTATCTGGATTTCAGGATATCAGCGATTTATATATCTAGCTCAGGACCATACCAATATCATTTATAAACTGAGCCAGCAGAAAAACAATCTCTGCTTCTATTTAGATTGCAGTATGTCAAGCAAAGTCAGAAACAATTTACACAGTTGAAGAAAAAGATCTGTTGAACATAGTTTGGTGATATAAACACCTTATTAGGATTATTCTCCAGAATCTATACAACTGTACTGACACAAAATATGTTCCTAATTGTAACCATGACATTCAAGAATGAGGGGAGAGATCTGTCCTCCTATTCTGCTACACATTTCAGGAACTCCTGCTTCACACAGCAGCTTGCTGTTTGTTTTGCAGAGGCTTATATTATGTTGTTCCATTGTTATCCTCAAGAGGGCAACATTTAACATACTGCAGTTCAGGTCTGCAGGAGTGTATTCTGAAACATATCACTCCTGCTGGAAGTGACCACTGTTCTTTTATGAAGACAAGAAATGTCTGGCCCATTTTAATTCACTCATCCAGGGCAATCCTGTAGAACCCCCACAACTGCAACATGCAATTGCTTCTTTAATTATTCCAAGGTTTTTACCTCCATCATTCTGGCTAGAAGTTGATTTCAAGTATTGACTAGGTGAAGAGACCAGCCTAATATCAATCCGAATATTGGCCGGAATTCTCCGGCTGTTGGGATTCTGTGTTCCCGTGAGCAGTGCCACCCCCCCCCCCCCCCCACTTGTGGGTTTCCTGGGGGTGTGGGGTGGTTTCAATGGGAAATCTCATTGACAAGCGGCGGGAGTAGAGCATCCCGCTGGCAGCGAATGGCGCTGCGGAGAAACACGCGGATGGGGGACCGGAGAATCCCGCCCTTTTGTCTGTTACTAAAATTAAAGCAAAATACGGCAGATGCTGGAAATCTGAAATAAAAACAGAAAATTTATCCAGCATTTTCTGTTTTTATTATCTAGTTTGGCCAAGATCTGCCCTCTCGATTGAACATAAAAGAGCCCTAAGAGCTATTTAAAGAAGTGAATTGGGCTCTGTGTTGTGGACAACATTTATCCCTCAACCAAAATTCATCATTATCTCATTGCGGTTTGTGGGATCTTGCCATGTACAAATATTGGCTGATGTACTTCCCTACGTTACAACAGTAACTAAACTTCAATAATGTTTCATTGGTTGTCAGGAACTTTGGGATATCCTGAAGGTGTGAAAGCGCTATATCAATGCTTGCTCCTTTTTCTTTGAGTCTATATCCTCTTGTCCTACTCTGAATTTAATTTAAATGAGTGTTACATTGTGGCAGGGGGTTCGTGTGGAGCACGAACAGTGCGGTACACCATTTGGGCCAAATAGCTTGTTTCTATGCAGTGGATTTATTCCACATAACGTTTTTCTGTCCCATTTAGTATCTTGAATACTTTTTGAAGATCACCCCTGAGGTGCTTCTTCCCAAGGCTGAACGGTCCTGGTCTTCTCAGTCTTCCCTCGACACTGGGAATCAGCTTAATGGCTTTCCCCTCCACACTGCCTCCAACACTTGAATGTTCCAAAAAACGAAAATGCTGGACAATCTCAGCAGGTCTGACAGCATCTGTGGAGAGAAACGTTTTGGCTCTGATCCCGCTCCACAGATGCCGTCAGACCTGCTGAGATTGTCTAGCATTTTCTGTTTTTGTTTCAGACTCTGACATCCGCAGTAATTTGCTTTTATCTTGAATGTTCCCCTTGTTTCCCAGTTTTTTAATAGCCTGCCAACCTCACTAAGAATTATTTACTAATTGAAAACTTCACAATGTACCAATAGAAAAGAATAGCCAAACAATGTAGGTTAAGTGGAATGTTATCTTATTTGTTTTCTTATTCTTGTTTTAGACATATACAAGCAGTTGCATTAAAATGACTTACCTGATACAGTTTCAATAATTTCATAATGCACCTACATTCCTTACACAAACAATATGAAATAAAAATGTACCATGGGATCATAATATATATATATGAATGCCCATGCCCTAAAAATAAATGTGAATGTGTACACTTATAATGGATGCGATGTAACCACCAGGTTGCGCCCGACGCGGATCTGGACGCGCCGGTCAAATAGCAGGAAAGGCCAAAATCGAGATTTGCACCAGATGTGAACCAGTTTGCTATCTAACTGACCTGCTCCCAATGGCGAGTTCTGGATCATGCCCAAATATGGTGAGGATACAATTAACTCTAATTTGCATTAAGTTCCATCTCATTAGCGAGATTGAAATTGAATGCAATAGCCTCCCGGGAATTAAACGATTCCCCAGTGATAAATCACTGAAATGGCCTAGCAACACAGTTCAAGGGCAATTAGAGAAGGGTAACAAATGTTGGCCTTGCTAGTGACACCCACATCATAGAACATAGAACATAGAGTGCAGAAGGAGGCCATTCGGCCCATCGAGTCTGCACCGACCCACTTAAGCCCTCACTTCCACCCTATCCCCATAACCCAATAACCACTCCTAACCTTTTTGGACACTAAGGGCAATTTATCATGGCCAATCCACCTAACCTGCAGGTCTTTGGACTGTGGGAGGAAATTGGAGCACCTGGAGGAAACCCACATCCCATGAAAGAATTTTAAGAAATGTCCTAGACAGCACCATCACTATCCCTGAGCTGGCGGCACAGTAGTATACAGTTGGAGGGAGTTGCACTGGGAGTCCTCAACATCAATCATCAATTCTACACCCCATGAAGTCTCATGGCTTTAGATCAAACATGGGCAAAGAAACCTCTTGCTGGTTACTATCTACTGTCCCCCCCCCCCGCACCGCCCCCCAACCCAACCCCTTCAGCTGATGAATCAGTACTCCTCCATATTGAACACCACTTAAAGCAAGCATTGAGGGTGGCAAGGGCACAGAACGTACTCTGGTTGAGACACTTCAATGTTTATCACCAAGAGTGGCTCAATAGCATTACCACTCACTGAGCTGGCCAAGTCCTAAAGGACATAAAATGTACTGTGGCATCATAAAATGCATATGTGAATGCCCATGTCATAAAATAAATATGTGAATGTACACACTTATAATATATGTATATGTATTCTCCCTGTGTTTGTGCGGGATTCACCCCCACAACCCAAAGATATGCAGGGTAGGTGGCTTGGCCACGCTAAATTGCCCCTTAATTGGAAAAAATGAATTGGGTACTCTAAATTTATTTTAAAAATAATATATGTATATGTGTGTGTGCTTATAAGTTCATAAGAATTTGCAGCTATCTTCAGAAAGAAGTGCCGTGTGGATGATCCATCGACCTATTCCTGAGGTCCCAGTATCACAGATGCCAGTCTTCAGTCAAACATTCAGATCAACCACCTCCGTTGCAAAAGCTGCAGGAGTTCCTCAGGGTAGTGGCCCAGGCAAAACTGTCTTCTGCTGCTCCATCAATGATCTTCCTTCCATCATAAGGTCAGAAGTGGGGATGTTCGCAGAACATTGTGCAAAGTTCAGCACCATTCGTGACTAGACTGGGTCTGAGGCAGGGGGTGAGGAAAACAACGAAAGGAAAAACCTACTTGCTCTTGTCCTCACCAATCTACCTATTGCAGATAGATCTGTCATTGACAGTATTTGGAGGAATGACCACTGCACAGTCCTCGAGGAGATGAAGTCCTGTCTTCACATTGAGGATACCCTCTATTGTGTTGGGTTGCACTAACACCATGCTAAATGGGATAGATTTCGAACACATCTAACAACTTGAAACTGGACATCCATGAGGTGCTGTGGCCCATCTACAGCAACAAAATTGTACACAACCACAATCTGTTACCTCATGGCATAGCATATCCTCCACTACCATCAAGCCAGCGAATTAACCCTGGTTCAATAAAGAGTGCATTTCAGGAGCAGCATCAGGCATATCTAAAAATAAGGTGTCAATCTGGTAAAACTACAAATCAGGACAACTTGCGTGGTAAATGACAGATGCAGTAGACAGAGCTAAGCAATCCCACAATAAGCAGAGCATATCTAAGCTCTGCAACCCTGCCATATCTAGTCGTGAATAGCAGTGAACAATTAAACAACTAACTGGAGGAGGAGGAGGCTACACAAATATCCCCATCCTCAATGATGGGAGAGTCCAACATACCAAAAATAAGGCTGAAGCATTTGCAACAATCTTCAGTCCGAGGTTCCGAGTGGATGATCCATCGGCCTCCTCCTGAGGTCCCCAGTATCACAGATGCCAATCTTAGCCAATCATTCAGGTCAACCATTTCAGTCACAGAATATCACTGCAGGAGTTCATCATGGTAGTATCCTAGGCCCAACCATTTGCTGCTGCTTCATCAATGACCTTCATTCCATTGTATACTCAGAAATGGGGATGTTCACAGATAATTGCACAATGTTCAGCAGCATTCGTGACTTTCCAGGTACTGAAGCAGTCCACGCCCATATGCAGAAAGACCTGGACACTATCAACATCCTGGGGATTACCATTGATCAGAAACTGAACTGGACCAGCCACATAAATACTGTGGCTCAAGAGCGGGTCAGAGGCTGGGAATTCTGCAGAGAGCAACTGACCTCTTGACTCCCCAAAACCTGTCCATAATCTGTAAGCTACAAGTCAGGAGTGTGATGGAATACTCTCCACTTGCCATGAGTGCAGCACCAAGAACACTAAAGAAGCTCAACACCATCCAGAACAGGTCTGAACTTGTCCTGTAAACAGGGGATCAGAGATAATTGACCCCATTCAGGTAGATCGATTGTTGTGGATTACCCAGATGGGCCAAACTTTCTGCCACATTGATTTCCGGCTGTTACCTTATATGGGATAAGGTTACATGCAGATAATGCACCTGAAGGTGGACATCGGGGTGGGGTGAGTCCCTGGTGCCCTGCAGAATTGCAGTCGGCAACTCTGTTGGTGTAGCGACCCCTGCCCAGTGACCTCATTAGCTGAGGGCCAGAAAAACTTCTGGAAGGGCCCGAAGTGGGGATAAGAAGTCACCCATAGACCCTCCCCAGCGAAGACACAATAACATGGAGATGACAGAGGAGACTTGATGGCAGGCCAGAGAACAGATGGGAGAAGCAGGCAAGACCCATCTTCGCAGACGAGGGCCCCGAGACGACTGAGGCTCAGACGATTGGACCTGAAGCTTGGTCAAGCTCATCGGCACGCTTCTGTTGGAATCTCGGGCATGTAGGGCGCGATTCTCCACTCCCACGCAGGTTGGGAGAATCGCCTGGGCCGCCAAAAGTTCCGGGGACGCCGGTCCGACGGCCTCCTGCAATTCTCCCAAGCGGCGGGAACGGCCCGGTCGAGTTTCGCCGGCCACAGGCCGGAGAATCGCCGGAGACACCCAAAATGGCGATTCTTTGGCACCCCCGCTATTCTGAGGCCCGGATGGGCCGAGTGGCTAGGCCAAAATGGCGGGTTCCCCCTGGCGCCGTCCACACCTGGTCGCTGCAGTCGTGGGCAGTGCGTGAACGCTGGGGGGGGGCGAGGGGGGATCCTGCACCGGGCTTCACCTGCAATGTGGGGTGGCCCGCGATCGGTGCCCACCGATCGTCGGGACGTCCTCTCTGAAGGAGGACCTCCTTCCTTCCGCGGCCCCGCATCTTCTAGCGGTGCGGATTTAGAGAGGATGGCAACCACGCATGCGTGGATGACGCCCGTTATGCGGCGCCGGCCACGTCATCTATGCGGCGCCGCTTTTACGCGGGCGACAAGGCCTGGCGCGGGTAGATGACGCGGCCCCGATCCTGGCCCATTGTCAGGGCCTGAATCGGTCGGGACCAGGGCCGTTCCGCGCCGTCGTGAACCTCGATGGCGTTCACGACGGCGCGGCCACTTCGGCGTGGGAGTGGAGAATCCTGCCCATAATATTTGAGATAATTTGGGAGAATAATTGTTTTGTTGTGTTTGTGAATTAATCTGGGTTGAATTTTGAAATTGTTTTTGTCCTTTCTTCATCTCGCAAATCAGGGCACCTGGGTAAAACGTTACTAATAAACTGGTCGAAGAGTCTGATAATTTACAGACAACACCTTAAGTCTCTGCTCTCTAGTTCTAGATCCTTCCGCCAATGGAAATATATGTGAGTATAAATTTTCACAAAATTAGATCTTTCATGAAATATATGTGGGAATATGCACCCAAATTGTAATGGTATAATGATCACATAAAACATACATATCTGCGTGAATGAACTTTCAACAACAATATCAATTATTTATATCCTGATGTAGAAAAAAATCCTGAACCATTTCACAGGACCGTTATCAAAGAATGTTTGACACTGAATCACAAAAGAAGATACGAGGGCAGATGACCAAATTCGAGGCTAAAGAAGTTGGTCTTCTGGAGGATGGAGACACAGGGAACGTTAGGGATGGAATTCCAGAGTTTAAGGCCTGAGACAGCTGGAGGTATAAACATAGACCATACAGTGCTGAAGGAAGCCATTCGGCCCATCGAGTCTGCACCGACCCACTTAAGCCCTCACTTCCATCCTATTCCCGTAACCCAATAATCCCTCCTAACCTTTTTGGACACTAAGGGCAATATAGCATGGCCAATCCACCTAACCTGCACATCTTTGGACTGTGGGAGGAAACCGGAGCACCTGGAGGAAACCCACGCAGACACGGGGAGAACGTGCAGACTCCGCACAGACAGTGACCCAGCAGGGAATCGAACCTGGGACCCTGGCGCTGTGAAGCCAAAGTGCTATCCACTTGTGCTGCCGTGCTGCCCCGAATATGACCACCAATAGCGGAGCGATTAAGATCATGGATTCATAGGTGGGTAGAATCGGAGGAGTGCAGATAGTTTGGATGGTTGTAGGGTCGGAGGAGAAGAGAGAGATAGGGAGAGAAAAGGCCTTGAAGGGATTTGAAAATAAGGATGGGAATTTTAAATTCGCGGCATTGCTCAACTGGGAGCCAATGCAGGTCAACAAACACATAAACAACGGGTAAATAGGACCAATGTGAATCAGAATTTTGCATAACTTCAAGTTTACTGAGAGTAGAATGTGGGAGGCCAACCAGTTGTACAGTGGAAAAGTCAGGTCCAGATGTAACCAAGGAATGAATGAATTAGATTTTTAGCAGCAACTGAGCTGAGGTGGAGTAAATTCAGACAAAGTTACAAAGGTCGAAACAGTAAAACTTAGTGAAGGAATAGTCACGTGGTCAAAATCTTATCTTGGGGTTAAATGTGAAACTAGGAAAGTGAACAGTCTGATTTGACCCCAGTCGTTACCATGGAGAGGGATGGAATTGGTGGCTAGGGAATGGAGTTTGTGGTAGGAAATGAAGATCAAGGTTTTGATCTTGCATACGTAAAGTAATAGAAGTGATTTGAAAAAAATGAATGTGAAAAAAGTTCCTTCCTGTGACTGTATTGAATGTGCAATTTTAAACATCTGGCATATGCTTTGTGGTATGTGATCCAGTAAATATGAGGAAACATTCCTTTTCGTGGCAGGAACGAGGAGGTGCAATTTACATTTTTCACAACAGGTGGTAACGGGACAATCCCTTTATAAATTACAAGTTGCTGCAAGATCTCCTAACAAGCCGCCCACACTGCATTGGCTCCCAGTTGAGCAACGCCACGAATTTAAAATTCCCATCCTTATTTTCAAATCCCTTCAATGCCTTTTCTCTCCCTATCTCTCTGTTCTCCTCTGACCCTACAACCATCCAAACTATCTGTGCTCCTCTGATTCTACCCACCTATGAATCCATGATCTTAATCGCTCTGCTATTGGTGGTCATATTCAGGGCAGCACGGCAGCACAAGTGGATAGCACTATGGCTTCACAGCGCCAGGGTCCCAGGTTCGATTTCCGGCTGGGTCACTGTCTGTGCGGAGTCTGCACGTTCTCCCCGTGTCTGCTTGGGGTCAGTTTATAAGGTGACCCAAGTTCGACCTCTCCACCAGCTCTCTCAACCTCTTTAGTCTCTGTCTTATCTGATATCCAATCATGGATGTGATTTAATTTCTTCCATCTAAATATTAGGAGAATGAAAATCATCATCCCCATTAATCCCACCTCTGCCCAACCACCGTCCACACAAATTTGTGCACCTTTGTAATCAACAAAATCCTCCTCCCTGACCACTGTCATAGATTAACTGGACTATTTGCAAACTTGCTTCTGCAGCCACATCAGGTAAATACGTCCATGCCTATAGAACGTCACCGTTGGAATCAATTATTCCAGTGTTTATCTGTCTGGTCTCCCATTCTCCACACTCCATTAGCTGCAACTCAACCAAATTCTGTTGCCTGTATCCTAACCCTTTCACTTCTGCCCTTGCCAACCTACATTGGCCTTTTCAAATTTAAGATTCTCATCCCTGTGCTTCGATCACTCCATAAATTTGCCTCTCTCTGGGTCATCACAACCTTATAATGCTGCCTCTGCCAAACCCTGCATGTCTCCGATTCCAACTTCTTGTGTATCCCCAATTTTTTTTTCTCTTTTACTGGCAGCCATGATTTGAGTGGCCTCGGTATCACACTTTGGAATTTCCTCCTGAACTCCTCCGCCTCTCCATTTATCCTGAAAGACTGCTTGGCCAATCCTTTGTTGCCCCACCTAATCTTTCCTTTAGTGGCACCATGCTTTTCTATCCCTTTATCATTATAAGCATTTTCAACCCTCAATCGACATCAAAGGCAGTATATAAATGCAAAGTTTTAAGGGCTGTCCACGGTTTTAAACCACTCCAAATGAATTTTGTTCCTTCATTGTCAGACCACCAGGTGGCGCATCTTGTGCTAGTGAACCTGGGCAATGGTGCAAAGGAAGCATATACATCTCACATTCCTTAATTAGATGTTTAATGAAAATTAAATGTACAGTTTATTTGCTTTAACCCCCTTTGATTTATAAGGGATGTATCTTGTAGTAGGTAATTAAAAATTCCATGCTATTTTACCAATTTAATTTACTTCTCTCAATTGCATTAATTGAAATATACAAATTGTGAGAATTGCAGTGGGCTCAACACAGGGCATAAAGGATTCAAATAACACTGGTTCACATAAACCAGCAAATAATGAGTGAATGGGGATTTGCATACAAGCAACAATTTGCAGGAATATTCTTAAGAAGAACAAGTTTGAATATGTGCAACAGCAATTGCTGACACAAAGTACTTTTACAAGCTAGATGATTTATTTTTAATTTTTGCAACTAGGGCTAAAAATGTGCTGAATTTGAGTTTTGTTGTGGCAGCTTCTTCAGGCACATCTTGTTGGTCCTCTTTCACATGTTCACAAGTGAAAGGGGAAATGCTGTGGTTGTTTTTTTCGGAAAGCGAAATGTCACTTTATTATTTTAATTAAAATTTAGAGTACCCAATTCATTTGGTGCTAACCAGTGCTCCCCCGAAATGTCAATTGTTTTTAAGTTTTAAAAACAATTATTTTTTTAATATAAATTTAGAGTACTCAATTAATTTTTTCCAATTAAGGGGTAATTTAGCATGGCCAATCCACCTACCCTGCTCATCTTTTGGGTTGTGGGGCCGAAACCCACGAAAACACGGGGAGCATGTGCAAACTTCACACGGACAGTGACCCAGAGCCGACATCGAACCTGGGACCTCGGGGCCGTGAGGCAGCAGTGCTAACCACTGTGCCACTGTGCTGCCCTAGAATGTCACTTTAAGGTATCTGTGCCAGAATATATTTCTCATAGGATGCATAACACATCCATGTGAAAGAATAAAAGCTCAGACATCATTATTAAATAATTGTAGAAAGTGATGGAAGTTCTATTTTGTACCAATGTGTGCCTTTTAAGGCTGGAACTATATATATATACTCTGACATAAAATCATGCATTTTGTTTAAATCTGAAACATGAATCCAGAATTTGATTCTTTAACTATCTCCTTAAAGGGATAAATCAGATTGAAGCCAATTGCACACTTCTTTTTTTTTAAAATTTAGAACACCCAATTCATCTTTTTCCAATTAAGAGGAATTTAGCATGGTTAACCCACCTACCCTGCACATCCTTTGGGTTGTGGGGGTGAAACCCATGCAAACACAGGGAGAATGTGCAAACTCCACACAGACAGTGTCCCAGAGCCGAGATCTCAGCACCGTGAGGCTGCAGTGCTAACCACTGTGCCACCGTGCTGCCCCAATTGCACATTTCTGAAAAAAAAACTTCCATTCAGTGAAGAGATTAACTCTTAATTACTTCACTGACAGTGAATGACAACTTCAACATGTTGTATTGGAACAATCTTGATGACCAATCTCATTTTTTCATAATGCCACGCGCCTCAGTGGTAAGTATAGTAAAGCCAGTTAAATGATCAAGAATACGTGACAAAGTTACTTCTCATTTGGTTGTTTGTGTTCACTCTGATGTTGTTGAGATCAGATGTTGGACAAGTACCAGGTTGCTCTAACTGACACTGTGCGACTGTGCTGTACTATACTGTCTATATGGTCATGTTTTAAGGATATTTTCCACTCTGCCTATTTTAAGAACCTGTGTTGGAAATGGAAGCAAAATGCCGATTGTGCCATGAGTTGTCTTGGAATAAAAACAGGTAGGTTCCAAAAGGTAAAAATACAAAGCATGATTTAAAGAACATTCACAAGTAAGTCATTTGCACAATTTAATGTTGAACATATACAAAAAACACACTTTGTTTCCTCTTAAGATATTAATCTGTACCAGACACCAATAGTACAGAAAGGGTACCATGCTCATACACAATGTGCCAACAAGAGGTTTAATTATAAATATAAATTGTCGGCGATGTGTGGTTACTTCATATAATGAAAATATTGTTGTTTGTATGGAAACATTTTTACAATCCACAACCTGCAGCAGATACGTTTCTTCAGATTGATATTCACAGTTTTCTAATTACTAACTGTAATGTGCTCCGAGCTAGTTAAACTCCCCACAATGATCGCTGTACATGTAAGACAGCTCAGTGATATAAAATGTATCACACAAACAATTGCATAGAAATTATAACATGGAGTTAGGTCGTTTGACATAACCAGAGTTGGTGTTTACCCTGTAGATAACCCGTGGTCCTAATAATATTAGTCAATCCTGTTCTCAACTCCTTTATTCTCTTTTCCTTGAACCATGTAACACATCATTATATTGCTACAGTTCTAAATCAATTAATTATAAACTTACACAAAATTGAAAAATGAGATAGCATTTGCAAAGTTCATATTAATTTTCTGCGTTTTTCTCAATTTTTCTCCTGGTGGCAGTTAGAGGCACCTGCAGTCATCCAGTACCTCATCCAAATATGAGTTTATCACTTGTATTTGCCATTGGCTGTTCACCCAATTAACCATCACAAGCAAGTGAATTATCTCAGTTCCAGGACATCTCAGTTCCGCAAAGTAGTGTCCTAAGCTCAACCATCTTCAACTGCTTCACCAATGACCTTCCTTCCATCATAAGAACAGAAGTGGGGATGTTCACTGATAATTACACAATGTTCAGCACCATTCGCGACTCCTCAGACACTGGTGATGACTGATCCATTGACTGTCTCCAGCATTTTCTGTTTTTTGTATCTGGAGCATGAACTTTGAAATAGTCAGCTATGAAACTAACCGCAATGTTTATAAATATCAAGCTTTGATTGACAGCTCCTGGACCACTTCAAACAGAGTTAAGTACATTTTAATAATCTCCTGTGATTGAATTTGAAGTGGTTAGCTGTGAAAATAATGAACCGGTGTGGATCAGGCGCAACGGGTGAATCGTGCACAAGCCCCAAATTGGGCTCTGCACCAAGCACAAAGCCTCAAGCGAGTTACCTGACTTGCTCTGCCTGGCTCGATCTGGATCTCGGCCTCACCGGCCGATATTCAGATCAGAATATTTAAACGAGCATATTGTTCAATTAGATACCCGGATGCTGGATTCACAAGGTGCCCGGGACTCACCATTGGAGACCCCTGGGTGATTGGAGACAGGGAAAGGTGGCACCCTATCACTCCCCCTGGCACCTGGGTACCTTGGCACTATCAACCTGGCACCCTGGCAGTACCATCCTTGTGGCATTGCCAGGCTCACTGTGCTAGTGTGCCCAGGTGCCAGGTTGGCATTGTTAAGAGTTGGGCCCTGGGGGAGGGGGGCTTGCCAAGTTGGGGGGGGGTGAGGAGGGAGCCCGGGGGCCTATCCAAGGTAGGGGGATGAACGGGGGCAGATGGTCAAACACGCTGGTGAGTCTGAAAGCTGGAGTGGGGTGGGGGTGGGGGTAGGGCTGCCGGACAAAATAGCGCCCCAATCTGCGAGGAGCCTTTCCTGCAGGAAATCCCTCTAAGCACAGTCTTGGTGGAGAGAATCTCCCCGAAGTCCCAAAAAATGGCAAAGCACCATTGGATAGCAGGATGTTTTTTGGCAGCTGCCGAGAAACACCTCGTTAAATGTGGCGCTCAGCTGACTTTAACTACAGTCCGCCCCCCCAGATAGACATCATCCATTTCATTCTCTTCACCACCCTCCTATGTTACTTCATTATGAAATCAATTCTATTCATCCAGTACCCATCTTCTACAAATCTGTGCTGGCTCTCCGCAATTAATGAATTCATTAATTAATCTCTCCAGATGCCTGTTAATTTTTCCCCTGATTATTGTTTCCAAAACCCTACTCATCAATGATGATAAACAGACTGGCCTGTAGTCACTAGGAATGTCCTTATACCTATCCATAACTTCTCCTATCTCTGCTTCTCCTAATATTTTTTACAAGCATCCTCTTTCATAGTAAACACAAACACAAAACACTCATTAAGTATTCTTGCCTTTCCCCTGCATCTCTAAGTATATAACACGCTCTTTGCCCCGAATGATATCCTCCCCACCACCCCTATCCACTTACTAACCATTTTACTGTGAACCTACCAGTCAAAGATTTAAATTTTTCAATTTATATTTTAATTTGGAAACCAAGATGAAAATTTTAAAATGGAGGCATAGCTCAATGAAGAGCCAACGCAGGTCAGTGAGCACAACCCTTGGGTCAACAGGACTCGGTGAGAATTAGGACATGCGCAGCGGAGTATTAGATGACTTCAAGTTTACAGAGGGTAGAAGAGGGGAGGCTGACAAGGAGCGCTTTGAAATAGTCATATCTCGAGGTAGCAAAAGGCTGAATGAGAGTTTCAGCCACAGATGAGCCAAAGGCCAGAGTTGGGAAATGTTACAAAGGTGGAAATAGGTGCTTTCAGTGATGGCGCTATCTGAGAAGATAGCAACATAAAAAATAGGAGCAGGGAGTTTGGCTCCTTGAGCCTGTTCTATTATTCAATACAATCATAGTGGATCATCTATCTCAACTCCACTTTCCTGCCCACTTCCCATATCCCTTGGTTCCTCCAGAGATCAAAATTCCATTGACCTCGGTCTTGAATATACCTCAATGTCAGAGCATCCACAACTCTTTCAGGTAGATAATTCCAAAGATTTCTCCTCTTCTCATTTCAAAGTGATTGGCCCCTTAGCCTGAGTCTTAAAAAACAAAAGCAAGCCACGGTACAGAGCAAACCCACTGTCCAGCAGAGGAGCAGGGACACTCCAGGCCAAGGGAAGCAATACACTAACTGGCCACTAGAGGATGGGCTAGCATTATGAAGTCAAGCGACCCCACAAGTGTGATCAAAGTCTGGCTCTCTCAGCACAGTGTTTTATTTGCAACTGCATAGGACACTTTAGAAAGATATACAAAGCTAACACAACCAGGCACACACACAATCCCAAGGCGATGAACGAGATTGAGATACCACACCATGAGGAAGCACAATCATGATTCTTAGGTGAGGTCAAAGATCACGGATTTTAGTTCAGGAATGCAGACATCTTGGTCTTCTCACATACTTTAAATTGGACAAGGGAGCCAGTGTTAAGGTCCTCTTGGACAAGGAACTGTGGCAGGCAACACAATGCCTGATGCCACCCACAACATCGCTGTACGGAGCAAATGACATCAAAGATGTCATTCTGGTACTCTGCAGTTGACTCTCCAGGACAATGACAAAAGAATACCAGACACCCTGTTCATTGTGTACAACCAAGAATGTTCTTTTCTAGCTGAAAAGTCTGAGAAGACCTAAACCTCCGACAGAAAATTGCTGAGGTCAACCAATAAGGGCCTGGTTCCAAATTAAAAGATTGAATTTGGTGACCGGAGGCCACATACAGGTTTACATTGAGGGAGAATACTTAGACTGCGGCATGTCTGTTCATGCCATTAAAAATACCCCATTCACTCATGAAGCAAGTGCAGCAACAGCTGGATGAGATGACAAAAATTGAATTACCTTCCCCCGCCATCACTTAGCTAACCAAATGATGTTTCAGGATGGTTCCAGTCCCAAACCCAACAGGTCCATCTGTATCTGTGTCAGGTTGACACAGCTCAATAAATCTGTGTTGAGAGAACTCCACTTGATGTCCTTGGTGGATGACCGTATAACCAAACTCTCTAAAAGCATGGTATTTTAGAAGCTCAAAGTTAACGACGGCTTTTGGCAACTTACACTCAATGTAAAGTCGAGGCTGCTGACCACAGCTCAGTATGCACAGTGGTTAGCACTGTTGCTTCACAGCGCCAGGGACTCGGGTTCAATTCCCGGCTTGCGTCACTGGCCGTTTGGATTCTGCACATTCTCCCTGTGTCTGCTGTGGTTTCTTCCGGGTATTCCCACAAGTCCCAAAAGACGTGCTTGTTAGGTGAATTGGACATTCTGAATTCTCCCTCTGTGTACCCGAACAGGCGCTGGAATGTGGCGACCTGGGGACTTTCACAGTAACTTCATTGCAGTGTTAATGTAAGCCTACTTGTCACACTAACAAAGATTATTATTATTCATCACCCTTCAGCAGATTCTGCTTCAACCGCTTATCATTTGGAATCATGTCCGCACTGGAAATCTTTCAATGCACAGTGTCTGCCATTTTACAAAGCCTAGAGGGTGTCACCTGCCATATGGATGATGTTCTGTTCCATGGCACTATACAGGAAGAACATGACAAAAGTCTCACGTTGGTCTGGGAACGGCTGCAGGAAGCTGGACTGACACCGAATGCAATGTGAATTCTCCAAGACCTTTATTCGGTTCGAAGGAGACATTGTCAACAACAAAGATATCATTTCAGAGTCACAGAAAACAAAAGCTTCCCAACCCTTTCCTCGATTCAGGACCTACAGAGATTCATGAGAATGGTGGATCAGTTGTTAAAATGTTTACCCAGTGTGGTAGTATGTATTAGGGGTCATGTGGGACTGGAAACCCTAATGTCATTGGCTGACAGATCCTGGGTCCTGGTTGGCCGTTGACCTCTAGCTCCGCCCTGAAGGCGGAGTATAAGAAGCCGGAGTCCTCCCCCGAAGGCCATTCTACTATCAAGCTGCGGGGGAACAGACACGCTTAATAAAGCCTCATCGACTTCACTCTATTCGTCTCACGGAGTCTTTGTGCGCTACAATTAAAAAGGACTATGGAGCTCAGGATCATTCCGGAATGCCTGAGGATCAGCCCCCACGCAGTGAATGCGGCAGCAGCCTTCAAGCACTGGCAGACTTGTTTCGAGGCCTACCTCAGAACGGCCACCGGCCGGGTCACAGAAGACCAAAAAATACAGGTCCTGCACTCGAGGGTGAGCACGGAGATCTTCTCCCTCATCGAAGACTCGGAGGATTTCCAGACGGCGTTCGCAGCACTGAAAAGTCTCTATGTCCGCCCAGTTAACCAAATCTACGCTCGCTACCAGCTCGCGACGAGACGGCAAGGTCCCGGAGAATCGATGGACGAATTCTACGCCGCGCTGCTGATTTTGGGACGAGCCTGCAGCTGCCCTTCGGTGAACGCAAATGAACACACGGACATGTTAATGCGCGATGCTTTTGTGGCAGGTCTGAATTCCTCCCAAATCCGCCAAAGACTTCTAGAAAGAGAGTCGCTAGGACTCTCAGAGGCCCGGGCCCTAGCAGCCTCCCTAGACGTGGCCGCGCGTAATACCCGCGCCTACGACCCCGACCGCGCGGCAGCCCATTGGGTTCCGTACGTACCCGTCGCGACAAACCCACACCCCCCCCCGGACACCCCACAGGCTTGCGCGGTCCAAACGGCAAGTCGCACCGGGGGCGCCCGCTGCTATTTCTGCGGCCAGGCGAAACACCCCCGACAGCGCTGCCCGGCCCGCGCAGCGATCTGCAAGAGCTGCGGGAAAAAGGGCCATTTCGCGGTTGTGTTCCGGTCCCGCGAGGTCGCCGCTGTCCCGGGAGAACAGGGAGCCCTGCAAGCCGTTTACGCTCCCCAACCCCCTCAGCGCCCCATGTACGACCCGCAGGCGCAGCCGCTCTGGGTCCCGACCACCGCGGTCGCGGGAGAACAGGGAGCCCTGCACGCCGCTTACGCTCCCCAACCCCCCCCCCCCCCCCGCACCCCATGTATGACCCGCCGCGCTACCACTTTGGGTCCCGACCACCACTCCCCATGGAGAAGAGGGAGTTCTAGGCGTCTCTAACGCCCCCCTACCCCCCCCCCCCGTGCCCCACGTCTGACCCGCCGGCGCTACCAACTTGGGTCCTGACCACCGCTGTCCCCGGAGATGAGGGAGCCCCGCGCGGTCCTAACGCTCCCCAACCCCCCCAGCGCCCCATGTGCGACCTGCAGACGCCGCCATTTTAGGTCCCGGCCACCACGAGGGGAGGAAGGGCGCCGCCATCTTGGACCACCCCAAACCTCTACGACGCGTGGGGGCGGCCATTTTGTTCACCCCCGCCGCCATCCTGTGACCCCCCAGCCATGTGCGATGTATGGGGCGGCCATTTTGTTCATCCCCGACGCCATCTTGGACGGCAACAACGGACCCCACTCCGCTACTACAACCACGTCTCGCTTCAATTACGCTCGATCAAGCTCGGCCCCGGACACTCCAGACGACGACGACAACGGTGCTAATAAACGGCCACGAGACACCATGCCTAGTCGACTCCGGGAGCACGGAGAGCTTTATCCACCCCGACACTGTAAGACGCTGTTCCTTGACCACCTATCCCAGCGCACAAAAGATTTCCCTAGCTGCAGGATCCCACTCCGTACAGATCCAAGGATTCTGCATAGTTACCCTAACGGTGCAGGGGAGGGAGTTCAAAAACTACAAACTAAACGTCCTTCCCCAACTCTGCGCCCCCACCTTACTGGGATTAGATTTCCAATGCAATCTACAGAGCCTTACGTTCAAATTCGGCGGCCCAATACCCCCACTCACTATCTGCGGCCTAGCAACCCTCAAGGTGCAACCCCCGTCCTTGTTTGCGAACCTCACCCCGGATTGCAAACCCGTCGCCACTAGGAGCAGACGGTACAGCGCCCAGGACCGGACCTTCATTCGGTCCGAAGTCCAGCGGCTACTAAAGGAAGGCATAATCCAGGCCAGCAATAGTCCCTGGAGAACGCAGGTGGTAGTAGTGAAGACAGGGGAGAAACAAAGGATGGTCATAGACTATAGCCAGATCATCAACAGGTACACACAACTAGACGCGTACCCTCTCCCCCGCATATCCGACATGGTCAATCGGATTGCCCAATATAAAGTCTTCTCCACCGTGGACCTCAAGTCCGCCTACCATCAGCTCCCCATCCGCCCAAGTGACCGCAAGTACACAGCCTTCGAGGCAGACGGGCGATTATACCATTTCCTAAGTGTCCCATTTGGCGTCGCAAACGGGGTCTCGGTCTTCCAACGGGAGATGGACCGAATGGTTGATCAACATGGGTTGCGGGCCACGTTCCCGTATCTCGACAATGTAACCATCTGCGGCCACGACCAGCAGGACCACGACGCCAACCTCCAAAAATTCCTCCAGACCGCCAAAGCCTTGAACCTCACATACAACGAGGACAAGTGCGTTTTTAGCACCAATCGGCTAGCCATTCTGGGCTACGTAGTGCGCAATGGGATAATAGGCCCCGACCCCGAACGTATGCGCGCCCTCATGGAATTTCCCCTCCCGCACTGCTCCAAAGCCGTGAAACGCTGCCTGGGGTTTTTTTCATACTACGCCCAGTGGGTCCCCCAGTACGCAGACAAGGCCCGCCCCCTAATACAGACCACTACCTTCCCTCTGTCGACAGAGGCTTGCCAGGCCTTCAGCCGCATCAAAGCGGATATCGCAAAGGCCACGATGCGCGCCGTCGACGAGTCCCTCCCCTTCCAGGTCGAGAGCGACGCCTCAGACGTAGCTCTAGCGGCCACCCTTAACCAAGCGGGCAGACCCGTGGCCTTTTTCTCCTGGACCCTCCACGCCTCAGAAATCCGCCACTCCTCAGTGGAAAAGGAAGCCCAAGCCATAGTGGAAGCTGTGCGACATTGGAGGCATTACCTGGCCGGCAGGAGATTCACTCTCCTCACTGACCAACGGTCGGTAGCCTTCATGTTCGATAATGCACTGCGGGGCAAAATCAAAAACGACAAGATCTTAAGGTGGAGGATCGAGCTCTCCACCTTCGACTACGAGATTTTGTATCGTCCCGGAAAGCTGAACGAGCCGTCCGATGCCCTATCCCGCGGCACATGTGCCAACGCACAAATTAACCGCCTCCAAACCCTCCACGAGGACCTCTGCCACCCGGGGATCACTCGGTTTTTCCACTTTATCAAGTCCCGCAACCTCCCATACTCTTTAGAGGAGGTCCGTACAGTCACAAGTGACTGCCACATCTGTGCGGAATGCAAACCGCATTTTTTCAGGCCGGATGATGCGCACCTGATTCAGGCTTCCCGCCCCTTTGAACGCCTTAGTCTCGATTTGAAAGGGCCCCTCCCCTCCACCGACCGCAACACATACTTTCTTAATGTGGTGGACGAATACTCCCGCTTCCCATTCGCCATTCCCTGCTCTGACATGACCGCGGCCACAGTCATTAAAGCCCTGAACACCATCTTCACACTGTTCGGTTGCCCCGCATACGTCCACAGCGACAGGGGGTCCTCTTTCATGAGTGACGAGCTGCGCCAGTTCCTGCTCAGCAAGGGCATAGCCTCAAGCAGGACGACCAGCTACAACCCCCGGGGGAACGGGCAAGTAGAGAGGGAGAATGGCACGGTCTGGAAGACCGTCCTACTGGCCCTACGGTCCAGGGACCTCCCAGTTTCACGGTGGCAGGAGGTCCTCCCAGACGCTCTCCACTCCATCCGGTCGCTATTATGTACGAGCACTAATCAAACGCCTCATGAGCGTCTCCTTGTCTTCCCTAGGAGGTCCTCCTCTGGAACGTCGCTGCTGACCTGGCTGGCGGCCCCAGGACCCATCTTGCTCCGAAAGCATGTGCGGGCACATAAGGCGGACCCGTTGGTCGAAAGGGTTCACCTCCTCCACGCGAACCCGCAGTACGCTTACGTGGAGTACCCCGACGGCCGACAGGACACGGTCTCCCTGCGGGATCTGGCGCCCGCCGGCAACACACACACCCCCCCGACACCATTCACCCAACCCCCCCCCTTCCTGCCACCGCCGCACCCCGCGACCGCCCCCTTCCCAGGAGGATCGGTTCCCCTCCCCTCAGGCCCGACCAAGAATAAAGCCCAAGCGGAAACCGTAAGGCTCCCGGAGACGACAACACCGGTACAAGCACCACCACCACCACCACCGGGGCCGAGGCGATCGACACGGACGACCAGACCGCCCGACCGACTCGTGGCGTCGATCTAAATCAATATATGGACTTTTCACAAGAACATTTTGCTTTTCTCCTGATACCTTCTGTAAATAGTTGAAACAGGACAAAATTGTACAATACTGTATTGCCATGTGAATGTTTTTTTCCTCCCAGGACCAGCCCTGTAAACCCTTACCACCATACGAAGCATCACCCCGCCGGGTTCATTTTTGACAAGTGGTGAATGTGGTAGTATGTATTAGGGGTCATGTGGGACTGGAAGCCCTAATGTCATTGGCTGACAGATCCCGGGTCCTGGTTGGCCGTTGACCTCTAGCTCCGCCCTGAAGGCGGAGTATAAGAAGCCGGAGTCCTCCCCCGCAGGCCATTCTACTATCGAGCTGCGGGGGAACAGACACGCTTAATAAAGCCTCATCGACTTCACTCTATTCGCCTCACGGAGTCTTTGTGCGCTACACCCAGTCTGACACAAATCACCGAACCCCTGTGACAACTTCTGAAGCAAGACCAGGCACGATTCTGGGACAGACACAGAGAAAGCATTAGGTGTGTCAAAGCCACGCTGCTCTGAACTGACATCCTGGTCCACCATGATCCATCCCTGCCCACCACCATGGGAGCGGATGCTTTGCCCACAGGCCTTGAAGTAGTCTTATTTCAGGAACAACTGGACGGATGTTGCCGGCCACTGTAGCATCCAGAGGACTGTCGGACACAAAGATAAGATACATTGTGATCAATAAAGAAGCTCCCACAGTCATGTGTGCATGCGAGAAATTTTTGAACTCTATTAGTGACCTAAACCATTGAAGCAGACCACAAGCCATTAGTTTCACTGCTAGATGAGAAAGAGCTGGCAAAGATGCCACCCTTGAATACAGAGATCCCATCTCCGCCTTATGAGGTTTGAATATGAGATGGTGTATATTCAGGAAAAAATAAACAATAGCAGACACACTTTTCAGGGCTACAGTGGACCTTCGAACTACACATGGAAGGAACTCAAATTGTACCCCCAATTGGTGAGGGGACACCTGCCGGCTACCACAGAGAAGCTTTCATTGACGATCTACTGATAGACATTGAGCGGCTGGTCATTCCAGCCTCCCTCTGCCCAGATATCCTCCAAAAAATACACCTGGGATACCTGGGCATTACCAAACGCAGGACATGGGCCAAATACGCAGTGTGGTGGTCAGGAATTTCAAGGGTAATTGGAGACACGATAATGAACTGCACTTGTGTGTGCACTTGGCAACAGGACCAGAGGGAGCCATTTATTTCTGAAAATTCCCAACCAGGCTGTGGGTGTGCTTGGGTATTGATTTGTCTTCAATGGCAGATCTTACATTCGTCTAATGGGCTGAGGTGAAGCAATTGTGCACAACAACCAGAGGTAAACGTGGAGACAGCTCAAAGTTTAGAGCTTATACTGTATATAGGGACATAGTTATGGGTAGTAAATAAACATATACTGTTAAACTATACAGGACTCCGAGGAATATCCATTGTATCGAGTTCAATTACAATTGGTAGTCAAGATCCCTTGATATCTCTGGTGAAAGAAAGAAAGGAAAATGTACAATTTATTTTCAGAATGCAGAGTATTGGAGAACAGTTTGTTCGCCAATCATAAAGTGACCTAAATGGCAATAAAGACCAACCTACCTTCCTAGATACCAGGGTTATTTCACAAAACATGGGTTTAAATTGTTGTCAAGAGCGGCAGGGAACACAAAGGGAAATTGATGTACATCAGTGACATGGGTGCTGCGGTTGTCCCACCCAAACACAAGTACAGAGATGATGATACAAGGGACATGGTGCAGTCTATTAAATACGTGGAACATTACTCAGAAATAAATAAAGTAGGTGCTTCTTTGACAGGAGAAATAAGGTTGAAAATAACATGCAGAAGAAAACCATCTGATACCTTCCAGACCTTTATCTTCAATGATAATTATAGCTACAGCAAAGTAATTAAACTCAAGAGCATACTGTTTAATGTCACAAGTGGGCACATTGCAGAATCACCATGACAGGTTCTGTGATGTGACAGTGTACTGCAAATTTCTTTATTTAATATCACACCATCAGACAAAAATAATTTCTTCAGTTGTGACATAGAACAGATTTAATTATAACTTTCAATTACAAGTCATGTAGAATTTATATAGAACCTGTCATGATATCCAGATCAGCATATCATGGTGCAATCACACACACACTGATGGACAGGTAGTTGGACCAACCAGCACACACATAACATCGCAGCCAATCACCAGTGAGAGCACACGCACTATAAAACAGGGAACACCACAGTTCCCGCTCATTCTACCAGGAGATAGCTCAGAGCACAGAGCTCACAGCGTGCCACTCAGACATAGACCATGTGCTGAGTGCCTCACTAAGATAGTGATAGGGCTGGGTCCACAGGTTAGCTGGTGAAGCACGAACCCAAGCCAGTAGTTCGTTGTTACCGTTGTTTAGACAATAAATCAGAGTTGTACCATCTACAGCCGTGCTGGATCATTTGTGCATCAGAACACCCAATACGACATGATACCAGTAGTGGACGCTAACCAGCGATTGTGAGACCTACCTGCACCCTTTCAGAAATCCGTCATCCTGCTCCATGGAAAACATCAGCCCGCCGCAGCCGTTCCGAATCGCTGGTAATCTTGGCGTAAACTGGAAGCTGTTTAAACAGCACTTCCAGCTTTTCCTAGAAGCCACAGACAGGGAGAATGCATCAGACACCAGGAAGATCGCTCTCCTCCTCTCCACGGTGGGGCAACACGCCATCCACATCTATAACTCCATGGCATTCGCGGAAGGCGAGGACAAAACAAAATATAAGACGGTGCTTCTGAAGTTCGAGGTACACTTCAGCGTGGAAGTCAATGAGAGCTTCGAGAGGTACCTATTCCAGCAGTACCTGCAGGGTAAGGATGAGCTTTTCCAATCTTACTTGACACACTTCCGTATCCTTGCGCAGTCCTGCGGCTTTGAGGCCACCTCCATGATACGGGATCAGATAGTTTTTGGGGTCATCTTGGACACCCTACACCAGCAGCTCCTTAAAATAAAGCGCCTCACCCTAGCGACTGCCATCGAGACCTGCGTCCTCCATGAGAACGCGACCAGCCGGTACTCCCAAATCCAGGTGGCCAAAACGGCACGGCACGGGTCCTACGAGGTGGAGCGGGTCCAGTTGATCGAGTACGTCCCGGCCCGTGGCCCGGACAAGGGCGGCCATTTTGCGCGCTTTCCGAGGCCTCCCGCGCTTGTACCCGCCAAAAGTGGGCACGTTGACGCAGAGGGACGTGATGCGCAGGCGCACTCTATGCAGGACCGCACAGCGCATGCGCGGTGGCGCAACGAACGCCATGACGTCACGACGTGTGGCAACTGTGGCTCCGCCCACATAAAGCGGCAATGTCCGGCCAAAGCGCGACAATACCTCCGCTGTGGCAGGATGGGCCACTATGCTGCCTGCTGTTGAGCAGCTCAACCTGCCAACTCCCAACAATTCCGCCAGCCTCACACGATGTATGGGCGATCCAGCCCCCCTACACTGAGTCACATCCAGATAGTATGCAGACCAGCGATACCAAAGACAGGGAGCCCTTCCGCGTTGCGGTAATCCACAAGAACCGGACGTCCCCAAGTCGGAACCACCAGCCGCTGCCAGTGCACCAGTGCACATCATTGATCCGGGCGATGAGTGATGTGCCGCCCTAACGGTCAACCCAAATTCGTCGCCTACCTGAGAGACTTGAATTATGAGCCTGTTAGCACATTGGACTCACTGAATTGTTTTACAGTACTGTTAACGAGTTTTTTTTTTCTTATCGTTCATTGTTCCAGAGTTTTCTCTCGTCGTTTGTTGATTGCATTTATTCTGTTATTGGTACAACCTCGTTGTTCTGTTGCACCTGACACCTTCCTCATGTACATGTTGTAAATATTGCACACACATACTCAGATGCACTCAGTACACATTTCTATTTATTATCATGTAGGCACATATCCTTTGTGAAAAGGGGGGATGTCATGATATCCAGATCAGCATATCATGGTGCAATCACACACACACTGATGGACAGGCAGTTGGACCAACCAGCACACACATAACATCGCAGCCAATCACCAGTGAGAGCACACGCACTAAAAAACAGGGAACACCACTGTTCCCGCTCATTCTACCAGGAGATAGCTCAGAGCACAGAGCTCACAGCGTGCCACTCAGACATAGACCATGTGCTGAGTGCCTCACTACGATAGTGATAGGGCTGGGTCCACAGGTTAGCTGGTGAAGCACGAACCCAAGCCAGTAGTTAGTTGCTACCGTTGTTTAGACAATAAAACAAGGTTGTACCATCTACAGCCGTGCTGGATCATTTGTGCATCAGAACACCCAACATGACAAAACCTATAGCAAAGGAACAGGGCATTCATTCCAATGATCTGAAAAATGAATAAATCACCCAGCAATATATTTTGAGTAGACTGTGTAGGGTAATGTCACTAGATTAGTAGTCCAGGTGCCCAAGGGGTCATATTCCACATTAGTATCTGGTGGAATTTACACTCAAATGGCAATTAGAGTCTGCTGTATCCAAAAAGATATAGTTTGGTGAGAACATTGCACCCATTTTGTGAGTTTATAATGGGTGTATCATAGAATCCTAGACGAAGAATCATAGAATCTCTACAGTGCAGGAGGAAGCCAAATGTTCTACTGAGTCTGCACCGATTCTCGAAAGAGCACCCCAACCCAGGCCCACATCTCTGCCCTATACCCGTAACCCCACCTAACATTGGGACATTAAAGGGACAATTAGCAATGAGAATTTTAATAAATATATTTTATTCAAGCAACGTTTTCATTATAACAAACACACCCACCCAACAATACAACCCTAACCCAATCCTATCCTTAAACTACACCTAGCCCGACCCCCCCCGAACTGCTTCCGCCCCCCCCATCCCGCCTAAAGAAAACAAAACCTTAGCAAACCCTTAACCCAACTAAGAAGACAAACCCCTCCCCACCCCCCCCCCACCCCAGCCACTGATGGTAACCAACTCCGTAGGAAAGCAGATAAAAGGCTGCCACCTTGAGTAGAACCTTTCCACCGACCCCATCAAGGTAGACTTAATCTTCTCCAGGTGAAGAAATTTCATCAAATCCACCAACCAAGCTGAAGACTTAGATGACACCGTGGGCCCACTAACAGAACTCACCTCGGGGCATTTAATGAGGAAAAGGCTAAGACGTCTGCCTTCATCCCCATCTACAGCCTCGGAGATTCAGACATTCCAGAGATGACCACCAACAGGCACGGCTCTAATTGAACGCCCAAAATCCCTGATAACCTATCAAAAACTAGAAGTTGACAAACTTAGGACAAAACCAAAACATGTGTGTATGATTTGCCGGCTCCTAGAACATCGCTTACACCTATCCTCCACCCCCGGTAAGAACCCACTCATTTGCGCCCTCGTCAGGTGTGCCATGTCATCACCTTAAACTGGATCAGATTTAACTTTGCACACAAGGATGTGAAGTTGTTCCTATGCAAAGTCTCATTCCACACTCCCCCTTCCAGGACCAAACCCAACTCTTCCTCCCACTTCCTCTCTACCTCCTCCAGCAGAGCCTGCTCCATCACCATCAACTGTCCATAAACCTCCGAGATCTTACACTCCCCTAGTTCACCATGGCCAGGACCCTTTCCATAAGCGAGGGAGATGGTACCAGTGGAAATGAAGGGAGTTCCTTGCATTAAAAAATCACACACCTGCAAGTACCTAAATACATCCCCCTCGAGAGCTGAAACGTCTCCAGTAGCTCGTCTAGGCCGGCGAACCTTCCCTCCAAAAACATATCACTAAACCTCTCCAGTCCTCCCTTCTCCCATGCCTTAAATGATGAGTCCATGCCAGACGGCACAAACCTATACATTTCTACAGATCAGAGCCAGAAGAGACATGGAACCCAGCTTATAATGCTGTCTAAACGGATTCCAAATCCACAAGGTAGCTATTGCTACCAGACTAGAAGAGAATCTAGCCAGGAAAAGGAAGTGGCGCTGTAACCAGAGCCCTCAGACTAGATCTCTTGATTGAAACCTTCTCCCTCCCCCTCAAATAGATCCCGGATCCTTGAACCACTCCCACACCTTATCACTGTTCGCTGCCCAGTAATAACATAACAGATTAGGTAAAGCTAACCCCCCTGACTGCCTGTTCCTCTGCAAAAACATCCTACGTACCTAAGGAGGCTTACCCGCCCAAACAAAAGTAGAAATCAACTTGTTAACCCTGCAAAAAAAGTCTTGGGAAGAAAGACTGGGAGACACTGAGACAAAAACAAAAACCTGTCTGTAACCTGTAACTGTCTGTACCCTTCCCGTGAGGGTCAGAGGGAGGGCATCCCACCTATTCAAGCTGACCTTCACCCTGTCCACCAGACCAGAATAATTGAGTCAATGAAGCATTGCCCAATCATGGGCCACTGGAAAAACGTTGCTGTTACTCAGGTTTAGCTTGTACCCCAAAAAGGAGCCAAGCTTCCTGAGCAGCTCCATTATCTTCCCAACGTGGCGAGTGGATTGGTAACATATAGTATCAGATCGCCTGCATCTAAGGACACCCTATGCTCCGCCCCCCTGTGCTCTAACCCCCTCCACCCAGTGGAGGACCTCAATGCAATGGCCAACTGCTCAATTGCTAATGCAAACAGCAGCGGAGACAACGGGCACCCCTGTGTTGTACCCGTGTTCAGTTGGAAATAACCTGAACTCAGGGCTTAATACGTATACTTGTGGAAGGGGCCCTGTATAAAAAGCTTAATCCATGGCACAAACATGGGCCTGAAGTCAAACCGCCCCAAGATTTCAAAGAGGTATCCCATTCAACCCTGTCAAACGCCTTCTTCACATCCATCAAAATGCTCTCCGAAAAGGGCAACAACACAACATTTAACAACCTGCTGATATTGGCTGACAACTGTCGGCCCGTCACGAATCCAATGTTCTCCTCTGAAACCATCTCTGGTAGACAGAGTTCCAACCTCATTGCCAACACCTTCACCAACAACTTAACATCAGCGTTTAACAATGAGACAAGCTCAGATGACCCACATTCCATGCAATCCCTGTCCTTGTTCAGGAGAAAGGAAATTGCGCCTGCATTAGCGTAGGCGGTAACATCCCCCAAAATATGGAATCATTGAAGATATTGAGCAAAAGCGGGGCCATCTGTCCAGCCAACTGTTTGTAAAATTGAATGGGGAACCCATCCAGTCCTGATGCCTTACCCAGCCCAATCTGCATGTTTAACTTCTGCCTTTTCTCCTGCTCCACCTCAAGGAATGTCAATCCGTCCAAAAATTGTCTCATTGATGAGTCCCCAACTTGAGACTTTGATTCAGGTAACCCACTACAGAAAGCCTCAAACACCTTATTCACCTTCTCTGAGGCAGAAACAACCCCGCCAACCGGGTTCCTGACTTGTACTATCTCCCAGGAAGCTGCTTGCTGTCTCAGCTGGCGAGACAAACGGCGGCTGGCCTTCTCCCCCAAATTCATAGAAAGTCCCCATCGAGCAACGCAACTGGGTCACCGCCTTCCCCGTTGCCAACAACTCAAACTCCATTTGCAACTTCTTTCTGTTTGCCAGTATTTCCGGCATTGGGGCAATCGAATACTGGTAGTCGACCATGAGGATGGAGTCCACCAGCCTCTGTCCCTCCACCTTCTTTGATTTATCACTATGAGCCTTAAACAAGATTATCTCGCCCCTAATGACCTTCAGGGCCTCCCAGAGCATGGACGGCGGGAACACCTCATTCCTGTTAAACCTAACATACTCCCCAATAGCAGAGAATACTCGCTCACAAAATCTCTTACCCGCGAGCAGGCTCCACGCAGGTCTCTGAGAGCGGCCCGGCTCCAACAAGAGATCCACAAAACGGGGAGTATGATCCTATATGATGATCGCAGAGTAACCCGCCCCCTTCACCCCCTGGAGAAGGGACCTACCCATCACAAAGAAATCTATTCAAGAGCAGACCCAGTGGATGTGAGAAAAAAAGGAAAACTACTTATCCCTCGGAAACCTAAACCTCCACACGCCTGCCCCCTCTATCTGTTTTATGAACACCAATAACTCCTTCACCATCCCTGATGGACTCCAGGTCGTGGGTCTCAACCTATCCAGACTCAGATCTAAAACACAATTGAAGTCTCCCCCCCAAAATCAAAATCCTAAGCTCATTACCTTACAAACAATTTAACAAAAAAGCATCCAACATGTTAACAAACCGCTGACATCGCCCCTTCTCCGTTCCCATTACCTAGCTATACCACCAGCAGGATGACCCCCCCCCACACAGGGCAAAGATCATAGTCCACAGTACAGTATATCAATGACCAACTCCCCCTGCCCTGCCCAAACCAAACTTTAATACAGAATGCTCGAGGAAAAGGAAACAATACCCAGTCCCCCTCCCCACCAAAAAATGCATAGCGGTGCAACACATCATCTCCAACCCCACCTCTTACAAACACTCACCAACAGGCCCAAGCACTATCCTAAATCCTCCCCCACATTACAAAGATTCCCTACCAGATACAAGAACATATGAACTTATACATAAGCAAACAGCAAAACCCATCGTCCTCAATCACTTTGGTTCATCCCCAGTCCGTGCTTCATGCCAAATTCCGTTCGCATCTTCCTTGCGATCAAATATAATAGTCTCTGTCCTTGAAAGTTACCCAAAGACGAGCCGGGTACACCACACTAAACCTCACGTTGTTCTTCTACAGCACAGCCATGGCCTTGTTAAACACCACACATCTTCTTGTCAGCTCTGTTCCAAGATCTTGATATATCCTGATGGCATGACCCTCCCATTTACAGTCCTGATGGTCCTTTGCCCATCTCAGGACCTGCTCCTCAACCAGGTAACGTTGGAACTTGGCTATGACCGACCAAGGTAACTTACCCAATCTGAACTTCTGCCTCAATGGTCTATGGGCTGTTCAGCAGCCTGACCCTTAAGTTTTGCCGTCTCCGCCCCTCCAGCAGCACCATTACCCCTGCCTCCAATGGGGCAATCCGATCACTATTGTTGGTGAGCGCTGCCTCCACCTTTTGAATCATTTCCTCATGTACCGCCATTCGCGCCAGTCCAACTTCTATATGGTCGCCCGGATTGGGGCCAAATCCCCCTCCATTGCCTTCTTTAGATCCTCGGTCATGTCCTGTCGCTGCTCCTGAATTCATTTGCCAGGAAGCGGACCAATTTCTCAGTCGTCCATTGAGGGGCCCCAGCAGAAGCCACCGCCGCCGCCATGTTTTCTCCTGCCAGGGGTCTAAGAGCTCCAGACTCCGTTGACGTTCCTTTGCCCAACTTCTGCTTGGAACTGCTTCTGATGGACATTGCAAGAGCGGGGTGATCCTATGCTACCGAACTATTCCGTTTACTCAACAAAAAACTCCCGTACATCGGGTGGAAAGGGCCGAAAACCGAGTGCCCGGTCGGGAGTCACCGTGTGTGCGTCCGACCAGAACATTGCCGCCACCGGAACTAGCAATGACAAATTTAGCAGTGACAGCTCACGCCCACTTACAAATGCATTGAGCTGTCTGTTCAATTTGTCAGTACCATTCTTAAGGCATCCCTGACAGCCGTCTAAACTAGACATTGGGCTCCTTGCATACATCTATAAGAGGCCTAATGCCTCCTCAAGAACCCTGAGGAGAAATTTGGCAAACAGGTTATCAGGAGTTGGCTGCAGCCTGTCCAGCCATCACCAAGAGGTAATTTTGTTTTTGACAAGTTTCAGTAGAGCCAGGAGAGCACCGAGGACCCCCAGTAAAACTCAAGTCAGGAATCAGAGGGAAAGCTCTATCGTCATTGAAGTCATACTTGGCACTAAAGAAGATGGCAGTTTATGACAGAGACACACCGTCTCCGTCACTGCAGGAGTTTCCCCAGGCAGCGTCCTCGACCCTGGATCTTCATCAATGGCCTTCTCTCCATCAGAAATGGGACATTTCAGTGAGGATTGCACAACATTGGACTCAAGACTGGATTCACCTGGTCGCACCCCAGCATGATCACAGCTCTCCAGCTGCTCTGAGCAAAACACTGCTCCTGGGCTTTCCTCAGCATCAAACCTCAATTAGCTCCCAGGGCTTCTCTGAGCCTGTGTTGCCCTTAAAGGGACAATCACCACAGAGACATCCCCCCTTCAGCAGCACAGAGCACTTCAATTACCTGGAGCTAACCCTTCAGCTCCCGATGAGCTTCACTGAGCCCAGCTGCACAGAGCTAACAACGTTCTGCTGCCTCTCCACTCTGGACCAAAACTTGCCTTGTGAGTTTGTTTTCACTCTGAACCCTGGTCCCCCAGTTGTTCTTTCTGCACATGTGCAGTCTGTCCCGTGCCCCTCTGCACTTGTGTCAATGTTGGCCCTCAACTCCATGGAAATGGGCCATGGAATAACAGGAGATACTCTTGCTGTTGGCCCCACTTCACTCTCTGTGCTTGTGCCGGAGTCTTGGGCATGTTGAGAGTTGTAGTTCTTGACTTCCGTCCCAACAACCCATAAACCCTGTAATACTCATTCCCACACAACAGGCTGCCAAATTGTAAGAATTTTGCTATAAACTAACTTCCTTCATTTGTTGATAGTCTTGTGATTGTGGTACTGCAATAGTAATTCATGGGCAGTGAGTTCATAACCTCAGCATCATATCATGTTGTGACATAAATTCAATAAATCTGATAAATTGTGACCTAATACCAGAAAATGACCATGAAAGCTTCTGTTTTGCCATTAACACCCCTCCTGGAGAGAGAATATGCTGCTTCTATCTGGTCTGCCCTACACATGACTAGAGTTCCACCCTGAGGGGGGCATGCATGGGACAGCCGGCATTCTTGAAAGCTGGAATTTTAAAAAACAGGTTGTGGCCATGGGACGCGACTCCCATGATCAGGAATGCTGCAATCGATCGCTCCGTGACCCTCCTGACGACACCCATCTGGGTCGCGACCCTGACTTAGAGAAATCCTGCTCTACACTATCCACAACTCGGCCAATTCTTGTGTCGTCTGCAAATTTCCCAATCGTGCCCCCCACATTCACGTCAAATCGTTAATATATAAAACAAACAGTAAGGATCCCAATACCGAGCCCTGTGGAATACTCTTGAAACAACTTTGCCATTCCTCAGGGCATCCATAACCCTTTGTTTCCTGTTACTAAGCCAACTTTGTATTCAGTTTGCCACATTGCTCTGTATCCCATGGGATTTTGCATTTTAGACCAATCTGCCATGTGGGACCTTGTCAAACAACGTGCTAAAATCCATGTACACAACATCCACTGCACTACTTTCATCAACCCTTCTTGTCACTTCCTCAAAGAATTCATTCAAATTTGTGAGGCACGACCTTCCTTTAATAAATCCCTGACTATCCATACCATTCTACATGACAGTCAATCCTATCTCTCAGGATTGATTCTACTAATTTTCCCACAACTAACCTAAGACTAACTGGCCTATAATTGTTTAGCATTCCCTTCGATCCTTTTTTAAATAATGGAACTATGTTTACATTTCTCCAATCCTCCGGTACCTTCCCTGTATCTAGTGAGAATTGGAAAATCATCCTCACAGCATCTGCTATCTCCTTCCTGACCTCCTTTAGCAGCCTCGGAAACAATCCATCTGGCCCTGGTGACTTATCAACTTTTAAGGATTCCAACCTTTTAAGTACTTCCTCTCTCTTTATGATTATCCTGTCCAATAGCTCACAGTGTTCCTTTTACTATATCTGCATCATCCCTTTCCTTTGTAAATACGGAGACAAAATATTGATTTAAAACCCTTCTCACAACCTCTGCATCTACACAAAAGTTCCCTTCTTCATATCTGTTAGGTCCCACTTTTTCCTGAACTAACCCTTTACCATTAATATATTGGTAAAACCTCTTTGAGTTTTCTGTAACTTTACTTGCTAATCTTTTTTTATGCCCTCTGATTTCCTTATTTATTTTTACTTTGTCCCTGCACTTCCTTGTCTGGGCTATCTGCAGTGCTTAGTTCGTTGTGCCTATCATACACTTTCTTTTTCTGTTTGAGCTTCCCCTCTATTCCTCTAGACAACCAGGGGGGTCGAGATTTTGCAGAACCACTCTTATTCTTGGAGAGGACATGTCTACTTTGTACATTTAGGATCTCGCTTTGTCGTGTTTGCCACTGAATTTCCACTGTATCTAATATTTCACACACCTCCTTTAGCTAGAATATTTGCTTTATCCCTCTCCGTAGTGAAGATGGAGACAAAGTACTCATTGAGAACCCTGCCCACATCTTCTGAATCAACCCACAAATGACCATGCACATCTCTGATAGGCCTTACCTTTGCCTTCGTTATTATCTTGCTCTTAAAACTCTTAGGATTTTCTTTTTACCAGTACATTTTCTTATCCTCTCTTTGCTTTCCAAATTTCCATTTTAATTTTACCCCTGTATTTTCTATACCCTTCTGGGCTTTCTACAGTATCAAGCCTTTTGTGACTGTCATAGGCTTCTTTTTCTGTTTTATCTGGCCTGTGTTCTTCTGGATAACCAGGGCTCTAGATTTGGCAATACCGCCCTTTTTCTTTATGGGGACATGTCTACATTGTGCCTGTAGAATCTTCCTCAGGATTCTCCGACCCCACGCCGGGTCGGAGAATCACCAGTGGGCCACGTGAATCGCACCACGCTGCCCCGACGCCGGCACGTGATTCTCCGCAGTGCAGAGAATTGGCGCCATTGGTGCCGGCATGGTGGGCGCAGCGCCGGCCGCTCTACGCAGCCGGCCCACCGATTCTCCGGCCCGTATGGGCCGAGCGGCTGTAAGAAACAAGCCGAGTCCCGCCGTTCTAACCAGCTCTGGGCCGGCGGGACCTCAGCGTGTGAGGGTCGGGTGGAGGCCTTTGTGGGGGGGGGGGGAGGGGGGTCCGACCCCGGGGAGGCCTCCGATGTGGTCTGGCTCACAATCGGGGCCCACCGATCGGCGGGCCGGCCTCTGTGGCTGGGGGCCTCCTTTCCTACACGCTGGCCCCTGTAATCCTGCGCCATGTTGCGTCGGGGCCGGCACGTTGAAGGAGGCCACTGCACATGTGCATGTTGGCGCCGGTGCCACTGCGCATGTCCTCATTGGCGCCGGCGCAACTGCGCATGCGCGGATCACACGGCACCCAGTTCGCACCGGGATTTGCAGCTGGAGCGGCGCGAACCGCTCCAGCACCGTGCTGACCCTCTGGAGGGGCCAGAATTAGTTGTGGGAGCAGCCCATTCACGTCGCCGTAAAATGCAACGGCGTTTACGACGGCGTGGACACTCTGCCGCGGGATTGAAGAATCCCGCCCCTTGTCTTTGAATGCTTCCCACTGATTTGACACAGTTTTTCTTCTAATAGCTGGATCCAGTCCACTCTTACCGGCTTATTTCTTAGCTTTGTAAAATTTGTCTTCCCCAATTTAGAAAAGTTACTACTGTTCTATCGTTGTCCTTTTCCATAATGATGCTAAATATAATTATATTATGGTCACTATCTCCAAAATGGTTCCCCACTGCTACTTACTCTACTAATCCAGTTTCATCTCCTAAAACTAAGGGTGTGATTCAGCTGCCTCGTCGTACCCGACTTGATGTTGGGACTAGGCCGTTGATTGTCACAAGAGGCCTCTAGCGAGATTCGTGACACTCAAAACGCCTCATGAGATTTAACAAAATCCCATGAGATGTTGCGATTTGGATCATGTCCTCATTGGTCATAATCCAGATCTACATATTTAAATGAACGTCAGGCTCCTGGGAGACCTCACCAGGGTGTCATTTAGTGCTGGTTCCCACAAACATGGACCAGTTATAATCGCACCTGGGGGGGTCTCCCTGGCCATTAGAGACTCCCAGCTGGTCAGGGGCAGGACAGGGTGGCACCCTGGCAATCCTGTTGACACAGGTCATCTTGTCTTTGCCATCCTGGAACCCTGTCAATGCCACCCGGGCATCCTGACAAGGGTGGTGCCATGATGGTAGTGCCAGGTTGGCACTTCCATGGATCTGGCCCGGCGTGGGGGGGGGGGGTTTACCATGAGGAGGGTGAGGGGGTGTTCCCGGGGGCTTCTCCGAGGTTTGGGGAGGGCGGACAAAAATGGGGCGGCTGCAAGGGTGGGGTGAAAGATTGGGGAAACCTTCCAATCGATCTGCGAGGAGCCTTTCCTGCTGGGCTCGCCAGCACTAACTGACTCAAGTGCGGCCGTGACAAAGAGAAACGCCCCGAGGCCAAAGAAAAGTGGGGTGTATCTCGGCTCTGCACCCATGGAGAATGATGAATATGCCCAAAATCAGACATAGATTTTTTCCGGTTGAATCGCGCCCCAAATCGAGATTTGCAATCCCTCTCGTTACATGCTGGCTAAAAGGGTTCTCTTGAATGCAGTTTAAGAATTTTGCACCCTCTGTGCCCTTCACACTGTTCGTATCGCAATTGATATTAGGATTGTTGAAATCCCCAATGATTACTGCCCTGTTGTATTTGCACATAGAATCTGTCTTCATATTTGCTCTTCTAACTCCCTTCCACTATTTGAGGGTCTGTAGCACAGTCCTAACAGTGTGGCTTCCCCTTTTTTATTTCTGAGCTCAACCCCTTGACCTCAGTTGATGCTTCGCTTAGTATATCATCCCTTCTCACAACTGCAATTGATTCTTTAACCAATAATGCCACAGCCTCACCTTTTGTATCCACTCTCTATCCTGCCTGAAAACTCTATATCCAGGGATCTTGAGCTGCCCCTCCTTAAACCCAGGCCATTAGAGACTCCCAGGTGGTTGGGGACAGGGTAGGGTGGCACCCTGGCATTTCCACTGGCACCCGGGCATCTTGGCACTGCCAGCCTGGCACCCTGGCAGTGCCACTTGGGCACCCAGATTCCAGGTTGGCATATCCAGGGATCAGGCCCAGTCTAGAGGGGGCCTTACCATGTGGAGGGGGGTGAGAGGGTGTTACAAGGTGCCTCCCCGAGGTTGGGGGAAGGAGGGGTCGAACATATGTGGGCTGAAAGGATGAGGGGGGGAACATACGTGCAGTCTATCAGCACCTGGGCGACACGATGGTACAGTGGTTAGCACTGATGCATCACGCTCCAGGGACCAGGGTTCAATTCCAGCCTCGGGTCATTGTCCGTGTGGAGTTTACACATTCTCCCCATGTCTGCGTGGGTTTCACCTCCACAACCCAAAGATTAGGTTAGGTGGATTGGCCACACTAAATTGCCCCTTAATTGAGAACTAAAATTATTGGGTACTCTAAATTTATAACGAGAAGGACTGTTACCAGACCATATCCACATGTTCTCAGTACATTCACAACAGTCATTTAGACAAATTATGTGGATTAATCAAGGAAAGCCAGCACAGATTGGAGAATTCATTACAAGAGTAGGGAGATAATGCTTCAGTTTTTCAGGGCATTGGAGAGACTGCATCTGGAGTACTGTGTACAGTATTGGTCTCCTTTCTTAAGGATGGATGTAAATATGTTGGAAGCAGGAGAATAAGCCCAAATTTCTCCAATCTTTCCTTGTTTCTAAAATTCCTCATTCCTGGTATCATTCCAGTAACTCTCCTCTGCACTGTCTTTAACATCCTTCCTTAAATAAGTTGCCTAGAGCTGAACATAATACTCCAAATGTGGTCTGACCAATGATTTGTAGAGGCATAGCATCACTTCCTTGCTTTTATTCTCTATGCCTCTATTTATAAACCCAAGGAACCAATAAGCAGAATGATGGAAGAGGCAGATAATCCTAACAAGGGCACTCTGGCAGACATCATCAAGACGTGTGACACATCTAGGACACTCTCCTGATGAAGCGGACCTGTGCAGTCACTTCAGAAAAGATTGGGACCATAGATTGTAATTAAACTGATTTGCAAAAATGTTGTTGCATTACGATCCTAGCTACTGGCACAAAGTTGCATCTAACCCTTGGCAAGAGGAAGGAACCTGAAGAAGAATACTAAAATATAACAACAACAGCCTTGTGATTGATGCTGGAAATTAACATACTTATTATGGTGCCAAGGTGATTAAACTGCACTCATGTGAAATGTGTTTGAAGTTTTCCACCAGTAACAGAGAGCAGATAAGATTTATTTTGCTTTTGCCAGGTTGAGTTTTCTCAGCCATTTATTTTTGTACATCTTAACCTTTTGTAGTTGAAACAAGATTTATCAGGTTGAATCGATTACACACAACTGGTTTGGTGAATAATATATGAATTATTTTTCTTCTCCATGTTTTGCTACCGGACCAGCTTTGGGACCTGCAACTGTAAATGTCAGGCGTGTTCTTACGGGAATTGCAGATTAGTTTGTTATAGATAGAGATTTTGTAGTTGTGTGTACGTTTAAACTTGTCGGTGCATGCCTCCAAAAATGAACAATTTCAGTGTTAGGTCTTATTGACTGTGTTATCAAGCCCAATTTGGCAGCAGCTCCCTGTTTTCTCAATGAGATATTCCTATTGCAATGGTTTTGTTGACACGTTGATTGTTCTATATATAAAATGTATTAGATTACACATACCTTCTGGATTCTATTTCCTCCCAGTACTGAAATGTGCTCTGCCTGCAAAGCAGTACATTAATGTTTGCTTGCTCACTATTTCATGACCTTATGGAGGACACTAAGGCCTTGATATTAACAGAAAGGATTTGGGGGTGGGGGGAGCTTGACAACAGCCAAAATAACCTGGTGAGTCAAGGGACATAGGACAGGGATTCTGCCGATTTTAACAGAAGGACCTCATTCTCATTTTTCTCCTGTTTCCTCGTCGGCAGCCAGCCACATCGACAAGATGGCTGCTGGCCAGTAAGTGGTGGGAGGCTGCTTTTCGGGACCCACGGGATAGTCCTTGGCAATTACATGGGTGCAAAGTTGGCCGCAGAGAGTGAGAGAATAGGACCTGTATGGAGGGGATATGGGGTATCCCTGATCACGACAGGGAGAGATAGAGAGGGAGGTTAGAATCAGTAGAGGGAACAGGGGAGATCAAAGCTTGCCTGAGGGGCTGGGAGAGCACGTTCCCATCTGTTGATGGGAGAGAGAGGGGCAGGGGGCATTCATAAGGAAGCAATGAAGTTCATGTCTTGGTGTTGCTGGGAATTGAAGTTAATGCCCTAGATTTAAAAATGAATGGAGTTGATGTATTTTCAATTGAAAATGTTTGCGCAGAGTTTAATGCTCTCCCTCGTGTCAAGTTTGGAGGTGGGAGAGGTATGTAATCAAGTGGGAGGGTGGTGGGTGGGCAATCCCATCTCTTCCCGAATTAAGCCTATGATGGGAAGGTTCGTGGATGCCGGTTGAGGTTCTTAACATAAAGTCTTCATCCTACTGCCACTGGTACTCACCCACCCACAGGCGGGGGACTCGCCATGCAGGAGGCCCAAAGAGCAAACCCTGTCGGGTTGCTTGAGAGTTTCCACATGGTTCGTCCCAAAGACACTCAGTGCCTGATTGAGAGATCCGGCATGGGGTAGGGGTGTCACCCAGTGAGAGCCACATCCCTGAAGCTTGCTGCCGACTGTCCGTCACCCTCCCTCCCTGGTGGCCCTCCCCTCACAATTCCCCTCCCACCATCACTCACCTGTGGCTTGGGTCTCTCAGTGATCCTCAGCCTCAGGTAGGTGCATTTCCAGCAGCCGCCACTGCCTTGGCTGGCGGCGTTTGGCGGGCAGGACTTCGGCCCCCCAGGGTCCTTGATCGCAGGGAAGGCCTGCCACTGCCCACCTACGTTCCTGGTTGGTATTTAATGTAGCAAACTTCCCCAAAAAGAGGTTGGAGAGCCGGCAAGCAAGATCGCCCCCAAATTAAATTCTGCCCTTTCCCTATGTCTTTGTGCCGTGGGCTTTCAACCCTGAATCCTGCCTGCGAGGACAGGCTGGTAACTTTGGCCACCTCTGTGGCTGTTGCTGCTATTACACCTTGTCCAGTTGGAAGGAAATGCCAACTGTGACCCACTTCTTTCTGATTTTTTGAATTTTGTGTTGGTACAGAATTCACCAGCAATGTGCTATAGTCTGTTTAACAACTGCAACTGTCCAACTGGATGAGTGAGCATTTGGGAGTCAGCCAAGATGGTATTTAATTTACACTTGGATTCTGATTCTCCTTCACCAACTTCTCTGAATGGGCTAACTCATGATGGCAGACAGTTCACAGCCAGTCTCCACTTTTCAATCAAGGTAATAACCAAATCTACTCTCCTCCAACGTCCATGTCAGGGTCGGTTGGCTCAGTGGCTAGAGAATGGTTCAGTGTCATGCTCAATACAGGCATTTGTGGAATTCACGAATCTCATTGTTTAAGGATGGGTCAACAGCTAAAGACTACCGAGTTTCCAGACTGCCTGACTCCAAATTACATACTGGAGCAAAGGGAAGATCGAAACTCAATGGTCACTATCAACTTCCCATTGTACACTGACATTCTCCCCCAAACAAACTAGGTGTGGAGATGCCGGTGTGTGGTAAACCACTGTATTGTATTGTACTGTTGTACTGTTACAGGCCTGGGTTTGTCCCTGCTGGGTCCGAACCACTGTAGTATATAATCGGTGTATTGTGGTAAACTGCCACTGTATTATATGTAATGTGGTAAACTACTGCCTGCTGGCTCCGCCTCTCCCCGGGCTTGGTATAAAGGTGGCTAGTCTCCGCCGCTGCCTCAGTGCGGGATCTGAGGCCAGGAGGCTTTCTGTTTAGTTTATTAAAGCCTCAGTCACGTTCACTACTTGTCTGGTGTTCATTGATGGGCCATCAATTTAATAAACTAAACATCTAAGATGAATTCATCACTCAAGCCTGATCGCCTGGAGCTGGACCCACAGGCAGCCGACGCCGCTGCAACATTCGAGCACTGGCTAAGCTGCTTCGAAGCGTACATCGGATCCTTCACCGAAGACTTCACCGACCTCCAAAAGAAGCAGATCCTCCACGCACGGGTGAGCCCGCAAGTCTTTCTTCTCATCAGGGACGCCCCCTCGTATACGGAGGTGGGCCACATTCCCGTACTCAGATAATGTCACCATCTGCGGCCATGACCAGCAGGACCATGACGAAAATCTCCGGCACTTCCTCCACACCGCTAAACTCCTGAACCTCACCTATAATAAGAAAAAATGCGTTTTCCGCTCAGCCCGCCTAGCCATCCTTGGCTACGTTGTGGAAAACGGTGTCCTAGGGCCCGACCCCAACCACATGCACCTCCTCCTGGAACTCCCCCTCCCCCACTGCCCCAAGGCCCTGAAGAGAGGCCTGGGGTTCATCTCTTACTATGCCCAGTGGGTCCCCAATTATGCGGACAAGGCCCGTCCACTTATTAAATCCACCCTTTTTCCCCTGACGGCTGAGGCCCGCCTGGCCTTCAACCTCATCAAGGCAGATATTGCCAAAGCCGCGTGTAGCTGTGGAAGAGTCCATTCCGTTCCAGGTGGAGAGCGATGCGTCGGACTTTGCCCTGGCCGCTACACTCAACCAGGCAGGCAGGCCCGTGGCTTTCTTCTCCTGTACCCTCCATGCCTCCGAGATTCGACACTCCTCCGTCGAAAAGGATGCCCAAGCCATTGTAGAAGCTGTGCGACATTGGAGGCCCGCAGGCAATTCACTCTCCTCACTGACCAACGATCGGTTGCCTTTATGTTTAATAATACACAGCGGGGCAAAATCAAGAATGACAAGATCCTGAGGTGGAGGATCGAGCTCTCCACCTACAACTACGATATCTTGTATTGACTGGGAAGCTCAATTAGCCCCCAGATGCCCTATCCTGCGGTACATCTGCCAGCGCACAAGTAGACCGACTCTGGGCCCTCTACAACGACCTCTGTCACCCGGGGGTCACCCGTTTTTTCCACTTTATCAAGGCTCGCAACCTGGTTGCTGGGGAACCTGCAGGTGCCAAATCCCGAAGGGAGACTGTGTCCTGTCGCCTGTCACGATGTGCCACGTAGGTATACTGTAGATTTGCATGGAGGAGCAGGACCTTCTCGACGAGGGGGTCGGTTTACGGCTCCTCGCATGCTTCCTGAGGAGGACGGGCCCTGGGAATGCCAGCCAGGACGGGAGCGAGACCCCGGAGGTGGATTTCCTGGGGAAAGCAAACATACGCTCGTGAGGAGTCGTGAGGTGGCAGTGCACAGGAGCGACCGGATGGAGTGGAGCGCGTCGGACAGGACCTCCTGCCAACGGGAGACTGGGAGACTTCTAGACCATAGGGCCAGGAGGGCGGCCTTCCAGATCGTCGCGTTCTCCCTCTCCACCTGTCCGTTTCCCCGGGGATTGTAGCTGGTCGTTCTGCTGGAGGCGAGGCCCTTGCTGAGCAGGAACTGACGCAACTCGTCGCTCATGAAGGAGGAACCCTGATCGCTATGAATGTAAGTGGGGAAACCGGACAAGGTGAAGACACTGCTCAGGGCCTTGATGGCTGTGGCAGAGGTCATGTCTGGGCTTGGGATGGCGAAAGGGAACCGGGAGTACTCGTCAAGGATGTTGAGGAAGTACACGTTATGGTCAGTGGAGGGGAGGGGCCCTTTGAAATCAATGCTGAGGCGTTCAAAGGGGCGTGAGGCCTTTACCAGGCATGCTCTGTCTGGCCGATAGAAGTGCGGTTTGCACTCCGCACAGACCTGGCAGTCACTGGTCATGGTCCTGACCTCCTCGATGGAGTAAGGCAGGTTGCGGGCCTTGATATAATGGAAAAGCTGGGTGACCCCCGGGTGACAGAGGTCATTGTGGGAGGGCCCGCAGTCGGTCTACTTGTGCGTTGGCACAAGTACCGTGAGAAAGGGCATCTGGGGGCTCATTAGGCTTCCCAGGACGATACTGGATATCGTAGTTGTAGGTGGAGAGTTCGATCCTCCACCTCAATATCTTATAGTTCTTGATCTTGCCCCGCTGTGTGTCACTGAACATGAAGGCAACCGACCGTCGGTCAGTGAGGAGAATGAATCGCCTGCCGGCCAGGTAATGCCTCCAATGTCGCACAGCTTCCACTATGGCTTGGGCTTCCTTTTCGACGGCGGAGTGTCGATTTACGGAGCTCTGGAAGGTACGGGAGAAGAAAGCCACGGGCCTGCCTGCCTGATTGAGGGTAGCTGCCAGGGCAAAGTCAGAGGCAGTGTGGGTGGATGGAGGGAGGGGCAGTGTGTGGGGGGGTGGAGGGAGGGACGGGCAGTGTGTGTGTGGGGGTGGAGGGAGGGAGTGGCAGTGTGTGTGGGGGTGGAGGGAGGGAGGGGCAGTGTGTGTGTGGGGGTGGATGGAGGGAGGGGCAGTGTGTGTGGGGGTGGAGGGAGGGAGTGGCAGTGTGTGTGGGGGTGGAGGGAGGGAGGGGCAGTGTGTGTGTGGGGGTGGATGGAGGGAGGGGCAGTGTGTGTGGGGGTGGAGGGAGGGAGTGGCAGTGTGTGTGGGGGTGGAGGGAGGGAGGGGCAGTGTGTGTGTGTGGGGTGGAGGGAGGGACGGGCAGTGTCTGTGGGGGGTGGAGGGAGGGGCAGGCAGTGTGTGTGTGGGGGTGTAGGGAGGGAGGGGCAGTGTGTGTGTGTGGGTGGAGTGAGGGAGGGGCAGTGTGTGTGTGTGTGTGTGGGTGGAGGGAGTGGCAGTGTGTGTGGGGGTGGAGGGAGGGACGGGCAGTGTCTGTGGGGGGTGGAGGGAGGGAGGGGCAGTGTGTGTGTGTGGGTGGAGGGAGGGAGGGGCAGTGTGTGTGTGTGTGGGTGGAGGGAGTGGCAGTGTGTATGTGGGGGTGGAGGGAGGGAGTGGCAGTGTGTGTGTGTGTGTGTGTGGGTGGAGGGAGGGAGGGGCAGTGTGTGTGTGTGTGTCGGGGAGGGGAGGGGCAGCGTGTGTGGGTGGGTGGCAGTGTGTGTGTGTGGGTGGAGTGAGGGAGGGGCAGTGTGTGTGTGTGTGTGTGGGTGGAGGGAGTGGCAGTGTGTGTGGGGGTGGAGGGAGGGACGGGCAGTGTCTGTGGGGGGTGGAGGGAGGGAGGGGCAGTGTGTGTGTGTGGGTGGAGGGAGGGAGGGGCAGTGTGTGTGTGTGTGTGTGTGTGTGGGTGGAGGGAGTGGCAGTGTGTATGTGGGGGTGGAGGGAGGGAGTGGCAGTGTGTGTGTGTGTGGGTGGAGGGAGGGAGGGGCAGTGTGTGTGTGTGTGTCGGGGAGGGGAGGGGCAGCGTGTGTGGGTGGGTGGCAGTGTGTGTGTGTGGGGGAGGGGAGGGGCAGTCTGTGTGGGGGGAGAGGGGCAGTGTGTGTGTGTGGGGAGGGGAGGGGCAACGTGTGTGTGTGTCTGTGTGTGTGTGTGTGTGGGTGGCAGTGTTTGTGTGTGGGAGGGAGGGGCAGTCTGTGTAAGGGGAGGGAGGGGCAGTATGTGTGGGTGTCTGTGTGTGGGTGGGTGGCAGTGTTTGTGTGTGGGGAGGAGGGGCAGCGTGTGTGTGGGAGGGGAGGGGAGAGGCAGCGTGTACGTGTGTGTGGGTGGCAGTGTTTGTGTGTGGGGGGGAGGGGAGGGAGGGAGGGGCAGTCTGTGTGGGGGAGGGGCAATGTGTGTGTGGGGGAGGAGGGGCAGTGTGTGTGGGGAGGGGAGGGAGGGGCAGTCTGTGTGGGGGAGGGAGGGGCAGCGTGTGCGTGCGTCTGTGTGTGTGTGTGGGTGGCAGTGTTTGTGTGTGGGGGAGGTAGGGGCAGTCTGTGTGGGGGAGGGAGGGGCAGTGTGTGTGGGGGAGGGAGGGAGGGGCAGTGCGTGTGGGGGAGGGAGGAAGGGGCAGTGTGTGTGTGGGGGGGAGGAGGGGGAGGGAGGGGCAGTGTGTGTGGGGGAGGGAGGGAGGGGCAGTGTGTGGGGGAGGGAGGGGCTGTGTGTGTGGGGGGAGTGAGGGAGGGGCAGTGTGTGTGTGGGGGAGGGAGGGAGGGGCAGTGTGTGTGGGGGAGGGGAGGGAGGGGCAGTGTGTGTGGGGGAGGGGAGGGAGGGAGGGGCAGTGTGTGTGGGGGAGTGAGGGAGGGGCAGTGTGTGTGTGGGGGAGGGAGGGGCTGTGTGTGTGTGGGGGGGAGGGAGGGGCAGTGTGTGTGGGGGTGGAGGGAGGGAGGGGCAGTGTGTGTGGGGGAGTGAGGGAGGGGCAGTGTGTGTGTGGGGGAGGGAGGGGCTGTGTGTGTGTGGGGGGAGGGAGGGAGGGGCAATGTGTGTGTGGGGGGAGGAGGGGCAGTGTGTGTGGGGGTGGAGGGAGGGAGGGGCAGTGTGTGTGTGGGGGTGGAGGGAGGGACGGGCAGTGTCTGTGGGGGGTGGAGGGAAAGGCAGTGTGTGTGGGGGTGGAGGGAGGGACGGGCAGTGTCTGTGGGGGGTGGAGGGAGGGACAGGCAGTTTGTGTGTGGGGGTGGAGGGAGGGACGGGCAGTGTCTGTGGGGGGTGGAGGGAGGGACAGGCAGTGTGTGTGTGGGGGTGGAGGGAGGGAGGGACAGTGTGTGTGTGTGGGTGGAGGGAGGGATGGGCAGTGTGTGTGTGTATGTGTGGGTGGAGGGAGTGGCAGTGTGTGTGGGGGTGGAGGGAGGGACGGGCAGTGTCTGTGGGGGTGGAGGGAGGGACGGGCAGTGTCTGTGGGGGGTGGAGGGAGGGACAGGCAGTGTGTGTGTGGGGGTGGAGGGAGGGACGGGCAGTGTCTGTGGGGGGTGGAGGGAGGGACAGGCAGTGTGTGTGTGGGGGTGGAGGGAGGGAGGGACAGTGTGTGTGTGTGGGTGGAGGGAGGGATGGGCAGTGTGTGTGTGTATGTGTGGGTGGAGGGAGTGGCAGTGTGTGTGGGGGTGGAGGGAGGGACGGGCAGTGTCTGTGGGGGTGGAGGGAGGGGCAGTTTGTGTGGGGTTGGAGGGAGGAAGGGGCAGTGTGTGTGTGGGGGTGGAGGGAGGGACGGGCAGTGTCTGTGGGGGTTGGAGGGAGGGGCAGTGTGTGTGGGGGTGGAGGGAGGGAGGGGCAGTGTGTGTGTGTGTGTGTGTGTGGGTGGAGGGAGTGGCAGTGTCTGTGGGGATGGAGGGAGGGAGGGGCAGTGTGTGTGTGTGGGTGGAGGGAGGGAGGGGCAGTGTGTGTGTGTGGGGGAGGGGAGGGGCAGCGTGTATGGGTAGGTGGCAGTGTGTGTGTGGGGGAGGGGAGGGGCAGTCTGTGTGGGGGGAGAGGGGCAGTCTGTGTGGGGGTGGAAGGGGCAGTGTGTGTGATTGGGGAGGGGAGGGGCAACGTGTGCGTGTGTCTGTGTGTGTGTGTGTGGGTGGCAGTGTTTGTGTGTGGGGGAGGGAGGGGCAGTCTGTGTGGGGTGAGGGAGGGGCAGTATGTGTGGGTGTCTGTGTGTGGGTGGGTGGCAGTGTTTGTGTGTGGGGAGGAGGGGCAGCGTGTGTTTGTGGGGGAGGGGAGGGGCAGCGTGTGTGTGTGTGTGGGTGGCAGTGTTTGTGTGTGGGGGGAGGGAGGGGCAGTGTGTGTGTGGGGGGGAGGGGAGGGAGGGGCAGTCTGTGTGGGGGGGAGGGGCAATGTGTGTGTGGGACGAGGGGCAGTGTATGTGGGGGAGGGGAGGGAGGGAGGGGCAGTGTGTGTGCGGGAGGGAGGGGCAGTCTGTGTGGGGGGAGGGAGGGGCAGCGTGTGCGTGTGTCTGTGTGTGTGTATGGGTGGCAGTGTTTGTGTGTGGGGGAGGAAGGGAGGGGCAGTGTGTGTGGGGGGAGGGAGGGAGGGGCAGTGTGTGTGGGGGAGGGAGGGAGGGGCAGTGTGTGTGGGGGAGGAGGGGGAGGGAGGGGCAGTGTGTGTGGGGGAGGGAGGGGCAGTGTGTGTGTGGGGGAGGGGGGGCTGTGTGTGTGGGGGAGTGAGGGAGGGGCAGTGTGTGTGGGGGGGAGGGAGGGAGGGGCAGTGTGTGTGGGGGAGGGGAGGGAGGGGCAGTGTGTGGGGGGGAGGGAGGGATGGGCAGTGTGTGTGTGGGGGAGGGAGGGGCTGTGTGTGTGGGGGGGGAGGGAGGGAGGGGCAGTGTGTGTGTGGGGAGGAGGAGGGGCTGTGTGTGTGTGTGGGGGAGGAGGGGCAGTGTGTGTGGGGGTGGGGAGGGAGAGAGGGGCAGTGTGTGTGGGGGTGGGGAGGGAGAGAGGGCAGTGTGTGTGGGGCAGGGAGGGAGGGGCAGTGTGTGTGTGGGGGAAGGGAGTGGCTGTGTGTGTGGGGGGGAGGAGAGGCAGTGTGTGTGTGTGGGGGAGGAGGGGCAGTGTGTGTGGGGGAGGGAGGGAGAGGCAGTGTGTGTGTGGGGGAGGAGGGGCAGTGTGTGTGTGTGGGGGGGAGGAGGGGCAGTGTGTGTGTGTGTGGGGGAGGAGGGGCAGTGTGTGTGTGGGGGGGAGGCGGGGCAGTGTGTGTGTGTGGGGGAGGAGGGGCAGTGTGTGTGTGTGGGGAGGAGGGGCAATGTGTTTGTGTGGGGGAGGAGGGGCATGTGTGTGGGGGAGGGAGGAAGGGCAGTGTGTGGTGGCGGGGAGGGAGGGAGGGGCAGTGAGTGTGGGGGAGGGAGGGGCAGTGTGTGTGGGGGAGGGAGGGAGGGGCAGTGTGTGTGTGGGGGGAGGAGGGGCAGTGTGTGTGTGGGGGAGGAGGGGCAGTGTGTGGGGGAGGGGAGGGAGGGAGGGGCAGTGTGTGTGGGGGAGCGAGGGGCAGTCTGTGTGGGGGGACGTGCGCATGAAGCTGAATGTGTGTTGTGTTAATTTGGAGTAAATGTGTGCAAATAAATAACCTTTATTTTAAACTTACAAAAGTTTGCTATTAAATTATTAGATTGGAATACAGATACCAGGGTGACCTGTCAAGACCCCTCAAGATCTTGGCCTGAATTCCCCGCCGTTGAGATTCTCCGTTTTGCGGGCAGCGGGAGCTTCCTGGAGGGGTAGGGCTGCCCCACAATGGGAAACCTCATTGACCAGCCGGCGAAACGGAGAATCCCGATGCCGTGCCACACTAGACATCTGGGGCGAAATTCTCCCGAAGCGGCGCCCAAAACGCCGACTGGCGCCCAAAAGGGCGCAAATCATTCGGGCATCGCGCCGCCCCAAAGGTGCGGAATGCTCCGCATCTTTGGGGGCCGAGCCCCAACCTTGAGGGGCTAGGTCGGCGCCGGAGGAATTCTGCCCCGCCAGCTGGCGGAAAAGGCCTTTGTTGCCCCGCCAGCTGGCGCGGAAATGACATCTCCGGCGGCGCATGCGTGGGAGCGTTAGCGGCCGCTGACAGCTTCCCGCGCATGCGCAGTGGAGGGAGTCTCTTCTGCCTCCGCCGTGGTGGAGACCGTGGCGGAGGCGGAAGGGAAAGAGTGCCCCCATGGCACAGGCCCGCCCGTGGATCGGTGGGCCCCGATCGTGGGCCAGGCCACCGTGGGGGCACCCCCGGGGCCAGATCGCCCCGCGCCCCCCCCACGACCCCGGAGCCCGCCTGCGCCGCCTTGTCCCGCCGGTAAGGTAGGTGGTTTAATTTACGCCGGCGGGACAGGCATTTTAGCGGCGGGACTTCGGCCCATCCGGGCCAGAGAATTGCGGGGGGTGGCCCGCCAACCGGCGCGCTGCGATTCCCGCCCCCGCCGAATATCCGGTGCCGTAGACTTCGGCAACCGGCGGGGGCGGGATTCACGCCAGCCCTCGGCGATTCTCCGACCCGGCGGGGGGTCGGAGAATCTCGCCCCTGGTGTGGCTGGATGGAGAAGCCTGCCCCATGGGCAGGATTCTCCGAAACGGTGGCTAAGTGTGGACGCCGACATAAACACCGGAGCGTCAACGAGCCCCTTGGCCCAGTGATTCACTTACCTGAAGGGGGACAACAGGGCACCGGAGTGCTCCGCTCAGCTCCGGCTGCTGATAGGGGGCCCTGCACTTCCGGCCGCGGGTCCGCGCACACACACGGACAAAGCCGGCCCCGAGAATATAGCACCCCCCTCCAGATTGCGCGTGCCCGCCGATCGGTGGCCTCCGATCGGAACCCTGGCCGTCCTAGAGGACCCCCCCCCCCCGTCACCGGTGATGGATCCCCCCGCCTCCCATCAGGGCAGCCCCCACTCCGAATGCCCGCCGGGTGGAACCATATTAGAACCACGCCGGCGGGAACTCGGCCAGCTACCGGTGGAGAATCGCTGTGTGGCCTCTTTCAATGGCCCCCGACTGGCGCTGCGTTGACCGGGCTCGCGCGACTGGTGGCGATTCGTGGGAAGCCGTCGGACCCGATCGCGGGTCTGACGCTCCATTCTCCGCCCCCGCACCGAGTGCGATTTCGGCGCGGATGCTCGGAGAATTCCGGCCCATGTGTTTGAATCAAGTCGCCTCTTATTCTTCTAAATTTTAGTGGCTACAAGCCTAGCCTGTCCGACCTTTCCTCATAAGACATGTGCCCGTTCCCAGTACTGTGACACACCACTATCACATCCTGCCAACCAGAAAATGACCCATTCATGCCTACTCTAAGTTTCTTGTTTGATAGCCAATCTTCCATCCATGCCAATATGTTGCCCACTACACCATGAACTTTTACTTTACGCAATAACGTTTGATGAGGCACCTTATCAAATGCCTTCTGAAAATCTAAGTACAGTACATCCATCAGTTCCCCTTCACCCACAGAACCTGTGATTTCTTTAAAGAATGCCAATTAATTTCCCTTTCATAAAATCATTGTCACGTCAACACTCGGAGACCATATGATTTCTTATTCAATGGAATGGGAATGAATGCAGCATTAAGGAGAGTGTAGGTTTTAAACCCACAGTTTTTTGTCTGGACTGAAAAGTGTAGTAGGAGTATGGATTGCCATTGCCGTGCCCTGGAAGTCGTTTTTCTGTTTGTAAAAAAATAAGTTGTCTTATTTGCTTGTGGTCACCTGGAGTTTTCATCACTAATGAGGAAAATCGGCCCTCCATTTTCCGAGCACAAGAAAAGAAGGAATTTCCATTCTGATTCAAATCAACTCCAGCAGACAACAAAAGGAGTACCATCATGTAATTTTTTTGGTAAACTTGAACCATTTGATGCAAACAAAGAAGATTGGGTACCATACATCGAGCGATACTTTTTTAGAGCAAGCAATTCGAGGGGGAGGAGAAACGAACAATTATTTTGCTCACAGCTTGCGGCACCCAGAAGTACAGAATAATAAGAAGTTGGACCTACCCAGAGCACCTGATTCAAAATCATTTACCAAGCTTGTGGATTACCATTACCATTCAAAGCCCTCTATCATTCTCCAGGGGTTTTAAGTTTAATTCAACGGGGAAGGCCCCAGGAGAATCCATTGTGACATTCGTGGCTAGATTAAGGAAATTGGTGGAATATTGCAAGTTTGGAGGATCCCTTAATGACATGTTAAGAGATAGGCTAGTATGCTAGTAAATAATGCAGTCATACAAAGGAAATTGCCAGTAGAGGCTATGGAAATAACCTTATCCGTGGAAAGTGTGGAAAAAGGCGCTCAAGAATTGCGAGTGTGGGTCACTGTCCATGTGGAGTTTGCACATTCTCCCCGTATATGCATGAGTCTTACCCCTACAACCCAAAAAGATGTGCAGGGTAGGTGTATTGGCCACGTTAATTGTCCCTTAATTGGACAAAAAAGATTTGGGTACTCTGAATTTTAAAAAAAAGAATTGCAGACTCCACTCAGCCCGCAGAACTTGGACGCAAAAGGGATCCTATACTGTCAAAAATCAAGAATATGATATTAAGCGGGGGTTTCAATGTTCAAACTTCAGAGGCCATGAAGCCTTACTTGGCTCGAAAAGACGTGTTAAACTGTCAAGACAGTGTAATCCTCTGTGGAACATGAGTGGTTGTTCCCAATCCCAAGAGATGATTATTGTTGGAAGAATTGCACAGCGCCCACCTAGGTGTGGTGGCCTGGCATTGACACCAAAATAATGGACGTAGTTAAACATTGTCAGGGACAGCAGAATTTACCCTCTGCTGCCCCTCTGCACCCATGGGAATGGCCTGGTAGGCTTTGGGTAATAGTACATGTTGACTTTGTAGACCCTTTCATGGGCTCAATGTTTCTTTTATTGGTGGACGTGCACTATAAATGGATAGATGTATACCAGATGAAGTCAACTACCTCCGACGCAACAGTCGAAAAGTTACGTCAGTGTTTCTGCATCCATGGAGTACCAGAGATCCTGGTTTCAAATAACAGTACTGCTTTTACCAGCATGGAGTTTCCAAAATTTATAGCCTTCAATAGCATTAAGCATATTAAAACGGCATCAAACTGGTTGGCGGAATGGGCCATACAAGTCTGGAATGAAGAAGCAGTTGCCAGCATCCATAGATAGCAAGATTGCATGATTATTATTCGCCTTTGGGACCACTTCGCACGCGGCAACTGGCATAACTGCTAATGGGACGACAGTTGCATACCAGACTGAGCCCAATATTTCCAAATTTGGCAGGAAGGGTAGTGTCCAGACCAAACATTCAAAAAATAAACCATGACTTGTCAAAGGGAAAGCGAACCTTCGAGGCGAACAACCCCCTTTTCATAAGGAACTTGGGAGTGGCCCTGGCTGGATCTCAGGAATTTTTGTAGCAAAGACTGGGCCAGTACCATATGCAGTAAGAACCAGGATCAGATCCTGAGGAAACATTTAGACCATTTGAGGAAAAAAAGAGCCTCCACCAGAGCTGATAGTAGCACCAACCTCAGACATGCCCGCCAGTGAAGGTAAAGTCACCATAGTCCCAGCCGACCATACGTTGCTTTCCCCTTTGAGGGGGAGAGCTTCCGCTGGTAGTACTGATCAAAATGTTGCCACAACTGAACTGGCAGCCATGCACCCAGACCCTGTTGCCATGGGAACCGAAGAGACATCAGCACTGGTACCAAAAGAAGTAAATGGAGTGGCTGGCCTGAGTGAGACAACCTCAGAGGAGAAACCACAGCGAATGACGCTTCGTCGCTCTCAACTTGGAAGGAAGACCCCTGATAGACTGGGCTATTGATATTACATCTCTAGGTAATGGAAGATCTGAAGAGGGAAGAATGTCATGGAAATTCTTGGAGACTTCCCATCCAATAGGATGGGTGAACGTGCAGCTTAAAGGGGAGTGCAGGCTTTAAACACACAATTTCTTGTCTGAATTGAAAAGCGTAGTAGGAGTATGGATTGCCATTGTCGTGTCCTGTAAATAGTTTTTCTGTTTGTAAATAAGTACGTTATTGCCTCATTCGCTGGTGCTTCAGTTTTCGTTACTACAACCTTGTTGACTGTGCCTGATTATTTTGAATTCATCTAAGTGCCCTGTTATAATATCTTTAATTACAGCTTCTGTAATTTTCCCTATGGCTGATATTAAGGTAATTGGACTTTGGTTTCCTGCTTTCTATCTCCTTCCCTTTTTGAATAAAGGAGTTACGTTAGCTATTTTCCAATGTAATGGAACCTCACCGTACCAATATCCATACATGCACAATTTTTTGAGAAAGATTCATAAAATGATTACAAACCGAAACCTCAGGTGAATTTTATCACCGTGAACTTTTTCAAAATGTTTTTATTCCTTTCTCGGCGTTGCAAAGCCAATGCATGGAGCAGGCGGGGCAAGCCCCTAGTCCATCTCCTTGCCTCCTTCAAAAATCAATTCAAATTTAATCCAATTCATGGCCCCCAGACAGGGATAGACTAGATCCAAGTTGACAAGAACAGGCATTACATCTGATCTCATGCTTGATCCTACACTTGATCTTAGCCAAAAGACATCTTGAACGTAATTGTTTCCCCCAAAAGACTTCTTGAATTTAATTTTTTTAAAATTTCATTCATAAAAATCAATGCACAGACTGGACAAGGCAAGCCCTTGTCCATCTCATTACTTGCTCCAAAAAACACTTCAAATTCAAATGGAATCCAATTCATGGTCTCCACAAGAGAGACAGACACGGTCAAGCTGACAAGAAAAGACACTACACCTCATCTTGAACTTGATCTGACGTTTGATTTTAACCAAATCTTGAATCTCAGTTTGAGGCCGAGAGAAGCCATTACTGAAAAGCTAATTCAGCATAAATGGGATTTTCCTCCTTTGAGTGGTCAAGACAGATTTGAACCATTGTGGGAGCTTGAGGCACATCTCAATTGTACTTACCGTTTTGTTGATTGAAACAGAAGACAAATTTATGATAATCACATAATATTAGAATGGTCTGAAGCACAATTGCTTTAGCTGCAAAAAATTAGAGACTATTTATCAGGTTAGACATTTGCATTGCCAACATCTGCCATCTTTCAGACAACTGGCTTTTTAATGGATAATGGAATTTAACAGATAATTGGCAATCTTCAAATTTGGTCATACAAAATGATTCAGCAACACCTTGGATGGGAACAAAGACAAATGTGATAAAATACCACAGGTTAATTTTTCCTTATCTGTTGGGTGCATTTATGACAGAGAACAGGAGGATGGTGTTACTGCACTTAAGACTTGGTTCTGCACAAGTGCCAGCGGTAATCCATTAAATATGTCCTAATGATCCATCTTTCTGATACGAGAACCTTTGCAGGACAAAGCCCTAAACCCTGTTGCACCTACACCTTTTTATGTGAATTTGTTTTAAAGTACTAACTTCCCTGAATTTACTTTGGCAATCCAGTTTTACGATAATGATGCAGAGAAACTGAAAGAAAAAGCGCACAGTGGTTAGCACTGTTGCTTCACAGTTCCAGGGTCCCAGGTTTGATTCCTGGCTTGGGTCACTGTCTGTGCGGAGTCTGCACGTTCTCCCCGTGTCTGCGTGGGTTTCCTCCGGGTGCTCCGGTTTCCTCCCACAGTCCAAAGATGTGCTGGTTAGGTGGATTGGCCATGCTAAATTTCCCTTAGTATCCAAAAAGGTTAGGTGGGGTTGCTGGGTTACGGGGATAGGGTGAAGGTGTGGGCTTAGGTAGGGTGCTCTTTCCAAGGGCCGGTGCAGACTCGATGGGCTGAATGGCCTCCTTCTGTAGTATAAATTCTATGATTCTATGATTCTATGAAAAAGAATCAAGGCCAGTTTTCCTAAAAGAAAATGATTCTGGGAGGAATAAATTCCACTGAAAATATTGGAATTGTCTAAAGCTGAATGCAAAATGTATTATTTATTGAATAATGTCCACAGTATTAGTTAACATTAATTTAGAATAGATCCTTTTGATCTGTTTGAAACTTTAAATGTTTTTGTCCAACTGATGATGCTGAGCAATTTGTTTAATTTATTGGAATGACATACTTCCACCAGGCTGGTGGTTCATATTACAGTCAATCTTAGGGCAAGAATATCTCAATTCAAATATTTGCATTTCACTCTTCTCCCATTCACAAGTTACAGACATTGTTTGTCACATTCTCATTGAGTACTGTGCACACAGTGTGTCTGTTGCATTCACTTGAAGTGGATTTTCTTGCTTAAATCTGAATTTTATTCAGCAGTTTATAATCTCTAGGCCTGATGGTCCTGTGCATTAAATATGTTCCATCAGATAATAAATTCCATATTACTGTTTACAAATCCCAGCAGCTTCCCCTCCATTTTAAATTTCATTGACTACAACAGAATTAAGTTCCACCCTTCCTCCTAAACGGTTGTAAAGTTACTTGGATTGTCTTCCCACTAGGTACCCGCTCACCCGACCTCACTGCAATTTCACACTGGGATGCGCGAGGCCTAAACCAGCCAGCCCACCTTAGCCCCAAATGAGGCCCTTAAGTGGCCAAGACATACTTGGTGCTGGACACTTGGGAACTAGGCTCTGGGGACTGCTTGCAGTCCTAGTCCTGTCCTGCAGCTTCTGTTGCTGCAAGCACCAGAGAGCCTCTGGCCAATCTGACTGTCCGGCAGCTCTCTAGAGCAGGACTTCCTCCTGAGTGAGGGGTGGAAGTCCTGCCTCCAGCCAATAACTTTTTGTTATTTAAATTTAGAGTATCCAATTCATTTTTTTTTCCAATTAAAGGGCAATTTAGCGTGGCCAATCCACCTAGCCTGCACATCTTTTGGGTTGTGGGGGCGAGACCCACGCAAACACGGGGATAATCCCCAGCCAATAATTAATGCTTGCTGGAGCGTCAAATGGCTGTGGGCAGGGAGTATCGGCAGGGATGTGTTCTCCTCAACTCCTCTCAGATGGTGGGAAAGCAAACGCCGCCATCCAAAACATCCTGGCCATAATTCACGTTGGTTGCGAAACTTTCAACTCTTTTTCAAACTCTAATTATGATCTGGAATTTTCGGTGTACAGTGTAAAACTGCACGTGGAGGTAACAGCATCCCATATTCAGACAGATTAGATTCACTGGGAAGAGTTGCTCAATGCTGCGAGAAAGCAGCATTTCTCAGTTATTGAGCGTGATTTAATGGAAAAGTTTCTAAGTGTGGTAGCAAGCGGGAACTACCGTGAGATTCCAGGAATTCGACACAGCGAGGCCATCACCGGTATCAAATATTAATTGTTCCACTTAACAAGGCCCCATGAGCTTCACGCCGCAAACGATGGTCACGCCGGCTGATTCACCAGGACCGGACCCGCCAACCCGCTCACAAGGGGAGCTGCACTTAAACCGATTCTGCAGCGCAAACCCCACACAGCACGCAGCCATTCTACTGTGGAAACCAGCTTCACAATCCGGGGATGCCGACCTGGCCAGATTGTTGGACGTAGTTGAGTCCAGACGGGCCTCTGGACCAGCAACCCCAGTGAACCCGGGCTCACTGCATGGGAGTGAAGAAGGTCACTCACCTCCTCAGATCCCCAGAGCCGCCATTACGCCAGATTCACATTTTTAAAAAGTGTACTAATCGGTGCCCGCAAGCCACTTGTTGGGGAGGCAGTTGGATCACAGGAGGCAGTTAGATAGAGGGTCTGTGGTGTTCTTTGTGGTTCTAATCCTAGGATGGTTGGCGTAGTGTTCACAAAGACTGCAAATAGCTTTTATATTGACACTACTTAATTGGATTTGACACTTACTCCTAGATAATAAACAATTGATAATAAACATACAATCTACACTCATCTACTACTAATACTCTACATTAAAACAATAACTATGATCTGCTCTCACTCACACTATCTTTCCTACAATCTGTCTTCTAGCTTCCTCCGCACCCTCTCACACACAAAGCTTAGCATCGATGCCTTGTATAGTTCTCCATCTAGCATCCTCTATTGATTGATTTGGACATAACTTTAACCCTTACAGTTTTGCACATTTATCATAATGTCACAGGGTCGTTCCCGTTAATTGTGTGGAGATTGGCTTTAATTGGTGATTATTGGTTTCACAGCAGGCCACGGCGGGATTCAGTTTTCGCCAACCGGGCGGGCTGGTTAGATAGCGAACTGACCGGCGCCCGGCACGTTTCCTGATTTTAGCCTCTCCCGCGATCTAATGGCTGTGACGTGGTCTCGCTCAAGCACGACATGACTGTTAAATTGCACCCATTGTTTATAGAGTTGCCAGCTTGTTGCTGACTGACTAATCTCTCCTGATAAAACTTGAACCCATGTGAAATACAAGCTGGTGCCTCTGCCCCAGCAGCTACACCCCCCACCCCCCACCTCCGCCCCCGTTACAGCAAGAGTAGAGTATTCTGGATTGTGCTGCCCTCGGGAAGGGGAGAAATATAATCTAGGCTCCAGGACAGAAAATGACCAGTGTGAATTTTATCACTCAATTAAAATCTTAGAAAATTCCACAAATGCTCAGCAGGTCTGGCACCATCACTCTCTCTCTTCCCCCCTCCCCCCTCTCTCTTTCTTATCTCTCTCTCTCTCTCTAACACTCATCCACCCTCTTTCTCCCACAGATGCTGCCTGATTTACTGAGTGCTTATATTTTCTGTTTTTATTTCGGATTTTGCTTTCATAATGAGCTCAAATTCCAAAGCTGGTTGAGGCCAATTATTGAAGAATTATTTCTTTGATTGCATATTTTATCGGAAGCGTTCGTAGCAGTCGTGAATCCATGATATTTCACTAGGCTAGTTTTTAAAGTTTTGTAGTCCATTAGTCTTTAGACATATTGAAATGTGTTTTAATATTTGTCACTGCCCCATGTTGAACATGAAAGGACTTGCAATTAAAGAATCATTGAGCTCACGTCAAAAAAAAGGAGCTGCTAGCATAAAATGGATCAAATGGAATAACTCTCTGGGAAAATTGTTGTTCAAAATTTCTGGCCTTAGCTTTTGGTTTGAAAAGCTGGTTTGGAGGATAATGCATGTAGCACAGTGGTTAGCACAGCAGCATGGTCCCAGTTTTGATTCCTGGCTTGGGTCACTGTCTGTGCGGGGTCTGCATGTTCTCCCCGTGTCTGCGTGGGTTTCCTCCGGGTGCTCCGGTTTCCTCCCACAAGTCCCAAAAGGTAATTTGGACATTCTGAATTCTCCCTCTGTGTACCTGAACAGACATCGGAATGTGGCAACTAGGTGATTTTCACATTAACTTCATTGCAGTGTTAATGTAAGCCTACTTGTGACAATAAAGGTTATTATTATTAATGAGGAGGTCAGACTGGACGTTAGCTAATGAATGAAAACTAGAAAGTCAGTATAAGTGGATTATTGTTCCAAAATAAACAGGGTGATATAGTGAAGAGGATCTGCAAAAACAATTGTAGGATTGTTATGCTACTTATTAACGGATGTGAATGCAATGATAAATTCCCTGCCTTCACCACATCTGGTAAACCTCCTGTGGAGCAAGTGGCTACTCGCTTATCTTAGCAAGGACTTATTTTGCCATTAGGACAAGAAAGAAAGGACCCTCAGGAATTAACCCAAGCAAATTATTTGTACTTAAGTTCCCAATGTGCTTTCTGATGGTGAAAGCAAACTTAGATCAATCTTGCAGGAAAGAAATATCTGAGCTGTACATTTGAGTTGATGCACTTAAGCCTGGCAACAGAATTTTTGAAATGCCAAATAAAGTAGCTGATAAGATGAAATACTTGATGCGTCACATTAGCACCAGTCACGTAAACATTCATCGTGGACTTGAAGAGAGTGGTTTTGTTATAGTTTTCAGCCTGGCCTGTACAGGTTTATGAATACACAAGGAATAATGGAAATGCTGTATAAAGACTCACAGTTGCACAGATCTGTTCGTCTCAGTACTGGAGGATTTAATGTCTCTGACTATATAAAGAGATTTGCGGTAAGATTTTCAAAATTTACACTTAACTAAAAATGAATATAACTGAATAAGTAAGCCTGTTAAATGGAATCAAATGTCTTACGCTGAATGAAAACCATTTAGAAGTGTAGAATGATACATTCACATATCTGATGATTAAGCCTGCTCTATTTTATTTAGCTATATTTGATAAAAGAACCTCTGCTGAGCAATACAGGTCAGGATTACCCGGTGGCAGTGTTATATTAGATGAATAAAATGCATTCCCATATAGATTTAAAATCTAAATGATGAAGAACAAAAGAAAGCAAATTTTTGGCTTCAATCAATGAAACCTATTAGTGCAAACTAGACAAAGAATATAGATTTAGGAGTTACTTTATAAAAACCCAGCTACCGCTAAATTGGTCCAGAGACCTGTATGTATCTACAATACTGATTTAAATATTAAAATAAGGGTTGTTTTACCTGACTCAGAACCTGTTAGTTAAATTATTGCTTAGAAGTCCCTGATTCTCTGGGTTTAAACCTCAAACCGGAAATCTGTGCTTTACCAGTCTGGAAACATGCTGTAGAAGAACTATTTAAAGGGATACTCACCTCCATGAGTCTCTGCATGGATCTGAGAGAGTGTGTTGATGGTTTCTGATCAACATCTAGGGCACGATTTTCCCGCCTCATTGCACTCCTGCTTGAGTGAAATGAGGCTGGTGAATAGTGGGAGAGGCCAAAAATGAGAACCGCGCCAGGCGGAAAAAAGTTTGCGATGCAACTGGCCTGCTCCCGTGGGCAAAATCGGGATCTTGCCTTAAGCCCTATTTCCATACCATTAATGGGAGCCACCCAATATCCAATGGCCTCCTGCCATTCATCGGCCTCCTCAGCAGGTTTTAACGCTGGCGTCGATTAGTATTCCTTTTGAAAAATGTGAACCTGGCAGAAGGGATTCTGGGGGGAGCCGAGGAGGTGAGTAGCCATCTTTGCTCACAGGCAAAGAGCCTGGGGGTGGTGGGCTTGCCGCCCCAATGCTTGGTGGGGGGTGGGGTACCCTCACCTGGGGGCGGGGGGTGGACCCTCCACAGAGGTGGGCCACACAGGGCTGGGTCAGGAGGAACCGTGCACGGCACCACTATGTCAACACCTGGAGCGTGTGTACCTTATGTGGGGACCTGTGTGGTATCTCGCAGGCCACAGCGCACAGGTGCATCTGACAGGTCACGGATGCCTTGTTTGCCTAGGCAGAAAATTACATGATCTTTGTCATGGACCAAGACCAACAGGCTGCCCGGGCAGCAGGATTCTCTGCCATCGCCAGGATGCCCCAGGTCATAGAGTCCTAGCATTGTAGAATTTACAGTACAGAAGGAGGCCTTTTGCCCCATTGAGTCTACACCAGCCCTTGAAAGAGCACCCTACCTAAGCCCATGCCTCCACCCTACCCCCGTAACCTAGTAACCCCACCTAACCTTTGGACACTAAGGGGCAATTTAGCATGACCTATCCACTTGACCTGCACATCTTTGGAATGTGGGAGGAAACCGGAGCACCCGGAAGAAAACCATGCAGACATGGGGGGAAAGTGCAACCTGCACACAGTCACCCAAGGCTGGAATTGAACCTGGGTCCCTGAGCTGTGAGGCAGCAGTGCTAACCTTGTGCCACCGTGCCACCCAGGGGCTGATAGACTGCACGCATGTTGGTACAGAGGCCGGAGACCGCAGAGACCGAAGCGGAGACTCGATACAATGAGTCCCATGTGGCCACCCAGGCTGTATTGAGCGGTGCATCAGACTGCTCAAAATGCATTTCTGATGCCTGCACCGCTCCAGTGGTTATGGCATTACACCACCCGGAGGGTCGCCTGCTTTGTTGTGGTCTGCTGCACCCTGCACAACCTGGCACAGCAGCGGGCGACGTGCAGGAGGCTGGTGATGAGGAACATGTGCTCACTGAGGAGGAGGATGAGGAGGACGAGGATGATGAGGCGGCCGCGGACCAAAAGGGGCTGGAGGACAATCCCAGGGAGGAACCAGAGGAGCAGGCAGAGACTGCAGGACTGGCGGCAGCGGCCAGGGTCCAGCAAGCCCGGAGGATCAGAGAGGCCCTCATACTCGCCCGCTTCACATAGGACGTGGCCTGGTCCATAGTCGATACCCTACCCACCCCCCACCCCCATCTCCCACCCTCCCAAGGTATGTGTCACATCACTACAGTGTGCTGGGACTGTTAGTGGGTCACTGTTGAGTGCAAGTATATGATGATAACCCGCAGAGAGCTGAGTGCCAGTGCTCCTCAATCAATGCCATAGTCTGACACCTGCCTGTCTGCTGAGTGCTCGCTCACATCCATCACCTGCACACGGTGTGCCCGGGGGCTGAGGGGGATTCCTGGAGAGAAGGGCCGAGGGTTCGGAGGTCGGCCCGCATTGCGGAGGAAGTGACAGAGGCGTCATACTGATTGTGTTCAAGGATTTTTATGTGTCTGTTGCTCTTTTTACTCGCAATAAATATGGCAGTCAATAAGGTTGTCCTTCCTTTGACTAGATATTGATATTATATTGCTTTCAGAGTTGCCAGGTATCAAATAATACCACTACAAGGCTCAACCGGTTATCGATCAAAGACCCAACAACCAGTTAGTTAGTTCAAGTTCAATAATACTTTATTTACACACAAGATTACTTACACATGCAACATAAACACTACGAGTTAAACTACACCTAACAACTATGACAACCTGTACTTAACTTCAGGAACCGGCTTAGGTCAGGGGAACAGTGGCCTTTGTTCGAATCTGGATCTGCTGGGTCTGGAGAAGTAACTGCTGTTCAGCTGGGCTCATCCGTCTGGTAGCGAGCATTGAACTTGGACTTGCTTCTGGTCGTGGTGCTGCAGTTGGAGATGGACGTTGCCGGAGCGCCAGGCTGGGTGCTCCGGTTCCCTCCCACAGTCCAAATATTTGCAGGTTAGGTGGATTGGCCATACTAAATTGCCTTTAGTGTCCAAAACGTTTAGGTGGGGTTACTGGGTGTGGGGATAGGATGGAAGTGAGGGCTTAGGTGGATTGGTCCTTCTGGTGTGGACTTGATGGGCCAAATGGTTTCCTTCTGCACTGTAAATTCTATGTCTATGCTCCGCATCTGGTGAAAGAGGAGGTAATTGAGACACTGGAAGGGTTTAAGGAAAATAGGAGAAGTTTTAAAATTGTTAAGAGGGAGCTATTGGATAGACTGCACTTAAAGTTGCTGAGGCACCAGGACCCGATGAGCTGCATCCAAGGATATTGAGTGAAGTGAGAGTAGAAATTGCGGAGGCTTCCTTAGACTTGGGGCTGGTTCCAGAGGACTGGGGATTTGGAAATGTTATACCTTTGTTCAAATAAAGTTGTAAAGTTAAGCCCAGCAACTTTAGCTTAAACTCAATGGTGGAGAAATCTAGAAATGATCATTCACAACAAAATTAGTGGTCACCTGGGAAAATGTGCGTGAATTAAGGAAAGCCAGCAAGGATTTGTTAAAGCAAGATCATGTTAACTAACCTACTGGAGTGTATTGAAGAGTTAACAGGGTGGGTTGATGGGGGTAATGCTGTTGATGTGGTGTACATGGACTACTAAAAAGTATTTGAAAAAGTGTTGCACAACAGTGAGACAGTAGTGGCATGGATACCAAATTGGCTGAGTATTGTTTGTACAGGAAGGTTTGTAGTGGAGTTCCCCAGGGGTCAGCATTAGGACACCTGCTAATGATCTAGACCTTGGTGTGCAGGGCACAGTTTCACAATTTGAAACTGATACGAAAATCAGAGGCATTGTGAACCGTGAGATGGATAATGCAGAATTTGAAAAGGACATTGACAGGTGGGGAGATGGACTGACACATGTCAGGTGAAATTTAATGCAAAGAAAGGTGAAGTGATTAATTTTGGTAGGAGGAATGTGGAAAGACAATATAAAATAAAGGATACAATTCCAAAGCTGGTATAGGGGCAGCGGGATTTGAGTGTATATGTGGCTAAGTTATTTAAGGTGAGAGGACATGTTGATAGCGTGGTTAATAAAGTATACAGCACGCTAGGCTTTATTAATAGGAGCATTGAGCACAAAAGCAAGGAAGTTATGTTAAACTCGTACACAACACTGGTTCAGTCTTAACTGAAGTATTGGATCCAGTTCTGGGCATCACACCTTAAGACGGATGCGGAGGCATTAAAAATGATGCAGAGAAGTTCCTCGAAGACGGTTCCAGGGATGAGGAACTTCAATGACCTGAATAGATTGGAGAAGGTTAAGAGAGGATTTGATCAAGGTGTACAAAATCACGAGGGGTCTGGACAGAGTTGATAAGGAAAACGTTCCCCATTGATAGAAGGATCGAGAACTAGAGGGCATAGATTTAAGGTAATTAGCAAAAGAAACAATGGAGACATGAAGAAAAGCTTTTTCACACAGCGGGAGGTTGGGATTTGTAATGCACTACCTGAGCATGTGATGGAGGCAGGTCCAATCGAGGTATTGGAGAGACAATTGGATGATTATCTGGAAATGAAGCATGTGCCGACTATGGGGAGAAGGCCAGGAGTGGTATTAGGTAATCTGCTTCCTTCGAGAGCCAGCACAGGCACAGCACGACAAGTGGCTTCCTTCAGTGCGGTTACCATTCTGTGGTTTTGTTCTGTTTCTCCTCTGGACTCATTGTGCCCAGTAGAGCCTCAGGGTCTGAAGGGGAAGAGAAGGATAAAGATGGCAAGGGTAAGCACAGAAAATGGGTGGCTGTTGAAAGCAGCAGCCATTTGTCATGCAATGTGTGTAAGGATGAGGTTTCAGTCAGATAGGAAACAGGGTTAGATCGTTAAAAACACGGTGGGACTTCCTCTTTCAGCTTCTTCAGAACCCATGAACATGATGTGCCCCCTGCCCACAATGCCAATGGAAAGCTCTACCAAAGGCAAATGATGATGCGGCTGCCTGCTCCCTGTTATTGTGCACCAGCTTTTTCTGTAAGTTTAAGAAGGAAGGAAGTGTGTTGGCATTGGCCTGGTGAGATGTTCTGAACATAGACACATTAGGGTAGAATAGGGTCACTGGTGTGTGAAAGAGGAAGAATTGTGAGGAGGTAAGGGAAACGATAATGAGGACAGCAGCAACAGAAGGAGGTTCCGTGAATGCAGCAGGTTGGAAAAGAGAAATGTAAAGCTGGTGCTGAGGCTGCTTGTAATACAGGGTTAAGCCAAGAGTAACAGGGGGTATGAATTAGGCCCCCCCCCTCAAGCTATCCCCATAACCCAGTAAGTCCATTTTTGGCGCTAAGGGACAATTTTTAGAAAGGCCAATCCACCGAACCAGCACGTCATTTGTGACTGTGGGAGGAAACCGGAGCACCCGGAGGAATTCCACGCAGACACGAGGAGAAAGTGCAAACTCCGCACAGACACTTACCCAAGGCCGGGATTGAACCCAGTCCCTGGCGCTGTGAGGCAGCAATCCGAACCACTGTGCCACCATGCCACCCCCATCATTTATATTTTCTGCATTGCGGTCAGGCCCTTGGAGCAATATTTCTGGAACTGACCTGTTCTGCCACCCCTGGCCATTCTTTCCTTGAAGCTGGTTGAGAAATCCTCTCACCATTGGTTAGAAAGATGAAGTGCTTCCTCCTACCAATCTTCCCTACAAGAATCCTACAATGAAATGAAATGAAAAATGTAAATCGCTTATTGTCACAAGTAGGCTTCAAATGTGAAAAGCCCCTAGTCGCCACATTCCGGCGCCTGTTCGGGGCGCTGCATCTGAAAATGGAGAGCCATTTCAGTATCTGGTCTGCCTACATTTCAATGAAGTTCAGAATGAAATTTATTGTAGCCATAGCATACTTACATTTAAGAGGTCTTGGCTGCTTTTAACCAGCATCTGATATCCCACCGCTCTGTTAAACAAGCTGCCAATGAACAACGCGAGTAGAATTGGGGTGTCAATTGTATAAATTAAGGTTAACTGTCTACAGACAGGAGGAATCCATTGGATAATTACTTGTGCATACATAAAGGACACTGCTGCAGCCTCTTTTTGGTAATTTAAAGAATCCTCAAGATTTGGTTGCACTTCAGACCCACATTTGGTCTCCCAGTGCAGAGGGAGGCAGGCAGGCAGGCAGGGTGGAGGACCTCCTTGTAAGCCTGCTCGTGGGCCTGGCCAAGCTGGCCATTTACAGGTCGAGGCATTGGCGGTTGAGAGGGTCACTCAGCCCGACTGTTTGCCCCTCTTTCGCAGCTTCATTCTTGCCCGGGTGCCCCAGGAGAGGGTACACAGGGTGTGCACTGGTATGTTTGAGGCCTGCCATGGCTGGTGGCCCCCGTAAGGGCTGGGGTGCATTATCAACCTCAGAACAGCATTTTTATTTACTTGAGTTTCCTTTGAAAGTTGATTTCCGGTGGCGGCCATGGAGTGAGTGGTCGCACATTTGGTGGCTCCCGCTCGAGGTGGAATTGTTTGGTCCTTTTCAACCAACAGAGGGGTGTTTGCTGACGCAAAGTGCAGGAACAGTGAGAGACAGGAATTTTCCTCCGGCGGCGCCAGTTTATGGCTTATCAAATGAGGGGTGTAATGAACAAGGGGCAGCAGTCCGGCTGGGAGGACTTTCGAATACGACAGAGGGATAGATGGCGGAGGGCTCTGGGGCGTTGCTGGCTGCCCAGTGGTCTACCGAGCAATTGGTGCAAATTTCAGCAGTAGGGGCAAGAGGCCTTGGAGGACCTGGCGAAGTTGGCGGAGCCAATCAGGCCGGCCATTGAGCGGGTGGATCAAAGGCTGGAGGCGCAGAGTTCAGCGTTCCAGAAGGTAAAAGAGTTGATGGTGAATCAAGAGAACCGGTTTGCTTTGTTGGAGGCGGAGATGGTGCTCATGGAAGAGGGCCGGAAGGCGGTTGAGGGAGAAGGTGGAAGAGCTGGAGAATCGCTCCAGGAGGCTGAATCTCCAGATTGTGGGGCTGTCTGTGGGTATTGAAGGAATGAAGGGCACAAAGTGAGCCATGACCTGTTTGCGGGCGGGGGGGGGGTTTAGAATTTGAGATGTGGCAGGTGGAACTGATGCCAGGAGAGATGTGGTCAGGTACCCTTGCTGCTCGATGGAAGTCATTGGTCTTCTTTCGACATTGGACGTGGTCCTCCTGGTCTTGCTGCCCACACCGACGGCCACTGCCACTGCCTCCCAGGTGGTATTGCTGACCTGGCTGCTGGGTCTCTGACCCCCTCAAGGGAACAGGATGTCCTGCCTCACATCGACGGCATCGAGAAGCTTGGCTGTGTCCGCATCACCAATGAGTGGAGAAGGTCTGCCCATGGCTGTGCTCATCTGTTGCCTGGGAGTGAATGGTGTGAGGGAGCGTTTAAAAGCAGCTTCCTCTTGTTAGCGGCGAGAAGCTGAGGCGAAACTGGCAAATCAGACAGTGTGCCAGGTAGTAATGGCGAGATTCACATGGGGGCTCATTTTTGGCACTAAGTGCTGTTGAATACGGGCCGCAATCTCGTCAACGCAGCCGTCAAGAAACACCCCGCCAAACGCGTCCAAAATGATACTTTTTCCGTTGAATCGCATCCACTACTTTAAATCAAACTGTGCGACTAGGACAAGGAGGCACAACTTCACATGGCAAACATCATCTGCAGGACAGATATCTGAACGTTCTTTTTCATGCAAAGAATAATCAAACCTTGGAATGGATTTCCAAGCAGCGACTGCATGTCGTGTGAATGTGTGGTAGATAACTGTTTTCTGTTGTCTGATAGAAGATGCAAACTTGCAATTTGGTTGAGTGTTATTGAAGTTTGCTTTAGAGGCAGTGTCGTGCCGATAAACATTGGAAACGTTTCAGCAAATCTCTGACAAAGATGTTTGGTGGTGAGAAAAACGGCAGAATATTGTGCAAAATTTCATGTCTGAGATTATGTTGTAACAGAATGTTACTGGGAACAGTAACTGTAAATAAATAATGGTCCTGCTTAGGCTTGGTTACACAGCCAGCCACGTGCTGTGGAAGTTGGCAGAATTGCTAATGCTATCAAAAAAGGAAGCACTGCCCACAGGGTCTCACTCTCTGTCGTTATTTCTTCACACAGGGTACACTGACTTACGTTAAGAATTTTAAAAAATCTATGAATGCTAGAAATATTAAAATTATAATAAATCTTGTTGCAAATGCACAGCATTTATTAAAAGTCAGAGAAAAAGACAGAGTCATGGTAGTTAGTTTTAACACCGAGTAGGGAAGCATGGTGGCACAGTGGTTAGCACTGCTGCCTCATGACACCAAGGACCCGGGTTCGATCCCAATTCCGGGTCACTGTCCGTGTGGTGTTTGCACATTCTCCCCGTGTCTGCGTGGGTCTCACCCCCACAACACAAAAAGATGTGCATGGTAGGTGAATAGGCCACGCTAAATTGCCCCTTAATTGGAAAAAGAATTGAGGACTCTAAATTCTATATTTGAAAGAAAAACTTTTAGTACAGAGCACTATCAGCATATAATGAACATCCACCTTTCATATATTCAAAAGCTTTGGGGATCGGATAGCTCAGTTGGCTGGATGGCTGATTTATAATGGAGAGCAAAGCCAACAGCGCGGGTTCAATTCCTGTACCAGCTGAGGTTATTAATGAAGGCCCGCCTTCTCACCTCAGGTGTGGTGACGCTCAGGTTTAATTCTCTCAAAGGGGAGAGCTGACTATGGCAATTTTCATCCAAAATTTTTATCTTGCATGCACTTCCTGTACTTAATCTTGTTGATGACACGATTTTCACATTTGTAAAATTCTCTAAAACAGCCAATGAAAAGTTTATGTTGTAATTACATCCTCCCACCAATGGTGGTGTTTAAACCCTCTTGGTTGATTATCTTAACTTTTCATACTGTACTGCAGGGAAACTACTTGTGAGATAAATTGCTTGTGAGATAAATTCCTTGTGACTTCTCCTGCCCTGTCACTGTTACATCAGTGGCAATGCCACCGATGTGTAGAAAAACAAGGTTTCTGCTGAGGTTCTGTCAGTGGAGTGAGCGAAATCCTGAGGAAATTAAACACCCCAGATTCCTGCCAATTCTATTCCTCAAATTGCATTCTATTCTCTCAAAGAATAGCATAAAGTAATTAATAACATCAATTAAAAAATAAAATAAAATTTAGAGTACCCAATTCATTTTTTCCAATTAAGGGGCAATTTAGCATGGCCAATTCATCTCTTTTGGGTTGTGGGGGCAACACCCACGCTAACACGGGGACTATGTGCAAACTCCACACGGACAGTGACCCAAGGCTGGGATCGAACCTGGGACCTCGACGCCGTGAGGCAGCAGCACTAACCCCTGCACCACCGTGCTGCCCTAATGACATCAAATTTAAACAGGAATTGTATAAAATAATCTATGATATTTATGATAGAAACTAATTACATTTGAGTCTCCTGCTTCAGTTGTCTCCCTCCAGCCTTCTTTCACCTCTTCCTTCCCCATGGGCAATGCCATGGGATATTGACTCTCAAGAATATTGCAGAGCCATTCACTTCCTGCCCACAAATCTTGGGCGTCATTCTCCGACCCCCCGCCGGGTCGGAGAATGGCCGTTGGCCGCCGTGAATCCCGCCCCCGCCCCCGCCGAAGTCTCCGCTCCCGGAGATTGGGCGGGGGCGGGAATCCAGCCGCGCCGGTTGGCGGGACCCCCCGCTGGATTCTCCGGCCCGGATGGGCCGAAGTCCCGCCCAGAAACTGCCTGTCCCGCCGGCGTAAATCAAACCTGGTATTTACCGGCGGGACCAGGCGGCGTGGGCGGGCTCCGGGGTCCTGGGGGGGGGCGCGGGGCGATCTGACCCCGGGGGGTGCCCCCACGGTGGCCTGGCCCGCGATCGGGGCCCACCGATCCGCGGGCGGGCCTGTGCCGTGGGGGCACTCTTTCCCTTCCGCCTCCGCTACGGCCTCCACCATGGCGGAGGCGGAAGAGACTCTCCCCACTGCGCATGCGCGGGAAACTTTCGGCGGCCGCTGACGCTCCCGCGCATGCGCGGAGAAACTGACAGCGGCCGCTGACGCTCCCGCGCATGCGCCGCATTTCCGCGCCAGCTGGCGGGGCAACAAACGCCATTTCCGCCAGCTGGCGGGGCGGAAATCCCTCCGGCGTCGGCCTAGCCCCTCAATGTTGGGGCTAGGCCGCCAAAGATGCGGAGACTTCCGCACCTTTTTGCCGGCGCGATGCCCGTCTGATTTGCGCCAGCTTTGGCGCCAGTCGGCGGGCATCCCGCCGTTGGGGGAGAATTTCGCCCCTTATTTCCTGCTTTTTTAATGATTTTCGGTCATGCTAGTGACTCAACATTTATCATTGGAAATTGCTACGTCGACTTCTCCCAATAAATTTTGCCGGATAAACTGTCACAATGTAATCTTAGGCTCTGGCTATTAGCTCGGCTCCACGGAAGAAGTTTCTGAAGTCTCCCGACTCTCTCGCCAACATGCTTACAATAATAAGAAAAATATGAGAAGAAAACTAGTGAATGCATGATTACTGTCAGCCTTGGCTCTGTGGTTACCTCCTGTCTCTGAGTCATGAGTTGTGCATTCATTTTAAGACTTGGGCATGCAATCTCGGCTGATATATCAGTGGGACAATGGAGTACAGCAAGGTTGCAGGTGTTAGTTTAAAGATGAAACTAAGGCCAGGTCTACATGTTAAGGTGAATGTAAGAAATGCAAAGGCACTATTGAAAACACAGGAGGAAAGTTACATTGGTAATCTAGCCAAAAGTTAGTTCTCAACCAGAATCAGCAAAAGTACATTAACTGATCATTTATTTCATTCCCATTTAGGAGATCTTCATAGGTTCATAAGATATAGGAGCAGAATTAGACCATTTGTCCCATCTGGTCTGCTCCGCCTTTCTATCACGGCTGATATGTTCCTCATCTGCTACCTACAATGTTACAGACCAAGAGCTGGATTGTGAAATCAGCCAGAGCATCTCCCCCCGAGAAGACATGACCTAGAAGCGGGAGTAGGCAATTTAGCCTCCTGAGCCAAAACACGCTCAACGTGATCATGGCTGATCCCATCCTGGCCTCAATGCCACCGTCCCACCCGTTCTCCATAACCCTTCAACCCATTACCAATTAAAAATCTGTCTATCTCCTCCTTAAATTTACTCACTGTCCCTGTATCCACCGCACTCTGGGGTTAGCGAATTCCACAGATTCACAACCCTTTGGGAGAAGTAGTTTTTCCTCAAATCTGTTTTAAATTTTCTACCTCTTATTCTAAGATTAGGACCTTTCGTTTTAGAATGCCCCTCAAGAGGAAGCATCTGCTCCATGTCCTTTATCCATTCCTTTTAGCATCTTGTACACCTCAACTAGATCTCCCCTCATTCTTCTAAACTCTGGAGAGTATAGGCCTAATCTGTTCAATCTCTCCTCATACGACAAACTCCTCATCTCTGGAATCAATCTGGTGAACCTCCTCTGAACTGCCTCCAATGCCACTACATCTTTCCTTAAATAAGGGGACCAAAACTGTGCACAATACTCCAGGTGCGGTCTTACCAATGCCTTGTACAGTTGCAACAACACTTCCTTACCTTATACTCAATTCCTTTTGCTATAAATGCCAACATTCTATTTACTTTCCTTATTATCTGCTGAACCTGCATGCTTGTTTTCTGTGACTCATGCACGAGGACACCCAGATCCCTCTGCATCGGAGCTCCCCGAACTCGCTCCCCATTTAGATAATAAGTTGCCTTTCCATTTTTTCAACCAAAATGCATGACCTCACACTCATCCCGTTAAACTCCACCTGTCACATTTTGGCCCACTCTCCTAACCCATCTATATCCATTTGTAAGGTTCTTATTTCCTCATTGCAAATTACTGTCCCACCTATTTTTCTGTCATCTGCAAATTTAGTGATAGATCCTTCTAGCCCTGTATCAAAGTCATTAATATAGATCGTAAATACCTGGGGACCAAGGACTGAACCCTGTGGCACCCCACTAGTTACATCTTGCCATCCAGAAAAAGACCTATTTATCCCGACTTCTGTCTCCTATCTGTCAACCAGTCTTCTAACCAAGCTAATAAATTACCCCTAATCCCATGTGATCTCACCTTGTGAATCAACCGTCTGTGCGGCATCTTATCAAATGCCTTCCAGAAGTCCAAATATACTACATCTATAGGATCCCCATTATCCATTTTGCTTGTTACATCTTCAAAGAACTCAAGCAAATTAGTCAAACATGATTTGCCCTTCATAAAACCATGCTGACTCTGATGGATCGCGCTTTGGCTTTCCAAGGGTCCTGATATTACATCCTTGATAATTGATTCAAACAATTTTCCAACAACAGAAATTAAACTAACTGGTCTGTAATTTCTCTCCGTCCCTTTTTGAATAAGGGTGTTACGTTAGCATTTTTCCAATCCACTGGAACCTTTCCCGTGTCCATTAAATCTTGGAATATCATAACCAATGGATCCACTATCTCTGCTGCCACTTCCTTTAACACCCTTGGATGTAGGCCATCAGGCCTTGCTGTGTAGAATAGGCTACTGCATTTTTCCCATATGCAACAGTGGCTCTGTTGCAAAATTTGCTATTGCATTGATTCAGACAATAGGGTACATAGAGTCATAGAGGTAGGTCTACAGCACAAAAAAGGTCCATTGTATCTGTGCCTGTCAAAAACAAACACCTAACTATTCTAATCCATTTTCCAGCACTTGGTCCATAACCTTGTATGCCTTGGCATCGCAACTGAACATCTAAATTCTAAATGTTATGGCCTCCATCACCCTTTCAGGCAGCGAGTTCCAAAGCCCCACGACCTTCTGTTAAAAAGGTTTTCCTAAGGGCAGCATGGTGGCGCAGTGGATTAGCCCTGTTGCCTCATGGCGCCGAGGTCCCAGGTTCAATCCTGGCTCTGGGTCACTGTCCGTGTGGAGTTTGCACATTTCGATGGCGATGGTGAGGGTGAGCTGCTTGACTTTCAGGAGCTGCTGGCGAAGGGAATCGGAATGGACCCCGAAAACGATCTGATCCCAGATCATGGAATCAGTGGTCGAGTCATAGTTACATGACTGCGCGAGGATGCGGAGATGGGTCAGAAAGGATTGAAAAGGTTCATCCTTACCCTGAAGCCTCTGTTGGAAACATATCGTTCAAACCTCCCATTCACCTCAATGTCGCAGTGGCTGTCGAACTTCAGTAGGACTGTTTTAAATTCTGTCTTGTCCTCGCCTTCAGCGAATGTAAGGGAGTTGTAGATGTGGATGGCGTGGTCCCCGGCTATGGAGGAATAGTGCGATTTTCCTGGCATCCGATGCGGCCTCAAGATCGGTGGCTTCGACATAGAGTTGGAACTTTTGTTTGAAGATCCTCCAATTTGCACCGAGGTTGCCGGCGATGCGGAGCTGCGGAGGAGGGCGGATGTTTTCCATGTCACCGGATGGCTGTTTGCTGGTCAGCGCTGATTCACTCAAGGTAGGTCCGTCAAATTTTCACCATCACAGCTCCCGCCCGCGATGGGCAAACGGACCTGTTTTGCAGGATTTCTTCGGGACCTGGCGGCCTGAATCGGCGGAGAAGACGAAAAGAAGAGGTTTTCCTCCCGGAGTATGGACAGTCGGACCAGAAGTGGTCGAGTGGAGCGGCGAAGTTCGAAGCAGGAGCAGCGAGGACCTCTGACCGGGCGGCGAAGCATGGCGGCCAGCAGGGAACAGGGAGCGGAGGCTCACTGGCCAAGGGAGCAGCAGATGGAGTTTTCCGGAGCTGCTTCGCCGACTTGAAGAGGGACACGTTGGACCCGATGAGGGCGGTGATGGATCGAATGGTCGAGGCGCAGGCGGTCCAAGAGAAGGCGCTCAGGGAGATTGAGGTGAAGCTCTCCACCCAGGCGGACACCGTAACGGAGCTGGAGCACGAGGTAGAGGAGCTGAACGGCCGCCAGAGGAGGATGCAGGAGCAGCTTGAAGAGCTGGGGAACAGAGCCAGGAGGCAGAACCTGAGGATCGTGGGCCTCCCCAAGGGCTGTGAGGGATCGGATGCGGGCGCATACGTGATGGGTATGCTCGAGGCGCTGATGGGACCGGAGGCCTTCCCTCGACCCCTGGAGTTGGATGGGGCGCATAGAGCCCCCGCAAGGAAGCCCAGGACGGGTGACCGACCGAGGCCCTTGGTGGTTCGCTTTCACCGGCTTGCCGACAGTGATCGGGTGCTGCGATGGGCCAAGGCGGAGAGGAGCAGCAGATGGGAGAACTGCGAGGTGCGCATCTACCAGGACTTGGGAGCGGAGCTGGCCAAGAGGCGTGCAGGATTCATCAAGGTAAAGGCAGCCCTCTTCAAAAAGCAGGTGAGATTTGGAATGCTGTATCCTGCAAAGCTTTGGGTGACGTTTGAGGAACTTCATTACTACTTCGAGACACCAGAACAGGTTTGGGCCTTTATTAAAGAGAGGAAGCTGGACTTGAACTAACGGACATTTGGTTTGTTTTTCAATGCTCTACAGTGGCGGCGTATGTTAACCTAACTTGTTTTGACTAGAAATGGACTTTTATTAAAAGAAGAAGCTGGACTTGAACTAAAGGACTCTGGGCTCACAGAGCTGTTGTGTGGCGGCGGTCCGTTAAATTATCCTGCACTGTAATGTTTTATTTAAGATTGTATTCAGCCTGGACAGAGAACGGGGACTGGAGGGCGCACTGCTTAGGCCGAGTTTGGGAGCTTGCAACGGGGGGGGGGGGGGGGGGTGCCTGCAAAGGGGGTCCCGCGCTTGGTACCTTTTGGCGGGAGACCGGGGCCTCTGATAGGGGGATGGGCTAGGGGCTGGGTAAGGGACTTGAAAGGGCGCAGGGAGATACAATCAGGTTAATGGGTCTTTGGGGTGTGGGGGGAGGGCCCGAGCATTCGGGCGGGAGACAGCCAGGCGCTAAGGGCAGGAGTCAACGTAGTTAGCGTAGGTCGGGGGGCACCAGGGAGAGTAGGAGAAGGGGCGGGCTAGGGCCAAGCACGGGGCGGACCTGGCAGGGCAGGCTCTCGGGGGCGGGGGGGGGGCGGGGGGGGGGGTCGGGAGGGGGGGGGCAGTCGGGGGAGAGAGCAGAGAAGATTTAAGAGGGTAAGGGGGGGGGGATCAGAAATCCCCAGGGGAGATAGTCGCTTGCAGGGAATAGCATAGGAAACCGACAGCAGCAGCACCCGGGGGGGAGGGGAAGTGGAGGGGGTGGGGGTGGGGGTGGGGCGGGGGGGGCGGTTAGAGCGGGGGGGGGTTAGAGCCACATTAGGTTAGTTGAGCACGTGGGGCATGGGTAAATAGATCTGGTTGGGGAAGTGCTTTATTAATATGTTTATTCTCTCCCACTGTTCGTTTTCAATATGTTAAGGCTTTTGTATATGGCCTTTTTTTCTCTGTAAATGTTACAAATCTGTTTTAAATAAAACATTCCAAAAAAAAAAAAATGTCACCATCACTTAGCTGGTACCATGATGTGTTGGGTAGGCTGGGTCGAGGTGAACTGCACTTGATGCAGTGTAGCGAGAGACAGACCTCCAACACTTGATAAGATGCAACACGATTTTATTTAACATCTAAACTATTATACATGTTCAACTGTGGGTTGAAACTATGCTGACTTGACTGGAGACCTGACACTAGCCTGACCAGATTAACCTAGCTACCACATGGTGTAGGCACTGGCCAGCTCACGAGCTCTGACTGTCTCAGAGGCTGGGTCCCGAGAGACAGCGGGAAAACTGGGGCCCTCTGGCTTTATAGTGGTCGTGTCCTGTCTGGTGATTGGCTGCTCTGTTCTGTGTGCTTACTGGTCATCCTGTGTGTCAATCACTGCCTGTCTGCACTCCATTATATACATAGATGTATATTATGACATGACCCAGAGCCGGGATCGAACCTAGGACCTCGGCGTTGTGAGACAGCAGTGCTAACCACTGCACCACTGTGCTGCCCTGTACTGTCCCCTCTCTTGTAGGAACTTCCAAGCACTGGCTTAAAAAGTTCTCCTGGACACATTTGAAGAATTTTGCTTCCTCTAAACCTTTCACACTACCACTACCCCAGTTAGTGTTGGGGATGTTGACATCCCCACTATCACTGCCCGATTACTTTTACACTTCTCTGAAATTTGTCTACATATCTGCTATTTTATCTTACTTGGGCTGCTAGGTGGCTTAGAGAATACTCCCAGCAGTATGATATATATATCTTTTTAATAAATTTAGAGAGTCCAATTCATTTTTTCCAATTAAGGGGCTATTTAGCGTGGCCAATCCTCCTACCCTGCACGTCTTTTGGATTGTGAGGGTGGAACCCACACAAACACGGGGAGTATGTGCAAACTCCACACGGACAGTGACCCAGAGCCGGGATTGAACCTGGGACCTCGGCGCCATGAGGCAGTAGTGCTAACCACTGTGCCACCGTGCTGCCCTCTGTATGATATATTTATATGTATCTTATAAGCTTTAATCACTTAAGACGTTTAATGTAACATAAATGGCGGGGTGATACAAGGTAAATCCACCACTAGTATCCAAAACCATGCTGAAGTATCCTTTGGATGATAAATAAAATTTCTGACAAAACCAAGCTTTAATGTTCTCCAGCTTTTAATGTCAACTCCCCTAAAAGCCGAGTGTAGAACAACACATGTGGCACAGATCAAGGCATATGGCATACTATTTGTACAAATTCATTAAAAAAAATTTTGAGTACCCAATTATTTATCTTCCAATTAAGGGACAATTTAGCATGGCCAATCCACCTACCCTGCCCAGCTTTGGGGTGAGACCCACGCAGACACTGGGAGAATGTGCAAACACCACACGGACAGTGACCCAGGGCCGGAATCGAACCTGGGTCCTCAGCACCGTAGGCAGCAGTGCTAACCACTGCACCACCATGCTGCCTGCTTTTCGTATGAATTCATGATGATTTTAATACATGTGACATTAAGTTTCCTTATTATGTTTTTTAGCAAGCCCTGAGAGGAAAAAGGGATTAAACTCTGAAATTACCATTTTATAAAATAAATCTTCAACAACACAGATCAGCAGATGAAAATGGAGTACAATAATTGACAAGAGGCAGCAAACAGAGCAAAGTCCCAAAGGCAATGTGAGGGCATGCCCTGAAATCTGTACCATTTTAGAGATATGCATAACATGAGCCTCCTGCTGTGGAGGTGTCATTATGAAACATAACGCTTGATGAATGGGTTTCTTCTGTCCTGTTGGAAACTTACCACAGAATAAAGATGAGAAAGGAAGGGATAGGGGTTAATGACATATCCCGTCATGGAATCATGTAGGCAGGCAACAAAAAGCCATGTTGTGAGCAGTGAAATAAACTGGACAGCAGTGCATGTGGGTCACAGGTCTCACTTTCCTAAACAATAATGTTGTTATAAGAAAAAGTACAACTCTCGTGAAAAATATCGAGAAATTTGTAAATTATCAGGGATGACTCTATTGACGCCAATTTATACAAAAACCCCAAAAGGCTAATCATTCACAATTATTCAGGGTGGCATGGTAGCACAGTGGTTAGCACTGTTGCTTCACAGCTTCAGGGTCCCAGGACCGATTTCCGGCTTGGGTCACTGTCTTTGTGGAGTCTGCACGTTCTCCCCGTGTCTGCGTGGGCTTCCTCCGGTTGCTCCGGTTTCCTCCCACAGTCCAAAGCTGTACCTGTTAGGTGGATTGGCCATGCTAAATTGCCCTTAGTGTCCAAAAAAAAGGGTAGGTGGGGTTGCTGGGTTGGGGGGATGGGGCGGAGATGTGGGTGCTTTTCCAGTGGCTGATGCAGACTCGATGGGCTGAATGGCTTCCTTCGTCTCTGTAAATTTTATGATTCTATGATAATTGATTAGCTCTTTTGCACGTATTATTCTCTAAAAAGATTTGAAAATCCATTTCATACGAGAACTGAATAACTTTATTATAGATACTAATATATTACAGTCTTTGCCTCAGTACTGTTTCAGTCCTGAGCACAGTAAGTGATGTTAAAGATGGGTTACAGTAATTATTTTCCTGGTAGTGTAATCCATTAAATACTCCTGACGTTCATGCTTAAATTAAATAGTCAAATGGCCACATATCCGCACCATCAGTAAGATCATCTATTTCCGTCTCCTTTTGAAATCCATCCTTGTCTCAGCTCATCTGAAGCTGAAACCATCAGGCATGCTTTTTATTATTTCACAGCCTCACTATTCCAATGCACTCCTAGCTGACCTGCCACGTTCTAACATCCCTAAACCTGAGGACGTCCAAAACTCTGCTACTGGTGTTCAAACCCCTCCAGGTTCAGTTTACCCATTATATATATTTGATATCTACTTGCTGATCCACGTTGGTTCCTGGTTATGCATTGCCTCGATTTTAAAATTCTCATCCTCGTTATCAAATCCCTCTGTGGTCTCACCCTTCCCCATCTCTGTCATCTTTCCCAGTCCTATAACCTTCCAAGACGTATCTTCTCCGTATATACTTTCCTCTTGGGCACCCCCAATTTCAAACGCTCCATTGATGGATGTGCCGCTTCATCCTTAATTCTTTCCCTAAAACTCTCACCTCTCTATCTCACTTTCCTCCTTTGAGACACAACTTAAAAACATACCTCTTTTGCCAAGCATCTGGTCTACTCTGTGACTTGGTGTCACATTCTGTTTTATAACATCACTAAGGAGTGCCTTGGGATGTTTTGCTACATTAAAGTTGCTTTAGAGATATAAACTGCTGTAAACTGGGAAAGTAAAAATGATCGAATCCAAACATAATATGAAACTACTCATGCAATATTTCTCCATCCATATTTCACTTTGACATTTATAAAAGTCCATTTTAAGACCAAACTCTTTACCACCGACTATCCTCCGTGATCGAGAAAGCTACGACGTACGAGTCGGCGGTCAAAATCCTACAGAAGCGCTTCGTAAAGCCGATAAACGAGGTACACGCCAGACATTTGCTCTCGACCTGCCGCCAGCACTCCGGGGAAACGCTAGATGAATACTTGGAGAGACTCACCGCGCTCACCAGGAACTGCGACCATAAAGAGGTGATGGCAGAAGTCCACATGAACTTACATATTCGTGACGATTTTGTGTCCAGTATCCGATCCACGTACATCCGGCGGCTCCTAGAAGATGGAGCGAAGGACCTCCAAGGCACGGTAATGCTCGCCTCTTCCCTGGAAGCGGCCCACCATAATCTACGCAGGTACTCCGCGCACCTTGCAAACCCCTCTCGATCCCTTCCAGCCTCGACCACGTTACAGGCCTGCGCCGCACGACGACCCGCTCGCACCGGGGGACCCCATGCTATTTCTGTGGACAAGGCCAGCACTGACGCCAGCGTTGCCCGGCCCGCTCCGCTATCTGCGGTGAATGCGGAAAGAAGGGGCACTTCGCGAAGGTCTGCCTGGCTGGGCCCAAAGGCCAGAAACAAAAGTCTCATCGGGCCCAGTAATCGAACCCCCAGGACCACAGGCCCTGCAACGCGGCTGCGCGGCGGCCGGTCACACCTACTTCCGACGCATCATCGGCCTCGTGCGAGTCATGGGGGCGGCCATCTTGGTGGCGGCCACCTTCAAAATCCAAAACGTGCGACCGACGGTGGCGGTCATTTTGCGAGTCCGATTCAACCGAGGACTCTGACTGCCCGCAACTGGGAGCGATCAGGCTCGATCAATCTTGGCCGAAGCACCTGCGAAACTCAATGATGCAGGTTCAAATCAACGTCCGCGACACCCCCCTGCCTTTTTGACTCGGGGAGCATGGAGAGTTTTATCCATCCAGACATGGTAAGACGCTGCTCCCTGCGCACCCAAACTATCGCCCTCGCATCGGGGTCTCATTCGGTCCAAATCACGGGGTGTTGTGTCGCGAACCTCGCTATTCAAGGAGCCAAATACGCCGATTTAAACTTTATGTCCTCACTCACCTCTGCGCCCCCCTGCTGCTCAGTCTGGACTTTCAGTGCAGCCACCGAAGCCTGACACTGAAGTTCGGCGGACCCCTGCCCCCGTTCACAGTATGTAGCCTGGCGACACTCAACGTTGCACCACCCCCCCTCTTCGCGAACCTCACTCCCGACTGTAAGCCCGTCGCCACCAGGAGTCGGCGGTACAGTGCCCAAGACATGACTTTCATCAAGTCAGAGGTTCAGCGGCTACTAAAAGAAGGGGTCATAGAGGCTAGCAACAGCCCTTGGAGGGCACAAGTACTGGTAGTCCGCTCCGGAGAAAAACAACGTATGGTGGTGGACTAGTCAGACCATAAACCGCTTTACGAAACTCGACGCTGTGGTAGTATGTATTGGGGGTCATGTGGGACTGGAAGCCCTAATGTCATTGGCTGACAGATCCCGGGTCCTGGTTGGCCGTTGACCTCTAGCTCCGCCCTGAAGGCGGAGTATAAGAAGCCTTTGTGCGCTACAGACGCGTACCCACTTCCCCGCATAGCAGAAATGGTGAACCAAATCGCCTAGTATCGAGTATTCTCCATGGTCGACCTAAAATCTGCCTATCATCAACTCCCTATCCGTCCGGAGGACCACCCCCATACGGCCTTCGAAGCAGCCGGTCGGCTCTTCCACTTCCTCAGGGTCCCTTTTGGTGTCACAAACAGAGTCTCCGTTTTCCAAAGGGCGATGGATCAAATGGTGGACCAGTATGGCCTATGGGCTACATACCCGTACTTGGACAACGTCACCATCTGCGGTCATGACTAGCAGGACCACAACGAAAACCTGATGAAGTTCCTCCAGACCGCCCGGGCCCTCAATCTGACATACAATAAAGAGAAATGCATGTTCCACACAACCCGGCTAGCCATCCTCAGCCACATCATGGAAAACGGGGTCCTAGGCCCAGACCCCGACCGCATGCGCCCCCTTAAGGAACTTCCCCTCCCCCCATAGCCTCAAGGCGCTCAAACGGTGCCTAAGACTCTTTTCCTATTATGCCCAGTGGGCCCCCAGATATGCGGACAAAGCCTGACCAGTCATTAAGACCACAGTTTTTCCCCTGACGGTTGAGGCTCAGTCGGCCTTCAGTCGTATCAAGGCCAATATCATCAAGGCCGCCATGCACGCAGTGGACAAAACCATTCCCTTCCAGGTAGAAAGCGACGCATCAGACGTCGCCCTGGCTGCTACTCTCAACCAGGCGTGCAGACCAGTAGCGTTCTTCTCCCGAACCCTCACCACCTTGGAAATTCGACCCTGCAGTCGAGAAGGAGGCACAAGCCATAGTGGAGGCCGTGCGGCACTGGAGGCACTATCTAGTTGGTAGGAGGTTCGCCCTCGTCACCGACCAACGGTCGGTCGCCTTTATGTTCGATAACGCACAACGGGATGAAATAAAGAATGATAAAATTCTGAGGTGTGGGATCGAACTCTCCACCTACACGTACGATATTACATATCATCGGGGGATGCTCAACGAGTCCCCAGATGCCCTGTCCCGTGGCCCGTGCGCCAACGCGCAAAAAGACTGCCTGAGGGCCATCCACAATGACCTCTGCCACCCGGGGGTCACCCGGCCTGCCCATTTCATCAAGTCCCGCAACCTACCTTACTCCACCGAGGAGGTCAAGGCCATGACCAAGGCTTGCCAGATCTGTGCGGAGTGCAAATCGCACTTCTATCGACCAGACAAGGCTCGCCTGGTAAAGGCCTCTGGGCCCTTTGAGCGACTAAGCGTACACTTCAAAGGGCTCCTCCCGTCCGCCAACCGCAACAGTTATTTCCTCACTGTCATCAATGAATTCTCCCGCTTCCCCTTCGCTGTCCCCTGCCCCGATATGACCTCGGCCTCCGTAATTAAGGTACTGCACAGCATCTTCACGCTGTTCGGTTTCCCTGCTTATATCCACAGCGACCGGGGTACATCATTCATGAGCGCTGAGCTGCGTCGCTATCTGCTCAACAAGGGCACCGCCTCGAGCAGAACGACCAGCTATAACCCACGGGGAAACGGGCAGGTGGAGAGGGAGAACGCGACAGTTTGGAAGGCTGTCCTTCTAGTCCTACGGTCAAGAAGTCTCCCAATGGCCCGCTGGCAGGAGGTCCTACCCGATGCCCTACATTCCATTAGGTCGCTCCTCTGCACGGCCACGAATGAGACCCCTCACAACCGATTGTTTATCTTCCCCAGGAAGTCCACCTCTGGGGTCTCGCTTCCACGTTGGCTGACGACTCCGGGACCAGTTCTACTCCGGAGGCACGTGAGGAGCCATAAGACAGATCCGCTGGTCGAGAGGGTCCAACTACTACACGCAAATCCTCAATACGCCTACGTCGAGCACCCCGACGGCAGGCAGGACACTGTTTCCCTGCGAGACTTGGCACCCGCTGGCTCGCTCACCGACGCCCCCCCTTCTACCGATGCTCCCCTCCCCCGCACCGGCTGTCAACTCCGACAGCGCCCCCCCCCCCCATAGCGCCCCCCCATCCCCCAGCCAGTGCCGGCACCAATCACCCTAGTCACCCCGGATACCCCCCCTGCTCCAACGCGGGCAAAGGCTCAGATAACCATGCTCCCGGATATACCACCCCCGAGGACGACCGTATCCACCGCACCACCACCGGAGCTGAGAAGATCGACACGGGCAATCAGACCACCCAAAAGACTGAACTTATAATTCCACTTCACCCCCGATGGACTATGCTTTTTTTTTTTAAACAGGGGGTGAATGTGATGAATGATATCTGTATACACATGTACCTTTAATACGTAGGCCCCTTTAAGACAGGGTTTGGAACCCTGGGGGACTTCGCCTCTCCGGCTCCGCCCCAGGAAGCTGTATATAAGGTTGCGTTCAGTGGGCAGCGTGCAGTGAGCACACTTCTCGGCAGCTGTCTGGTTCTCTGGTAATTAAAGCCTTTGAATTATCAATCTTCTCTCCTGAGTCGTAATTGAGGGTATCTCAGTGTTTAACAAGGAATATATTCTGGACATTCATACCGACCAGTGAGGTTAGCTTGCTCAGTTGAATGTAAAAGATTCCAAGGCACGATTTGAAGAAGAGCAGTGTAGTTATCCCAATGTCCTAGCCAATATTTATCAACATTACAAAAATAGCTCATCTATCCACTGCTACCACTGTTTGTGGGAGCTTGCTGTGTGGCAATAGACTGTCATGTTTCCCACATGAAAACAGTGTCTGCACTTCAAAAGTACTTAATTGGCTGTGAAGTGCTTTGAGACGTTAGGTCATCGTGAAAATGTGACATCATTGTAAGTCTTTTTCTTCAGCAGAACCTCTGGCTTGTGTGAGCAAAGGACAGTGATAAAGTTCCTAAAGCAGTTATTTAGAGATGTTTAAACTTTAATGACTAACAGCAGAGTGCAGGTTTTTCCGGATGGGGGGGGGGGGGGGGGGGGGGGGGGGGCGGGGGGGCGGCGGGGGGGAGTGTGATTGTTGGAAACATCTCCATTTGAGTCCTCGTCTAAATGCTAATGATGCAGTTTCACAGTGTAACAATAATAATAACCTGCAAATCTCTAACCAGTTATGCGATGGACTGTTGAAAATCAGTGGGAATTTTATGAATTATTTTAAAATAAACTGTAATTGTATAAATGTAATTGTATAAAATGTGGTCATGTTCCAATTTTCTAGGATTTTGTTCACATTCTATTTACTAATATTGTGTTTGTCCCAGTAGACATGAATTTGCTAACGTCATTATAATGTGCATGTACTATGTATGCATGGCTTTGGCACAAGGTATAACTTCAAACCACTACACATTGTGCTCTTTACAAATGCCAATTGCTGCTGGCAATCCTTTTCAAACTTCATGAGGAATTGGTTTTCAGCCAGGTTTTCAGTTTTCATTATGTACATTATTGCATTGACGTGGTTCCCCAGGCCCCTGGCAATTCGGCAAACTGTGTCTGAAAAGGATACAGGACAGACCATTTTACAGATAGCTAATTTTTCATCACATATTGCCAAGAATCTCAAGTTTTCATCCTCAAGCTGGATTGTTTTTATTTCTGAGTGAAGGACGAATTATATACTTTCATAGTTTGCTTCCAAATGCAGGAAAATCATGGGAAAATGAGTCTAAGCTATACAATAGTGTAATCTACATCAAGAAGGGAAGCTTTCAAGGTTTAAGAGTCAGAAAAGAAACTTCTGTTTGACAAAGGGCTACAGGTGATTTGGTTCCTTTATATTGCAGCTTATCCCGGCCCTGGGTCACTGTCCATGTGGAGTTTGCACATTTTCCCCGTCTCTGTGTGGGCCCCACCCCCACAACTCAAAAAGATGTGCAGGGTAGGTGGATTGGCCATACTAAATTGTTCCTTAATTGGAAAAAAAATAACTGGGTACTCTAAATAATTTTTTATATATATATATTACAGCTTATTATCCAGGCTGAGCAATGCCCACAGGTGGAACGACAGCAGCGTAGGCTCCATGTAGGTCAAGGATTTTGATTTCAGGATAACATCCTCATCGGGCACCATGGTGGCGCAGTAGTTAGCACTGCTGCCTCACGGCGCCGAGGTCCCAGGTTCGATCCCAGCTCTGGGTCACTGTGCGTGTGGAGTTTACACATTCCCCCTGAGTTTGCGTGGGTTTCGCTCCCACAACCCAAAGGTGTGCAGGCTAAGTGAATTGGCCACGCTAAATTGCTCCTTCATTGGGAAAAATGAATTGGATACTCTAAATTTTAAAAAAAAGGATAACATTCTCATGTTCAAGAATCATGCATAGTGTATAAGTAAATAGTAAATCATGATAAGTAAATAGCATGCTGTGGCAATGCCTTAAATTTAAATACCACTAGGTACGATAAGATGGATATTTTCATATATTTTTGTGACATTTCCTTTGTTGAGGCAACAAATTCAATTTTTTTGAATTATGAAGATTACTAGATTCCTATAATTGCAATACTCCAAGCCACTGAAAGTTAAAAGTAAAATTCAACCATTTTTGCTAAGTAATGAGATTGCTGCTGGTGAAATAATGCCCTGGCTGTATTTGCTTTTCCCGGGCTGAATCTGGAATATTAATGAGCTTGGGGAGCCTATAGTTCCCCGTTGCTTTTCTCCATGAAAATACCTCGGCCGATCAGAGTCGAGTTGCCAACCAATCTGAGTATAAATTGTTGCGATGGTTTGAAATTTGGCATTCTTGGGAAACAGTGGCGGTAGGCTGGTGCAGTGGTATTGTCTCTGAATTAGTAATCCAGAGACCCAGAGTAATGCTCTGGGGACCCGGATTCGAATCCCACCACAGCAGATGGTGGAATTTAAACTCAATAAAATATCTGTAAGTAAAGGTCTAATGATGACCATGAAACCATTGTTGATTGTCGTAAAAACCCATCTTGTTCACTAATGTCCTTTAGGGAAGGAAGCTGTCCTTATCTGGCCTGGCCTACATGTGACTCCAGACCCAGCATGTGGTTGATTCTTAAATGTTCTCTGAAATGGCCCAGCAAGTCACTCAGTTGTATTCAACTGCTACAAAGAAAACAAAAATGAATGAAAATGGATGGACCACCTGGCATCAACTTAGCACCGGGAAAGACAATGGCAAACCCAGCCTTGTCGACTCTGCAAAGTCCTCCTTAGTAGCATCTGCCAAAATTGGGATAGCTGTCTCACAGGCTGGTCAATCAAGAACCTGACATAATCGTGGAATCATAACTTACAGATAATGTCCCAGACACCACCATCACCATTCCTGGATATGTCCAGTCCACCAGCAGGACAGACCTAGTAGAGGTGGCAGCACAGTGGTATACAGTCAGGAGGGAGTTGCCCTGGGAGTCCTCAACATCGACTCAAGACCTCATAAAGTCTCATGACACCAGATCAAGCATGGACAAGGAAACCTCCTGCTTATTGCCAGGTACCGTCCCCACTCAGCTGATGAATCCTCCTTGTGGAACACCACTTGGAGGAAGCAGTGTGTGTGACAAAGGCACAGAATATATTCTGGATGTCCACAACCAAGAGTGACTCAGTAGTACTGCCACAGACCGAGTTGGCAGATGCTTAAGGACATAGCTGCTAGTGTGGGACTGCAGCAGATGGTCAGGGAATCAACAAGTGGGAAAATCATATTGGACTTTATCATCACCAACCTGCCTGCTGCAGATACATCTGTCCACGACAGCATTGGTAGGAGTGACCACCACACAGTCCTTCTGGAAACAAAGTCCCGTCTCCACACTGAGGACACCCTCCATCGTGTTGTGTGGCACTACCACTGTGCTAAATGGGTTAGACTTTGAACAGATTTAGCAACTCAAGACTGGGCATCCATGAGGTGCTGTGGGTCATCTGCAGTAGCAGAAGTGCACTCAGCCACAATCTGTAATCTCATGGTCTGGCATATACCCCAATATTACCAAAAATCCAGGGGATCAACCTTGGTTCAATGAAGAGTGCAGGAAACACACCAGGCATACTAAAAGACAGGTGTCAACTTGATGGAGCTACAATACAGGACTACTTGTGTGCTCTGGTGATTGTCTCTTTGAGGGAAACACAGCAGAGTAAGGGACACATGGCTTAAGTGACCTATCGGGACTCAGAGTGTGGAATCACCCAATAGTGAGAGAGGCTTTTAGGTAAAGCGACATTTTGGAAGCAAGCTACAGCCATGACGCTGCTGTACAATTCTTATTAATAAATACTGTTATAACTTGCCCGGATCCTATTGGCTGGGGACAATTAGTTACCCCATGTTCTGTAGGGAATTTGAGCTCCCCATTGAGGGGAAAGCAGATAATCATTAGCTCTGCAGCTGTATAAATAGAGCTGGCCACTGTGTATAGCTATAGCTAGAGAGGGTGCTGTGTATTGTGTAAATAAATTTACTTTCTGTTTGACTCTACAAACTTGTGCTGGATTTTTCATGGCCCTCACAAAAAACACCTTTTGTGTTCATTAATGAAATCTGTGAAAGCGCATCTTTATTTCTGGAAATGAGGATAAATTATCCTGACACTGCGTCTGGCCCAACACCTGTGAGTATCCAATTTTAATCGAAGCCTGAGAAAAAAATGTACTCAGCAGAATGTCTGACTTTGAGTGAATAGACACATTTGACTCCTCCATGGGGGATTGGACACAATATGTTGAGCGCCTTGGGTATTAATTCCAAGTAAACATAATAGGGAAGGAGGCAAAACACCTAAGTTTTGTGGAACTCAGAGAATATAACCTTATTCACAGTCTTACAGCCACAAGCTTGGTTGACTCCAATTCAATTTGTGAGCTCATAGAACTAGCAAAGACTCAATTGCAACCTCAACCAACAGTCATACTCCAGAGATTCAAATTTAATTTGAGGGTGAGAGCCCCAAGCAAATTGCTTACATTGTTAAACTGAAGCAATTCTCGGAGTATCATGATTTTGGAGCCACCCTAAACAACATGTTATGGGATAGGTTAGTCTGTGGCATGAACAACAATGCTTGTCAACGCAGATTGCTTACAGAGGTTGACATAAATGTTTAATTAGCGATGGAGATAGCGCTGGCCATGGGAAGTGCTGAAAAAGGTGCACAAGAGCTGCAGAGCGCACAAAATGGCACCGTTCACCAGTTAGGGCAGGAACCAGCAGCCAGCCGTGCCCCCAAAACCGTCAAAGCAGCCGCGAAGCAGGAAACTATTTCAGCCACCAATAAAACAAAAAGGTACAGGTTAGACAATCAGCTAGTAATGCTCAAAATGGAATGTTACCGATGTGGGGGTAATCACACTCCTGAATCATGTCGGTTAAAGGAGGCTGAGTGTTTTTAAGGAAAGAGGATATTTGATAAAGCAGTGCAGAGCCTAGTCAATATCGCCAAGTAATCGATCAACTAAGATGTTACAAGTATACAATGTGGAAAAGCCTAGCACCAATAATTCTGGCATTCGCTCTTTGTTTAATCTAAAAACAGGCACGATAGACCCTATAACTGTAACACTCGGATAAATGGAAAGCCTTTTAAAATGGAAGTGGATACAGAGACATCAGCCATTGTGATGGGTGGACATGCATTTCAGTACCTAAGAGAGGGAGTCCAGCCATTGAACTCGAAGGGCAGGATTCTCCGACCCCCTGCCGGGCTGGAGAATCGCCGGGGGGTGGCGTGAATCCCGCCCCTGCCGGCTGCTGAATTCTCCGGCGCCGGGGTTTTGGTGGGGGCGGGAATCGCGCCATGCCGGTCGGCAGCTGCTGGCAGCAGCCCCCCCCGGCGATTCTCCGGCCCGCGATGGGCCGAGCGGCCGCCCGTTTTAGGCCAGTCCCGCCGACGTAAATTAGACCTGGTACTTACTGGTGGGACCTGGCTCTGCGGGCGGTCTCCGGGATCCTCAGGGGTGGCGCGGGGGATCTGGGCCCTGGGGGTGCGCCCACGGTGGCCCGCGATCAGGGCCCTGATCCGCAGGCGGGCCTGAGCCATGGGGGCACTCTTTCCCTCCGCACCAGCTACTGTGGACCTGCACCATGGCCGGTGCGGAGACGAACCCCCCTGCGCATGCGCTGGGATGACGCCAGCGCACGCTGGCGCTCCCACGCATGTGCCAACTCGCGCCGACCGGCAGAGACGCTACGCCGCCAGTTGGCGCCACGCCATGCCCCTTCCGCACCAGTTGGCATGGCGCCAACCCCACGGGCACCGGCCTAGCCCCTGAAGGTGTGGAGGATTCCGCACCTTCCGGGCAGCCTGACGCCAGAGTGGTTCACGCCACTCCTTCGCGCCGGGACAGCCCGCCCCGCCGGGTAGGGGAGAATCCCGCCCGAAGAGTACTTCTGCCAAATTGAAAAATAAAAGGCACTGCAATGGTATCTGCAAGCTATGGGAAACTATCTACCCAGTTCCCCAAGGTAATAGTGATGAGTGAAGGACCACGCTTTCTTGGCAACAACAGGCTGAAAGAAATTAAGTTGAATTGGCTGAGATCTTTCAAGTGTGGGGCGGGGGACTTCCCGAACCGACAAGAAATTCTGACATTGTCTTCTGTGATGAATTGGGAAAAATCAAGAGGCTACAAGCTAAGATTTATGTGGATGTAGAGCGAACTTTCTGATTCTTTAGGGCAAGTCTTATGAGAGAACGTGGAAACTGAGTTAAGCAGGTTGAAGAATTAGGCATTATCCAGCCAGTTCAGTTCTCGGAACTGGCAGCACCCATGATCCCGTTTTGAAACCGGACAAGATCATCAACAGTTAACCAGGCCGCTAAGCTGGATAAATATCCAAACCTGAGAAATGAAGACCTGTGTGCAAAGCTGGCTGGATATGAGTTACTCCTGCCAGCAACTCAAATTAGATGACTTTTCCTGGGGGTATGTCATGATCAACACACACAAAGGCCTGTTCCAGTACACACGCTACCGTCAAAAGATTAATCAATACTTTTCAGCTCATGGATTATTAGAAGTCATGGAACCGTATTCACAAGTACGAGTTTCAAACCTTCACTGCTCTCAACGGTATAATACACATTAGAACTGCAGCTTACCACAGAGCATCAAACAGACTAGCCGAGAGAGCCATCCGAGAGAGCCATCCGAGAGAGCGATAGTTATAGGAGACTCTATAGTAAAGGGCGCTTCTGATGACGTGAAAGAGACTCCAGGATGGTATGTTGCCGCCCTGGTGCCAGGGTCAAGAATGTCTCTGAATGAACACAGGACATACATAAGGGGGAGGGTGAACAGCCAGAGGTCGTAGTACACATAGGTACACATAGGTACTAAAGATATAGACAGGAAGAGTTATGAGGTCCTGCAGGGGTTTAGGGAGTTAGGCAGTAAGCTAAAAAGCAGGACCTCTAGGGTTGTAATCTCAGGATTACTCCCTGTGCCATTTGCCAGTGAGGCTAGAAATAGGAGGATAGTGCAGCTAAACACATGGCTAAACCAGTGGTGTAGAAAGGAGGGTTTCAGATTTCTGGACAACTGGGATCTCTTCTGGAGCAGGTGTGACCTGTACAAGAAAGATGGATTGCATCTAAACTGAGCGGCACCAATATCCTGGCTGGGAGGTTTGCTAGAGTCACTCGGGAGGATTTAAATTAGTATGGCAAGGGGTTGGGAACCAGAGCGTTAAATTAGAAGGTGTAATAACTGAGGGCAGCATGGTGGCGCAGTGGGTTAGCCTTGCAGCCTCACGGCACCGAGGTCCCAGGTTCGATCCCGACTCTGGGTCACTGTCCGTGTGGAATTTGCACATTCTCCCTGTGTTTGCGTGGGTTTAGCCCCCACAACCCAAAGATGTGCACGGTAGGTGGATTGGCCACGCTAAATTGCCCCTTAATTGTAAAAAAAATGAATTGGGTACTCTAAATTTTATTTTTTTTTAATTAAAAAAAGAAAGTGTAATAACTGAAAGGGAAATAGAGAACAAAAATAAGAGAACAACATCACCCTGTCTGCTCAAATGTAGTGGTTTGAAGTGTATTTGTTTCAACACCAGAAATATAGCAGGTAAGGCAGATAGACTTAGAGCACTGATTAGTACTTGGAATTATGATGTTGTGGCTATCACAGAAACGTGGTTAAAGGAAGGGCTGGATTGGCAGCTGAACGTTAGAGGATATAGATGCTTCAGGAGAGATAGAGGGGGATGTAAAAGGGGTGGGGGAGTAGCATTACTGGTTCAGGAGAATATTGTAGCCGTACTGCAGGAGGACACCTCGGAGGGCTGAGACAATGAGGCAATCTGGGTAGAGGTCAGGAACAGGAAGGAGGCAATCACAATGTTGGGCATTTATTACAGGCCTCCCAACTGCCAGTGAGAGATAGAGGAACAGATAGGTAGAGAGATTTTGGATAGGTGCAAAAGTAACAGGGTGTTGTGGTAGGGGATTTTAATTTCCCATATGTTGACTGGGACTCACTTAGTGCTCGGGGCTTGGATGGGGCAGAGTTTGTAAGGTGTATCCAGGAAGGCTTCTTGATGCAATATGTAGATAGTCCAACCAGGGAAGGGGCAGAACTGGACCTGGTATTGGGGAATGAGCCTGGACAGGTGGTTGAGGTTTCAGTAGGCGAACAATTTGGGAGTAATGACCACAATTCTGCATGTTTTAGTCTCCTTTTGGTTAGGGATGAGGGTAACCCTCGGGTTAAGGTGCTAAACTGGGGAAAGGCAAATTATGATAACATTAGTCAGGAATTGGAGAATTTGGATTGGGTTTAGCTGTTGGAGGGTAAATCAACATCAGACATGTGCAAGTCTTTCAAGCGACAGTTGATTAGGATCCTGAGACAATGAAGGATAAGTATGGGAAGTTTAGGAAGCCTTGGATAATAAAGGATATTGTGAACCTCATCAAAAAGAAAAAGGAGGCTTTTGTTCGGTCTAGAAGGGTGGGACAGTTGAAACCCTTAAGGAGCATAAAGAAAGTAGGAAGGTACTTGAGCGGGAAATTAGGAGGGCTCGGAGGGGTCATGAAAAGTCCTTGGCAAGTAAGATTAATGTGAATCCCAAAGCTTTTTATTCATTTGTAAAAAACAAAAGGGTGGCCAGGGAAAGAATTGGACCACTTCAGGATAGTGGGGGAAATCTATGTGTTGAGCCAGAGGAAATGGGCGAGGTACTAAATGAGTACTTTGCATTAGTGTTCACCAAAGAAAAGGACTTTGTCGAAGATGATTCTAGGGTAGGATGTGTGTACAGTCTGAGTCATGTTGGCATTGAAAAGGAGAAGATATTGGGTCTTTCAAAAGACATTAAGGTAGATAAGTCTCCTGGGCTCGATGGGATTTACCCTAGAATACTGAGGGAAACAATGGAAGAAATTGCTGGGGCCTTGACTGACATCTTTGCATCATCATTGAGACCCCTGAGGACTGGAGGATAGCTAATGTGGGACCGCTGTTTAAGAAAGGTAGCAGGGATAATCCAGGAAACTATTGGCCAGTGAGCCTCACCTCGGTAAGAGGTAAATTATTGAAGAGAACTCTCAGGGACAGGATTTATACCCATTTGGAAACAAATGGACTCATTAATGATAGATAGCATGGTGCCTCACTAACTTGATCATGTTTTTTGAGGAGGTGACAAAGGTGATTGGTCAGGGGAGAGTGGTGGATGTTGTTTACGTGGGCTTCAGTAAAGCCTTTGACAAGGTGCCTCATGACAGGCTGGTACAAAAGGTGAAGTCACACGGGATCAGAGGTGAGGTGGTAAGATGGATACAGAACTGGCTCAGTCACAGAAGGCAAAGGGTAGCAGTAGAAAGGTGTTTTTCTGAATGGAAGGTTGTGACTAGTGGTGTTCCACAGACATCTGTGCTGGGGTCTCTGTTGTAGAATGCATAAACGATTTGGAGGAAAATGTAGCTGGTCTGATTAGTAAGTTCGCGGATGACACCAAGATTAGTGGAATGGGGGCAGCACAGTGGCGCAGTGGACAAGGTAGTCAAGAAAGCATACATAAGCCTTGCCTTCATTGGACAGGGCATCGAGTATAAAAACTGGCAAGTCATGCTACAGTTGTATGGAACCTTGGTAAGATTGCACTTGGAATATTGTGCACAATTCTGGTCGCCACACCACCAGAAGGATGTGGAGGCTTTGGAGAGGATGCAGAGGAGGTTTACCAGGATGTTGCCTGGTCTGGAGGGTGTTAGCTATGTGGAGAGGCTGAATAGACTCAGACTGTTTTCATTAGAATGGCCGAGGTTGAGGGATAACCTGATAGAGGTCTACAAGATTATGAGGGGCATGGATAGAGTGGATGGGCAGGCACTCTTTCCCAGGGTGGAGGGGTCAGTCACCAGGGGGCATAGGTTTAAGGTCCGTGGGACAAAGTTTAAAGGAGATGTGCAAGACAGGTTTTTTACACAGAGGGTGGTGAGTGCCTGGAATGCGTTGTCAGGGGACGTTGTGGAAGCAGGTACATTAATGGTGTTCAAAAGGCATCTCGACAAATACATGGATAGGATGGGTATAGAGGGATACGGCACAAAGAAGTGCTGAGGGTTTTAGCCATGGTTAGTATCATGACTGGTACAGGCTTGGAGGGCCGAAGGGCCTGTTCCTGTGCTGTATTGTTCTTTGTTCTTTGTTCCTTGTTTAAGTCTGGCCTAAAGAAAGTGTCAGGAGGAACCCTGGAGACCAAAATATCCTGATTCCTCCTTAGCTAACCTACCACTCCACATGCAACAATGGGAGTTCCACCAGTAGAACGGCTAATGAAATGTTGGGCGTGACTCAGGGATCACATTGCGCCGGCGTGGATCCGGGCGCAAGAGTGAATTGTGCGAGAGCCCCAGATCAGGCTCCGCGCCGCGCAACGGGCTGTCACCAAACTCACACCACCCGGCACAATCTTGATCTCATCCTCCCTGAATGAGATCCAGATCTGCATATTTAATTCAACCAGCACCCAGCAGTCAAAGGCCGCGCCTGTGCAACCTCTCCAAGGAGCTGTTTAGCGCTGGTTTCCACAAACGTGGACCAGGCACGATGGCACCTCGGTTGTGGGGGGGGGAGGAGGTCACGCAGGCCATTAGAGACCACAAGATGGTCGGGTACAGGGCAAGGTGGTACTCTAGTACTCCCCCTGACATTGCCAGCGTGGCACCCTAGCAGTGCCACTCAGGCACAAGGACAGTGTTTCGCCCCCGCAACCCAAAGATGTGCAGGGTAGGTGGATTGGCCACGCTAAAAATTGCCCCTTAATTGGAAAAAATAATTGGGTACTCTAAATTTATTTTTAAAAATAAAAAAATAAAAAATGATTAATACAACAGTGTAGATGTTAAGTTTGTGCTAAGTGCCAGGTCGATGTGAAAAAATATAATTCAAAAATATAATTTAAAGTTGATTGAAGTAATACCCATTAATTCACGGAGAGTATGCATGGAATCACACTGGGTATAAACAGAATTGATTGCAGCTTTACTATTCTCCACAGCCAAATAGCCTACCAACATTCACTGTCTAGACGGAACCTTCAAAGGAGGAAAGATGGGGGATCGATTACTAAGTTAGAAACATACTCGTACTATATATTTTGCTTCATTCTGACCTACAGTGTCTAAGCTCAGTTAAAAGTCTGAAGAATTAACTCTAATGATTTCTGTTGTTGTGTAAGTCCGAGTAAATACCAACGGACACAGTGGGTCACTAATACAGAGCACTGAAACCTGATGGCTCCTCTTAATCGCCTGGGACCTTTCAAGGGATTTGCATCCAGTGCGAACATTCTGATCAGTCAGCCTGGAATGCAGGAGTCACGTCAATGCAAGTGGTTTGGATTCTACATTCTCAAAGTATTTCTCTAGTAAGATAAGAATGATGACCTCTGAATGTGTGGCTAATTAAGGAACTGCATTTATTGAATAGTCTCATTTGAACATCCTCAGAACTTTGCCTTGCTACAGTTAGGTGTGAAATTCTTTTACATCACACATACTCCGTTTGGTTTTTGATGGCTGGGTTGGCTGTTTATATAAAAGTTATTTGAAAAATACTTGAGAATATAGAGTCCAAACCACTTATTTTGACCACTTATCCTTCATACCAGATGGATTAGCCTGCAATGTTGCACAATAGTATTATTTTTCATGCAAGATTGTTAATATAGGAGTTAGAACAGTGAGACATAGGCCAGCACAGGTCAGGCTAATTGTCTTTTGAGTAAATTAAGCAATACTGTTTGCTACAAAACAGTTCAATCCCACCAGCAATGGTGTGTGGGTGTGTCAGTGACCATTCGTGATCATTTCAGTAAAATATGTTTCCAGTGATAGCAAGGCACAGCCTATGTCATGAACCAAAGTCATTCTTAATAGTTTAGAGAGAGATAATCTAATATAGAAGCACTCCTACATTAGTATGATTCGTTCTAGTTGAGTTCTGAGTACTGTTGTACTCTTTCTTTCTTGTTCTTGCATATGTTTGCCCCTCACCTCGAAGGCTTTTCTTGGTAACTGAGACGGGGAAGCAAATGTAAAAGACTAAATAATGAAGAAAATTATAACAGTGCCCAATAAATATTACCATCACACAGATGTCACACTGCACTCTTCCTACAGTTTCTTCAGGATGTTGATCAGAGACAGTGGCCATTCATGATGCTGATATTCGTAAATATTAATGACCATCCACGTGATTCTGTCTGATGTGTGACCTCCCTGCATGTGACTCAGTGTTAAACAAATTTCTCCATCATGAGCCTGGCTGGTTGGGACATTTTAAGGCCCTTAATAATATGATTTCTTGTCCAAATTTAGAGTACCCAATTATATATTTCTAATTAAGGGGCAATTTAGTGTGGCCAATTCACCTACCCTGCACATCTTTGGGTTCTGGGGGTGAGACCTATGCAGTAACGGGGAGAATGTGCAAACTCCACACAGACAGTGACTTGGGCCGGAATCGGACCCTCAGCGCCATAGGCGGCAATGCTAACCACTGTGCCACCGTGCCGTCCTGCCTCTAATAATATTAAGTACTAAGATAAACATAGGTTTGGCCATGAAAACAACAGAGAGTGAAAATCATACAACCAGTGGAAGGTAAACATTGCAAGGAAGCACGGTTCACCAATGGCGCATCAGAACATGTGGTCAGCAGTTTGCTATTGACAGTAAACAATATGGACCTCAATGACTGAGACCAATGTGCTTGGGAGGAGATGATCAAGTCAATACATTAATTCATGTTCAGTATAGGTGGGCCGGAACAAAATTATTGATGCTAAGAAAGTTATGGAGTGAGGAAATAAATTGCAGACAATACCTTGTATTGTATCTTATAATCAAGAGGAACCCGTCATATCAAGTCAGGTTTTCTTTTTCAACCATTTTTCTGCTCAGAACAAATTGGGAAAAGACTTACTTTTTTTTTCAAATTTGGAGTTGGCAATTATTTTTTTTTCCAATTAAGGAGCAATTTAGCGTGGCCAAACCACCTCACCAGCACATCTTTGGGTTATGGGGGTGAAACCCACGCAGACACGGGAATAAAATGCAAACTCCATACGGACAGTGACCCAGGGCCGTGATTGGATCCTGGGTCCTCAGTGCCGTAGTTCCAGTGCTAACCACTGCGCCACCGTGCTGCCTCGAAAAGAGTTACTTTAATTGTTGCTACCAAATAATTGTTTTATGCAAATTAAAAAGTAGTACAAGAAGAGGTAGTTAAAATGCGAATGACTTCGCTTTGATCCTGTTTCACTGTTAATTTAAAAAACAGTTCATTAGCTTGTTTCAGTATTATCAGCTGCAGTGCAATTGGTAACATTCTTGCCTACGAGTCCTAAGGTAGTGTGTTCATATCCCTCTTTGGGACTTTAAGTGCAAAAATCAAGGCTGGCATTTTGCTTCATTACTGAGGGAGTGCTACATTGTTGGAGATGCTGGCTGGCAAACGAGAGATTAAACTGAAGTCCTATTCACCTCTTAGGTGGATGAAAGAGATTCCATGGAACTATTTCAAAGAGATGTTATCCCTGGTGTCTTAACCAATATTTATCCCTCCAATTTCTCTCTCTTTAGATTAAGTTAGATGGTATCCATTTGTCTTGGGAGACGATAGACTGCACTCAGGGTTTATGTCACTCCAGGTAGTGTCTTCATTATCTAGTCATGCTACATTTTGCAATGATATCACAGTGGGGTATGTTGAAGACGCAGGCCCGGAGGACTATCACAGCCAGAGGCTGAACCTGTCCTGTATCAAGCACCACATCCTGACCAACTAAGTTAGCTGGCCCAGTCACCCCTCAATAGGCATCACAAAAATAGATTATCTGGTCATTATCATGTTGCTGTTTGCGGGAGCTTGCCACGTGGCGATTGGCTACTGCACTTCCTATATTATAACAACACCTATATTTCTAAGTATTCTATTGACTGTGAAGCACTTTGGGATGTCGTGTGGTCATGCATGGTGCTATATAAATGCAATGTTTCCCCGTAAACCAATAAAACTATTCACACCCACTGCATTGGAAGGTCTTTGATCCAATATAATAGTAAGTTAAAACACAAAAGCAGGAGACTCTGCAGACAGGTTTTAGGAATAGAAAGCTATGAAGTAGTGAGGACACAGAAATGGTTTCAAGGAGGATAGTGTGCATAGGTAATTAGATATGAGTTTGCTTCAGTCCAACAAGACTAGTCAAGTAATCTGATGGAGCATTGTGTGTTCATTACTTTTAATTTATTCTATGAGAATAAGCTGTACCACTTGAACAAAGCAAATTTGATCATAATTGCTGCTCGACATATTTACTCACTATGAAATAAAGCAGCTGAACAACTTGTAAATTGCTTTGACAAAGAATCATCCAGACTCGAAATGTTAGCTCCCTTCTCTCTCCACGGATGCTGTCAGACCTGCTGCAGTTGTCCAGTATTTTATGTTTTTGTTGTAAACAGCTTTGCCTGACCAAATGTTTGTTGGCTCTGCTTTCAGGAATGTTGTAGAGGTACGTGAGTGAAAGGCTTGAATGTGTGGTGCAGGTCACAAGGGGATGTTATTGTTACACTCTGTGTTCTGCTATTATGCAGTAGAATTAGGACAGTGTGAAGCAACTCCCATGAAATGAAGATGCTCTGAACACTTATGGCTGTGATTGACAGAAGGTATATACAACAGATGTGAATTTATAACAATCCATCTCTGGTTAGTTTATAGAATCGATAGTGGAATGATTTTTAGATCTTATTCATGTATTTGTTTCACACTCAAAACTATCACGATGGGTGGGTCTTCTCTCCCTCGAAATCTGTCTCTGTCTTTCTGATAATGGAGTGAGTCAGGAAGTCGAACAGAAATCTTTGTGACTGCATTTAGCTTACCAGATAAATCACAAGCACCCTGCGACCTGCGACCTCCTAAACAGTAGGATAAATATTGTGTTAGAATACGGTCCAGCAATAATCTATGGTTTAGGGAAGGTAACAAAGAGGCAATCGCAATATACAATAAAGCAGACTGCAATAATTTACTCTCTGCTTGAACATGGAAGATAACATAAAGATGCAGCATTCACTAACGTTCTTATTAATCTTGGAACTGTGCTAACGTTTCTTAACAATAACCTTAATAATAATCTTTATTGTCACAAGTAGGCTTACATTAACACTGCAATAAAGTTACTGTGAAAATCCGCTAGTCGCCACATTCCGGCACCGATCGGGTACACCGAGGGAGAATTCAGAATGTCTAAATTACCTAACAGCACGTCTTTCGGTACTTGTGGGAAGAAACCGGAGCACCTGGAGGAAACCCATGCAGACGCAGGGAGAACGTGCAGACTCCGCACAGACAGTGACCCAAGCGGGAATCGAACTTGGGATCCTGGCACTGTGCTACCGTGCCACCCATATACATGGGTAAAACCAAATTACTGTGGATGTTGGAATCTGAAACTAAAAAAGAAAATACTGGACTATCTCAGCAGGTCTGACAGCATCTGTGGAGAGAGAAGGGAACTAACGTTTCGAGTCTGTATGACTCTTTGTCAAACTTTATATGGGGTTGTTTGTCTTTACCCATGTCTTTCTCTTGGCCTCCGGAGGGCTGATAAACTGAGAGCATAAGATATTTCCCAGTAATTTCTGAAGTTGGCCTACAAAAAGAAAAGGGAATTTAAATTTGTATAGTATCTTTCACAACCTCATAGAGGACCTCACAGCCAATTAAGTACTTCTGAAGTATAGTCATTATTGTAATGTAGAAAACAAGGCAGCCAATTTGCAAACAGCAATGGGATAATGACAAGATAATACTTTGTTTTAGTGATATTTAAGAGGCATAAATGCTGGCTTGTTCAGCAGCGAGAACTCTCCTGTTCCTCTTCCAAAGGAAAAGCATATATCTTAACTTGCACCAACTCCCATTCAGCCTTGCCTCAAGTGTTGACTGACCTACAATGGCTCCTGGTTGGGCATACCTTGATTGTAAAATTCTCGTGTTTGTTTACAAATCCCACCATGACTCAACTCCTCAATATCTCTGTAACCTCCCCCAGTCCTACGAGCCCCCAGGGTCTCTGCGTTCCTGCAATTTCAGCCTGTTGCACATGTTCAATTTTCATTGTTCGTACATTGCACCTTCAGCTCCAAGGCCCTTAGTTTCAGAATTCAATCCCCAAACCTCTCCACTTTGGGCGACTAGGGGCTTTTCACAGTAACTTCATTTGAAGCCTACTTGTGACAATAAGCGATTTTCATTTCACCTCTCTCTTCCCCTTGAGGATGATCCTTAAGATCCACCTCTTCAACCAAGCCATTTGCCTTAATATCTCCTGTTCATAGAATCATAAAATTAAAGTGCCATTCGGTCCATCGAGTCTGCACCGGCCCTCAGAAAGAGCACCCTACCCAAGCCCACACCTCCACCCTATCCCCGTAATCCAGTAATCCCACCAAACCATTTTGGATACTATTAACATTTAACATGGCCAATCCACCTAACCTGCACATCTTTGGACTGTGGGAGGAAACCGGAGCACCCGGAGGAAACCCACGCAGACACAGGGAGAACGTAACCCAAGCCGGGAATCGAACCTGTGACCCTGGAGCTGTGAATCAACTGTGCTAACCACTGTGCTCCCGTGCTGCCCTTTTTAAAATGTATTTTTTCCTGTTACCGCATCATGTCAAACTTTGCAACATTTTACCACAATAAAATGGGGTGGCATGGTGGCACAGTAGTTAGCACTGCTGCCTCACATCTCCAGGGACCCGGGTTCAATTCCGGCCTTGGGAAATTGTGTGGAGTTTGCATTCCCTCCCCGTGTCTGTGTGGGTTGCTCCGGTTTCCACCCACAGTCCAAAGATATGCAGGTTGTGGTGTCACTGGGTTATGGGGATAGAGTGGAGGCGTGGACTTAAGTAGGATGCTCTTTCCAAGGGCGGTGCAGACTCGATGGGCCGAATGGCCTCCTTCTGCACTGTAAATTCTATGATTCTATGTAAATCTTGACTGCTTTTGTTGTTGAAAGCAAAATTGCATCTTTCAAAATCAAAGCTCCCAATCCAGCATATAGTCAAAGAAACATTACAGAATTTCATGGATTCCCCATAGAATATGAGAAGATAGAAAGGACACAGCACAACAAGAGGTCATTTAGTCCATTGAGGTTGTGCCTTCCCTCTGCATGGGCAACTCAGCTAGTTCTCCTGCCCTTTTCCCATTACCTTATGCAATTTTATTTTTATTTTCAAGCACTTATCCAATTCCTTTTTGAAACATAAGATTGTACTCTGCCTCCACAAGGCTCTCAGGCTGTGCACTCCAGATCCTAATTGTGTAGAAAGGTCTTTCCTTATGTTACCTTTGGTCCTTTTGCCGTTTTGTACATCAGTCTCCTGGTGAAACAACCAGTAGCAACATGAGGAAAAATATTTTTAAGTTGTGAGTAGGGCCTGGAAGAGGGTGTGAGACTAAAAAGCTCTTTCGTCAGACAAAGCCAGCTGCTATCAGGAAATATTTCTGAGTATAAGAATTGGCAAGTCATGTTGCAGCTGTATAGAACCTTAATTAGGCCACACTTGGAGTATAGTGTTCAATTCTGGTCGCCACACTACCAGAAGGATGTGGAGGCTTTAGAGAGGGTGCAGAAGAGATTTACCAGAATGTTGCCTGGTATGGAGGGCATTAGCTATGAGGAGCGGTTGAATAAACTCGATTTGTTCTCACTGGAACGAAGGAGGTTGAGGGGCGACCTGATAGAGGTCTACAAAATTATGAGGGGCATAGACAGAGTGGATAGTCAGAGGCTTCTCCCCGGGGTAGATGGGTCAATTACTAGGGGGCATAGATTTAAGGTGAGAGGGGCAAGGTTTAGAGTAGATGTACGAGGCAAGTTTTTTACACAGAGGGTAATGGGTGCCTGGAACTCGCTACCGGAGGAGGTGGTGGAAGCAGGGACGACAGTGACATTTAAGGGGCATCTTGACAAATACATGAATAGGATGGGAATAGAGGGATACGGACCCAGGAAGAGTAGAAGATTGTAGTTTAGTCGGGCAGCATGGTCGGCACGGGCTTGGAGGGCCGAAGGGCCTGTTCCCGTGCTGTACATTTCTTTGTTCTTTGTTCTTGTTCTATATCAACAAAAATGCCTTTGGAATTATTCACTATTAATGTTCACCAATCTCATCCCAGACAGCTCGAGTTGGCATTTCAGGTTGGGCCCGGAAAATGCAATTAAGACCATTTCCCAACTTCGGAAATCCAAGCCTGTCACTTCTGCTCATACCCATCATATTTTTATCTCTTGGAGTGTGGGTGGAGAGGGTTTAGGCTTCCCGACTCCTGAAGCAATGTCAAAAAAGCACAGAAGGCCCGGCTCAATTCACTGTGGCATTGGATCAGCTCTGCACATTGTTCTTTGGCCCCATAACCCTTACCATTCACCCCTCACTCCTCATACACCCACATGACTGCTCCATGTCCTCTCATATTCCCTATGCTCCTCCAGGCACTCTTATATTCCCCATGCTGCCCCTTCAATGCCTTCTTATATTTCTCATGGCTCCTATACCCTCTATATGTCCTCCATAGCCTACATTGGTGCAGCACGGTGACACAGTGTTCAGCACTGCTGCCTCACATGCCAGGGGCCCAGGTTTGATTCCAGCCTTGGTTGACTGTCTGTGTGGAGATTGCACGTTCTCCTGACATATATAGTCCTTTCAATTTTGAAACTGAACCAAGCATTCAGAATGGGTTTAGTTGTCAAACCAAACCATTATGGTGCCAAACAATGAAACCGATTTAAACTTCAGCTACATTTTTTCATAAGCTACAACAGATGTCCTGTCAATCAAAGCAGTCCTGGAGCAAGTGACTTTTTTTTCTCCAAGTGAAAGCTGGAGACCCATTTTTGTTTAGTGCAGTGGACATTTAAATCACTTCAGATGATGACACTAGCTTTCCCAAATGCTGTTTTCTTCGGTTTCAAATGTACAATAGGACCTTTCCAAATGGGAAGTACTCTTCTAATGCATCTCAACACTTGGGTATTGCTAGTCAATGTAATGGTCAATTTAACATTGTGTGATAGAGCCTAATGATCAATTATTGCAGTAAACACACATATAACTTATAATGCACTATCTACTAATAATATCTGAAGCTGTAAATCCATTTTACACTTGGGTGTCAGAATGTTGCTGATGGCAGCACGGTGGCGCAGTCGTTAGCATTGCTGCCTCACGGCGCCGAGGTCCCAGGTTCGATCCCGGCTCTGGGTCACTGTCCGTGTGGAGTTTGCACATTCTCCCCGTGTTTGTGTGGGTTTCGTCCCCACAACCCAAAGATGTGCTGGGTAGGTGGATTGGCCACTCTAAATTGCCCCTTTTTAAAAAAACAAATATATTTATTACAGTTTTTTAACACAATTTTTCTCCCTTACAAACAATGACTCCCCCCCCCCCCCCCCCCCGTAACAAAATAACAAGGAATCGTACAGAGCAAGATATATACATGGCAAAATGATATGCTTACATAGATTTGTACACTGGCTCTCTCCCGCACATGCCCGTTTCCCCAACCCTTCATGTTATCTCTTGCTCATCCACCCTCCCAGGCAATCCCCCATCCCCCCCCCTCCCAGGACGTTCCCCCCCCCCCCCTAGGTTGCTGCTGCTGACCGACCTTTCTCTAACGCTCCGCGAGATAGTCTAGGAACGGTTGCCATCGCCTGTAGAACCCCTGCGCAGACCCTCTCAAGGCAACCTTAATCCTCTCCAGCTTTATGAACCAGGCCTCCACGCTGGGGGGCTTCGCCTCCTTCCTCATTAGCAAGATCCTTCGCCGGGCTACTAGGGACGCAAAGGCCAGAATGCCGGCCTCTTCTGCCTCCTGCACTCCCGGCTCGTCCACTACTCCAAATATTGCTAGCCCCCAGCTTGGCTTGACCCGGACTTTCACCACCTGAGATATTGCTCCTGCCACTCCTCTCCAGAACCCCTCCAGTGCCGGGCATGACCAAAACATATGGACATGGTTCGCCGGACTTCCTGAGCACCTTCCACATCTGTCCTCTACCCCAAAAAACCTACTCAACCTCGCCCCCGTCAAGTGCGCTCTGTGGACCACCTTAAATTGTATCAGGCTGAGCCTGGCACACGAGGAAGAGGAATTAACCCTACCTAGGGCATCAGCCCACAGACCTTACTCAATCTCCTCCCCTAGCTCCTCCTCCCATTTACCCTTCAGCTCTTCTACCAGCGTTTCCCCCTCTTCTTTCATCTCCTGGTGTATTGCCGACACCTTGCCCTCCCCGACCCATACACCCGCGATCACCCTATCTTGAATTTCTTGTGCCGGGAGCAACGGGAATTCCCTCACCAGTCGCCTCACAAACGCCCTCACCTGCATATATCTAAAGGCATTTCCCCTGGGTATCTCGAACTTCTCCTCCAGTGCCCCTAGGCTCGCAAACGTCCCGTCAATGAACAGGTCCCCCATTCTTCTAATCCCCGCCCGATGCCAGCTCTGGAACCCCCCGTCCATCTTCCCCGGGACAAACCGGTGGTTACCCCTGATCGGGGACCACACCGAGGCTCCCATTGCACCCCTGTGCCGTCTCCACTGGCCCCAGATCCTTAGCGTTGCCGCCACCACCGGGCTCGTGGTGTACCTTGTCGGCGAGAGCGGCAGCGGTGCCGTCACCAACGCCCCCAGGCTCGTTCCTTTACAGGATGCCATCTCATACCCTCGGGGTCCTATTTGCCCACACAAACCCCATTATACTCCTACCTACTCTCTTGAAAAAGGCCTTGGTGATCACGATGGGAAGGCACTGAAACACAAACAGAACCTCGGAAGGACCACCATTTTGACCGACTGCACTCTACCCGCCAACGAGAGCGGCAACATGTCCCATCTTTTGAAGTCCTCCTCCATTTGCTCCACCAACCTCGTCAGATTCAGTTTATGTAGGGCCTCCCAACTCCTGGCTATCTGGATTACCAGATACCGAAAGCTCCCCTCCGCCCTCCTCAGCGGTAGGTCCCCTGTCCCTCTTTCTTGGTCCCCTGCCTGTAATACAAAGAGCTCACTCTTCCCTACATTGAGCTTATAGCCTGAAAACTCCCCAAACTCCCTTAGAGTCTGCATGACGTCCACCAGCCCCTCCATTGGATCCGCCACGTACAGCAACAGGTCATCCGCATATAGCAACACCCGATGCTCTTCTCCCCCTCGGACTACCCCCCTCCATTTATTAGACTCCCTCAATGACATGGCCAAGGGTTCGATTGCCAATGCAAACAACAGGGGGGACAGGGGGCACCCCTGCCTCGTTCCTCGGTACAGCCAAAAGTACTCCGACCTCCGCCGGTTCGTCACTACACTCGCCACCGGGGCTCTGTAAAGGAGCTTAACCCAACTGATAAACCCTCCCCCGAACCCAAACCTACGTGGCACCTCCCAGAGGTACTCCCACTCTACTCGGTCAAAGGTCTTCTCCGCGTCCATAGCTGCCACTATCTCCGCCTCTCCCTCCTCCGATGGCATCATTATCACGTTTAAGAGCCGCCGCACATTAGTGTATAATTGCCTGCCCTTTACGAATCCCGTCTGGTCCTCGTGGATCACCCCCGGGACACAGTCCTCGATCCTCGTGGTCAGCACTTTTGCCAGCAACTTAGCATCCACATTGAGGAGCGAGATCGGCCTGTACGATCCACATTGCAGTGGGTCCTTGTCCCGCTTTAGGATCAAAGAAATTGTCGCTTCCGACATTGTCGTGGGCAGGGTCCCCTCCTCTCTTGCCTCATTAAAGGTCCTCACCAGTAGCGGGGCCAACAGGTCTGCGTACTTCCTGTGGAACTCCACCGGGAATCCATCCGGTCCCGGGGCCTTCCCCACCTGCATGCTCCCCAAACCCTTGCTCAGCTCCTCCAACCCAATTGGTGCCCCCAAACCAGCCACCTCTTGCTCCTCCACCCTCGGGAATCTCAGCTGATCTAGGAATCGTCTCATCCCCTCTTCCCCCACTGGGGGCTGGGATCCGCTTTGTCCCCGGCCGCCGCCATTTTGTTTTTTTTCCCTCGCTTCTCCCGCTGCTCCAATGCTGCTTTTTTGGCCGTTGCACTTCTGGTCCGGTCCATAAAAGTTGGAGGGGGACCTCTCTCTTCCCTTCCCCACGGGTTGTCTTCGAAAAAATTCCGTTGGGGCTCCTCTAACGAGCCCGAAAGTCCGTAAGAGCGGGAGCTGCCGAATCGTGCGGCTTAGCTCTGCATAGCCGCAACCGGAAGTCCTCCTAAATTGCCCCTTAATTGGATAAAATTAATTGGGTACTCTACATTTTTTAAAAAAAAGAATGTTGCTGACATTTCATGGAGTTTCCCCAAAATTCACCAACAGGCAAGCATTTTTTTTTTCTTAATAACTTACAGTACCCAATTATTTTTTTCAATTAAGGGGCAATTTAGCATGGCCAATCCACCTATCCTGCACATCTTTGGATTGTGGGAGTGAGACCCACGCAGACATGGGGAGAATGTGCAAACTCCACACGGACAGTGACCTGGGGCAGGGATCAAACACGGGTCCTCAGTGCCATAGGCAGCAGTGCTAACCACTGTGCCACCATGCCGCCCTACCAACAGGTAAGCATGATGGTTTTTCAGAAGCTTTCCAAAACCCACCTAACCCAATGAAAACACTGGGGGACAGGACAAACAAAATTCCCCTAAGGCTGTAAATGGCAAATGGCATTCTCTGTGTCAGAGAATGTGTGTGTGGGGTCAGAACCTGACCCTAAGCCTCATCTCTTCCTGCAAATGGGAGATTTGTGTAAGCTATTTTCCCAAATGGGAAATTAAAAATTGTGCTCCCAAAGACACTCTTTGCATCAAAAACACGCACTTTTTTTGCAACATGAAAATCCTAGCCTTCGGGCAGAACCCTGTTGATGTTTCAGGGGTCACGGAATGGGGAGCCTCTTTTTGGGAAGGTCTACTGAACCACAGGCAAATCAGGCAGTGGACCCAAGTCCCAGGGTGGAAGCCTCGCCTACTGAGAACTGCTGACTGATCAGATGCCAACGGCTCTTACACTGTCATTGGGGAGGCTGTGATTGCTGCCAGAAGGATTAGAGTCACTAGATTATGGGGTGAGGAAGTTTGCAGGGGGGGTCATGGGAGAGCAGTGCAGGGGCGTTGGCAGAAAGTGCAGGGGTATGGGTCTCAGCACCCCCTCATCCTTCCCAATTCCCAATCACTTAATCGGGCATAACCTGCCACCCCTCCACCCCAAACAAGGAAGTGACAAGCTGGCTATATGACAACAGACCTCCCTGCAGTTGGCTTAATACCAACGACAGCGGGTTGAGGCACTTAAGTGATCATTAATTGGCCACTTAAGGACTTCAGTTGGTGGCGGGGGTGAAAAGTCCGACCATGGGTCTTCCTGCCCAGAACCTAACTCGGGCAGAGGCGGGAAGGCAGTGGGGTTCATGTATGCCACCATCCCGCCTAATTAAATGCCCTACCAGCCTCCCAGCTCTCCACCAGAGAGAGCACGAGATTCCTTTATTTCTGCAAATTGAAATACTGGCATAGTGAAATGCACACTTTTTGGATTCAGTTTTAAATAAATGAGCATCAAAGCTGTTAAACTAGTGACAGCAAATCGATGAGAAAAATATAAATCAAATCTGACAGAGTTACAAGATTTTTTTATTCTTTCATAAGCTGTGGGCATTCCTGGCTAGGCCAACATTTATTGCCCATCCCTAATTGCCTTTAACCTTGGCCAATTCAGAGGGCAGATAAAAATCAACCATATTGCTGTGGGTCTGCGGTCACATGTAGGTTAGACCAGATAAGGGCGGTAGGTTTCCTTTCCAAAAGGGCATTAGTGAAGCAAATGCGTTTTTTGCAACAATTAATGATAATTTCATGATCACCATTACTGAGACTAGCTTTCGATTCCAGATTATTTAATGCAATTTAAATTCTGCCCGCTGCCCTTTTGGGATTTGAACCTGTCTCCCACATCATTACCTTGGGCTTCTGGCTCACTAGCACATCAACATTCTATCTGGAAAGCTATTCTGCATATTAAACACTTTCCATCAGAATAAAAATGCCTTGTCTCACAATATAAAGTAAAATTCTACGTTTACCCTTTCTGTTCCCTTAAGTGTCCTATATACTTCTATAAGATCTTCTCCCAGGCTCCACTCGGCAAAATCCAAATTTCTCCAGTCTTTCCTCATGACCCAGATCATGGGCGCAATTTAAAAGAAATGAACCAGAGTCCCATTTTGGGAATTTTTATCAAGGTGTTTGCCGCTGCTTACAGCACCGAGAACGATCCCGCTTTTAAAAGGGACCTTGCTTTATTTCTGGGCCTTGGCGAGGAACGCCCTGCTGAGGTCGCACTTAGGCTCATTTCCTGCCATAACCAGCTCAGCTCACCAGTGCTGGAAGAGATCAAGGCACCATTTAAAAATGGCGTCCCGATCGTGGCCTCTGGACCCCCCTTCCCTATGCCCAAACTTACCAATTAGGGGGTCCTCGTGCCCCTGCTCTCCACCTCATTAGGGCAGACACCCTGGGCCTGATCCCCCGCATGGGCAAGATGCCACCTGAGCACCTTGGCACTGACAGCCTGGCACTTTGTCAACCATGCCAGTGCCACCTGTGCTCCTTGGCACTGCCAGGGTGGCTGGGTAACATCAGGAGTGCCAGGGCCCCTGGTAACCACCGAGGGCCCCCATTTGCCTGGGAAACCCCCCAAGTATCTGTACACCTGGTCCACATTTGTGGAAACCAGTGCTAAACGGCACCCGCTCGAGGTCTCCGAGGCAAGGCCATAAGGTCCCGCACCTTGGGTAACTCCAGCGCAAACATATATAAGTGAGCGTAACTTCTCACATAAATAATCAAATCTCGTTAGAAGCATAATGAGCTTTGTAAATCTCACAAGTGGCCTCTTGCGAGATTTACTGGCCTCGTCATGCCCCAAGTCGGGCGCAACAAGGCCGTTAGATCATGCCTCATATCTCTGGGAGCACAATGTAATTTGAGAATTGTGCAAGGGCAGCTGTTCTTTATAGAACCCCATGGCTCAATGCAAATAATAAACAGCAAAATGGAACATGGGTGAGAGGTTTCAGGATAGTTTCTGTAAATATCAGATATTTATTTAAATATACACCCAATGTAACCTGTGATGATATATTGTATGCTTCAGATTTATTTCATCGTTGCTTGATTCATGGTGAGGCAACACACAATGTCAGGTTATGTTTGGGAAGGAATGTTCTGTCAGAAATAAATATTCCCAAGCAATGTTCCCTGTAAGCTATGCAGCCGAAACGTCCTGTGCAGGTCGCACAAAAGCTGGCCGCTTTAAGTTACTGCCTTTACATGAGGAATGGCGCATTTAAACAATTCGTCCTCAAAATTCAGAGAGTACGTTTCTCCCCAGGTAGTCGCAGCTAGAGGCGATCATAATTCGATGCAATCGATGTTCCATCTCAACATTTCTTCGCTTTCTGTGCCCATGAACAAAGATTGGTAATGCTGCTCAACATGTGGATACCTCCATTGTTTATATTGCCGTTCAAACTGAGAGCAAGAAATGGCTGGTGTGTTTCAGTATTGATCAGAAATGACTGATGTGTTTTAATATAAATCAGCAAGGTGGATTAGCATTGCACTTTACCGTGTTGCTTCATGCCTTGCGGCTCTCAGTTCCTTTCACAGCCTCGAAGATCCCCATATTCTGGGCCCTGAGGTCACCTGTAATGATCAAGAGCCTTCCAAGTGGGCGCTTCCAGGTCTTTAGAGGATGTAAAAAGGATTCCTTTACTCCACAACAGGCTGGTATTGGATGTCATAGCTAACTGTGGGTGTCTCAACCCGCATGTGTCGCACTGGGACAGCTTCGCAAGAGAGAGGAAACAAGTCTCATTGTTTATGCCTAACCAGTGGGTTTGTCCTTATGCCGCACCAGTTACCTTGACTGCCACCTACGCCTGTGTGTGTCTCTCTCCTGTTGATGGTGAAATGTCACCCGGAAGTGCCCCACTAGTGCACCTTCATAAGAGAGAGAGAAAGAGGGACCACTATTTATCCCTAACCAGTCGCCTCTCTTGAGTGAAGGTGTTCAAAGCGCTCAGATTCCTTTTGTGTCCTCGACTATGGAATTATGTTCTGGCAATTATTGTGACTCAACCAGAGCGGACAGTGAAAGAAAGGTGAGACTACAACAATGGTAAATTTACAAATAAATAATTTATTGAAGAAAATTAGGCCCTCCACAACTCAGACTATAACATGCAAACACCAGTTGTAAAAATACTATGTGAAACAAGAAACTAAATTCTTACTTTTACAGTTTACTTAAGCACACACAAATATATATATACATATCCACTCACCTATCCCAACTTCAACAATCTAACCTAATTGGGAGTTTCTGTGGGCTGAGGGAATAACTCACCTTTCCCAGGAACAATAGCTAAACCGGCACAAATGTCTCTTTGGCTCTTCCTCAAAACTGACTGGTCTGTTTGGCTGCTGAACCTTGATCCTACTGGTCTGTGTAGTCTGGTGTTCGTGACCTTCTGCCTTGTAGACTGATAGAAGCCGTGTAGCCAGAGAAGAGAGAGCGAAGGAAGAGCAAGCCTTTGCCCTGAGTATTCTTAAGGGCAAAAACCTGAATGGAGCTGATTGGCTCCTCCCACAGGTGAGTTCCAGGACAAAGGCCTGCTAATTGCTGGCAGTGTGAAACTGATGTGATCAGTTTCTCCACAAAGGTTCCGTAATGTTTCCGGAGACCGCTGATCCCTTGCAAATGGTTCAAGGGACGTTGGGGACGGGGACAACTTTAATCATTTTCCCATTAGTATAATGCGATTTTGTCTGGCCAGGGCAAAACTCATTTCCAACCCATTGTTTCTCCTGGAGTTAATTCGGGCCGTGCAGATCCTCCTGCATTATATTTTCATTGGCCCTGTCATGACTCATGGCTCTGCTTTGTTCCTATCCGAGATGAGTCTGGGGGTGATGCAGGGGCAGTATATTCTGCTGTCTGCCTGCTTACAGACATTTGGGGCGGGATTCTGCTGCAACTGGCCCGATGGCCCGGCGCCGGCGCCAAGAGCAGCGCGAACCACTCCGTCGTCGGGCCACCCGGAAGTTGCAGAATCCTCTGCACTTCCGGGGGCTATGCCGGCGGCGGAGAGGTTGGCGCCACGCATGCGCAGTTGGCGCATGCGCAGGACCACCTGCGTGGTTCCGCGCATGCGCAGACCGGCCAGCGTGTTCCTGCACATGCGCAGGGGGGTCCTTCTCTGCGCCAGCCATGGCGGAGCCCTACAGAGGCTGGCACGGAGGGAAAGAGTGCCCCCACGGCACAGGCTCGCCCGCAGATCGATGGGCCCCGATCGTGGGCCGGGCCACCGCGGGCCCCCCCCACCCCGAGCCGGATCCCCCCGTGCCCCCCCTTGGACCCCGCTAGACAAGCCAGGTCCCGCCATGATGGACCATGACCATTTCACGCCGGCGGGACTGGCCAGAAAACAACGGCTGCTCAGCCCATCGGGGCCCGGAGAATTGCCGGGGGGGGGGCTCTGCCGACGGCCCCTGACTGGAGCGGCGTAAACCCCGCCCCTGCCCACAGACCGCCGCCGGAGAATACGGCAGCCGGCGGTGGAGCATCGGGGCGGGATTCACGCCGCCCCCTGGGGATTCTCTGACCCGGCGGGGGGGTCGGAGAATCCCGCCCCAGGTTTCTGTTTTCTGTACAGCATTTGTCATTTTAAAATGTGCCATTTCCTTTCCAATTCTTGTCCAGATTTTTTTGCTCAGCTGATGAGTTGCAATAACTTACAAGGACAGGCTCAATGCTCTGGATATGTTGTCTGCCTGGTCAAGACTAGTCATGTGCCTAAACTGATAAATGCCTTTTAGAAATTGTGACAATTAGGGGAGGTGACATGGTCATGCCCCCGAATGATGGCAGCTTGGGCAGAGACATCACTGGTCTGCTGCATCAACCTTTGCCCGGTTTACTTGCGAGAATGACCAAGTCTCTGATGCACATAAGAGAATTAGAATAATGTTACTATTGGACTCTGGGAAATGGGAGATATGGGGATGCAGCCGATAGCGGGGTTCCCAATCTGGCGCAGAATCGAGAATCAAGCTAAAAATGGGATCAGCGCCTAATGCTCCGGTCCCCTGCCGACGGCAGAAAGCTACACAACGCACACTAGTGGGAGAATACAAATGATTCATTTGCGTCCAATTAACAGGCTGGAAGCCCAATTCTCGAGGCCCTCTTGATACTACAGGCATCTCAGCCTGGATTCTCGCGGGCGTGGATTGGTGCAGGTAATTTCAAGCATGGCCCTGATGCGGTGGACCCCTTGGTGGGTCAAAGGGGGCAAGTGTGTAATGTAGGCGCCCCCCAAAGCCCATTGGCGGGACTTCCTCCCCAACACAAATCAAATGGAATATTGTGTTCAGTTCTGGTCACGTCATTAAAGGAAGGATGTGGATGCTTCGGAGAGGGTGCAGAGGAGATTTACCAGGATGCTGCCTGGACTGGAGGGCTTGTCTTATAAAGAAAGGTTGCAGGAGCTAGGAATTTTCTCACTGGAGCAAAGAAGGAAGAGAGGTGACATGATAGAGGTGTACAAGGTGATGAGAGGCATGGATAGAGTGGATAGCCAGAGACTTTTTTCCAGGGCGGAAATAGTTGTCACAAGAGGACATAATTTTAAGGTAATTGGAGGAAAGTATAGGGGAGATGTAAGAGGTAGTAGGTTCTTTACATAGAGAGTGGTGGGTGTGTGGAATGCACTGCCAGCGGAGGTGGTGGAGTCAGAGTCATTTGGGACATATAAGCAACTCTTGGACAGGCACATGACAGCAATAAATTGAAGGGGTGTAGATTAGGTTGATCTTAGATCAGGATAAATGGTCGGCATAACATCATGGGCTGAAGGGCCTGTACTGTGCTGTACTGTTCTATGTTTTAAATCCCGCTCGCCCGACCCACTCCCCCAACCCATATCAAAGAGCGTTAAATGCTTTCTGTTCGTTCCAGTGCTGACTACTTAAAACCGTGAAGGAAGATGAATGGAAAGCACTTAACTCTCTTTGATGTGGTCCAGGAGCAGTCAATCAAAGCTTGATGTTTATAAACATTGTGGTTAGTTTCACAGCTGACTATTTCAAAGTCACTCAAGCTTGAAGGAAATTAATGGAACAATGCTAACCCTGGCTTTGTGCGGAAGCTGTCAATCACAGTCTAGTAAAATCAATATCAAAGACAAATGAATTAAAGGCTTGCCGATCAATGATCCGAGGGGGTTTAAACCCAGCTGACTGGCTTTCTCTTTATAGGAATCAACAGGTGCTGCTTCCTCTGCCTGAGCGAGCATGTATATTGCCCAGGCGAGTGTTAGAGCAGTGATGTTTTCACTGCCTCTGGCTGGACTGCTCTCTAGCTTCCAGACAGGTGTCTCTCTTCTGGGGGGGCTTTCAGACAAGGATCTCCCTTTTGGAGGGGGGGACTATCAGATAGGGATCTCTCTTTTGGAGGGGTCTCTGGTGCCCCTCTTTAATTAGGGGGTATCTCTGGAAAGGGTCTCTTTATTCAGAGGTCTCAGTTTGGGGGGGTGGTGGGGGGTCTGGTGGAGGTGGGGTGGGCAGGTCTTGCATTGTACGGGAGGGTGGCCCTCCAATGGACTTTGGTGACAACTCCCTTAAAGAGTTACTCACTTGGCCCACTGTGAGGTCCACCGTGTCAGATACGTGCTTGTCCAGATCTGCACAAATTCTTGCCCACGTGATTCCCAGAGAATATGGTGCCCGGCCCCTTAATGGCATACAAATGGGTCTTAATGCAAATGGGTTGTTCGCTGCACAAAGCTCGATCCCAACGCCAGCGGGGGACTTTGGGAACGAGCGCTGATCTAGTTTTTCCCCTGGGGCTGGATTCTCTGCCGCATTGGGAACTCTGTTATCAGCGGCCAGTGGCAGAGAATACAGCCCTTTATGTAAGTACAATGATTTGGGGAACGTTTAAATGTTTTTTTTTCCAGAAAAATGCAATCGTTTGTGATTTTAAAAAAGCTTTGAAACTAAAATGTATTATGTCCAAGGTTATATTCAATTATGGGATTGGTATCTGTGTGACCATGAGGACCCTGATGGCAATGTTTAGAATACTGTTTAATATAACTTTATCCTACAACAGAGTTTGAACTGTTGAATACTTGTGCAAGAAAACTGATGCCATTGTCATCACAGTCTATTTTTGTCTCATCTGACAGCTGGTAACAGCCCACTCGATGCATTACCATTTGAGAACATACAATCTCTACCAGTTGCAAATAACTGCATATATGAGTCAACTAATCTTTTGTACTCCCAAGTCCTAAGCCTACAGTTGTGATTGATAAAATATTTTAAAATACATTATTTTATCCGTGTATAAATTTTGATACCCTTAATTAGTACAAGGGCCCGCTTTGTCACTTTCATAAGTGGCATGTTTATCATTAGATTCTGAAGAAAAATATGCTAATCACCCAGAAACATTTCAGTGACGTCAAGGGGCAAAGAAGAATTCAGATCACATCCAACAGGATGGGTTACTTAAAAATCTGTGAGAGGCAACAGTGACAGGAAAGTGTGAAGCTCAGATAGGATGACAGAATTGAATCAGACACGTAGTTCCTTTCCGATATTATAGTTACGCAAAGAGATTGTTCCACAAAATATATCTGGATGAACTGAATGAACTTTTTTATATGAGAAAACCGTACACGAGGGAGGAGGTGATATTCATAAGCTCTGAGCCAATTTATTTTGATCAGCTGTATTATTTCATACTCGATTTTTTAAAACAATGAGTAAGCCAGTTTCCCTAGCCACTTGTTTGGCCAGAATGTACGAAGGGAGTAATCTTGAATCTCAGAATAAAAGTGGGCCTGTTGGCCAAGTGAAGAAGCCGTCTGGTGCAAATCAAAGCAGCATTGCCAATAATCTAAGTACAATGGACAGTAAACTCAACCTTCTGAATGAAAAAGTTGATCAGATCGTCAACTTTCAAGGACAAGTTCTGAAGAAATTGGATGACATGTCTCAAGGAATGGGAGGCTTAGAAAGAAATATTGAAATACTGAAAACGTTACAAGACACTGATGGAGTGGCGGATCAAGCGAAAAGTGATGTTAAATGCTCGCTAAATACTGACTGCCTCAGTCACACTGAGATAAAGCCTTTATTCATGGAACTGTTCAAGTTGGTGACATCTGTACATCAAGATACGGCAGGTCAAAAAGAGAAATTAGATGGCATAGAAAGAAAGATGTCGGCTGTCGATAAAACCATACGCTTTGTGGGCGAAGCCTTCAAAAATTCCCACATAGTACAGTTCATACTTAAAGGAATTGTGCCTTGGAAAAAGGGAAATCTAATAGACTCTTCAGAGGTTAGTCTTACCAACTAAACCAATATTTTAAAACAAGCTAGAGTTACAATAGGATTGTACTTTTAATAATGATCTAACGTGTGCTGCTTGGAATGAAAGTCTATGTTAACAAATACCCATTCATCCACTGTTTGTTGATTTTGAAACAAATTAAAGTATATACCTTACATGTAAAGGCACAGCAGAATCAATTTGACTTTGTTCAGTTGTGTAAAATGGGACCGGTTTTAGACCATTGTATAAAATGAAAATTACCCTCATAATGTCTACAGTCTACGTGTATTAATGTTTCATTTCTCCAACATACATGCAACAGCTGAAGAACGTTTCTTGCATGAAATGAAATGCTGTTACCCACACTGTAGTATGAAAGGTTTTTGCAATAAAATTCATTTTGTGAATGTCCAATTTATGTCTTCTATGGATCCCTGCTTAATTCTGCAGTCTCCTGTTGATTACAGAAGTGGAGCTTTGGGATGTAGTCTGCCTCAAAATTCAAGCATTTAAAACAACCCTACTGGAAAAAGACTTTCGAAAGGAAGAACTTTCTTTTGTCAGGCCAAGATCATTTTTGCCTGTTTCTGTGTTAGATATGTTGTTGCAGGTCTACTGTAGGTTTGTGTATTCTAGTTATACCCTTGAATGATGCAACTGCTTGGCGATGGTATTGCAATAAATATGACTATTTTCTTAGTTAATTTTATTGCTCATTTAAAATATTTCTGAGTTCTCTAACAGTTTTTTGGGAAACCTTTCTTTTGGTGTTGTATTGCAATTGAATACTTCAAATACAATGTAACCTCAAAATAACCATCCATTCATAGCTGGTGATATGTTTTGTGCATTGGAAAAGGGGTTGTAATTCCTCTCTATTTGTGTGTGGTGTTAGCATGCGCCATGTGCAGTCAAGAGGGTGGGAATTTAATGGAAACCTGGATCTTTTATTTTACACCAACCTTGTTTTTTTTCCATTGGTGTTATCTGCGGCACAGGAAACTTTGGGACAAGACGAGGCTGTGTCCTTGGAGCCAAAGGAGTTATGATGTGCTCCAATTTTGACCAGGGGGAGAAGGAGGGGTGGAGCGTTGTTGGCAAAGACGGGGCGGGGGGGGGGGGGGGGGGCAGCATTGTTGGCAAAGTTGTGAGCCTTTACCAGCAGGACAAAGTATACTCCAGCATGTACACAGCCATTGGATGTATGATAAAAATGCCCAAACCGCTGATTACATTGCTCGTTTCTTTTTTTGTTGTTTTTGGTTTCTTGACATTGTGTTACTGCTTGTTTCTTTGAAATGGATATTTATTTGATCATTGGTGGAGCCCACTGGTGGCACAGTGGTTAGCACAGCTGTCCCGCAGCACCAGGGTCTGTGTTCGATTCCAAACTTGGGTGACTATGTGGAGTTTGCGTGGCTTTCCTCCGGGTGTTCTGGTTTCCTCCCACAGTCCAAAGAATTGCAGATTAGATGGATTGGCCATGCTAAATTTCCCCTTAGTGCCCAAAAGCTAGGTGGGGTTATGAGTTTAGGGTGGGGGAGTGGGCCTAGGCAGGGTGCTCTTTCAGAGGGTTGGTGCCGACTCGATTGGTTGAATGGCTTCCTTCTGCACAGTAGGGATTCGATGATTCTTCCATGAAAACACCAGGCTGTCCTCTCAATATTAGGAGCCTCCTGTCCCCATCTTAGCACAATGCCACAACAGAAAACGCATAATTAGTAACTTAGCAGCCAGCAAGAAATGAGGATGCCACTTTCAAAATCTTCAAATGTAGATTTACTGCCAATAAAACCATGAACACCTGTTCTCCTGGCATTTAATGTACATTGCGCTGGGAGCAGACTGTCAGCTTGGATGAGGGAAGGGCAGCAAACCCAATGAAGATTCCCCCAGTGTGCTGGCATTATATATAATAGAAAATATGGCCCTACGCTTCCAGAGTGAAATTGTAGCTGCTAAAATGCTGCTGTAGTTCTCATGACATTGGTAGATACCGTGCCCAGTGGTGATAACTCAACCTGTTCACTAACTAAATTGCTTTTCTTTGTGTAGCTATATATACAGTTACAGGTCAATAGATGTGTGGAGGTATAGATTTTCTTTTGGCTAGTTAGTTACAGAAATTAGTCATCCACATCAAATTACTAAGAAACCCACTGTTACAAGTTTAAAGTTGTATTTTCTTAGATATAACTGTGCCCTTTGCTCCTGTTGTGGTTTCAGAAAATTAGGTTTAGGATATGCCAGAACTCCCCAGGCTACACATTATTGGAATCCAGGAATGTTATAATAGTGTTTGCATGTGATTTCAACCAGATATTTATCTGTTTTACACATTACCCTTGAAAATGAATTAAACAAATACATGGTAAGACAAAGCCAGATACAAATAGCAAGTGGACACATAAAGTAACAGCTCGGGATCAGAGTCACTTAATTCAATTAGTCGTTGTTTTCACATAGTACAAAATATACTATGCTTCCTCACACCTGTGGACTATCTTTCCTTACTATTAACTGCCCCTCTGCATGCTAAATGTCTGCACATGACCCAGCACTTGCCCTCACAGCTCCCTGTTGTAAAAGCCTGACTGACCCTGCCTAGATTTTTATCCTGTTTGACTGCCAGGAGCGTCGTCCTGCAAAACAATCATTGCCAAGCAGCTAGGTCCAAAGATCTCCCAATAAAATGAGTGTGAGGTGCTTATCAGTTACCAAAGCAAGTTAATAAAATGTTTAGTCTTTGGGAAATAAATAACATTCTGGATAGTGCATGTAAAAAACAAAAGAGTACATTTAGCTTTAAAAAATGTATAAGTCGCCTTCTGTTCCAAATCCTTTCTTTGGTAACCAGTCAAAAATGATCCAAATAAATTGTTCTGACAACCTGAGCTGTCCTCAGAGTCTGGGTGGTAGGCTAGAAAGGCCCTTACATATGCCCAAGATCTACCAGCTAACTTTATGCATGGAACACTGGTAAGATGTTCAACAAGGCCCATCTTATCTCTTCGAGGTTTGGTTCAAAGGGTAACCTGCAGCTGAGTGGGAAATATCCCAACCTCCAGTGCCATGTCTAACCTTCCAGGATCCATCAGGGAGTCAGGCTGGACAGGCAATTGCCAATGATACCATGAAATGCTGCAATCTTGTGTTATGGGCCAGGGTTTAGAGAACCCCAAAGTGTATCATGGAGTTCACCTGACCCACAACTTTTAATAGATTGTGGTATGGGGAGCACACGGCCCACTCGACAGGCATGGGTCAGCAGAAATGGAAAAGTATTTTTAAAGCAAAACAATATTTATTCTATGAACTCAAGTTAACCTTTTTGAAACATACAGTGAACATCTTAGCAACCATCAATTCAAATACAACCCCCAAAGAATACAACACTTTAAGCTTTCCTTTTAACATCCATAAGACTTAAAACACCTTTTAGCAGAAGCACATCAGGTTAAAGTCACTACTGTTATTAGTTTTAAATCACCAGGATCGATTTACATTCTTTAGGTTACAGAGAGAGACTCTAATACACCTTCTGGCTGTGACTGCAGCTATCCAGCTCTGAAAACAAAACTAAAACGCACCCTGCAGCAAACAGCCAAAAACAAAAGTAATAAGCTGACTGACAGCCCAGCTCAACCCACACTCTGACATCACTGCAGTAATAAACACCCATTTCTTAAAGGTACTCTCACTACAGATAATTATATACCCACCCATTTATAAACACCCATTTCTTAAAGATACTCTCACATGACACTTGCCAGGCTCTAATATCAGATCAGTGAGTTCACCAGAGGGTTTTTTACAATCTGCCATAGGTGTGTTAGTCATTGAGGAGCCAACCTTAGCATAAAGAGAATACATTTACTGTTTTTTACATAGAACAAAAACATCAGTAATCTACTGATAATGAAGTCAAAAGCTTGATATTAAGCACTGCCCCGATGAAAGGCCCTGCCCAGATTTGTTTTTCTCTTTCAAATACTAACTGACCTGTGCAGTTATGATTTTTTGTTTTATTTATAATCATAAAGCCTTGGGTAGGTTGAGAATGTGGAGAATGAATGTAGCACTCAATTCATATTTTCAATGGTGAGGTGCCTGGGGATATAAAACAGGCAATAATCCGTAGTTTACCTAATTTAGGAATGCACTAGCATCTAAACTGACACTGTAATTCATAATGACTTACAAATGGCAAAAGCATTTTACAAAGAAGAAAGTCATTCATTGTTGAAGTATAATAGATTGGGAACTGCCTTTGAAGCCAGTTCACAGTGAAATATAACAGTTTGTCCAGCTGTTTTCAAGCAGATTCAACACTGGATTGGTCATGGATTACATCAATCAACGAGGTTGTGTATGTTCCCAAATGCTGGGCGTATATTTTCAAATTGCAGAATAAAAGATTGAATGTCCTTTGTGACCTGATCGCTGAATGCAATTATAAGTTATTCTCTGGAAAAGAAAATTTACAGAGACTAGGGGTGAGATTCTCCGACCCCTCGCCGGGTCGGAGAATCGCCGGGGGCTGGCGTGAATCCCGTCCCTGCCGGCTGCCGAATTCTCCGGCACCGGATATTCGGCGGGGGCGGGAATCGCGCCGCGCCGGTTGGCGGCCTGCCCCTCCCGCGATTCTCCAGCCCGGATGGGCCGAAGTCTCGCCGCTAAAATGCCTGTCCCGCTGCCGTAGATTAAACCACCTACCTTACCGGCGGGACAAGGCGGCGTGGGTGGGCTCCGGGGTCCTGGGGGGGGGGGGGCGCGGGGCGATCTGGCCCTGGGGGGTGCCCCCACAGTGGCCTGGCCTGCGATCGGGGCCCACCGATCTGCGGGCAGGCCTGTGCCATGGGGGCACTCTTTCCCTTCCGCCTTCGCCACGGTCTCCACCATGGCGGAGGCGGAAGAGACTCCCTCCACTGCGCATGCGCGGGAATGCCGTCAGCGGCCGCTAACGCTCCCGCGCATGCGCCGCCCGGAGATGTCATTTCCGCGCCAGCTGGTGGGGCACCAAAGGCCTTTTCCGCCAGCTGGCGGGGCGGAAATACGTCCGGCGCGGGCCTAGCCCCTTAAGGTCGGGGCTCGGCCCCCAAAGATGCGGAGCATTCAGCACCTTTGGGGCGGCGCGATGCCCGACTGATTTGTGCCGTTTTGGGCGTCAGTCGGCGGACATCGCGCCGATACCGGAGAATTTCGCCCTAGATCAGAGAATGCTGGAAAATCTCTGCAGGTCTGGCAGCATCTGTAGGGAGAGAGAAACAGTTAACGTTTCGAGTCCATTTGGCTCTTCATCGGAATTACAGACAGCTGTGCTTCTATATAATGCCAGTTGGTTTTGCCAGGCAAGCAAACCAGGAACACAATGGTGTTCTCCAAATTTCTAGGACTCTTAATAAGTAGTGACAAGCTTGTTATTGCTGCAAATTCACTGCCCATATTCAATCTGCAAATGCCTCACGTTAATAAATACACTATAGAGGAGTATTCAAAAACTGAATATTGCTGAAAAGAGAGGCATGTTACTGAAACTATTGTACATACGTCCATAAGAAAATTCAACGTATTATCTTAGTGGACCACATGTCATGCAGCTTTATTGTTACATTAATGTTCCCGTTAAGTTGTACACATTTCAGTTCGCTGACAGTGCCGAATCTTGGTGTTCTTCTTTAGAATTTACCTATCAATCAAACAACGCTTTCCAGAGTTTCAGGTCCATAAAATTAAAATGAGACAGAGCTGCCAGTGATAAATAATAGAACTAAGCTTCAAGAGCTAGATTACCAGAACTTAGACACATATGGTCTCAGGGTTGCAAATTGGACAGCATTTGGTACCGCACACAATCCCGTATGTATCTTTTTTCAAAAAAAATATTTTTATTCTCCTCCTTTTTCACATTTTCTCCCAAATTTACACCCAACAATAAACAATAATCAGTAACAAATGCAATGTCAGTCCCCATATCAATAACAACAATCCCATCCTCCCACCAAACCCTCAAACATTAGCCCACATGTTAACATAAACAAATAACAAAAAGGAATCAGGAATCACCCATAGTCACCATTAACAGTCCCCCTTCCCCCAACTCCCCCCCCCCCCCCCCCCCCCACTAATGTTCGATGTAATCCAATTCTTGAAAGTGCATAATGAATAACGCCCATGAATTGTAGAGCCCCTCCATCCTTCACCTCAGTTCAAATTTGACCTTCTCAAGAGTCAAAAATTCTAGCAGGTCCCCCCGCCATGCGAGGGCACAGGGTGAAGAGGTTGATCCCCAACCTAACAGGATCCGCCTTCGGGCGATCAACGAGGTGAAGGCTACAACATCTGTCTCCGCACCTGTTTCCAACCCCAGCTGGTCCGACACCCCGTATATGGCCTCCCGAGGGTCCAGTTTCACGTGCACCACTTTAGAGGTTACCCTAAAAACCTCCTTCCAACAATCCCGTACGTATCTAATAGTTCAACAATAGAGAGTGAATAGTATATACAGCATTTGAAAGATCTGGAAAGACCTTTGTCTTCTTAACATAGATATGCAAGTCTATAATGACAAAAGCTGGCAAGTTCCTACAACAAACAATAAACACTGATAAATCGATGTTCACAGGGTACTACTTCATGAATTATTCTAAAATTAGTGACTCCTTTGCATCGCTTAGATGCCGTGTGTTCTTACTATTTATGATTGTTGACAGTTTTATTAAACGTTTTTGTTCACAGGCAAACAATAAAGCTGAAGAGAAAGGTGCCAAACCAAAGCATGGATTTAGCAACAGAGGGGTCCAAGTACAAATAAACAGAGAAGTGTTTGCAGGTACAGAAAAAGTACAACATTTCTGAGCAGAGGCAGTACGGGTATGAGAATGGGTGTGACTTGAAAATGCATTTGCAGAGTTACACCCCTTTATATGTGCCGATATGTTTTTATATTAAATCAGAGTTACCATATGTACTAGAGTTGTACCATTGTACATAACCAGACCCATGTAATTACATATGCCGATTCTCCGGTCCCCCAGCCATGTGTTTCTCAGTGGCTGCTGTTTGTTGGCAGCGGGATTCTCTACTCCACCACTTGTCAATGGGATTTCCCATTGAAGCATCCCTACGCTGTCGGGAAACCCACGGGCGGTGTTGCTGCTGGTGGGAACAGGGGAGCTGAACGGTCAGAGAGTTCAGGTCCATGTCTGTTACAGTGCGTGTAGCAACCTTACTCTGAATTGATTTGTTCATTAACATAGAAACCCAGTGGTAGGAATTATTTATTTTACTTTAAACATTAGGTCTGCCCACGGCAGTAATTATCTAAAATCACAGTCCCCATTGAGATAACCAACATGCTGGTCCCTGCTCGGGCCGGCTTTTATGCTCGGTTCCAATGAACCCCAGCTGGGTGGGCCTCCGCCCACTACCTGGGAAGCTCATTCTCCACAAGTCCTACAGGAGATCGGTAATGTTTTCCCCATGGACCGCATGGGGGTTATGACAATTTACTAACTAGTATCATTCCTAGGACCAGACCTGCATTACGGCTGCACTTATTTTGTACTTGTATACGCTGTTACCAACAGGTTTTGTGTAAAGCATATCTGCATTTTCATCATTACTACAGCAATGTGACTACATCCAATAAAGCCACTGATGCTATTGAAAAGTCTCAAAGAGAATTATTAAGAAAAATTTTACATTTGTATAAAACATTGCACGTCTCCAGAAAATACTTGAAAATTCAACACAGGTTTATGTTTTCATATTAAAATGGCAAGAAAGGACTTGGCTATCTTCAGCAATCACATTACTTTAATATTCAATGGCGTTACTGTGGTGAATGTAGGAAATTTCAGATGTATCATATTATAGGTATTTAGTGCAGTAAGGGTTAAAAGCCTTGGTTAGTAGTGTTTTTAAAGAATCCTGGGTTGAAAGACTTTGGGACCCAGGGTGCAATTAAAGCAACGTAAAAGGCTTCAGCTAATGAAATGTTGTTTGGATTAAGGAGGTTCCCTGTGGATTTATGTAGATTTCAGCTTGGTAAAATGATGTAATTACTGGGAGAAACCAAAATATCCGGCATTTTACAGAAAAGCAGTTTTAGCTGAGTATTAGCTGGAGATGTGAGCAAAAGTCAAGCATCTCAGTTCAGTTAAAATATATGCCTGAAGCTAGATTAACAGTTTCTTTCCCAGCAGTTCAGAAGAGTGTATTTAGAAGGTGAGTGAAAACAAGTTGGAGCAGCTTCTGAAGAAATACAGACAGATTTTATGCATTGTTCTGACAGGATTCTGGGGCGTCATTCTCCGACCCCCGCCGGGTCGGAGAATGGCCGTTGGCCGCCGTGAATCCCGCCCCCGCCGAAGTCTCTGCTCCCGGAGATTGGGCGGGGGAGGGAGTCCAGCCGCGCCAGTTGGCGGGACCCCCCGCTGGATTCTCCGGCCCGGATGGGCCGAAGTCCCGCCCAGGAATTGCCTGTCCCGCCGACGTAAATCAAACCTGGTATTTACCGGCGGGACCAGGCGGCGTGGGCGGGCTCCGGGGTCCTGGGGGGGGGCGCGGGGCGATCTGACCCCGGGGGGTGCCCCCACGGTGGCCTGGCCCGCAATCGGGGCCCACCGATCCGCGGGCGGGCCTGTGCCGTGGGGGCACTCTTTCTCTTCTGCCTCCGCTACGGCCTCCACCATGGCGGAGGCGGAAGAGACTCTCCCCACTGCGCATGCGCGGGAAACTTTCAGCGGTCGCTGACGCTCCCGCGCATGCGCGGGGGAAACTGACAGCGGCCGCTGATGCTCCCGCGCATGCGCCGCATTTCCGCGCCAGCTGGCGGGGCAACAAACGCCATTTCCGCCAGCTGGCGGGGCGGAAATCCCTCCGGCGTCGGCCTAGCCCCTCAATGTTGGGGCTAGGCCGCCAAAGATGCGGAGACTTCCGCACCTTTTTGCCGGCGCGATGCCCGTCTGATTTGCGCCGGCTTTGGCGCCAGTCGGCGGGCATCCCGCCGTTGGGGGAAAATTTCGCCCCAGGTCTTTACTTCAAAGCAGTGTTGAATTATCTCTTTGTCTCAAAGTAGATTATCCACATATCTCTGTAAAGCAGATATTCCTGAGTGCTAACTGTATTTTAACAGTGGATTGAGAGCTGAGATGTTTTTTGTAGTTGTGTGAGTGAGAATAGGGATAGCAGTTGAGGGTTACTGTATTCACTGTATTGATTAGCATTGTTTATGGGGTAATCACAAGCTATTTTCTGGTGTGATGTTAAAGATATTTTAACACTGTGTTAGTAATAAAGTTTGTTTTAATATACCATATGCCTATTTCTTCATGAAATCATTCCTGGATCGAAGTATCCTTTCCTCACAGTCATACAAAAGCAAAATAAAATATTGGGGTTTCTGTCCAGTTTCCTCGCCACTGTTAGGGTCTGGTCCAGGATTGTAATATTACCATTGCGCAGTATCCCACTATGTATGTCCTGTGGATCATGATTGAACAAAAGCTCAACAAGACCAGCTACCCCGATGATATGGCTACAACAGCATGCCAGAAGCTGGATAGTCTGCAGACAGTAGCTCAAATTCTGGCTCTCCAAACCTTTCCATCACCTACAAGAGTAGTGGAACATTCTTCACTTGCATTATTGTACCATCGTTTCCTTTTAAGCAAGAACATTTCAAACTACTATAAATTATTGTGTCCTTGATTCCATGTTACATACTTAAGTAATAGTTAAGAGTGGCTTGGCTGGTTCAACCTAAAACAGAGCACAACTTGTTAGAACACTTGTGTGTTGCACTGCATTGCCATTTTTTTCTCAGTTGCTTATTTACTATTTTGCTTCCCTCCTCCACTTTTTATTCATTCCTGTTATGTTCATGATGATAAATAGTGTGCTATATATTGGTTTTCACTCAGGATAATAAATCCAGCATTGCAATCCTTAACAGTGACAATATAATTGAGTTTGAAAAGGGATTTTGCAACATCAATGTTTGTTAATGCATTGAATTTATATTTTTCTTTGTTGAACATTATTCCTCAGATGACAATGATTGCAAAGACACACAGACCTGTGGAAATGTCCAGAAACATAAAGATGAGCACACAAAGTCAGACAGTGCCATTCAAATTGAACCACAGGCAAAATTTCACCCTGAAGGAGGTACCTCGCTGAATCAGCCCCCAGGGACAGCTGACAAGCACGAAGACCCCCAGGGGGGTTCAGTGCTGACAAATAAATGTGGTGGTGCCAGCAAAAAAGAGATCTCTGCTGTAACAAGAAGGGTGAAAGAAGCTCCACTGGAAAATACAGAAAACACACAGAGTCAGAACTCATCAGAAGACAATCTGAAAGAAATGACTAAAACTAGCACAGACAATGAGGCAGATCATACACAAAGAGTTGAAAGAAGTCACGAGAAAGAGACTGACAAGATAAAACTGACTGTCACAACTGGAGCCCCCAAGGTCAGTGCGCCTGCGACTCAGTCAAAACTTGATGGAAACTCCAAAAACCTTCCCGAGAGGTAATGTATAAATTTCAATAACCCATCAATCTCTGTTTCATCCTTAGCTTATGCTTTTCTTCCACTGTTATATTATTGATGAATCCTGGTTAAAATAGAAAATACCTCTCAACAAATATCAAAGAACTGAACAGGTGAATTAAGAACACACAGTTTGAACCAGTTACCAAAAGAAAATGGCTTATTTTGATTATTTTTGCTGCCTTAAAAAGAAAGAAGCTTCTACATTTTTACTTCATGTTTTTTTAAGCAGTTAAGATCTCATATTATTAACCTGTTTTTATCTGATTTGAAAATAGAACAGTTCTGACCTTGCTTATCACAAAGTAAATACAGATAACAATTCCCATTTGGCCCAACTTTTTTCAGCTGCTCTAAACGATCCTAAAAGTCCCCCAATTGTTTCCTAAAGGACTCTTGTATTTTTGTCTCCACTAAATTTCTGGAATCCAATCCAAATAGTGATCACTCTTTTATATAAAGATGGCATTATTCATTATTTACCTTTTGTTAACCTGAATCTGTGTCACCTTGTCCAACGTTTTTTTGTTGCTATATCATGACATGTGGGAGTCACTGGCAAGGCCAGCATTTATCACCCTTAAGCAATATGTGGGGCGGGATTCTCCGACCCCCCCCCCCCCGCCGGGTCGGAGAATCGCCGGGGGGGACGCCGTCAATCCCACCCCCGCCGGCTGCCGAATTCTCCGGCGCCGGGGATTTGGCGGGGGCGGGAATCGCGCCACACTGGTCGGCGGCTGCTGGCAGTGGCCCCACCCCTGGCGATTCTCCAGCCCGCGATGGGCCGAGTGGCCACCCGTTTTCGGCAGGTCCCGCCGGCGTAAATTAGAGTAGGTACTTACCGGCGGGACCTAGCTGTGCGGGCGGCCTCCGGGGTCCTCGGGGGGGGGGGGGGGCGAGGGGATCTGGCCCTGGGAGGTGCCCCCACGGTGGCCTAGCCCGCGATCGGGGCCCACCGATCTACGGGCGGGCCTGTGCCATGGGGGCCCTCTATTGTTCTGCGTCGGCCGCAGTGGTCCTCCACCATGGCCGACATGGAGATGAACCCCCCCTGCGCATGCACTTGGTTGACGCCAGCACACGCTGGCGCTCCCGTGCATGTGCCAACTCGCGCAGGCCGGCGGCGGCCCTTCGCCGGCAAACACAGACATGCTGAGCATGCTACCACTGCCAATTTGCTTTCCATCCCCAACGAGGGCCAATTAAGTTGTTTTGACATTTAACTTTATGGACACTGCCGGTCACTGCCACCCAGATACGTAATTGGCCACAAAAGGACTCCGTATTGATGAAAGTACACCACATAGTCTTACATGGGGGCCAGAATGGTGTGTGGACTTGCATGAAACGTGGATGTGAAGGTGTCCTTATTCACATGCTGTCCTTGGCTTTCTAGGCAGTAGAATTCCTGGGTTTGAGAGGTGCGATCAAAGAAACCTTGGTCTTGTAGTTGGTATACACTGCAGCCATGTTGAGCCGATGGTGGAGTGAGTGAATGTTGATGGTGGTGGATGCCACTTGTGTTACTGGCCACTTGTCAGCTCAAGCCTGAATGCTGCCCAGGTCTTACTGAATGTGGGCTGACACTGCCTCATTATTTGAGGAGTTGCAATTTTATCGGAATGCTGTGCAATCATTAGCAAGTATTATAACACCCACGAGACCCACGGGGACAACCCAATTAATCTCCCCGTGGAGTACAAGCTCTCCGATGAGGGGTGGAGGCCTATCAGCGAGCTAATTATATCAGTACCATAAAAGCTGGCCCAGGTAGGAGCCATGCTGCAGAATAGTCCAGACTGGGAGTGTTACTTGTAAATATGTTACTTTTGGAAATAAACCATTATTTGACTCTCCTTTCCGGACTCCTCCATGAAATTGGTGACCATAAAGCGGAACTGCAGTCAGCGCTGCTAACCATTTGGAGTATGACCAACCCTCTTCATGGAGTAAGATTTGCACCATTTTGAAAATGCCGCCCTTTGGCCAACTTGAAGCATTCGATGTGGGTGTAGAGGACGGGACTCATTATGCAGAACATAAGCAATATTTTTTTTAAGGTGATACCATCGTTGAGGATGATCGCCAGACGGTAATTCTTCTGACTGCCTGTGGGGCCCCCACTTTCAGTGTCATAAAGAGCCTAACATACCCCGCAGTCCCCAGACTTTAAGACTTTCAAAGAGCTAATTTCACTCATGACAAACCATTACAACCCCAAGCCGTCAGTTATCATACTGAATACTAATTTAATACAGCAGAGAGGACCCCAGGGAAGGCTGTTACTGGTTTTTGATGCGATTGCGCAACCTGGCGGAGTTTTGCAACGATGTGCCATCACCACCTGAGATGCTACTGGACCGCCTTGTATGTGGGGTAAATAATATGGCGACCCACGGAAATTGCTGGATGAACTGTTGCTGGACATAAAATAGGCCGTCAAAATCTTTCTCTCATGGAAGAGTGCAGAGAAGGGAGTCCAGGAATTCCAGGGGACGTCAGGGATTGAGGTAAGAGGAAATGCTGGAAAATCTCAGCAGGTCTGGTAGCACCTGTAGTGAGAGAAAAGAGCTAACGTTTCGAGTCCGACGACTCTTTGTCAAAGCTAACAGACAGAGAAAGTGGGAAATATTTATACTGGGGAGTGAGAATGAAAGATGAGTCATAAGCCACAGAAACCCAGGGAAACCGGGTGCCAATGGCCACAGAAACCGAGGGGAAAGTGTGCTAATGGCAGTCCCCAGAGAGGACAAAAGATGTGAAAGGCCAAACAGCAGAGAAACTAACATCAGGGGATGAACTGTAGATGTGGGGGGAGGGGAAGGGGGAAGCAAAGAGGAGAAAGGTTAAGGAAAGGTGGATAAGATTGCGGGGGGCGGGGGGGGGGGGGGGGGGGGGGGGGTTAAATATATATTAAGAAAGAAAGAAATGGTAAAAGACAGTTAAAATGAAATGGGATGAAAACAAATGGGTCGAGGTGGGGTAGAGCTGATCATCTGAAGCTGTTGAATTCGATGTTGAGACCGGAAGGCTGTAGCGTGCCTAACCAGAAGATGAGATGTTGTTCCTCCAGTTTGCGTTGAGTTTCACTGGAACATTGCAGCAGGCCAAGAACAGACATGTGAGCATGGGAGCAGGGTCTTTTGTGACAATGGCAAGCAACGAGAAGGTCAGGGTCCTGAATGCGCACAGATCAAAGATGCTCAGCAAAGTGATCACTCAGTCTGCGTTTGGTCTCTCGGATTGAGGTAAACAGAGTAGATACCTCCTGTTCCAGCAAACAGCACTCCATAGGACTAAGGAAATCACAGGTAGCCTCGCAAACCCACTGCCGTACCTAATGGCGATGCCAGCCCAGAGCTAGGACCCTCCACTTGGAACAACCTGATGATGCAATGCAATTGCATTGCATTGCCGTGCTGAGAGTTGCCCCCATCGGGATTACTGTCCAGGTGAATGCCCACCCATTAGAAATGGAATTGGATGCGGGGACAACAGTTTCTGCAATAGGGAGGCAGACCTTCGAAAGAATCAGGACTGGAGTTCATCAGTTGGGTTTGCCGGACACTGAAGCAAAGCTAGTGACCTATACGGGGGAACCCCTAGCCATAGCGGACTGGGCGATGGCCCCAGTTACCTTTGAGCAGTAATCCGTTAGGCTGCCGTTAATAATAGGGGCTGGGTTAGCACAGTGGGCTAAGACAGCTGGCTTTTAAAGCAGACCAAAGCAGGCCAGCAGCACGGTTCAATTCCCGTACCAGCCTCCCCGAACAGGGGCCGGAATGTGGCGACTAGGGGCTTTTCACAGTAACATCATTTGAAGCCTACTTGTGACAATAAGCGATTTTCATTTCATTTTCATAATCGTGCTGGGTTCCAGACCAGGTTTGCTGAACTGTGATTGGCTACAACGCCTCCGGCTGGAATGGCATCAGAACTACCAGATGGGCACCAGAGAACAAAGGCTTGGGGAAGTATCCAGAAGTCTCCCAGGAAAGCTTGGGCAAGATTAAAGGGGCCATGGCCAAGATATATGTGGATCGTGAGGCCCAGCCAAAGTACTTCCGGGCCCACTTGGTCCCCTATGCACTGCTTGCAAAAGTTGAAGACAAACTCAACCGATTGGAAAGTCTCGGTAACATCTGACCGGTGCGGTTTGCTGACTCGGTAGCGCCAGTAATCCCAGTGCTAAAATCTGATAAAACCATATGCCTGTGTGGAGATTATGAATTGACTGTAAACAAGGCTTCCCCTCTGGACAGGTACCCAATGCCATGGTTAGACCTATACGCAAAGCTAGCTGGCGGTCATTCGTTTTCCAAGCTTGACATGAGCCAAGCCAATCTCCAGCTGGAGCTGGATGCAGATTCCAGCCATCACATAACTATTAATACCCACAGGGGCCATTTTGAGTATACGCGGTTGCTGTTTGGAGTATGCGGAGAACATCCTGAGAGAATTACTGTATGTGGTGGTCTACATGGACGACATCCTGGTCACGGGAGCCACGGAAAGGGAGCACCTGAGCAAACTGGAGGAAGCCCTCCACCAGTTTGGCCGGTGTACTTGCAGTGAAGCAATTTCATCAATACATGTATTGGCGTCGATTCACCATTGTGACGGATAACAAGCCATTGCTTGGGCTTTTTAAAGAGGACAAGGCGATCCTGCAACAGCATCCGCCTGGATTTAGTGCTAGCCCCTGTTACTTGCAGCGTACAAGTACGACCTTGGGCATCGCCCAGGTTTGCTGCCGGCAAACACAGACATGCTGAGCATGCTACCACTGCCAATTTGCTTTCCATCCCCAACGAGGGCCAATTAAGTTGTTTTGACATTTAACTTTATGGACACTGCCGGTCACTGCCACCCAGATACGTAATTGGCCACAAAAGGACTCCGTATTGATGAAAGTACACCACATAGTCTTACATGGGGGCCAGCAAGTGAATCTGCCCAAAGACCTACAGGACGTTGATGCCAAGATGCAGGAGCTCAGTGGAAGATGGCATCGTCCTGTGGAGTTCTCGAGTCGTGATCCCAAGCCAGGACAGAAAGACGATTCTCCAGGATCTGCTCAACAGACACCCAGCGGTGTCGAAAATGAAAATGTTAGCCAGAAGCTATGTGTGGTGGTCAGGCCTGGATGGTGCCATTGAGTGTCTGGCCCAGCAATGCAAGATGTGCCAGGAGCAGCAGAAGCTTCCACCAGCTGGCCTGCTACATCCATGGAAATGGCCAGGCCAGCATTGGGTGTGCCTGCATGCCAATTTTCCTGGACCTTTTCTAGGGTCAATGTTGTTACTTATGGTAGACGCCTATTCCAAGTGGCTGGAAGTCCATTGGAAGTCATCCACCACGTCAAAGGCCATGGTTGAGAAGCTATGGCTCTCTTTCAGCACCCACAGCAACCCAGACAACGGCACCCCGTTCATCAGTGAGGAGTGTGAACGCTTTATGATGGCAAATAGGGTGCGGCCCCATATCACCCTTCTTCGAGCGTGTTGGCCGAACGAGCGGGGGGGAGGAATGTTATAACCCCCACGGGACCCACGGGAATGACTTGATTAATCTCCCCATGAGCCTCGCGGAGTACCATATGACTACAACCATTGCTGATAAAAGAGACATGCTAGGGTGAATTCTCCGCCAGCACGATTCTCCATTTCACCGGCAGCACACGGGTTTTCCGGAGGCGTGGTGGGGCTATAATGGGAAATCCAATTGGTCAGTCACTGAAACAGAGAATCTCACTGCCAGCGATGGCGCGCCACCAAGAAACCCAAGGCTGTATTTTGCCTGTTGCAAATGGTGAGGGTACATGTTTTTTGATACAATCTGCTAATCTTTGGGATGTACTGGCATCACACAGGCACTGACATTCATATACCACATTACTCATTTCACGCTGCTACTATGCAGTAGCAACACTAGTGGTATTCTCCACGAACAAGATCATAGAATTTACAGTGCAGAAGGAGGCCATTCGGCCCATCGAGTCTGCACTGGCCCTTGGAAAGAGCACCGTACTTAACCCCACACCTCTACCTTACCCCCGTAACCCCACCTAACCTTTTTGGACACTAAGGGAAATTTAGCATGGCCAATCCAACTAACCAGCACATCTTTGAACTGTGGGAGGAAACCGGAGCACCCGGAGGAAACCCATGCAGACATGGGAAGAAAGCGCAAACTCCACACAGGCAGTCACCCGAGGCCGGAATTGAACCCAGGTCCCTGGAGCTGTGAATCAGCAGTGCTAACCACTGTGCCACTGTGTTGCCATCAAGGCAAAAGGACGTTCTGCCTATCACACAAATGATTAATGTGGTATATGAATTTCATTGTCAGTGTAATGTCAGGTATGTAATACATCCCAATGACTGAGGAGTATGTCAATGAGGACATATCTTTGGCTGTTCACAACATGCAAAGTACTGACTCACTAATCAGCCCATGTTTGCAAAACCCAAAACACAGTGTCCAGATGTGATTCAGCGACTGGACAACAAACAATTCTGATTGTGCTAAGAATTACACTAAAATAAAATTGAAGATTATCGGTCGGATTCACGGTGTGGCTCACTTACACGTGCTAGAAGCTACATATATTCACACAAAGGGCCCTGTCCATTGCAGACAGAAGGAGCACATCCACACATTGTGCCTTTTTCAAATAAACACTAGCTTGGGGGACAGCCATTCCGTGGTTTCTTCCCCATGGGAGAGCTTTGACCAATTAGAGTTAGTCTGTCTAGTTTGAATTTGAACAAAGGCTTGGAAGTTAACTGCTCCCTGCTGCATTCTCCATGGCAATGTCTCCACCAATCAGAATCCACTTGTCAACCAGCCAGCACTCTCTTCTCATGTTGACCATGCTTGGCTTGATAACATGAGAATTCAAGGGATCGGATTCAAATATTGAAGACTCTCAAGGTCACTCCTACCCAACTGTATAACGCCTTGCTGCACTTTTGGAAGTTTTGTCCTGTTATTTGGACATGGCTTATGGGGGATGGTGATGGAAAAGTCTAAGACATTGGCTCTAACATACGACTCATTGAGTATGTCTATGGAAGGCATTATTTGGCTGGTCTGTGGGACAGCTCTCCCAATATTGGCACAAGTCTCCAGATGTTAGTAAGGAGCACTTCACAGGGTTGTCTGGGCAAGGTATGCCTTTGTCATGTTCAATACGATGTCTAGGTTGGTGCCATGTGGTCCATAAGACCATAAGACATAGGAGCGGAAGTAAGGCCATTCGGCCCATCGAGTCCACTCCACCATTCAATCATGGCTGATTTCAACTCCATTCACCCGCTCTCTCTCCATAGCCCTTAATTCCTCGAGAAATCAAGAATTTATCAACTTCTGTCTTAAAGACACTCAACGTCCCGGCCTCCACCGCCCTCTGTGGCAATGAATTCCACAGACCCACCACTCTCTGGCTGAAGAAATTTCTCCTCATCTCTGTTCTAAAGTGACTCCCTTTTATTCTAAGGCTGTGCCCCCGGGTCCTAGTCTCCCCTGCTAATGGAAACAACTTCCCTACATCCACCCTATCTAAGCCATTCATTACCTTGTAAGTTTCTATTAGATCTCCCTCAACCTCCTAAACTCCAATGAATATAATCCCAGGATCCTCAGACGTTCATCGTATGTTAGGCCTACCATTCCTGGGATCATCCGTGTGAATCTCCGCTGGACCCGCTCCAGTGCCAGTATGTCCTTCCTGAGGTGTGGGGCCCAAAATTGCTCACAGTATTCTAAATGGGGCCTAACTACAAAGAACAAAGAACAAAGAAATGTACAGCACAGGAACAGGCCCTTCGGCCCTCCAAGCCCGTGCCGACCATACTGCCCGACTAAACTACAATCTTCTACACTTCCTGGGTCCGTATCCTTCTATTCCCATCCTATTCATATATTTGTCAAGATGCCCCTTAAATGTCCCTATCGTCCCTGCCTCCACTACCTCCTCCGGTAGTGAGTTCCAGGCACCCACTACCCTCTGCGTAAAAAACTTGCCTCGTACATCTACTCTAAACTTTGCCCCTCTCACCTTAAACCTATGCCCCCTAGTAATTGACCCCTCTACCCTGGGGAAAAGCCTCTGACTATCCACTCTGTCTATGCCCCTCATAATTTTGTATACCTCTATCAGGTCGCCCCTCAACCTCCTTCGTTCCAGTGAGAACAAACCGAGTTTATTCAATCGCTCCTCATAGCTTATGCCCTCCATACCAGGCAACATTCTGGTAAATCTCTTCTGCACCCTCTCTAAAGCCTCCACATCCTTCTGGTAGTGTGGCGACCAGAATTGAACACTATACTCCAAGTGTGGCCTAACTAAGGTTCTAAGGCCAACTAATGCTTTATAAAGCTTCAGAAGTACATCCCTGCTTTTATATTCCAAGCCTCTTGAGATGAATGACAACATTGCATTTGCTTTCTTAATTACAAATATTGGTCAATCCAATATTATTCTTATTACACTTTTTCATAGCGATGCAGCACAGCTAAATGGCTTGCTAGGCTATTTCAGAGGGCAGTTAAGAATTACCAAATTGCTTTGGGTCTGAAGTCACTTATAGACCATGTTGGGTAGGACCAGAAAATGTTCTTCTCTAAAGGATATGAGTAAGCCAAATGGGTTTTGATCAAATCCACTAATTTCATGGTCGCCATTACTGAGATTAGCTTTTTCTAAATATATATTTTTATTAGTTTTATCATTTTATAGAAAATGTAACAATTTTTTCAAAACATAACTGCTGAAGTAAAGAACAAGTATTTCAACATTTCTGTAGATGTAAGAACAGAGAAAGACAGGATAAATTCAGAATAATAGTTCTTAAGAACTAGTGCCTCTATTTAAAGACCGCATCAATCAGAAAATGGAGGTGGAGGGGAGATGATAAGGACAAATAAACATGATAGGATAATATGTCAAGATGCACACCTTTATATATAATGAGATCACACACTTGCGATATGACTCATAGGAAACCTTGCAGGAACAGGTCAGACAAAGTGAAGCCAATGAATGTGAGATAGGAGTCCCACTCTTTGCGGAATGTATCCAATTTAGGATGGGTCACAGACATCAGGAATTCCATAGGGATACATTCCAAGACCATTTTATGCCAATTTTGAATTGAAGGATATTTGTCACTGTAGTGATCTCTGTATATGTAAATACATGAAGGGTTAATGTGTAGTCAGTACAGTCAGATGACCACTAGAGGGTAACACTAACAAGGGGTATATAAACAACCACAATCTGTTTTCCGGCTCTCTTTGGATATGTTGTAGCTCGAGGACAGAAGTATTGAAAGCTCAGAATGTAAAGTATATAATTCATTGTTAATCTAAATATATTTTGTTTAATTCAACCACTAGTAAAAGTATTGAAGGAAAGAACTCACAAGTAAATTGATCAGTTACTTGGTAAATGATTTGTTATCACTGGACGACTTTGAGTATTCATCATCGAAGTTAAGTTCAACTCGGCAGAAACAAATGAGTAACAAATATTACTCCCAAGTAATATAACAGTCACTAATCTATGAGCTGCAAATCTATGTTATACAGCCTTTTTGCATTAACGTCAATAATTCTCCCACCTAGAAGACTCAGAATCAGGGGCGGGATTCTTCCCTACCCGGTGGGGCGGGGGGTCCCGGCGGGATGGAGTGGCGTGAACCACTCCGGCGTCTGGCCACCCAAAAGGTGCGGATCCGCACCTTTAGGGGCCAAGACCTCACCTTGAGGGGCTAGCCCCACGCCGGAGTGGTTGGCGCGCCGCCAGCCGGGACCGAAAGGACTTCGCCGGGTGGCGGAGGTCCGCGCATGCACGGGAGCGTCAGCGGCTGCTGACGTCATCCTCGCAGATGCGCAGGGTGGGGTGTCTCTTCCGCGTCGGCCATGGTGAAGATTGTGGCCGAGGCGGAGGGAAAGAGTGCCCCCACGGCACAGGCCCGCCTGCGGATCGGTGGGCCCCGATCGCAGGCCAGGCCACCGTGGGGGCACCCCCCGGGGCCAGATCGCCCCGCGCACCCCCCAGGACCCCAGAGCCCGCCCGCGCCGCCTGGTCCCGTCGGGAAGAGTGGTGGTTTGATCCTCGCCGGCGGGACAGGCATTCCAGCAGCGGGACTTCAGCCCATCGCGGGCCGGAGAATCGCCGGGCGGGGGGGGGGGGGTTCGCCGACCGGCGCGGCGCGATTCCCGCCGTCCGCCGAATATCCGGTGCGGAGAATTCGGCAACCGGCAAGGGCGGGATTCACGCCAGAATCCGGCAATTCTCCGACTTGGCGGGGGGGGGGGTCAGAGAATCCCGCCCCAGGAACTTAGGATCAAATATCCTCACCAGCACCTTAACTACACCAGCCCAACAGGATTGAACCTTGACATAGGTGAATACACAGTGTATATAATCACCCTCAACTATCAGGCACTTTGGCACTTTGCGGATCCAGCAGGATCATAGATCATAGAATTTACAGTGCAGAAGGAGGCCATTTGGCCCATTGAGTCTGCACCGGCTCTTGGAAAGAGCACCCTACCCAAGGTCAACACCGCCACCCTATCCCCATAACCCAGTAACCCCACCCAACACTAAGGGCAATTTTGGACATTTAGGGCAATTTATCATGGCCAATCCACCTAACCTGCACATCTTTGGACTGTGGGAGGAAACCGGAGCACCCGGAGGAAACCCACGCACACACGGGGAGGATGTGCAGACTCCGCACAGACAGTGACCCAAGCCGGAATCGAACCTGGGACCCTGGAGCTGTGAAGCAATTGTGCTATCCACAATGCTACCGTGCTGCCCACGGATCCCACAGGATCATACCCGTGTCTCAGACTTGCAGTGATATGCAAGCGGTGCAGTATCTTGAACTGAGTGTCCTTTGTTCTATTGTATACCAAAATGTTATTGGCATAATCCCATATACTACCCCATGCCTCCTCATCAATATTAGTGCCAAGTCTCTTTCCCAAAACTCCAAATTACCCAATGTACTAACGCAGGATCTGGAGCACGAGGTACCGTAAAACCTGCTCTTTAAATGTTTAGGCTTCACAGATATCAGGATTTTTTCCACCAGGAAAATAGAAGAGTCAAGACACAAAGTTGTCTTGTTATGGATCTCAAAGTTTCAGATACTTAAAAAAAGGGACGACTCGAAATATCAAATTATTGGCATAGCTGCTCAAACAAAGGTGAGGAAGCACCACTGAATATGTCTCCCAGCCACAAAATGCCTCTATCTCTCCAAGTATCGAATCTATGGTCATTAAGACCTTGTGGGAGGTCCAGGCAGCCCTGGATGGAAGAAAGAGTGGAGGTCAGGTTAGATCTCCCTTCGGGCAGCAAGGTGGCGCAGTGGGTTAGCCCTGATGCCTCACGGCGCCGAGGTCCCAGGTTCGATCCTGGCTCTGGGTCACTGTCCGTGTGGAGTTTGCACATTCTCCCCGTGTCTGCGTGGGTTTCACCCCCACAACCCAAAGAAAGATGTGCAGACTAGGTGGATTGGCAACTCTAAATTGCCCGTTAATTCGAAAAAATGAATTGGGTACTCGGAATTTTTTTTTTTAAAGAAAATGAAAAAGGTTAGACCTCCCTTCTACCATCCTCCACACTCTGAGTGCATTAATAACGATAGATTATCACACCTAGCAGAACCTGACTTAAAGTCCCCATAAAATAACAATGGGAAAGCCGACTGGACTATTTCAATATCGAGCCAAAACAAGGTAGGGTCCTTTCAAACCCAGTCACGTGTAAACATAAGGGGCGAAATTCTCCAGAAACGGCGCGATGTCCGCCGACTAGCGCCCAAAACGGCGCAAATCAGACGGGCATCGCGCCGCCCCAAAGGTGCGGAATGCTCTGCATCTTTGGGGGCCGAGCCCCAACCTTAAGGGGCTAGGGCGGCGCCGGACGAATTTCCGCCCTGCCAGCTGGCGGAAAAGGCCTTTGGTCAGCGGCCGCTGACGGCATTCCCACGCATGCGCATTGGAAGGAGTCTCTTCCGCCTCCGCCATGGTGGAGACCGTGGCGAAGGCAGAAGGGAAAGAGTGCCCCCACGGCACAGGCCCACCCGCGGATCGGTGGGCCCCGATCGCGGGCCAGGCCACCGTGGGGGCACCTCCCAGGGCCAAATCGCCCCGCGCCCCCCCCAGGACCCCGGAGCCCGCCCGCGCCGCCTTGTCCCGCCGGTAAGGTAGGTGGTTTAATTTACGCCGGCGGGACAGGCATTTTAGCGGCGGGACTTCGGCCCATCCGGGCTGGAGAATCGCGCGGGGGGGCCCCGCCAACCGGTGCGGCGCGATTCCCGCCCCCGCCGAATCTCCGGTGCCGGAGACTTCGGCAACCGACGGGGGCGGGATTCACGCCAGCCCCCGGCGATTCTCCGACCCGGCGGGGGGGTCGGAGAATCTCGCCCCAGATGAGAGGCTGATTGGTAAAGTCGAACATTCAGGACCCCAGACCCCCTTGGAACCTAGGAGCTGCAGCTTGGTGAACAAACAATAAAGAACAGTGCAGCACAGGAACAGGCCCTTCGGCCCTCCAAGCCCGCGCTGATCACGTGTCCTATCTAGACCAACCGCCTGTATCCTTCTGTACCCCACATGTTCATGTGTCTATCTAGATAAGTCCTAAAGGTCGCTAAAGTATCTGCCTCAACCACCTCACTTGGCAGCGCATTCCAGGCCACCACCATCCTCTGTGTAAAAAACTTCCCCCACACATCTCCACTGAACCTATCCTCCCTCACCTTGAACTTGTGACCCTTGTAATTGTCATTTCCGCCCTGAGAAAATGCCTCCAACTTTTCACCCTATCTATACCCCTCATAATTTTATAAACATCTATCAGGTCGCCCCTCAGCCTTCGTCTTTCTAGGGAGAACAATCCCAGTTATTCAATCTCTCCTCATAGCTAATACCCTCCACACCAGGCAACATCCTGGTAAACCTTTTCTGTATTCTCTCCAAAGCCTCCATGTCCTTCTGGCAGTGCAGTGAGCAGAATTGGATACAGTATTCCAAATGTGGCCTAACCAACGTTCCATATAGCTGTAATATAATTTGCGCACTTTTATACTCGATGCCCCATCTGATGAAGGTAAACATGCCGGATGTTTTCTTTACCACCATTTCCACCTGTGCTGCCACTTTTAAGGATTTGTGGACCTGCACGCCCAGATCTCTCTGTGTATCTATGCTCCTGGTGGTTCTGCCATTTATTTTATAGCTCCCACCTGAATTGGATCTACCAAAATGCATCACCTCGCATTTATCCGGGTTAAATTCCATCTGCCATTTCTCTGCCCAATTTTGCAGCCTATCTATATCCTGTTGTATTCTCTGACAATCTTCATCACTATCTGCAACTCCTGTAATCTTAGTATCAGCCACAAACTTGCTAATCAGACCAGTTATGTTTTCTTCTAAGTCATTTATATATATTACAGACAGCAGAGGTCCCAGTACTGATCCGTGCGGAACACCACTAGTTACAGACCTCCAATTGGAAAAGCACCCTTCCACTGCTACACTTTGTCGTCTATGGCCAAGCCAGTTCTGAATCCATCCAGCTAGTTCACCTCTGACCCCGTGTGATTTAATCTTTTGCACCAGCCTGCCATGAGGGACCTTGTCAAATGCTTTGCTAAAGTCCATACAGACAACATCCACAGCCCTTCCCTCATCAATCATTTTGTCACCTGCTCAGAAAACTCAGTTAAATTAGTGAGACATGACCTCCCTCGTACAAAACCATGCTGTCTGTCGCCAATCGGACCATTCACTTCCAAATGTGCATAAATCCTATCTCTGAGAAAACAATTTCACTATAACTGAAATAAAGCTCACTGGTCTATAATTACCCGGGTTATCCTTGCTACCCTTCTTAAATAACGGGACAACATTGGCTATCCTCCAATCCTCTGGGACCTCACCTATGGCCAAAGAGGAAACAAAGATTTCTGTTAGAGGCCCAGCAATTTCATCTCATGTCTCCCTCAGCAATCTGAGATAGATGCCATCTGGCCCTGGGGATTTGTCTACCTTAATGCTTTTTAACACACCTAACACTTCCTCCCTTGTAATAATGACTTGTTCTAAAGTGTCTACATAGCCCTCTGAGGCACCACCAATCAACGTGTCTTTCTCCTTTGTGAATACCATTGCAAAGTACTCATTAAAGATCTCATCCACTTCCTATGGTTCTACCCATAATTTCCCTCCTTTGTCCTTGAGTGGACCAATTCTTTCTCTAGCTACCCTCTTGTTCCTAATATATGTATAAAATGCCTTGGGATTCTCCTTAATGCCCCTTTTGCCCCTAACTCCCTGTTTGAGCTATTTTCTACTTTCCCTGTATTCTTCAAGTGCTTCATCTGTTTTTAGTTGCCTCGACCTCATGTATGCATCCTTTTCTTTTTGACTAGATCGCAATTTCCCTGGTCATCCACGGTTCCTGAATCTTGCCTTTCATGTCTTTCCTTTTCATCGGTACATGCCTGTCCTGCACTCCCATACACTGCTCCTTAAAAAATTCTCACATGCCAAATGGGATTTACTCTCAAAAAGCCTCTCCCAAACAACAGTCTCTAAATCCTGTCTAATCTGGCTGCAGTTATCCTTCCCCCAATTTAGCACCTTAACCCTAGGACACCACTCGTCCGTTTCCATGAGTATCTGAAAACTTACAGAATTGTGCTCAATGTTTGCTACATGTTCCTCCACTGCACCTTTGATGACCTGGCCAGGCTCATTCCCTAGTACTAGGTCCAGTGTAGCCCCCTCTCTAGTCAGACTATCCACATATTGTTCCGAATATAAGGAACATTAAAGATTCCCACTACAACCCTATTATTTCGACATCTATCCAGAATCTGCATACATATTTGTTCTTTAACCTCGCATGGGCTGTTGGGAGGCCTGTAGTACACTGCCATCATAGTGACTGCCTCCTTCCTGTTTCTGAGTTCTACCACAGTGCCTCGTTACTTGAATCTTCCAAGATGTCCTCCCTCTGTACAGCTGTAATATGTTCTCTAACCAGTATTGCAACTCCCCCACCTCTTTTACCTTCCTCTCTGTCTCGTCTAAAACACCTATATCCCGGAATATTTAACTGCCAGTTATGTCCCTTTTTTTAACCAAGTCTCCATTAGTGCAACCACATCCAAGTTCCGTGCATGAATCAAGGCTCTAATTTCATCTGTTTTACCTGTTATACTCTGTGCATTGAAGCAGATGCACTCCAGACCTCCAGGCCCACTGAGTTCGACCTCCCCCAGCCTGCTCTTCCTCTTAGCCAGCCTGGCCGTGGTGACATGCTCATCCCCAGTCTCTACACTTGCTGGCTTACTGTTATGATTCCTAACCCCTGCCACATTAGTTTATACAAGGCTTCTTTTGTTCCAAATAAAAGAGCTAATTATTCCATTAATCTCCTTTAACACTCTAGCAGACAACAAGATTGGCAACATCTGCAATGGAGCAATTAGCTTTTTACTTCAGATTTATTTAATGAACTGAATTCAAATTTCCCAACTGCCGTGGTGGGTTCTGAACTCATACTTTCAGATCATTGGTCCAGACCTCTGGATTATTGGGCCAATAAATAACCACAATGTTACCATATCCACTTAAATTCTCGTTATTTAACATAAATATTCTGGTTTATCTTTTCCATGTACTTATCTATCTATCTCATAAACCTCTACAAGATAAAATAATGGGTCTCACTTTGCTGAAAACTTGCATCACCTATGGTAACATTATTATTATAGTGAGGAAATTCTTGGAAATTATGGTGAATAACACATGGCTGTATTCCATAATTCCACAGAGACCCTTGAATAGGGTTTTAAAAAAATGAATTATCACAGCTTCAATCCCCCATTCTCCTACCGGATTAAAATCAGGAGTGATATTAAGTTTGCAGAATTAATAATTTCACTGTGATTGTAATAGGCAATTAGAATATCGCAGAGTGGTACTGATGGGCTCAGAATCAATACTTAGTACTGACCAGATTGCCTGAGGATAACATTTTTTACTGATCTGGGAATTTCATTGCAACCTCTAATCCTCAGTTATATAATAAAATAAAGTTTCAACATTCTGATATTCTCCTGACTGATATATATGTTGATATATATATATTTATGTTTCAGTACAAACTGGTCAATCAAATTAAACCCAACCTGTACATTCTGGCCATAGTGTGACCCATTCACACATTATCAATTTGGGACCAATTCCCCTAAACGTGTCCATGAATGACCTATTGTTCCATTCTGTGTCAGGCCTCATTGCCTTGAATGTGTATGAGAGATATATTGTACTGTTCCTGATTCCGTCTCTATACATATGGTTTCATATTCGTATTATTTCCTAGCTATTTGGGGAATGCATTTGTCACTGAAGGATCAGAGAGTTCAATCATTCACTGCCAATATTACCGTTACAGTGTTGCTGTGTATTCATGTTTGTTCCCAGTTGGAGCAAGGTTACTTTATGAATCCAATTATGTGATGTCATCAGCCATTTGTGTGGGCAAACAGGCAGTCTATTCTAACAGACTGTAGAGGAAACACCTTTCCAATAAAGCTCTTGTTTCTTTGTACCTTCATGGTCTGCAATCTTATCCTTTAAAAATACCACAAAGAAAACTGGTGACGAGGAGGTTGGAGCCATGCTGGCAGACTCCCAGAGAAGTAAACAAAATAGAAATATTGTCAATCCATGCATAGACATCTGAAAAGGATTAAGAAGTTAAAAACATCACTACACCAAAGCTGGCAATGGAGGGGTACCAAATATCGGTAACAGCCATTGAAGAAACCAAAATTTAAACATAGATTTCAGAGGAAACAACATTGAAAAGAAGCTTGCCATGTGCACTGCCTTGAAAGATTTGGAACAGTACCGGGAGTACTGTGAGTAGCAAATACCCTGCAACAATAGTTTAGAGCTGGGGGTGTTCCAAAACCCCGAAGGAGTTGAGAGGAAACAGCAAAGTCAGGTTTTGTGACGTGGGAATGAGGCTAAATGCTGTGTTTTTCAGAAAACTCAGGGAGTATTGGCAAGGAACTACACCATCAATGAGAAGTGGAGACCTGTCAGAGTAGAATCTCTGGTAACAGAGGACCCCTCCCCGATGAACTCAATGCATTCTATGCTCATTTCCAGCAGGAAGCCAACAAACCATTGTCAACTGCCTCAGACACACCATACCAACTGTCACAGCCTCCGAAGTCAGATTGGCCTTCTTGAAAGTGAACCCATGGAAAGTGATGGGCCCTGACAGAGTCCCTGGTAGTGTACTCAGATCCTGCGCAGACCAACTGGCGGGTTGTTCGCAGACATCTTCAACCTTTCCCTACTCCATTCCGACGTTTCCATCTGCTTCAAGAAGACAACCATCATACCTGTGCTAAAGAAGAACCGTCCGGTGGCCTTGACATCCATCATGAAGTGTTTCGAGAGGTTGGCCATGAGACACATCAACTCCATACTTCCAGACTGCCTTGATCCACTGCAATTTGCATACCGCCACAACCAGTCCTCAGTAGACGCAATCTTCCTGGCCTTACACTCATCACTGGAGTATCTCGACAATAATGAGTCCTACGTCAGACTCCTATTCATTGACTACAGCTCCGTCTTCAACATCATAATCCCAGCCAAGCTCATATCCAAACTCCAAAACTTAGGACTTGGCTCCTCTCTCTGAAACTGGATCTTCGACTTCCTGACCCATTGATCACAATCAGTAAGGATAAAAAAGAACTTATCCTCAACGATAAGTTCCTCACTACCTGGGCCCCGCAAGGCTGCGTGCTTAGCCCCCTACTATACTCCTTATACACACTGGACTGTGTGGCAAAATTCGGCTCTAACTCCATCAACAAGTTTGCTGATGACACGACCATAGTGGGTCATATCTCAAACAACGATGAGTCAGAATACACGAGGGAGACAGAGAACCTAGTGGAGTGGTGTAACGACAACAATTTCTCCCTCAATGTCAGCAAAACTAAGGAGCTGCTAATCAACTTCAGGAAATCCCCCTGTCTGCATCAATGGTGTTGAGGTGGGGACGGTTGACAGCTTGAAATTCCTAGGTGTACATATCACCAACTATCTGTCCTGGTCCACCCGCATCGATGTTATAACCAAGAAAGCCTAACAACCCCTAAACATTGTTATGAGCCAGGATTCAGACAACCCCAAAGCCTATCATGGAGTTCACCTGACCCACAACTTTTAATAGATTGTGGTATGGGGAGCACACGGCCCACTCTACAGGTGTGGTACAGCAGAAATGGAAAAGTATTTTTTTTAAACAAAACAATGTTTATTCTATGAACTCAAGTTAACCTTTTTAAAACATACAGTGAACAACTTAGCAACCATTAATTCAAATACAACCCCCAAAGAATACAACACGAAGTAATCCGTAAGCTGTCCTTTGAACTTCCAGAAGAATTAAGAATCAACTTTTAACAGAAGCACATTAGGGTTACATTCACTACTGAAAACATTTATAATTCTGAATTCACCAAATGATCAAGAGATAGTCTTTTGATGGCAGAGACAACAGCAGTACACCTGCTTGGTCTGCCTTCAGCTCCAACACGGAAAACAAAACCAAAACACAACCTGCAGCAAACAGCCTAAAATAAAAGTAAAAAGCTGACAGACAGCCAAGCTCCACCCACTCTCTGACATCACGACAGTAGTAAACACCCATTTTTTAAAGATACTCTCACTATAGATATTTACATACACACCCATTTATTTTTTCAAAAAATAATTTTTATTAAAGGTTTTCATAAAATATCAATTAAAAAATGAGAAAAAAAAAGAAACCAACAGGGTTAAGTACAAAACACAATCTAGAAAAGCAACCCCCCAAACCCCCCCCCCCCCCCCAGCCTGTATATAAATAATAAATTAACATTCACACCCCGACTTAACATAACAGGTATATACACCGCCTCAGACCGTTCAGTGTAAATAACAAAAACAATAATAAAGTAAACCCCCCCCCCCCCCGAGCTGCTGCTGCCATTGACCAATGTCTATCGTTCTGCCAGAAAGTCTGAGAACGGTTGCCACCGCCTAAAGAACCCTTGTACCGACCCTCTCAAGGCGAATTTCACCCTCTCCAATTTAATGAACCCTGCCATATCGCTGATCTAGGATTCCACGCTTGGGGGCCTCGCATCCTTCCACTGAAGAAGAATCCTTCGCCGGGCTACCAGGGACGCAAAGGCCAGAATACCGGCCTCTTTCGCCTCCTGCACTCCTGGCTCCTCTGCCACCCCAAATATTGCGAGCCCCCAGCCCGGTTTGACCCTGGATCCGACCACCCTCGACACTGACCTCGCTATGCCCTTCCAAAATTCCTCCAGTGCTGGGCATGCCCAGAACATATGGGTGTGGTTTGCTGGGCTCCCTGAGCACCTAACACACCTGTCCTCACCCCCAAAAAACCGGCTCATCCTTGTCCCGGTCATGTGTGCCCTGTGCAGCACCTTAAACTGTATGAGGCTGAGCCTCGTGCACGATGAGGAAGTGTTCACCCTCCCCAGGGCATCTGCCCATGTCCCTTCCTCAATTTCCTCTCCCAACTCCTCCTCCCACTTACCTTTTACCTCCACCACCGAGGCCTCCTCCTCCTCCTGCATCACCTGGTAACTTTCCGAGATCTTCCCCACTCCCGCCCACCCCCCCGAGAGCACCCTGTCCTGTACTGTGTGTGGCAGTAACCACGGGAATTCCACCACCTGCCGTCTGGCAAACGCCCTTACCTGTAAGTACCTGAAGGTGTTCCCCGGGGGGAGCCCGTACTTCTCCTCCAGCTCACCCAGGCTTGCAAACTTCCCATCCACAAACAGGTCCCCCAACCTTCGTATCCCTGCCCTGTGCCACCCTGAAAACCCTCCATCCATTCTCCCTGGGACAAACCGGTGGTTCCCCCGTATTGGGGTCCACACCGAGGCCCCAGCTTCCCCTCTGTGCCGCCTCCACTGCCCCCAGGTTTTGAGGGCAGCCGCCACCACCAGGCTCGTGGTATACCTCCTTGGAGGGAACGGGAGCGGCGCCGTTGCCAGCGCCCCCAGACTCGTACCCACACAAGACGCCGTCTCCAACCTCTTCCATGCAGCCCCCTCCCCCTCCATCACCCACTTGCGCACCATTGTCGCATTGGCGGCCCAGTAGTACCCACAGAGGTTGGGCAGCGCCAGCCCCCCTATCTCTACTCCGCTCCAGGAACACCCTTCTCACCCTCGGAGTCCCTCGCACTCACACAAACCTCATTATACTACTGTTAACCCGCCTGAAAAAAGCCTTCGGGATAAACACGGGGAGGCACTGGAACAGGAAAAAAAACCTTGGGAGCACCGTCATTTTGATTGACTGCACCCTACCCGCCAAGGACAGCGGCAACGCGTCCCACCTCTTGAACTCCTCCTCCATTTGCTCCACCAGCCTTGTAAAATTAAGCCTATGCAGGGCCCCCAGCTCCTGGCCACCTGGACTCCCAAATACCTGAAGCTCCTCTCCGCCCTTTTTAGTGGGAGCTCGCCAATCCCCCTCTCCTGGTCCCCTGGATGAACTACGAACAGCTCGCTCTTCCCCATGTTGAGCCTGTACCCCGAAAAGCCCCCGAATTCCCTAAGAATCCTCATTACCTCCAGCATTCCTCCCACCGGGTCCGCCACATACAGCAGCAGGTCGTCCGCATAAAGTGACACCCTATGCTCTCTCTGCCCATCTCTCTCTGCCCATCTCTCTCTCTACCCATCTCTCTCTGCCCATCTCTCTCTGCCCATCTCTCTCTCTGCCCATCTCTCTCTGCCCATCTCTCTCTGCCCATCTCTCTCTCTACCCATCTCTCTCTGCCCATCTCTCTCTCTGCCCATCTATATCGCCGTTCCTTCACTATCGCTGGAACAAAATCGTGGAACTCCATCCCTAACAGCACAGTGGGTGTACCTACACCTCAAGGACTGCAGGGGTTCAAGATAGCAACTCATTATCTTGTGAAGGGCAACTAGAGGTTTATAAGATGATGAGGGGGATAGATAGAGTGGACATTCAGAGACTATTTCCTCGGGTGGATGGTGCTGTTACAAGGGGGCATAACTATAAGGTTCAGGGTGGGAGATATAGGAGGGGTGTCCGAGGTAGGTTCTTTACTCAGAGAGTGGTTAGGGTGTGGAATGGACTGCCTGCTGTGATAGTGGAGTCGGACACTTTAGGAACTTTCAAGCGGTTATTGGATAGGCACATGGAGCACACCAGACTGACAGGGAGTGGGATAGCTTGATCTTGGTTTCGGACAATGCTCAGCACAACATCGAAGGGCCTGTTCTGTGCTGTACTGTTCTATGGTCTACCTCGCACCAACCCCCTCCAGTTCCTTGACTCCCTCAGTGCCATAGCCAGGGGTTCAATCGCCAGTGCGAAGAGCAGGGGGGACAAGGGACACCCCTGTCTCGTCCCTCGGTGCAACCGAAAGTACTCGGACCTCCTCCTGTTTGTGGCCACATTCGCCATCGGGACCTCATACAACAGCTTAACCCACCTGACAAACCCCTCCCCAAACCCGAACCTCTTCAGCACCTCCCAAAGGTACCCCCACTCTACCCTATCGAAGGCCTTCTCAGCGTCCATCGCCACCACTATCTCCGCCTCCCCCTCTCTCGCCGGCATCATGATAACGTTCAAAAGCCTCCGCACATTTGCGTTCAACTGTCTCCCCTTCACAAACCCCGTCTGGTCTTCATGGATGATCTGCGGCACACAATCCTCAATCCTCGTGGCTAAGACCTTTGCCAGCACCTTGGCATCTACATTTAGCAAGGAAATCGGTCTGTAAGACCCACATTGCAGGGGATCCTTGTCCCGCTTCAGGATCAAGGAGATCAGTGCCCGGGACATCGTCGGGGGCAAAGCCCCCCCCCCCCTCCCTTGCCTCATTAAAGGTCCTGACTAACAGCAGGCCCAACAGGTCCATATATTTTTTATAGAATTCGACCGGGAAACCATCCGGCCCCGGTGCCTTCCCCCCTTGCATGCTTCCTATCCCTTTGATCAGCTCCTCCAGCCCAATCGGGGCTCCCAATCCCGCCACCAGTCCCTCTTCGACCTTTGGAAACCTCAATTGGTCCAGGAAGCGGCCCATCCCTCCCTCCTCCCGTGGGGACTCGGATCGGTACAATTCCTCGTAAAAGTCCCTGAAGACCCCATTGATGCCAACCCCACTCCACACCACACTCCCTCCCCTGTCCTTAACTCCCCCAATCTCCCTAGCTGCGTCCCGCTTCCGAAGCTGATGCACCAGCATCCGGCTTGCCTTTTCCCCATACTCGTAAATCGCCCCCTGGGCCTTCCTACACTGCACCTCCGCCTTCCTGGTGGTCACCAGGTCGAATTCGGCCTGGAGGCTACGCCTCTTCCTCAACAATCCTTCCTCGGGCTCCTCCACATACCTCCTGTCTACCTTCACCATCTCCCCCACCGGCCTCTCCCTCTCCCCCTGCTCCCTCCGCTCCTTGTGGGCCCTAATGGAGATCAGCTCTTCCCTCACCACCGCCTTCAGTGCCTCCCATTCCATCCCCACTCGGACCTCCCCGTTGTCGTTGGTCTTCAAGTACCTCTTTACACTTCCTCGGACCCGCTCGCTCACCTCCTCGTCCGCCAACAGCCCCACCTCCAAACGCCACAGCGGGCGCTGGTCCCTCTCCTCCCCCATCTCCAAGTCCACCCAATGCGGGGCGTGGTCCGAAATGGCTATTGCCGAATACTCAGTGTCCTCTACTCTTGCTATCAGCGCCCTACTCAAAATGAAAAAGTCGATTCGGGAATAAGCCTTATGGACATGTGAGAAGAATGAAAATTCCCTAGCCCCCGGCCTTGCAAATCTCCAAGGGTCCACCCCTCCCATCTGGTTCATAAACCTCCGCAGCACTCTAGCCGCCGCCGGCTTCCTACCCGTCCTAGACCTGGAGAGATCCAGTGCCGGATCCAGCACCGTGTTAAAGTCTCCCCTCATTATCAGGCCCCCCACTTCCAAGTCTGGGATCCAACCCAACATATGACGCATAAAACCCGCATCATCCCAGTTCGGAGCATACACATTGACCAGTACCACCCTCTCTCCCTGCAACTTACCACTTACCATTACGTACCTACAGCCATTGTCTGCCACAATGCTCGACGCCTCGAATGACACCTTCTTTCTCACCAAGGTCGCCACCCCTCGATTTTTGGCATCCAGCCCCGAGTGAAACACCTGACCTACCCACCCTTTCCTCAGTCTTACCTGGTCTGCCACCTTCAGGTGTGTCTCCTGAAGCATAACCACATCCGCCTTGAGCCCCTTCAGGTGCGCGAACACGCGGGCCCGCTTAACCGGCCCATTCAGTCCCCTTACATTCCAGGTTATCAGCCGGTTCAGGGGGCTACCCGCCCCCCTCCCCCACCGACTAGCCATGACCCCTCCTCGGCCAGCCACGCGCCCGCACCCCACACTCGGCCCGTTCCCCACAGCGGCATACCCCCGTCTCGACCACCCCCCCCCCCACTCGCTCCAGCTCCTCCTTGACCATAGCAGCAGCAACTCGATCACCCCCCCACCCCCCCCCCCCCGGGCTAGGACACACCCTAGCTGATTTACTCCCCCCATTGCACTTCCGCAAGTCAGCTGACTCCTGCTGACCCCGGCCACTCCCACCTCTCCTTCGACTCCTCCCATTGTGTGGCACACCCTCCTCTCCCGTTCCCCATCCATAGGCTCTCCCCCACCCCCTTCCGTTCCAAGCGCGGGAAACAACCCTTGCTTCCCCGCCCCGGCCCCACCCCCTCCAGTCTGACGCAGCTCCTTTTACAGGCCCGGTCCCCTCACCTCCGGCTTGGGCCTCCCCCTCCCCCGCGGGGCCCCATCTCACCGCCGTCCACCCGCCCTGTTCCGTTTACCTACCCCTCTCCAAGAGACCCCCGACCAACCCAACCAAAACAGTGCCCAACCCGCCCCAGCCACCCTCACCGACCCGAAAGAGAAAAACATAGAGAAAAAGAAACCCGGAGCAATACAAAGGCCCCCCCCCTCGAAAAATAAATTAACATAACATATCAACCGCAGTCCCCAATCGCCCAGCCCGACCCTCAATCTGTGTCCAACTTCTCGGCCTGAACAAAGGTCCACGCCTCCTCCGGAAACTCAAAATAATGGTGCCGGTCCTTGTAGGTGACCCACAGCCGCGCCGGCTGCAACATGCCAAACTTCACCCCCTTCCTGCGCAGCACCGCCTTGGCTCAATTGTACCTGGCCCTCCTCTTCGCCACCTCGGCACTCCAGTCTTGGTATATTCGAACCTCTGCGTTCTTCCACCTGCTGCTCCTCTCCTTCTTGGCCCACCTGAGCACACACTCCCGATCGACGAACCGATGGAACCTCACCAGAACCGCCCGTGGAGACTCGTTAGCCTTGGGCCTCCTCGCCAGCACTCTATGGGCCCCTTCCAGCTCCAGGGGCCCCTGGAAGGACCCCGCTCCCATCAGCGCGTTCAACATGGTGACCACATAGGCCCCCACGTCCGACCCCACCAGCCCTTCCGGGAGGCCCAGAATCCGCAGATTCTTCCGCCTCGACCGATTCTTCATCTCCTCGAACCGCTCCTGCCATTTCTTATGGAGCGCCTCGTGCGCCTCCACCTTTACCGCCAGGCCTAAGATCTTGTCCTCATTGTCAGGGATCTTGTGTCGAGCCTCGCGGAACGCCACCCCCTGGGCCGTCTGTGTCTCCAGCAGCTTATCAATAGAAGCCTTCATCGGCTCTAGCAGGTCCGCTTTAATCTCTCTGAAGCAGCGCTGGATACCCTCCTGCTGCTCCTCCGCCCACTGCATCCACGCTGCCTGGTCTCCGCCCGCCACCATTTTGTTCTTCTTCCCTCGCATCTTCTTCGGTCCACCACCACCTTTTTTGTCGCCCCGCTCCTAGTTGAAGCCATATACTGATGGGGAGTTGTTATAGACTCCTTCCCACACCGGGAAACATCGAAAAAGTGCCTTTGGGGGCCCTGAAAAGAGCCCAAAAGTCCGTTTTTGCAGGAGCCGCCGAATGTGCAACTTAGCTCCGCATAGCCACAACCGGAAGTCTACACACCCATTTATAAACACACATTTCTTAAAGGTACTCTCACATGACAACATCCTCAGAAAATTAAGGAAATTCAGCATGTCCAAATTGACTCTTACCAATTTGTACACCATAGAAAGCATCCTATCTGCCTGCATCACAGCCTGGCATGGCAACTGCTCAGCCCAAGACCGTAAGAAACTACAGAGAGCCACCAAGTCCATCACGCGAACCTGTCTACCATTCATTGCTCTGTCTACATCTCCCGCTGCCTTGGGAAAACGGGCAGCATAATAAAAGACCCCTCCCACCCCGTTATTCTCTCTTCTAACCTCTTCCATTGGGCAGCAGATACAAAAATCTGAGAACACGCACTAACAGATTCAAAAATAGATTCTTCTCCGCTGTTACCAGACTCCTGAATGACCCTCTTGTGGACTGATGGAACAATCTGCCTGGACTGTATGCAGAACAATACTTTTCACTGTACCTCGGTACACGTGACAACAAATCTAAATCTAATCTAAATCAAATTGTATTAGCACAGACAGGACTGGTCCCCTACACCATTCAAACCCACAATGATGTAGTGTGGAGGAGACACACTGATCACCTTTTAGCAGCTAGAACAAGGTTGCCAGGGACAGATCAACCGGGAGTCTGCAGCAAACTGTGCCAAGTAAAAACCTAGACATTCCTGGGAACCTGACAATACCTGAAACAACAGTGGAAGACAGTACCTCAGTTGAGGACACTCCAACACTGAGTCAACCTCCGATCACGAGGTCGACTCCGTTTGAGACAACTACAGGCAACGTCCAAACTCAACTAAAAACACCAGCGGTCGCAGTCAACATGAGCAGGCAGATGCCTGGAGTTTCACTAACATCCCCACAGAAATCGACGTGCTCCGAATCATCTAACTCATTGGCTGATGGTCGGAATTCTCCGGCCATTGGGATTCTCTTTTCCCACTGGTACCGCACCCCCACCCGTGGGTTTCCTGGTAATGGCTTCAGTAGGAAAATCCATTGACAAGTGGTGGGAAGAGAGAATCCTGCCACCAGGACACGGCGCAGCGCCGAGAAAGACGTGGCTGGCGGACCGGAGAATGCAGCCCGTTGTGTTTAATAATTGTTCATATTGTAAATGTTGATCATTAAGGTTATATCGTGTTTCGTTGCAGGAACCTCTATGTAAAGGGGGAGGAAATTGTTGCGTATTCATATTTGTTTCTAGTTGGAACAAGGTCACTTTAAGAGTCCGATCACGGGACATTTTGATGGCATCAGCGGACATTTGTGCGGACAAACGGGCAGTCTATCCGAACAGCCTGTAGGGTAAACACCTTTCCAATAAAACTCCTGTTTGTTTGTACCTTCATGGTCTGCAAGCCTATCCTTTAAAAATACCACAGATATGCTCTCTCTTTTCCATACTGACAACCTTATGGTTCTCCTGTCTTTTGTCATAACTGAGGTCTTCAGCCTAGGGATCAACTTTGTGGTTCTTTTTCTGCACTATCTCCTGTGCTTAAACATCTCCCTTCTATCTCAGTGACCAAACTGATATGGTCAAATCTGGGCACTACATAGTCTAACCACAGTTTCCTTTGGCTGGTAGTAGATAAAGTTTGCACTCCTCATTATAACGAGGCTGATATGGGGCAGATTCTCTTACAAAGAAATTGTGTTGTTACAGAAACATTGCCAATGTCAATAAATCAGATAATACAATGATTAGAGAGGGAACTGCCATTCTCTGAGCCAAGTTACATTGAAATTTAGGTCCCAAGAGCAAATGATGGCACTACCCAATCTTCATTCATACATTCTTATAAATCAGTAGTGATTTATAAACCTTGCCTTGATTAATAGTTGCCTAAAGAAACTGTGCTGTTAGTTCTAAAGCTACCCTATTCTCCTAATAAAGGAGGATTTACATTTATACAAACTGAATGATCACTCAAAGAAAAGTTACTGTTTAATTAATTATGCAATTAATTTTCAGGCCTTCCGAAACAATACAGGGAATACCAATCACTCCTGCAGAAAAGGCCGATTCAGAGGCAACCGCCACCAAGGAGCCCGTACCTGCAACATGTGAAGGGCCGAAAGAACCTCAGAAAAAGCACAAAGCACAGCAAAAGCCCAAAGAAGACACGAGAGCGACTGTATTGCAGAAAACAGCAAAGGAAAAGGAACCCAGCACAGTGCCAGATGTAAGGGTCAATAAATTGGCCAAACCAGCTGTAATTCATGAAAAAGCTTTAAAAACTATCAAACCCCAAGCAGGCCAGAAAAGTGAGAAAACTGCTCAGAGCTGTCAAAATAAAGTCGAAAACAAGTGCAAATCCGACATAGGCAGTGAATCAAAGAGTCCAAAAGATGTTCAGAAAGCATGCAAAGAACCTGAGAAAATCACAGAAGTGACTGATTTGGCAAAGAGTGAAACAGGGTCTACAGAAATCACAAACAAGGCACAAGAAATCAAAGGACCTGTTGAGAAGCCAAAGGATCAAAATATCATTATTGGTGAGTTGATATTTTATGATCCCATCTTTACATCCAGCTTCAAATATTTCACTTTCATCCAATATTTGTAAAACTGTAATGTGATGCCAATTGTAAAGTTTGACTTTCTTTTTCAGATGATGGCCCCTCACCTCCAGCCCATTTCAGCCATCGCATAGTAACCACTAAGCAAGATCTTGTAACCTCATCATACACAGTTCACTACGATGAGGTGCTGGGAGGGTGGGTTGTTCTTCAGATCTTTTGGTCATTTTGATCAACTACTAACCAATAATAGCCCGTGGAAATGAGATAGCTATGAAAGTGTTTAATTATTGTGCAGATATTCACTGTACAGCGTTAAGGAGTATAATCTCAAATTTCAGTTTAAGAACATAAATGAAAATGAAAGCAGTAGTAATGTAAAGAAGTACAATGTAGTTGAAACCCATAATGCTAAGTATCGGGCTTTTAAATCATGTCTGCTGCAGTTAGAATGCGCTGGTCTAGAATAGCCTCCAGCCAATTTTCCTAAGGTAATGACCTCATTATACATCTATCCTCTTCTCAGGAGGTCACACTGAAAGATTAATAATCATTTTCCATTGCGCAGTCACAACTTTAATGTTTCAGATTATTGTTACTTTAAATTTATCATCTTTATTAATTATATGAAGATAAATTTCCTGAGGCGCATAGAGTTTACACTCAATTGCTTCTCTGGTACCTTACTGGGTACATTGACTGCATGTTGTCACATTGAAGAATGCAGACCAGGCTCAATCTCTGGCCTGTGTTGGCTGACTTGGTGTCAGCATAGAGACTTGGGGATGGTGGATGGTTATAATTGACTTCACCATCCTTGAGCTAGGAAGGAGACAGAAGGGTCGCAGTTCTACCTGGGTAATCCCTGCTAGATGTGAAGTGAAGATAAAATCATGCTGGGTTAATGTGCATCCACCGTCCCCACCCCCGCCCGCGCGCCACCCTTAAACTGTTACCAGTTTCTACAATGGAGAGGGGTCAGTGGCAACAGCACCCATGGAACTTCACTTGATTAAGAACCAGTGCCCCCAAATGAGAAGGGTAGAAAAGTGGAGAAACCTGTAAATTGTTTCAAATGTTGTTATTGGACACCATACAGCACCTAATACAGCACCTAATACAGGTGGAAGGAGTTGACCTTTTCATTTAGCACAGCAGATATTTTAAAGAGGCAGCTGATTGTGTTCCAGTTCTTGTTAATGTAACCCTGGTATTAACAATCTTTTAGAAATTATCATTTCATACCATATTCCTTATAAATATCACACTCTCTAGAAACTACCATTTATTTAGTTAACTTAGTAAATTAGAAACACACAGCAATTAGGTGGATAATAAAGTTTATGCAGTAATCTGGTATAATGTTTCCTGTGGTATGCAAATTAAGTTTATACTCTTGTATTTTTTCAAATGACAGGGGTCGGTTTGGCCAAGTCCTTAAATGTGCAGAAAAATCAACGGGCCTCGAACTCGCTGCCAAAATAATTAAAGTAAAAGGACCAAAGGACAGGGTAAATTCCTTTCTTAAAATAACTTTGTCAAGATGGCATCATTTTGATTAACTGCAGTCACCTGGGGAGTGTTTCATGTTGAAAGCTTAGTTGATGACGTAGATGCTGCAATGATTTACAGCTTTGTTTTTTTTAATGTTACTTGTTTGGCCTTCCTTAATTGAGCCTAGCCAACACGATTGCCAACCAGGGTTATAGCCTGTAACAATTAATATCTGAGTATTTATCCAGGCAGTTCTGCATGCACTTTAATGTCATTAAAACTCAAAGTGGATGTTAATGGACATTTTCGAAAATTCTGCACTTTATAAATGTCAATGCTAATTTTTTTTCAAACACTTATTTTGATCATTATGGAATGTTCACATTTAGAATATCTAAGAGTTTTGCAGAGTGGACACATGCAATATTAACTCCCATAGCTTAGTCAGTGAACATATTTGATTACAAGTAGGCGCATTGAAATAATATGGATGGACTCTTACGATCATTGGGCGGGATTCTCCGACCCCCCGCCGGGTCGGAGAATCGCCGGGTGGGGCGGCGTGAATCCCGCCCTCACCTGCCGCCGAATTCTCCAGCACCGAAAATTCGGTGGGGGCGGGAATCGCCATGCGCCGGTCGGAGGGCCCCCCCCCGGCGAATCTCCGGCCCGCGATGGGCCGAAGTCCCGCTGCTGTCATGCCAGTCCCGCCGGCGTGAATTAAACCACCTCCCTTACCAGCGGATCTGGCGGCGCGGGCGGGCTCCGGGGTCCCCGGGGGGGTGTCCCAACGGTGGCTTGGCCCGCGATCGGGGCCCACCGATCCGCGGGCGGGCCTGTGCCGTGGGGGCACTCTTTTCCTTCCGCCTCAGCCATAGCCTCCACGATGGCTGATGCGGAAGTGACCCCCCTGCGCATGCGCGGGGATGACGACAGCAGCCGCTGACGCTCCCCGCATGCGCGGACTTCCGCCGGCCGGCGGAGTCCCTTCGGCCCCGGCTGGCGTGGTGCCAAAGGCCTTTCCCGCCGGCGCGCCAACCACTCCGGCGCGGGCCTAGCCTCTCAATGTGAGGGCTTGGCCCCTAAAGGTGCGGAAAAATCCGCACCTTTGGGGCGGCGCGGCGCCGGAGTGGTCCCCGCCACTCCATCCCGCCAGGACCCCCCCGCCCCGCCGGGTAGGGGAGAATCCCGGCCATTGTCTGTTTCTTGGGGAAACTGCCGAACTCCACTTGATGACATGGCTGAGATTAACAGATTGGCATCTGAAGGGCAAACACACCCTACCTGTTAATAGTGTTGGAGCAATGTCATCAATGCCATTGTACAGTCAGGTCAACATAATTATTTTTAGAATCCGAGTGAAAACTGCTGATATATTTCTAATTGCAGAATGACAGCACCTGACTGTACCAGCCTATATAGATTCTGTGAAAGGTGAACAGAGGAGATGAAAGGATTTCAAATGATTTTAATTTTGCGCACATTTTCTTCCTCGGTTTTCTCCTCTTTCTTGGAGGTGGTGTTAGGTTTCACACATTCTGTCAGCCTTTTTTCATCTTACACAATAGTGTGATCCTGGATACAAGGCTGTCTGACTGTGAGACAACTGAATTGATAAGGAGTCAATCTGCATACTCACCTTATGTCGCTGCATACACATTTTCCACATCCTCCTTACCTAGGGATTAATATAAGTGATCATACTGTTGCCCAGGCTAAGATCAAATAGTTTAACACAGATGAAGAGCTAAATCTGGGAAATTGCTGATTTCTATATGTGTCCATTTCGCACTTCACAGTGTATCTTTGTAATTTAATCTGAAACTACCATTTATTTAGTTAACTTAGTAAATTAGAAACACACAGCAATTTAATCTGAGTGTTGACAAAGCTAATACATTGTCAAATCCTGCAAGCAAAGATGTTTCTCTTATGGCCCCGTTGGGTAGTGCTCCAACTAGCATGAAATTAAATAATACCAAGGTGCCAGTTATACATTTAGATCTGAGTCAGCTAATTTACTGGGGGCAGTAGTAGGGGCACTATCATTGTTTTGGTACCTGTCCCCTGGAAGTGAAAAATCAGCCAAGTTTACACTTCTGATCATTCCCTAGTTTCTCCTTGTACACATCGGACCACACTATAGAGAATTGGAAAGTGGATGGTGTCCACGGAACTGAGCCCCAACATGAATCAGTGCCTTTAAGAAAGAAAGGAGGAAGATAAACTCAAAGTATATATTTCTGGTCTCTAACTAGAATATCCTAATGTATTTCACGAGAAAGAGTTCATCAGTCACCAAATAGCTTGTTCTTACTTTGAATTCTCTTCTGATTTAGGAGGAAGTAAAAAATGAAATAACTGTCATGAATCAGTTAAGTCATGTCAACCTGATCCAGCTTTATGATGCCTTTGAAGCCAAGAACAATGTCACCTTGATTATGGAATAGTAAGTGGCTCTTATACCATCACAGAAAAATAGCTGGAAATGTCCTTTAAAATTCTGAGACTCTGTGCACTACATTTTGAAATGATGTACCATTTCCCGTACCAGCCTCCCCGAACAGGTGCCGGAATGTGGCGACTAGGGGCTTTTCACAGTAACTTCATTGAAGCCTACTCGTGACAATAAGTGATTTTCATTTAATTTCATGTGGAGATGCCGGCGTTGGACTGGGGTGAGCACAGTAAGAAGTCTTACAACACCAGGTTAAAGTCCAACAGGTTTGGCTCCGAAAGCTAGTGATTTGAAACTAACCTGTTGGATTTTAACCTGGTGTTGTAAGACTTCTTACTGTACATTTTGAAAGCATTTGAACCTTAGAATAAATAACTCTTTGCTCCCTATAATTATTTACAACACAAATACATCACCTGTGACGGTCATGCGTACACAAACAAAAACATTGAATCAAGTCCAGCTTAGCAGCTGACACAGCAGTGTGAATGAATTCAGGCCTTTGATTCTGATGGTACGTAGGTGGGGGAGTGTGGAACTCTCAGAATGTTCCAGGAGTTCTGAAAAATCCTCTCTGGTTTCAATAATAGGAACTTGATTCTGTAACTCCTTTAAAACCGCTATTTTTGCTGCCTGACCTTTGTTAGCTGCTGCTAATGTGGATTGCTTCATTGGAAAGAATGTAATGCAATCCTTATTGATTCTCACCGCTGCCAAATTGTCCATACTTGGTAAACAGCTTTGTCAATGGCGCATGTCAGAGCCAATCAGAAAGCTCAGGAATTACCTTACATATTGATTAACTTATCTGCAAAAACAAAAACTATATGATCCGACAAGTAGGTACGGGTGAATTTTGCATGGCTATGCTCCCGGCCCTGAGTCTGGTTTGATGGAATTGCAGGATTGGATGTAAACGTCAGTGTGTTTTATTCTGGATACTCAATATATGATTCCCCAGTCCTTGCTCCTGATTCAATTTGCCTTATTTTTAATTCATTTGTAGTTTTAAGGACACTCAATTAGGTGAAAGATTGGAGATTGAGTTCCATTTGTACACAATACTCTGTATCGCCCTGAGAAAAATCTGCCAATGCTACTGGAGAATTTATTTTTAAACATTTTAGTGATAAGAACACTTAGAAATAATGTGGAGATGCCGGCGTTGGACTGGGGTGAGCACAGTACGAAGTCTTACAACACCAGGTTAAAGTCCAACAGGTTTGTTTCGATGTCACTAGCTTTCGGAGCGCTGCTCCTTCCTCAGAGATGGGGTAACCCCAGGTTAAAGAGGTGTGAATTGTATCAAGCCAGGACAGTTGGTAGGATTTTGCAGGCCAGATGGTGGGGGATGAATGTAATGCGACATGAATCCCAGGTCCCGGTTGAGGCCGCACTCATGTGTGCGGAACTTGGCTATAAGTTTCTGCTCGGCGATTCTGCGTTGTCGCGGTTACCCCATCTCTGGATCTGTAAAGATTTAATCACCTGCTAATGCTCGCATTCCTAGCATTGTTTGGCATCTTTGAATCTGTCTATATATATGTTTCTGGAACATACCTCTTCATTCACCTGAGGAAGGAGCAGCGCTCCGAAAGCTCGTGACATCGAAACAAACCTGTTGGACTTTAACCTGGTGTTGTAAGACTTCGTACTTAGGCTCTGAATTTAAGTTGCCTAGGCCGATTGCTCTCAGTTCTAGGTCTCAGCACTCCATGAACTAGCGTGTCAGTTCAATACTCTATTATTGGGGGCATACAAAATTGATTATACAGGGGGTGATTCTCCCGTGCCGCGCCGCCTGGGAGAATCGCTGCTCACACAGTTTTTCGCGCGACTCCGGTCCGACGCCGTCCGGCCATTCTCCCAACCGGCGAGAACGGTTTCATCGAGGTGGGCGCCGCGCATGCCGGAGAATCCGCCGAGCAGGCAGTAGAGACGATTCTCCCAGTCCCCCGCTATTCTCCGGCCCAGATCACGCCGTCGCCGTGCACCCCTGCTAAATAAATTTGTCAGCCAGTCGTGCTGGCTGACTAAGCGGAAGAAGGAGGTGAGTAGGCGGGCCCATTCCAGCAACCAGGAAGTAGCGTCCACGGCCGGTGATGGCGGGTGGAGGGGGGGGGGCGCTGTAGGAAGCGTCTGCCGCGATCCCCCATGGGGTGGGGAATGGGCTGGGGGGGGGGGGGGTTGGGTGGTGCATTGGGGAGGGAGTGGGGAAGTGTGAACGTGGTTGGAGGGGGGAGTGGGGGAGAGGGGGGAAGGTGGGCACGGTTGGGGGGGGAGTGTGGGAGAGGGGGGAAGGGTAGACGTGGTTGGGGGGAGTGGGGGAGAGGGGGAAAGGGTGGACGTGGCTGGGGGAGTGAGGAAGGGGGGACGTGGTTGGGGGGGAATGGGGGCGAGGGAGAAGGGTGGACGTGGTTGGGGGAGAGTGGGGGAGAGGGGGGAAGGGTGGACGTGGATGGTGGGAGTGGGGAAGGGTGGATGTGGTTGGGGGGAGTGGGGGAGAGGGGGGAAGGGTGGATGTGTTGGGGGGAGTGGGGGAGAGGGGGAAGGGTGGATGTGGTTGGGGGAGTGGGGGAGAGGGGGGAAGGGTGGATGTGTTGGGGGAGTGGGGGAGAGGGGGAAGGGTGGACGTGGTTGGGGGGAGTGGGGGAGAGGGGGGAAGGGTGGACGTGGTTGGGGGGAGTGGGGGAGAGGGGGGAAGGGTGGACATGGTTGGGGAGAGGGGGAAGAGAGGGAAGGGAGAACGTGGTTGGGGGGAGTGGGGGAGAGGGGGGAAGGGTGGACGTGGTTGGGGGAGGGGGAGAGGGGGGAGGATGGACGTGGTTGGGGGGTTGTGGGGAAGGGTGGGCATGGTTGGGGTGGGGGGAGAGGGGGGAAGGATGGACGTGGTCGGGGAGGGGAGTGGGGAAGGTTGGACGTGGTTGGGGGTGGGGGGGCGAGGGGGGAAGGATGGACGTGGTTGGGGAGGGGATTGGGGAAGGTTGGATGTGGTTGGGGGTGGGGGAGAGGGGGGAAGGATGGACGTGGTTGGGGAGGGGAGTGGGGAAGGTTAGATGTGGTTGGGGGTGGGGGGGGAGAGGGGGGAAGGATGGACGTGGTTGGGGGGGAGTGGGGAAGGGTGGACATGGTTGGGGGTGGGGGGAAGAGGGGGAAGGATGGACGTGGCTGGGGAGGGGAGTGGGGAAGGGTGGACATGGTTGGGGGGAGGGGGGGAGAGGGGGGAAGGATGGACGTGGTTGGGGGCAGTGGGGAAGGGTGGACATGGTTGGGGGTGGGGGGGAGAGGGGGGAAGAATGGACGTGGTTGGGGAAGGGAGTGGGGAAGGTTGAACGTGGTTGGGGGTGGGGGGGAGAGGGGGGAAGGATGGACGTGGTTGGGGAGGGGAGTGGGGAAGGGTGGACATGGTTGGGGGGGAGGGGGGGTTTGGGATGGGCGACGTGAGGACTAAGGAGGATGGGTAGTGTAAAGGGGTACAAGGAAGAGTGGATGGGGCAGGAGAAGGGCGCGGGGTGAAAGATTGAGAAGGGGGAAGGAGGAGGGGGCGGGACAAACGATGCCACCATCCTGCCGGGTGTGTGGGGGGGGGGGGGGCGGACCTCCACAGTTGCCCGTGGGACTGTGACCACCAGCTGGTGTTCAGTGGCAGGAAGGTGACGAGAACACCCATCCAAATCGAGGGCATGGTGAAGGGCTGTGTCCGCTGACGCTGCGATGAGGAAGGACAGGTTGAACTGTGCGGGATACGGATACTGTGGGAAGGTGGCACTGTGCGTGCCTGAATGAACATTCACCGAGCTGCTCGGCACCCATTCATCGAAAGGGCCCTGGCTGCCTACCTGCCAAAGCGACCTCCTAACAAATTTTGTTGCCTCTCCCTCCCAAACCAGCAGCCATCGAAGTTCGCTGCCATGGCGGCAGCGGCAGCCCTGCAGATGGGCATCTGTCGGGGCCGAGCAAGGCGGCTTAGGGCGGGTGCTGCAGAGGGAGTGGCAGCAGATGGCCCTGTGCCAGCCGCTGCCGCTGCAGGCCCTCACGCCCGCCAAGTACAAGAGGAGGCGGAGGGTACGGATCACCTCCACGTCGTCGGCCAGGAAGAGGGCGACGAAACCGATCCTGGTGGGTCACCAGGGGATGAGCAAGAGCAGGTGGTCGTGCCACGGCGGCGGAGGCGTCCCATGCGGCACCGTGTGTACAGGGACCGCGTTTCCTTCGAGGACCTAACGGAGGTGACATGCAGGAGGAGACTCCGACTGAGCCGTGAGACGGTCGGCCATATATGCCACCTGATGGCGCACCTAGAACCACGTGGAACTGGGGGAGGACATGCCCTCCCAGTGAGGGTGAAGGTGACGGTCGCCCTGAATTTCTTCGCGGGGATCTTTGCGGCATCAGTCAGGCCTCGGTGCACCGGTGTATCCGGGCAGTCACCGATGGCCTTTATGCAGTCGCGGCACGATACATCAATTTCCTGGAGGGCCACGCGCCAGGGCATCACAATTCGCCACAGTGGCCGGCATCCCGATGGTACAGGGCATCATGCATGTGGTACACGTCAACCTGCGTGCACCAACGCGGGACAGGGCGTCTTCCTGAACAGGAAGGGCACATATTAGATGAACGCCCAGGTGGTGTGCGGCCAGGGAATGAGAATAATGCACATGTGCGCCCAGTACCCAGGAAGCGTGCATGACGCCTTTATATTGGCACAGTCCTACATCCCCGCAACTTTCGAGGGTCACCCACGCCGGATGGGGGGCTGGTTGCTGGGCGACAGGGGTTATCTGTTGCGGCCGTGGCTGATGACGCCCATACGGAGGCCACAGACCAACGCGGAGAGCCGGTACAATGAGGCCTATGTGACAACCAGGGGTGTAGTGGAGAGGTGCTTCGGCCTCCTGAAAATGAGGTTCCGGTGCCCGGACCGCTCAGGGGCGCTCTGCAGTACGACCCCAACAGGGTCGGAAGGATCGTCGTCGCCTGTTGCGTGCTGCACAACATCGCCCAACAGAGGGGCGATGTGATGGAGGAGGAACAATCAGGTCAACCCGAAGAGGGCAGCGACTCTGAACTGGAGGATGAGGAGGAGGAGGAGGATGGGAGGGCGGCGGGGCACAGACACTATCGGGGCACGCGATGTGGCCGGGAGGCCGCACGACGCCACCGTTTGGTACAGCGGGCACGCGATGCTTTGATCGCCGCACGATTCGCACACTAGGGGGAGGACATCGTTGTTCAGGGCACTCGCACCATTGACCGCGTGCACTGGCAAAACCCAGCACCCCCCTCACTCACCTCCCGCACCATCGCACAACCCTACCACACACGGCACCACCGTCAAGCAACACAACACCTGCGGCACCTCGTTACTGTCGGTAGACCTTGACTTCCGTAAGTGGGTATGAACAGTGCCATGTCGAATGATGACAACCCGCTCTGCGATGAGCTGTGAGCTACAGATCGCTACTGAATGTCTGACTCATGGCCACGTCCGAACAACCCCCACCTTGGTGTCCCCCCTATGCGTCACGGACACTCCATCACATGTTCATGTGCGGCAGCGGGCGTCGGAGCACTGCGGACGACGGCGTGTTGGGTGGGGGGTCTCCCGGCCTCACCCTGCGATGATCGTCGAACACCACCGTCACCGGGCACCCTCACCCCCCCTCCCCAGGCACTGGAAATAGGACAGACGCATGAAGGTTTGGTGCAGCAACTTTAATTGTGACATTGAGCGACATGTGCCCTAGCCCCTATAACTAATCCGTGCCCTGCACCCATGCCAACTTACTACGTGTCTAACATTTTAGCCTTACGGGCCCTACCACTATGTCCAGACGGTACAGCAGGAGTGGATGTGGACTGCTGAGAATCATGCCCTTTGACGTGGCTCCCCGTCGGCGCACGTTTCCTGGGGCGGCCCGGCCTGCATGGGCCAGGCTGCTCGGCGGGCGTGCTGGATGGCGCGCTGCCACCCTCCTCTGCCCGCTGGTCATCAGATGCACCAGGGACAGGACGGGGGGGGTGCGAGTGTTCCGGTCCCTCCCTTGCCGTGGTTACCGGGACAGGCACCGGGACCTCCTCCTCCCTCGGGAAGCCCGTTAGCCCCCTGGCCTCTCTATGGGACGGTGTTGCGCGCGGAGGCATGCCCCGTTGCATCACCGACACCTGGCGCTGCCAGTCCTGGAGGCCCGCTGTGGAACCGACCAGGGTCTGAACGTACCCGGTGATGGAGCTGAGGGAGTGCGACATCCCTGTCAGGGACAGCGCTACCTCCCGCTGGGTCTGGGCGACGCTGTCCATCATATGGACAAGGCCGCCGATGCTCTCAGCGATGGCCTGCTGGGACTGGGCCATGGCCTGCTGGGACTGGGCCATGGCCGCCTGGGACTGGGCCATGGCCTGCTGGGACTGGGCCATGGCCGCCTGGGACTGGGCCATGGCCTCCTGGGACTGGGCCAGACCCCGGAGTGCGGCGGCAATGTCCATGCGGCTCTGGAGCATGGCTGCCTGTGAGAGGGCAGCCCTGTCATGGGCCACGGATGACGCATGCACACTAAGCCCCACGCCCTGGAGAACCTGACCCATGGCGGAAACCGTTTCACCCATTGCCTCCATCACGGACGCCACCCGTGCCGTGTCGGCCTGGGTTGCAGCCATGACCAGCACCACTCCCTGCTCGTGGACGCGGATGGACTCCTCTAGCTGCGGCTGCAGTTGCCAGAAGACAGCCGTCATCCCGTCGTCTGGTCCCTGGGGTAGCGAATGCATCGGGTCTGTGGGTGGGCCTGGAATTTCATAGAATTTACAGTGCAGAAGGAGGCCATTCTGCCCATCGAGTCTGCACCGGCTCTTGGAAAGAGCACCCTACCCAAGCCCACACCACCCTATCCCCATAACCCAGTAACCCCACTCAACCAACACTAAGGGCAATTTTGGACACTAAGGGCAATTTAGCATAGCCAATCCACCTAACCTGCACATCTTTGGACTGTGGGAGGAAACCGGAGCACCCGGAGGAAACCCACGCACACACGGGGAGAACGTGCAGACTCCGCACAGACAGTGACCCAGCCGGGAATCGAACCTGGGACCCTGGAGCTGTGAAGCAATTGCGCTAACCGCTATGCTACCGTGCTGCCCTGGAATGCCCAGGAACTGTCTGGGCAACAGCTGGGTGCTGGGCCTGGCCTGCCCTCCGACCGTCCAGCCCCTCGGCTGCTCCTACCTCCACCTGCTGTACCGGTTCGGCTGTGTGGTGCGCACCAGTCTGTGAACCAGAAGCCTCGTCACTTACTTGCCCAACCGGGGTGAGTGTATCTGCGATGTTGGAGGGTGTGGGTGACAGCAGTGCCGCGGCCGCTAGGTCCTCGTCTGTCCCCAGCTCTGGTGTCTCCTTTGTGGAACCTTGGCCCAGTGCATTGAGACCACGGCCGAAGACAGGTGCCGTGCCCCTCTGCCTCGAATGTCGCAACGTCCTCTGTGCATCACTGTCCGGGCTCGCTGTCCCCTCCTCGTCCGTCTCACTGTCATAAGAGTCATTCCTGTCCATCCTGACGTCTTTGTCTGTCCTCTGTGCGTCACGCCTCGATAGTCCGGCCTCAGAGGATGGCCCTCCTGCCTGTGATCCTTGCCCTCTGTCCCGTGCGTCCCTGTTGATGTGTTAAGTAAGTTGGTTCAACGTTGACTGCAACTGGATGCAGTGAAACTAGAAACAGGCTTCTGACATAGGAGATGGTCCAACACTGTTTTATTGAACTTCCTGATTGCTGTACATAGTCTGCTGTGAGTTGGCACTCTATCAATGTAACTGATAACCTCCTACTGGCTTGACCAGACTAACTCTCTACCTCATGGTGATAGTGCTCACTGGCTTGTGCACTCTTACTATCTCAGTAGCTGTGTCCTGTAGAGAGAGGGAGAGTCTTAATGCCCTGTGTGCTTTGTAGTGGTGGTGTCCTGTCTGGTGATTGGTTGTTATGTGTCGTGTGTGTTCATTGGTTATCCTGTGTGTCAATCACTGCCTGTCTGCATCTCATTATATACATGAGTGGATATTATGACACCTGTGGCCAGAAGAGGTTGGGGCTGTACGGCAGCGGGGTGAACTGGCAGTTCCACGGCGGTGCTCGTGTGGCCCTGGAGAACACAGTAAGGCACATTTTGTTAGACTTGCGTGGTCGTAAGTGAAGGGGTGGAGGGGAGGTTGTGAGGGTGTGGACTGTGGGACTGGTGCAGTGTCAGGCGGTGGGGTGTGAGGGTGTGGACTGTGGGGCTGGTGCAGTGTCAGGCGGTGGGGTGTGAGGGTGTGGACTGTGGGAGTGGTGCAGTGTCAGGCGGTGGGGTGTGAGGGTGTGGACTGTGGGAGTGGTGCAGTGTCAGGCGGTGGGGTGTGAGGGTGTGGACTGTGGGAGTGGTGCAGTGTCAGGCGGTGGGGTGTGAGGGTGTGGACTGTGGGGCTGGTGCAGTGTCAGGCGGTGGGGTGTGAGGGTGTGGACTGTGGGGCTGGTGCAGTGTCAGGCGGTGGGGTGTGAGGGTGTGGACTGTGGGAGTGGTGCAGTGTCAGGCGGTGGGGTGTGAGGGTGTGGACTGTGGGGCTGGTGCAGTGTCAGGCGGTGGGGTGTGAGGGTGTGGACTGTGGGGCTGGTGCAGTGTCAGGCGGTGGGGTGTGAGGGTGTGGACTGTGGGAGTGGTGCAGTGTCAGGCGGTGGGGTGTGAGGGTGTGGACTGTGGGAGTGGTGCAGTGTCAGGCGGTGGGGTGTGAGGGTGTGGACTGTGGGGCTGGTGCAGTGTCAGGCGGTGGGGTGTGAGGGTGTGGACTGTGGGGCTGGTGCAGTGTCAGGCGGTGGGGTGTGAGGGTGTGGACTGTGGGGCTGGTGCAGTGTCAGGCGGTGGGGTGTGAGGGGGGGGTGGGGGTACTGATGGGATGAAGGGCTGCGTGCATACAGTGGATTCTCACTTGGAGCTTCGCCTCCGACCTGGCACGCCGCCACCTCCCGGCTGGCGGCTCCCCCAGCAAGGTCCAGTGCCCTTTGCTCATAGACGGTCAGGGGGTGCAGCACAAGTGATCCCCCTCCGGTTCTTGCACGCTCCCTGTAATTGTGAACTGTCTTGTCCTTGGGGGGGTGGGGGGGAGAGTTGAAGAACCTCAAGGTTAGGCGGGCATCGGCAGGACGCACACATGAACACAACATTATCACAAGGTGGGGACACTACGACGGCGTTCACGATGGCACGGGCACTTAGTCCCGCGATCGGAGAATCGCCCCCACAGTGTTTCAGATATACCGGTAGCCATGAAGAGGTATTAACAATGGCTGAGAGAATCAGTGACTTTCTTTGCTATACTGTGCTCACAACACTCCAAAAGGCCAAACACTGGGAATAAATCTCCTGAGAAAATACCTGTTTAAGAAAAGAGAAAACTAATTGAAGATGCTGTTAAATTAAATTACATCAGAACATTATGTTGATTGCAGTGTTGGAGGTGGAGAATTGTTTGACCGTATCATTGATGAAAACTATAATCTGACAGAATTGGACGCCATCATCTTTGTCAAGCAGATCTGTGAAGGTGTTCAATACTTACATCAACAGTATGTCCTTCATTTAGATCTTAAGGTATGTTTATATTCACAGACATTCCTCCATTCTAAACCCACTGCTGAATGACCATTTATTTAATCATCTTTGTTTGTATGTAAGTTCATGATTAGTCAACTTGAAGTTTATTGTTAATTATCTATCTTGTTGCTGTAAACTAGTCATAGGGCGCGATCGCCCAAAAGGGAACAAAGTCCCCGAGCGAGTGCATTTAGCCGCATGTTTTCCGGCACTCGCGGTGTCGAGAAACACGTGGCTATTCAACGCGACTCATGTTGAATAAGGGGCCTGAATAGGAAAAGCGCAGCCGAGGCCGCACATAGCCCCGTTATTTATAATGGGAAGCTCCACTTGCCAGAACTCCCCATTGAAGCAAGGGCATCCCGATCTCTGAGGCCCTGAAAATAATCCATGACCTACCCCCACCCCGAATGCAATATGGGACCAGCTAGCACCCAGGTGGCACTACCATGGTGCCAGGATGGCACCACCCTGCCCAAAGGGCATACAGCTGGGCGTCTCCAATCCCCTGAGAGACCCCTACGAGTGCCATCCCATCTGGTCCCCGTTTGTGGAGACCAGTGCTAAACGGCGAAGGGATTGAATCCTAAAGCCTCAGGTACCTTGGGAAACTACATATTAGAGTGAGGCTAAATGCCTCGCTCTAATATGCAGATTTGCTAAAAGGTGATCCTGCCCATTTTGGGAGGGAATCACATCGCAAAGTCTCGCCAGATTGGATTGAATCTCACAAGGCGCTGCGAGCTGGATAGATCCCGGGAGCGGGGTCTTTCAACGGCCACGCTGCACCACGGTGAGCTGCTTTTCTGGCGCAGTGTGGCCGTAGGATGGCGCCCATAGAGTCATGCAGTGTGCTGGCACTGCTGGTACTACCTGGGCACCCTGGCAGTGTCAGCCTGGCACCTTGGCACTGTCACTTGGGTGCCAGCCTGGCGCATGGGCAGTGCCAGGATGTAACAAATTTGCAATGTCGTGGTTAAGGAGCAATTTTCAAGTGGACAGACAATATGCGGAAGCACCGGAGGAGGGACTGTACAGGGAAAGGCAAAGGCTGCATGTGGAATTTGACTTGCTGACTACAGGCACTGCAGAGGCACAATGGAGGAAGGCGCAGGGTGTACAGTATGAATATGGGGAGAAGGCGAGCAGATTGCTGGCACACCAATTGAGGAAAAGGGGAGCAGCGAGGGAAATAGGGGGAGTGAGGGATGAGGAAGGAGAGATGGAGCGGGGGGCGGAGAGAGTGAATGAGGTGTTCAAGACATTTTATAAAAAATTGTATGAAGCTCAACCCCCGGATGGGAGGGAGAGAATGATGGATTTTTTGGATCGGCTGGAAATTCCCAAGGTGGAAGAGCAGGAAAGGGTGGGACTGGGAGCACAGATCACGGTAGAAGAAGTGGTGAAAGGAATTAGGAACATGCAGACGGGAAAGGCCCCGGGACCGGACGGATTCCCAGTTGAATTTTACAGAAAGTATTTGGACTTGCTCGCCCCGGTACTGACGAGGACCTTTAACGAGGCAAAGGAAAGGGGACAACTGCCCCCGACTATGTCTGAAGCAACGATATCGCTTCTCTTAAAGAAGGAAAAGGATCCGCTACAATGCGGGTCCTACAGACCAATTTCCCTCCTAAATGTGGATGCCAAGGTCCTGGCCAAGGTAATGGCAATGAGAATAGAGGAATGTGTCCCGGGGGTGGTTCACGAGGACCAAACTGGGTTTGTGAAGGGGAGACAGCTGAACACGAATATACGGAGGCTGTTAGGGGTAATGATGATGGCCCCACCAGAGGGTGAAACGGAGATAGTAGTGGCGATGGATGCCGAGAAAGCATTTGATAGAGTGGAATGGGATTATCTGTGGGAGGTGTTGAGGAGATTTGGTTTTGGAGAGGGGTATGTTAGATGGGTGCAGCTGTTGTATAGGGCCCCAGTGGCGAGTGTGGTCACGAATGGACGGGGATCGGCATATTTTCGGCTCCATAGAGGGACAAGGCAGGGATGTCCTCTGTCCCCATTACTGTTTGCACTGGCGATTGAGCCCCTGGCGATAGCGCTGAGAGGTTCCAAGAGATGGAGGGGAATACTTAGGGGAGGAGAAGAACACCGGGTATCTTTATATGCGGATGATCTGCTACTATATATGGCGGATCCGGCGGAGGGGATGCCAGAAATAATGCGGATACTTGGGGAGTTTGGGGATTTTTCAGGGTATAAATTGAACATGGGGAAGAGTGAGCTGTTTGTGGTGCATCCAGGGGAGCAGAATAGAGAAATAGAAGACCTACCGTTGAGGAAGGTAACAAGAGACTTTCGTTACCTGGGGATCCAGATAGCTAAGAATTGGGGCACATTGCACAGGCCAAATTTAACGCGGTTGGTGGAACAGATGGAGGAAGATTTCAAGAGATGGGATATGGTAGCACTGTCAATGGCAGGGAGGGTGCAGGCGGTTGAGATGGTGGTCCTCCCGAGATTCCTCTTTGTGTTTCAGTGCCTCCCGGTGGTGATCACGAAGGCTTTTTTTAAAAGGATAGAAAAGAGCATCATGGGTTTTGTTTGGGCCGGGAAGACTCCGAGAGTGAGGAAGGGATTCTTACAGCGTAGTAGGGATAGGGGGGGGCTGGCATTACCGAGCCTAAGTGAGTATTATTGGGCCGCTAATATTTCAATGGTGAGTAAGTGGATGGGAGAGGAGGAGGGAGCGGCGTGGAAGAGATTAGAGAGGGCGTCCTGTAGGGGGACCAGCCTGCAGGCTATGGTGACAGCCCCATTGCCGTTCTCACCGAGGAACTACACCGCGAGCCCGGTGGTGGTAGCTACACTGAAGATTTGGGGACAGTGGAGACGACATAGGGGAAAGACCGGAACATTGGGGGGGTCCCCGATAAGAAACAACCATAGGTTTGCCCCGGGGGGAATGGATGGGGGATATGGAATGTGGCAAAGAGCAGGAATAACGCAACTGAAAGATCTATTTGTGGACGGGAAGTTCAGGGACGAAGGGGAGACTATGGTGGACGAACTAAAAGGGAAATGGGAAGAAGAGCTAGGGGAGGAGATCGAGGAGGGGCTGTGGGCAGATGCCCTAAACAGGGTAAACTCGTCGTCCTCGTGCGCCAGGCTAAGCCTGATTCAGTTTAAGGTATTACACAGGGCACATATGACTGGAACACGGCTCAGTAAATTTTTTGGGGTGGAGGATAGGTGTGCGAGGTGCTCGAGAAGCCCAGCGAATCATACCCATATGTTCTGGTCATGCCCGGCACTACAGGGGTTTTGGGTGGGGGTGACAAAGGCGCTTTCAAAAGTAGTAGGAGTCCGGGTCGAACCAAGCTGGGGGTTGGCTATATTTGGGGTTACACAAGAGCCGGGAGTGCAGGAGGCGAGAGAGGCCGATGTTTTGGCCTTTGCGTCCCTAGTAGCCCGGCGCAGGATATTGCTAATGTGGAAAGAAGCCAAGCCCCCGGGGGTGGAGACCTGGATAAATGATATGGCGGGGTTCATAAAGCTAGAGCGGATTAAGTTCGTCCTAAGGGGGTCGGCTCAAGGGTTCACCAGGCGGTGGCAACCGTTCGTCGAATATCTTGCGGAAAGATAGATGGGGGAAAAAAGAAGGCAGCAGCAGCAGCCCAGGACTGGGGGGGGGGGGGGGGGGGGAGATGGGGGGGGGGGGGGGGGTATAGCCTGTGACAAGGCAGTTGCCAATTAGGGCTAGTTTTCATTTTTGTTATTTAATATTTATTTATTTGTTGTTTTTTGTTTATATAAAAAAGGTCATTATTATCTGTATTGTTATAATGTTGTGTAAAGGATGCACAATGTACTGTGTTGGTTGACCAAAAATTTTCAATAAAATATTTATTAAAAAAAAAAAAGGAGCAATTTTCACAACTGAAGCCTGCACAATGTAAAAGAACAGTAAGAAGTCTTACAACACCAGGTTAAAGTCCAACAGGTTTGTTTTGAATCACTAGCTTTCGGAGCACAGCTCCTTCCTCAGGTGAACTCTTCCAGATCAGCTTTGTTTTAAAAAATATAATTGACATTAAAAATGAGTCAGTTTAGTTGTCAATACGATAGATGAGAGATAATTTTGTGAAAGATAGATACCTCCCCAGAGTAATGAGAAAAAGCGGCATTTATCACCCAGAAAGTTCATGAATTCCACACGGAATTGCACGAGGGCAAAATGCTTTGTGAGACAGGGAAAACCAACATTTGGGTCATTCCATGTCTCTTGCGACAGTTATTAAACTGCAGCAGCTTGGACCTTTGGCTGGGAAAATGGGACAGGAAGTCACAGAACAGAAAAATAAAAAATAACTAATTTATTGATTAATTTTAGAAAGCAGTTAAAGTTTTCTTGCATAAGATAATTGTTGGATTGTGCTTTTTTTTGAGTAGTCACATGATGTATCAACAATGCTAGTGGCTTTAAACTTCTGCTTATACCAGGATCTGTTTTGTGATGAAAATGCTTTTGTTGTGTCCCACAGCCAGAAAATATTTTGTGTGTGAACAACACAGGAAATCAGATCAAAATTATTGATTTTGGTCTGGCTAGAAGGTAAGAACTACATCAATTTATTTAACAGTTATTTGATTCAAGTAAAATAATTCTAATTGCCAACGTCAGTTCAGTTCACTGATAAATCATTGTCACAATGTCCAAAAAAAAAATCAATTTTATAGATTTTACAAACATCTATGAGCCTCACAATTCCATTTATGTGAACACTCTCTGGTATGGGACTGAGGCTGAGATGATCCCATGTTTGAACCTTGCTCCATATTAAACAAAGGTGTGTAACCGAAACATTAAAGTTGGCATTAGTGCTTCTGAGCAGGGCAGAAGGAAAATCAGGCTGGTTTCCTGGTCCTGGTCGCCATCTAGTGACTAATACTGGAAAGTGGACATACATGGCTGAAGACAGAATCAGGATTGACAATGGATGCTCTTGCAGTCATACTGTGTACTTGGATGGGGAGAAATAAAATAACATTTCTGTGCACTATGTAATGATTGGAGCTGCATGTTTGAAATTCCCATTAGATTCAGTGTCGTTCTGCTGCAATTCTGTTTTCACTCTCTCCCTCTGATCTAACCACCCAGTCGTGGCAAATATAAACAGCTTTCAACAGCACAATTTCATATCAGGATCACCACTTTGGGATGGGCCATGGGCAGATGAACTCCCGTAAAAGCACTTTCAACATTGTTGGTCGGTACAGGTCTTCCCTGGTAAATGGATAAAAGTCCTGTCGACCCTGCAAAGTCCTCCTTGCTAACATCTGGGGGCTGGGGCCAAAATTGGGAGATCCCACAGACTAGTCAAGTAGCAGCCAGACGTAGTCATACTCACAGAATCATACCTTACAGATATTGTCCCAGACACCACTAGCATCATCCCTGGAGATGTCCTGTCCCACCGGCAGGACAGAACCAGCAGAGATGGCGGTACAGTGGTATACAATCGGGAGGAGGTTGCCCTGGGAGTCCTCAACATCGACCCTGGACCCCATGACGTCTCGTGGCTTCAGTTCAAACATGGGCAAGGAAACCTCCTGCTGATTACCACGTACTATCCACCTTCAGCTAATGAATCAGTACTCCTCCATGTTGAACACCACTTGGAGGAAGCACTGTGGGTGGCACGGGCACGGAATATACTCTGGGTGGGGGACTTCAATATCCATCACCAAGAGTGGCTCAGTAGCGCCACTACTGACAGAACGGGCCAGGTCCTAAATGACTGGGATTGCGACAGGTGGTGAGGCAACCAACAAGAGGGAAAAACATACTAGACCACATCCTCACCACTCTGCCTACTGCAAATGCATCTGTCCATGACAGTATTGGTAGGAGTGACCACCACACTACTTGCATGCCAAATAACATTACCAGCAAATGGTAGACAGAGCTAAGTGATCCCACAATCAATGGATCAGATCTAAGCTCTGCAGTCCTGCCACATCCAGTCAGGAATGGTGGTGGACAATTAAACAACTCATTGCAGGGGGAGGATCCACAAATATCCCCATCATAAGATGGGCTAGCACAACAGTGTAAAAGACAAGTCTTCTGAAGCATTCACAATAATCTTCAGCCAGAAGTGTTGAGTGGATAATCCATCTCGGTTTCCTCCAGAGGTCCCCAGCATCACAGATGCCAGTCTTCAGCCAATTTGATTCACTCCACATGATGTCAAGGAATGGTTGAAGGCACTGAATACTGCAAAGGCTATGGGGCTTGACAAAATTCCGGCAATAGTATGGAACACGTGTGCTCCAGAACTTGCTGTGCCCCTAACTAAGCTGTTCTGGTACAGCTACAACACTGGCAGCTACCTGACAATGTGGAAAATTGCCCAGGTATGTCCTGTACACAAAAAGCAGGACAAATCCAACCCAGCCAATTACCACCACATCAGTCTACTCTCAATTAACAGTAAAGTGATGGAAGGGGTCATCAACAGTGCTATCAAGTGGCACTTTGCAATAACCTGCTCACTGACCTTCAGTTTGGGTTCCACCAGATATGGTATCTGTAAAATCTCATATACTTTGACTAGTATTTTCATCAACGTTTTACCCAGATGTCTTTAATAGTGAGGTGAACAACACAAGTATAAAATCAAACCAACTTTATTTCTCAACAACAATATTTACCCTTAAATTATCCCAATAACATTTATTAAAGATTCCCAAGATTCGTTCTATTAACCGTAAAGATGACTTTGATTGAGTCATAGATCTGAGTCTCTCAGGTCCGTCGTTATGAAGGTGGGCCTCAAACTCTGCTTCCTGCCGCGTCTGGTCAGATGTCTCAATTGCCTCTGCATTACCTCGCTGCTGATGTGCCTCGGGTGCCTATTTTTATCCCCTCTCCCTTCACGTCCTTTTGCCATTTTCTCTGGCTTTCTGCCAATGAGGCCTCAGGAGGGGGTCTCCGCCCCCAATGGTCTGGTTGATGACCTTTTGACAGGACACGTGAGCCGCCCCCAGATGTCCATCTCTGGTGGTGTGGTCTGAACATAACCTGTTCCCATATCAGGTAACGGCAGAAACTCTGGGTGCCCGACAGTCTGGCTCAATCTGGGCTACTGACAAGAGACCAGTGCATATCAATAGGGTGCGACGATCTCCTGATGGGAGATTGATGGGTGGGTTCCAGACATGTTTCTAGCAGTAGGTCTGTTGGTTGTGTATTTGACTGTGGTCAAGTCTGAATTCCCAACAGCCTGCCTGAGGTTTGACTGCAGTTTGATTTAAAGGGCCCAATTCTTTAATTTAAAATATCCAATTTAATCGGGCACAAAACGAGGCCCTGTCAGGTTACCATAGGGTCACTCGTCTCCTGACTTCATTACAGCCTTCAAACTTGGACAAAAGAGCTGAACTCCAGAGGTGAGGGGAGAGTGGCCCTTGACATTAATGCTGCATTTGACCAAGTATGGCATCAAGGAGCCCTAGCAAAACTGGAGTCAATGGGAATCAGGGGGAAAGCTCTTCACTGGTTGGAATCATACCTAGCACAATGGAAGGTGGTTATGGTTGTTGCCGGCAGTTATCTAAGTCCTGAGGCATAACTGCAGGGGTTCCTCAGGGTAGTGTCCTAGGCACAACTATCTTCAGCTACTTCATCAATGATCTTCCTTCCAACATAAAGTCAGAAGTGGGAATGTTCACTGATGATTGCACAATGTTCAGCACCATTTATGACTCCGCAGATATTGAAGCAATCCACGTGCAAATGCAACAAGACCTGAACAATATCCATGCTTGGACTGACAAGTGGCAAGTAACATTTGTTGCCAGGCAATGACCATCTCCATACAAGAAAGAATCAAACTATCGCCCCTTGACATTCAATGGCATTACCATCACTGAATCCCCCACTATCAACATCTTGATGGTTACCATTGACCAGAAACCTAACTGGACTAGCCATATAAATACTGTGGCCACACAGCAGGTCAGAAGCTAGGAATCCTGCGATGAGTAACTAACCTCCTTACTCCCCAAAGCCTGTCCACCACCTACAAGGCACAAGTCAGGAGTGTGATAGAATATTCTTCACCTGCCTGGGTGATTACAGCTCCAACAACACTCAAGAAGCTCAACACCATCCTGGACAAAGCAGTCGGCTTGAATGGCACCCCATCTACAAACATTCACTCCCTCCACCATCGATGCACAGCAACAGAAGTATGTACCATCTACAAGATGTGCTGCAGGAACTCACCAAGGCTTAGGCAGCACGTTTCAAACCCATTACGACTACCATCTGGAAGGACAAGGGCAGCAGGTATATTGGAGCACCACAAGCTGGAAGTTCCCCTCCAAGTCACTCACCATTCTGACTTGGAAATATATCACTATTCCTTCATTGTTGTTGGGTCAGAATCCTGGAACTCCATCCCTAATAGCACAGTGGGTGTACCTAGACCATATGGACTACAGAGTTCAAGAAGCCGGCTCACTGCCACCTTCTCAAGGGCAATTAGGGATGGGGAGCAAATGCTGGCCTAGCCAGCGAAGCCCACATCCCTTAAAAGTGAATTTTAAAAAGTCTCTACTTCAATTCACCTATGCAGTATTATTAAAGTTATGATTGGTACTTTGGAGCAATCATTTCAAATTGGTGCTGAACCTGTTACACATCATCAAAGTATTGATTCAGCAGAATAGAAACTTGCATATATGACCAAACTGGTTCCAAAGACATGATTCAGGAATATAAAATTATTACAACTATCTTTATGAAAACATGTTATCAAACTTTAGGTATTTGCTTCCAAACTATAAAGTCCAATATAAATCACAGAAAAGCACAGCGGTGAAACAGTTGTTGTGTTGATGATGTATGACTCTTCTGCCCTTGTTTTGTCCCAAACAAAATGTATTCCGACACTTTATCATGGAAACACTAATCCTTTGCATCTCATGAACATTATTCAGTAACAAGGAATTGAAATTCAAATCTCAGATACCGTGCAACATTAGTAAATGCAATAACTGCTGTTTAGGAATTGTTTTATTTTACAAAGTAGAGCAAACAGTTCAGTGACCAGAGGAAGTTTTATTATTTCTACATCAATGACAGGCAAGGTTAAGATTTTGGTAAATGTGCTTCTGACATTAGGCTGATTAATTGAATTTGACATTCTAATGATCAAAATAGGTTTGTCATAACGGAAACAAGTGTTGTTAAAGAATAAAAGAAAAAAATTCATTCTATTTGCAATGTGTTTCTTTCCTTGTGTAACTTGCTCTTCTCCAGCTGATTAAGGAAAGTTATTTCAAGGCCTCTCCCAGTGTCAATCTGTGAGCATGTACATGTACCAGTGATACTTACTTTCTAATTTTACCTGTTTGGCTTTAATCAGTGACAGTATGGCCGATTTCAGAATATATTCTGTGGGGAACAGGGTCAGCAGCCTGGACCTTATCACCTTAGCGGTGCAGCAGCGAAGCACCAAGGTCGTTTTCTGCTTTCTTCAATTACCATAACATTGGGCTGCTTAGGGAGCAGCAGTAGGATTTAATAAAATACACGAAGTAGATCTGACTTTTAATGGTCATTTAAACAAATCTTTTCTTTTTTTTAGATACAAGCCAAAAGAGAAACTGAAAGTTCATTTTGGTACCCCAGAATTCCTTGCTCCAGAAGTGGTGAATTATGATTATGTTTCATTCTCCACGGACATGTGGAGTGTGGGCGTCATTACCTACATGTTGTATGTATCCAATGTTTCGCAGAGAATCTTCTATCTCAGATAGCATGTTCAGAATGACTTAAGATTAAAACTGGTGAAAGTCACTTTAACAGTAAAGATGGGAAAAGACTATTGCACCCATACTGACGTCAGAACAGATAAGTTCTTATAAATATGGGCCATTGGTGTCCTATGAGACAAGCAGCATCAGGAATTCTGAGCCGAGCAAAGACTTTCTTTGATATGTCAAGTTCCTTGATCCACATGATGGATGAGCTCACTGAACTAGGTCACGTAGGAGTGAGGCAACATTGCTTACTGTCTCTCACCATATTCAATGTCTTCTCCTATGACGTACTGGAGAAAAATCACAAGAAACAGCACTTGCTTGTCTATTCAGGTCTTTCTGAAAGATTTACAGTACTCCATTTCACAGAATCATATGAGGAACAACTGCATTTTATTAACCACCTTCATTTTAGCTTCTCCCTTAATCCAATAAAAATCATTGATTTCTCTATCCAAAGTGTTATGTTAAAAGTGAAGGACATTAAGTGCTTTTAACTTCCTGGTTTGCTATATGTGAATACTTCAATGTGATTGGTTACTTACCTGCTTGCTGATGCCACTGTTGCTGAACCTCCTTGACTTGACGCCAGATTTAAACTGCTGCTGGGAGGGGGGGGAAACCACAGCACAGAGCTCGCCAGATCCTGTGGGCAGCTTTCTTTGTGTTCAGCAATAAATGCCCTTGCTTTGTCATTGATCACAAAACCCAGGCCTCGTACTTTTCAGTGGCATGATTAATTGGAACAGTGGGGTGTAGAAACTCTGAAGTCGCTGGAGAAAAACTTCATATATTAGCAAAAGGGAACTAAAAGACAGCAATGAATGGTGCTGTACAGATGCCTCATTTTCTAATGTTGAGGGGTAAAGGACAATTCAGTGGAATACAGAAACGCTACCATTCCACTGTGATGGAAGTCAGTTTCGGTTCTGTGCAGTTTGTGTACACACACCATTAATGCCATGTTTGCCGTATAAGCAAATAATTCTTACTGTACATCTTTATGGAGACGAATGGTACTAAGATTATCGTCAGGCGGGAAACTGTAATTTTGTGATCCAGCATGGCTGCCATGAATTAGATACTCTAAATTTATATTAAAAAAGTAACCTGTAAGCAAGAATGAGCACAGTGGTCAGAACCAGGGTTCAATTCCGACCTCGGGTCACTGTCTGTGCGGAGTCTGCACGTTCTCCCCGTGTGTGCGTGGGTTTCCTCCGGGTGCTCCGGTTTCCTCCCACAGTCCAAAGATGTGCAGTTTAGGTGGATTGGCCATGATAAATTGCCGCTTAGTGTCCAAAGGTTAGGTGGGTTATGGGGATAGGCTTGGAGTGGCCTAGATAGGGTGCTCTTTCGGAGGTTCGATTCAGACTCGATGGGCCGAATGGCCTCCTTCTGCACAGTAGGGATTCTATCCCTTTAAATAATGTTGGTGTAAGCGGGTCCTTCTTGCTGCTGAACATATGTTTGGCTGTGCAATGCTAAAAAGAGTGTGAGCTGATTGTTGAGTTCCAAAATGGCACTGTCAGTGTCACATCATTATTGCACACTGATTGGCATCATGATCTGCCTGCTCTGCACACATCCAGTTGGCATTCACTGTATCCATGCTAAGTCCCTCAGCTGAATGGTGTTCAGTACAATGTGTCACAAAGTATGCACTCACCATTTTGATCCCCAAATAGCAACCAGAACTGGTGCTGCTGACCCCAATATCACACCAAACCATTTTTCTGAGTTGTTAAAATGAATAAAATTGTTGATTCTCTGCACATATAAGTGAGGAATGTTTACCTTTCTAGGGTGAGCGGCCTGTCCCCTTTCCTGGGTGATCACGACACTGAAACCATGAACAATGTCATTAATGCAAACTGGGACTTTGACGCAGAAGGATTTGAAAATGTGTCTGAAGAAGCAAAAGAATTTGTTTCGAACCTCATTGTGAAAGAGATGAGGTATGACAAATAAAATATAACTATCATTGCAGTGATTTCTCCATTTGGTTCAAGTTAGTGGTGCGTTTGAGTCTGTGATGAAATATTTCAGGTTGTCAGTTCTACTGCCTCCATGCTCAATTTCTCCAGTTTCCCAAGTCAACAAGTTAACTCGGTATGACTGCTCCAAAAATGAGTTACAAGAACAAATTCAACTTAAGATGATAGAGAAATGTCTGTATACAAAGAACATTTCTTCATTTTGGAAGTTTGCCAATGATCTGGAGGAATAAGCCTTTCTTTTGAATGCTAATATGAAAACCCAGCAGCATGTTCAATGGAAATCCTGTGAACAAAGCAAGTTTCCATCTAGGTAACAAGAAAAAAAAAATCTGGGGCGAAATTCTCCGGAAACGGCGCGATGTCCGCCGACTGGCGCCCAAAACGGCGCAAATCAGACGGGCATCGCGCCGCCCCAAAGGTGCGGAATGCTCCGCATCTTTGGGGGCCGAGCCCCAACCTTGAGGGACTAGGTCGGCGCCGGACGAATTTCTGCCCCGCCAGCTGGCGGAAAAGGCTTTGGTGCCCCGCCAGCTGGTGCGGAAATGACATCTCCGGGCGGCGCATGCGCGGGAGCGTCAGCGGCCGCTGACAGCTTCCCACGCATGCGCAGTGGAGGGAGTCTCTTCTGCCTCCGTCATGGTGGAGACCGTGGCAGAGGCGGAAGGGAAAGAGTGCCCCACGGCACAGGCCCGCCCGCGGATCGGTGGGCCCCGATCGCGGGCCAGGCCACCGTGGGGGCACCCCCCGGGGCCAGATCGCCCCCCCCAGGACCCCGGAGCCCCCCGCGCCGCCTTGTCCCGCCAGCAAGGTAGGTGGTTTAATTTACGCCGGCGGGACAGGCATTTTAGCGGCGGGACTTCGGCCCATCCGGGCTGGAGAATCGCGCGGGGGGGGGGCCCGCCAACCGGTGCGGCGCAATTCCCGCCCCCGCCGAATCTCCGGTACCGGAGACTTCGGCAACCAGCGGGGGCGGGATTCACGCCAGTCCCCGGCGATGCCGGGTCGGAGAATTTCGCCCGTGGTTCTTACCAGCCGCTGGCTGAGCCTCAATAATAAATGCAAATTGAGATTCCATGCTGGACATGGCACACTGATGGCATTTTAATTCCTCCTAAGCAGCAGAGTGGGCATAGTTGCCCAGCCAGAGCTGCTGTGACGCCAGCACTGTTACTTAGGGTAAAATAAATACCTTTCCTCACCGGGGCCAAGAACAGGCAGCACCTGGGCTTCCCCTTTTCCCAGTGGCAAGAACTTCAAACCACCCCTGCCCACTCCTGGAGTTAACTGGCTGCTGGCAACATTTTCCTGGTACAGGCCAGTGGTTTCTGGACCATCCAATCTTCATCCCACTGCCAACACTGTCTATCCAAACGGGGTAGCAGCCTGCTGGTGGCAGTCAACAGAGGCCCAACCTCTGCCAGCCATCCAACAAAATGTTTCTCCAGGATTGCTGACCATTTCTGCTGGGAGTTAAAATTGTCCCTCTGAGTGGAGCATCTCTACAGAAATCAATGTGTCACTTTTCAAGTGAAGGGTGAGAATCTTTAGCTGCATCTCCATTGTACTAACTTTGAGGCAAGCTGCATGAGAACATGCTCAAACCAACACCAAAGGAAGGACGTTAAACAAATCTGATGTTCATTCTGCAATGTTCTCAACATTACCAAATGACCACTATATATTTGCCTCCCATACTAATATGCATATTTTCAACATTACCAGTAGCAGGTTCAGTGCAGCACAGTGTCTGAAACACAGCTGGCTCAACGACTTACCAGACAAAGCAAAGAAGTACAAGGTTCGACTCAGATCTCAAGTGATGCTGCGGAAGTACATTGCAAAGCGCTTATGGAAGGTAATACGTTGATTTGCTTTCATTTAAGTAATTTTGATTACTTGTGTAATGTTTAGTAAATGCTGTGCAACATGTTTACATGATTGACAATGATCCATTCATGCTTCTGATCTGCAACTACTGCGAGATCCTCTGTATGAAACACCCAAAACGAGGCCTTGATGTGCTCCAATAAAGATGGGCCTAGATTAATCTTCAGTATACTAAAACTCTCAATGGGCATAATTCAGCGACCCCGTTGCGCCCAGTGTGGATCCGGGTGAAATGGGTGAGGCGCGTGAGAGCCCCAAATTGGGCTCTGCGCTGGGCCGACCGAGTGGATAGTGAGTCACCGGACAAGCTCCACCTGGCAAGAGATCCAGATCTTAATATTTGATTGAGCCTTGGATACCGCATTTACCCAGCGCCTGGGACTCACCGGCCATGCCAGGGAGACCTCGCCAGGGAAGCATTTAGTACTGGTCCACACAAACATGGACCAGGGATAATGGTACCTAGGGGAGTCTCCCAGGCCAGTGGTCAGGGACAGGGCATGGTGGCACCCTGGCACCCCCAGCACCTGGGCACCTTGGCCTTGCCAGGGTGCCGGGGACACTTCCAAGGTGCCAGACTGGCACTGCCAGGGTGCCCAGGCACAAGGTTGACTGCCCATGGGTTGGACCCGGGGGAGGGGTGGGCCTTGCCAAGTAGAACCGGGCGTTCCCCGGGGCCTCCTGAAGGTTGGGTGGGGAGAGGGGAGGGGGGGGGGTCAAAAAGCAAGGGGGGTCTGAAAGGGGGGTGGGTAGTCAGGGCTGCTGGACAAAATGGCGCACTGGCCTCCCTCTAAATGTGGTCTCGGCAGAGAGAATCCCCCCAAGGCCAAACAAAAAGCAAAGTGCCTTTGGATAGCGGGATGTTTTGGGCACTGCAGCTGCTGAGAAGCACCTCGCTCAACACGCCGTTCAGTCGACTTTAACTTCAGTCTGCTGAATCGTACCCAATAAATGTTTAGAATGAAAGTCACTTTTGGAAACTTAATGTAAAGGCCGTGATTTTCCAGCCCCATCAGCAGCTGGCATCTTCGCAGGTGGGCAGAGAAAGTTTGGAAATGTCTGCCACTGGAAGGGCCAAAGTAAGTTGCAATAAAGAACACCATCCACTTTCTCTACAATTCTGTAGCACAAAATGCATGGGAGACATGAAGAGAAACCTTTTCACACAGCGAGCGGTTGGCCTCTTGAATGCACTGCCTAAGGCATAGAACACAGAACATAGGGATAGGAGTAGGAGTGGGGCCATTCAGCATGTCGAGCCTGCTCTGTCTTTCAGACTAACCATGGCTGATAATCTACCTCTCTGCCATTTTTCTTTACTATCCCCATATTCCTCGATTCCATTAGTATCCAGAAATCTATCAATTTCTGGCTTGAACATGCTCAAAGATTGAACTTCTACTGCCATCTGGGGTAGAGAATTCCATAAGATTCACCACCTTCTGAAGTACTAAGTGAAGGAATTACTCCTCATCTCGGTCTTAAATGGTCTGCCCCTTATTCTGAAATTGTGTGCCCTAGTTCTAGACTCACCAGTCAGGGGAAATGTTCGATCTACATCCACCCTGTCAAGCCCTGTAAGAATCTTGTCATTTTAAATCATCTTGACTCCAGGACACCACTGCAGGAGTTCCTCAGGGTAGTGTCCTAGGCCCAACCATCTTCAGCTGCTTCAGCAATGACCTCCCTTTCATCATAAGGTCAGAAGTGGGAATTTTCGCTGATGTTCACACAATGTTCAGTATCATTCGTGACTCCTCAGATACTGAAGCAGTCCATGTCCAAATGCAGCAAGAACTGGACAATATCCAGGCTTGGGCTGACAAGTGGCAAGTTACATTCACACTACGCAGGTGCCAAACAATCACCATCTCCAACAAGAGAGAATCTAACAATCATCCCTCAACATTCAATGGCATTACCCTCCCTGATGATCAACATCCTGGGAGCTACCATTGGCCAAATACTGAACTGGTCTAGCCATATAAATGCTGTGGCTACAAGAGCAGATCAGAGGCTAGGAACCCTAGGGCAAGTAACTCACCTCCTGACTGCCCAATGGCTGTCCACATTCTACAAGGCAGAAGTCAGGAATGTGATGGAATATTCTTCACTTGCCTGAATGAGTGCATCTCCAACAATTCTCAAGATATTTGATACCATCCAGGACAAACAGCTTAATTGGCATCCCAACCACAAAAAATCAATCTCTCCATCACTGATGAGCATCGGCAGCAATATGTACCATCTACAAGATGCACTGCAGCAACTCACCGAGCCTCCTTAGACAGTACCTTCCAAACCACAACAACTATCATCTAGAAGGACAAGGGCAGTAGACACATGTGAAGACCACCGTCTGCAGGTTCCCCACCCAAGTCATTCACCATATTGACTTGGAAATATATCACCACTCCTTCACTGTGGCTGGGTCAAAATTCTGCAAATCCCTCCCTAACAGCACACTGGGTGTACCTATACCACATGGACTGCCGCAGTTCAAGATTGCAGCTCACCACCATGTTCTCAAGGGCAATTAGGGATGGGCAATAAATGCTGGCCTAGCCAGTGATGCCCACATCCCATGAATGAATAAAAAAACAGCGTTCCAATAGTAAATTACATGATATATTTTTATAATGTGGTTCTCATTCGAACTCCTTGGGCGGGATTCTCCGGTTTCCGAGGCCGGAATCATGTTTGGCGATCGGACGGAGAATCCCTTTTGCGCTGAAATCGGGACGGCGCCTCTTTTGCGCCTCTTTTGCGATGCTCCGCCCCTTCAAAAATGGCGTACTTGCACTCGTCGGGATGGCCTCAGGATGTCACCTGAGGCCCGCCCCTGATGCTCTGCCCCTGATGGGCCGAGTTCCCGATGGCGTGGGGCGCGTGTCCTATTTCTTTTCAGGAACCCGGCGTGGCAGCTGTGGACTGGGTCCAGCACCGCCACAGTCGGGTGGGAGCCGTTCCTCAGGCAGGTGGGCTTTGGCGCGGGCTGAGGGCCGGTGGGGGGTGGTCTGAAGGTGATGAACCTTGTCAAAGGGGGCGGTTTTTGGCAGGCCGTGTCCGCTCGCAGCGGCTCCATGTTGCACGGCGCGGCTGCTGCAGGCCACTGCCATGCGCAGCCACAGACCCAACAATTCTCCGGCCGTATCCGCAGCTCGAGCCATGGGTTCTACGCTCCGTGCCTGCTAGCCCCCCACCAGACGGAGCATCGGTGCAGGTTTTGCGCCATTTCTTTGGGCATAAAACGCCACTGTTCCCACGCCGGCGTCAGCACTTAGTTTTCAAATCGGAGAATCCAGCCCCTTATATTGTTCCAAATTCAGGAATTTATGGAAGCGTCTACTATTTTCTAACTGAAATCTTATCATAGAATTTGCAGTGCAGAAGGAGGCTATTCTGCCCATCGGGTCTGCACCGGCACTTAGTCCACGCCTCCACCGTATCCCTGTAACCCAATAAGCTCACCTAACTATTTGGTCACTAAGGGGCAATTTATCATGGCCGATCCACCTAACCTGCACATCTTTGGACTGTGGGAGGAAACCGGAGCACCCGGAGGAAACCCACGCAGACACGGGGGGACAGTGCAAACTCCACAGAGACAGTGACCTGAGGCCGGAATTGAACCCGGAACCCTGGAGCTGTGAGGCAGCAGTGCTGACCACTGTATCTGCCCTGAAAACTACTATTTCAGAATTAACAAAATATCTGTGTTGTGAAACTTCTCATCCAATTTCCATGACAATACGACAGTGAAGAGTAACTGAGAAAATGCTTCTTGCCCATTTGGAGGTTAAATTGTAGAGTGTATTGACACAGGATGAGTAAGGGACCTCACGGTAAAAAAGGGAGGCGGAGTGTGGGGTGGGGGGGCGGGGGAAGGCGGGGGGCAAAAAATGAGAGTGGTGATAAAAATGCTGTCATTAATGAGCCCTGCAAACTAATCGCTACATTTTCATCTTTGTTTGCAGAAAAACTTTTATGCAGTTGCTGCTGTGAACAGGCTCAGAAAGCTCAACCAGCAGAAAGTTGCTTAACCTTTAACTCAGATCCAAATACTGAAGAAATTGAGCCAACTGAGAATTGAAAAATGAGCAGATTATCATTAGAGGAGCGGCGGGTCAATGAATTTACTGTTGCCTGCATCCAAATGCTGCACTTTAACCATTTGATACTGTTCTTAATATTACAGGATTGATAAAAGTAACTAATGTTACTCGTAAACTGCAGAAACGTGGCATGAGTTTCCCCTTCAGAGACTTAGCAACAGTATCTTGACGATTCTAATGAAAAACAATCTCTGTAGCTATTTCTATAATTTCTATACATAATTATATTCGTGAATTACACAAATGAAAATTTAGCAGCTGAAAATAATACATGTTTGGCATGTTAATGAAATGCGAAACTGATAAGCTTATGTTCCAAAAAGCATGTTCCATCTCACAATGTAGCAAGTTGCGAATTGTTATAAATACATTTCGAGCAATTAGCAACAGATTTTGAGTGATGTAAAGTGAAATGAAATCCCTTAAGGGATGAATCACAAGCAAACTAATTCAACCGTAAATTTTTGATTTAAAAAAAATTTAACTTTGTTATTTAAATATTTATGTGAATAAATGTACAGGGAGTCTTATACCTGATAATCAAAATGTTACTTGTGAATATCAAGCCATAGCTCTCTCTCAAGATCCTTTTGTATTCGATCAAAATGTGTGTAAGGGACTCCTGTTAACGGCAACATTTAAAAAAAACTTTTGTTCTTTAGTTAAAATATGGTTAGTTGCTAATTTTACAACATGCAACAACATTTCAGAAAATGTATTTCTGACGGTGTCTGAGGAACCTTCAAATGAAATTGCAGGTAAATGCGTTTGCGAACAATATGATAATTTGACCACAATTTTGTAAGATCACTTTGTTCATTTGATTAATTGCTGCATTTTCAATAGTATAATTGCTATTCTGACCAAATAGTAATGGCAAGACAATGCAGGCTTCATCAACCCAGCAGTAGTCTTTCAAAAATAGTGACACTGTTCCCTTCCCTAGTTTTCCAGCACAGCTTGAGCCTGTCCCTTAGCCAGCCTGAAGTCAACACTATGGAGTTACAGCAATCAGCTATCTAGAATAGTCTTTTTTAAAAAGCCATGTGGTCGATAGTATTTTGCTGCTTGTTCAGCATTGCTTTATGGATTTTAAAAATGTAACAATAGCAGAGAATAATAGTGGGTGATAACATTTAGAACCTATTCCAAACATAAAACCAAACATGCACTGCACAACAAAATACGCCATGTCGGGGTCACGTGATGTGAGCGCGGGAGAGGCTGCGCTTTCGTGAGTTCTGGCTCTGTTCACCTTCTAATATTTTTTAAAATCCTGATGCAACAACCCATAATTACTTGCTTTTGGGGTATGTGGTATTATCAGGTATTACAGTGCACAAGAGGCTGAAGACCATTGGTTAAACCTAGGAGTTTACCATTGGCTGTTGGTACGTAGCTCCGCATTGACGGGCGGGGTATAAGAACCGGTGCCGTCCCAGCAGCCCTCACTTTCTGTACCGAAGCTGCTGGGGAACAGTTCTAGTCAATTAAAGCCTTCAGTTATGTTACAACCTTGTCTTTGGGTTTAATTGATCGTGCATCAATTTAATCGACTACACTTAAGCTGAAAGAATGGATCTCCGAATCAAGCCGGAGTGTCTACAACTCAGCCCCCATGCGGAGAACTCGGCGGCGATATTTAAGCACTGGCTGGCGTGCTTTAAAGGCTACCTCGAGACGGCCGGAGGCACCCCCTCAGGAGAACAGAAACTGCATCTCCTGCACTCGAGAGTAAGCGCTAGAATCTTCACCCTCATTGAGGAGGCAGAGGTCTACGATGCTGCGATCGAACTGTTAAAAGGACATTATATCCGCTCTGTAAACCAAGTCTACGCACGTTACCTGCTCGCAACTAGACGGCAAAGCCCCGGGGAATCGCTGGAGGACTTCTACCGTGCGCTACTGGTGCTGGGCAGAAACTGTGGTTGCCCGCAAGTTTCGGGCAGCGAGCACACGGAACTTCTAATCCAGTATGCCTTCGTAGCAGGTATGAGCTCCTCAGAGATCCGCCAAAGACTCTTAGAAAAGGACACGGTAAGGCGCTGTTCACTTGTTACCCACCCTATAAACCAAAGAATCTCCTTGGCCTCCGGGTCACACTCGGTGGAGATAAAGGGGTTCTGCCAAGCAGACCTCACTGTCCAAGGCAGGAAATTCAACAATTTCCGCCTTTATGTCCTGCCGCACCTCTGCGCGGCTACACTCCTGGGGTTGGACTTCCAGTGTAACTTGCAAAGCCCGACCTTTAAATTCGGCAGCCCTATACCCCTCCTTACTGTCTGCGGCCTCGCGACCCTTAAGGTCGACCCTCCTTCCCTGTTTGCGAACCTCACCCCGGATTGCAAACCCGTCGCCACCAGGAGCAGACGGTACAGTGCCCAGGACCGGACCTTCATCAGGTTAGAGGTCCAAAGGCTACTGAGGGAAGGGGTCATTGAAGCTAGCAACAGTCCCTGGGGAGCTCAAGTAGTGGTGGTAAAGACCGGGGAGAAACATAGGATGGTCATTGACTACAGTCAGACCATAAACAGGTTTACGCAGCTGGATGCGTACCCTCTCCCCCGCATATCCGACCTGCAATAGATCGCGCAATACAAGGTCTTCTCCATGGTGGATCTCAAGTCCGCGTACCATCAGCTACCCCTCCGCACTAGTGACCGCAAGTACACTGCCTTCGAAGCAGATGGGGGGCTCTACCAATTTTTAAGGGTTCCCTTTGGTGTCACTAATGGGGTCTCGGTCTTCCAATGCGAGATGGACCGAATGGTTGACCGATACGGCTTACGCGCAACATTCCCGTATCTGGATAACGTCACCATCTGCGGCCATGACCAGCAGGACCACAACACCAACCTCCGGAAATTTCTCCAGACCGCAAAAATTCTTAACTTAACGTATAATAAGGATAAATGCGGATTTAGCACCGACCGCCTAGCCATCCTCGGCTACGTAGTGCGAAGTGGAATTATAGGCCCCGACCCTGAACGCATGCGCCCTTATGGAGTTCCCCCTCCCTCACTGCCCCAAGGCCCTGAAGCGCTGCCTCGGGTTTTTCAGTTATTACGCACAGTGGGTCCCCAACTACACAGACAAAGCCCGACCCCTAATCCAGTCCACAACCTTCCCCCTGTCGACGGAGGCCCGCCAGGCCTTCTGCCGCATCAAAGCAGACATTGCAAAGGCCACGATGCGCGCCATCGACGAGTCCCTCCCCTTCCAGGTCGAGAGCGATGCGTCCGACGTAGCTCTGGCCGCCACCCTCAACCAAGCGGGCAGACCCGTGGCCTTCTTCTCCCGTACCCTCCATGCTTCAGAAATTCGCCATTCCTCGGTCGAAAAAGAAGCACAAGCCATAGTAGAAGCTGTGCGACATTGGCGGCATTACCTGGCCGGCAGGAGATTCACTCTCCTCACTGACCAACGGTCGTGGCATTCATGTTCGATAATGCACAGCGGGGCAAGATAAAGAACGTCAAGATCTTATGGTAGAGGATAGAACTCTCCACCTACAACTACAAGATCTTGTACCGTCCTGGGAAGCTAAACGAGCCTTCCGATGCCCTGTCCCGTGTCACGTGTGCCACTGCACAAGTGGACCGCCTCCGAGCCCTCCACGAGGACCTCTGCCACCCGGGGGTCACTCGTTTTTTCCACTTCATTAAGACCCGCAACCTGTCCTACGCCATCGAGGAGGTCAGGACAGTCACCAGGGAGTGCCAAATCTGCGCGGAGTGCAAACCGCACTTCTACCGGCCAGAGAGGGCGCACCTGATAAAGGATTCCCGTCCCTTTGAATGCCTCAGCATGGACTTCAAAGGCCCCCTCCCCTCCACCGACCGCAACACATATTTCCTGAACGTCATTGACGAGTACTCCCGGTTCCCATTCGCCATCCCCTGCCCCGACATGACCGCAAACACCATTATCAAGGCCTTCCAGGGTATCTTTACACTGTTCGGGTTCCCTGCGTACATACACAGTGATAGGGGGTCCTCCTTTATGAGCGACGAACTGCATCAATTCCTGCTCAGCAAGGGCATCGCCTCAAGCAGGACGACCAGTTACAACCCCCGGGGAAACAGGCAGGTAGAGAGGGAGAACGGAATGGTCTGGAAGACCGTTCTACTGGCCCTACGGTCCAGGAATCTCCCCGTCTCCCGCTGGCAAGAAGTCCTCCCGGAGCCCCTCCAGGCCATCCGGTCGCTGCTCTGTACAACTACCAATCAGACACCTCATGAACATCTCCTTGTCTTCCCCAGGAGGTCCTCCTCCGGGAACTCGCTCCCAACCTGGCGTGCGACACCCGGACCCATCCTGCTTCGGAAGCACGTGCGGGCGCACAAGTCGGACCCGTTGGTCGAGAGGGTCCACCTGCTGCATGCTAACCCCCAGTACACCTACGTGGCATTCCCTGACGGCCGGCAAGATACAGTCTCCCTCCGGGACCTGGCACCCGCCGGAATCCCACGCGCACCCGAACCATTACCCCCCCCCCCCCCCACAGCACCTCACTGGAGGGTCAGTCCTACCGCCACTCCTACCTAGGCCATCCCACCCACTGACGCCCCCTACAGGCGCCCCCCTCTCGGCCCAACCGTTGGCTTCACCAGCGCCGTCTCGGGGTGACGAAGCTGCCATGGAGACCGACGCCACACTCCCGGAGTCGCAGACGGCCGGAACCCCACCAGAATCACCACCGAAGCCCAGACGATCCAGGAGGACGACCTGACCGACTGATGGTTTCACTGTAACTGTAACTGTAAATGAACACTGAATGTATATATCTTCTACGCTTGTAAAATATTCTCGACAACTCTGTAAAGAGGTATCACGGTACCTCCATATCTGATCATACCATGTAGATGCAATTGTAACCACTTGCCACCACCCCCGCTGGACTATTTTTTTAACAGGGGGTGAATGTGGTATTATCAGTTATTACAGTGCACAAGAGGCTGAAGACCATTGGTTAAACCTAGGAGTTTACCATTGGCTGTTGGTACATAGCTTTGCCTTGACAGGCGGGGTATAAGAACCGGTGCCGTCCCAGCAGCCCTCACTTTCTGTACCGAAGCTGCTGGGGAACAGTTCCAGTCGATTAAAGCCTTCAGTTATGTGACAACCTCGTCTTTGAGTTTAGTTGATCGTGCATCAGGGTACATCTCTTGTACTATATCCTCAGAAGATCCTGGCTAGATTTTGGCGATGAGGAGCCAAATTAAGTTTAAAACTCCTTGTTTGATTGAGGCGGTCGGAGGGGGCTGGGGTGGGGCCCAGCTTACAGTGGTGGTTTTGCTGGCGAGCGGGCCAACACCTCGGCGGTGCTGTCAGCACTGAGATGATGGCTGCCATTGCAAATGATGTTGTGGTTGTGATCTTGGCCCCGTGGCCTAGCTTGTTGGTGCTCACTTTGATAAACTGTGTAATATCCTTGCGAGAATAGTGGAAGTGGTGAAGAGAATTCTGTAACTCGATAGAGCAATTTCCCTAATAAGGGTTCGCCTTCAGTCATTGGAAATCCTGCTGCATGTTGTGTCGTTTATCTTGACCGACTCAGGGATTAGGAGCCGGACAGGGAGCATTCATGCGCCCGGTCTCTTGAGAGGAGTAAGGGACAAATTCGGGATTCAATTTGAGAGTTGGCTGCCATGCTTTTGCAATCTCGATTTAAGGGCGTTTGAAGTTTGACGGAGCACATTTTATCCGATTTTCAAGGTCTGGGGTCAGTCGGAGACCTGGACCATTCGTCTTACGTTGTCTTTTCGTCAATGGACGTGTTGAGTCTGTACATACTGTGTACCTTCCCTCGGCCGCAGTAAAATACTTTTCACTGTACTACGGTACAAGTGACAATAAATCAAATCATATCAAGGTCTTCCCTATTACCGGGGCCTAGGTTCCTTGCTGTCTTGGCATCAGGACAATAGCATGGCAGAGGTGAACACGCTTTGTTTGATGGAACTTTGGAGAGATCTTGAATGTTGCTCAATGTTCCTGTAATGGCTTTGACCTTTCCAAGCTCCATAGATGGTGTTATTATCCTGCGGTTCATCAGTAATCCTGAACATTATTCCCTTGTGCCTATGCTGTTGAGTTTATGTTATTGTCTTTTGGCCTGACAAGGGTGCATGGTACACGAGCACAGAAGTGGTTGTCAACTGTTATCCTGTAACGGCCAAAACCATACTGGGTCGGTAATGTGACATAGGGTTTGTGCATAGTCTTGTCTTTTTTTTTCAAGTGCTGTAATCCTTGCATTTACAAAGAGGGTGCACATTTTAGATACCCTCCCCTCATTTATGGAGAAGATGGGTCGAGCCACGGTGGGGTGGTGGGTGGGTGGTTGGTGTGGTGGTGGGTGGAATGGCTATGTTAGTCCTCACTACGGTTGTAGAAAACCCTTGGTTGAGCTATCTGTGTTGTGCTTATTCTTTTGTATTTTTGTTACTTTGTGTTTATGGAATCCATGCCTATTTCCTAGGAAAGCCCGGACAGATCATGTATCCTAGAGAGAACTGTGTTCCTTGTGATTCCTCTTTGTTGTTGGCATCTCCGGAGTTGTTGGAGTAGGAAGAAATGTGTGATGGCGCACGCCTGGGTGTGGTTGTTAATCCTGGTTTGGCTTGTCTTCTTCAATATTTTCTTGGCTGCATAGGTAGTGGCAGTGGTCATTTGATCAGGTAGGTTAGGGCAAGAGTAACTGTTTATCTGGGTTGGGCAGAGGGTGGTTTGTTGGGTGATGGAGTGGGTTTCCCTCCCCTGAGTGGTCCCCTCCTGGGGGCTACTTGTCTGTTCCCCCTCTCGAGATAGTGTACCACTGGGGAGGTAGTAGCCTGTGGGTGGCAGGGTTTGAGTGAGAGTCTGCATGCTGTTGGAGTCCTTCCGCTTGAGGATAGGCTGAGTGGAGAAGATAGACGCCCTCCTCCATGTGGTTTTATATAGTGATTTCTTGAATGCCCTCTTATATGAAGCTGCAGTTCACCTGGGAGGTAATGTTCTGTCTCTGATGAGGCTACACTTCCCTGCCCCTGGCATCTTTTTTGTAATGAAGTATGGTGCCGGTCCTTGTCTGGAATTCTTTGGTTAATCCTGATGTTCCTCTAATATGGGGATTTCCTTTCCTCACTTGGATAAGTAGCGTGTTGATGCATGTCTTGATTTGGTCCCTTATTGTGTTGGGGTGCAGGGGGTGAGGATGGTTGGATAGAGGATCGTACCTCTCCTGAGAGCCCAGTTGATGGGTGTCTTGACGATTCTTCTCCTTGGTGGTGGGGTCTTCTCGGTGGAGGACGGTGTGAATCTTTCATGTCAATCGGGTTGGTGTACTGCCTTGGATGTGGTTAGAGTGGAGTGAGGTTGATTATGTAGTGAGTCTTGGCAAGGTGTGGATATCCTTAGTTTACTGACTCCTGTGTGCGAGGGTGGACAGTGCCGGGACAAGTCTTGCACTGTGGTCAATGTCCTGTTGCCCGTCTTGCGCTTAGTGTGTTCCTTCTTTCCTGAGAGGTTGTGAGGTTTCAAATGAGCAGGGTTTGCCTTTTTTTGTCTTGTGGTGAGGAGAGTGCGCCAGGAATCCATCTGTTCATGACTGTATTCTAGTTCCTGGTATCCTGGGATCCTTTGCTCTGATAGTTTTTTAAAATCCTGTCATTGTTAATGTGTTGGGAGGCGCTGACTGCATTGATTATAATCTGAATTAACTGTTTGAATATTTGCTGGTCTTCTCTGTGTAAATGTGTGGAATGGTGAACGTTTTGTGCTGTGCCGGAGTCTGAGGATTTGTTGCGTCTGTGGTTATATGTGTAAAATATCCTTTTAGAACTATTGTCCTCGCAATTTATTTCTGTCATTTATGTTTCTGTTATTGTGGGGTTAAAGAATCGGTTCCTGCAAAGGTACCGACAGGTCTTGTATTCAAGAAAAGGACGTCTTAATATGTCATTAATGCCTCTTGTACGACTGGAGCTTGGTGGAGATGTGTTCTGATGAATGCCCAAACATGGCCACATCTCCATGTCATCACTTTGGTCACAAAAGATTCATTTTGTCGTAAATAAGGAAAAGTAAATAAAGTCGCCAGTCCCAGATGACCGTCGGCTGCTTTCCCTTTGAGGGGGGGAGCTGACTGGTGGTGATTTAACCTGAGGATCACCACACCTCAGGCGAGGGGCAAGGTTGAGAAGGCGGGGTCTTCATGAATAACCTCAGCCAGTACCGGCTGTTGTAAAATAGAGCACTGCAAGTAGCATAATATTAAATTAGGCTACTGCAGTATTAAAGGATTCAGCATTGCTGAGCATTGGTTGTGTTCATTGTCACTGTTGCAATGTCGGATACAGAGATAAGTACCCACCCTTCTTCACGTTACAACTCAACTTGAGAATAATGTCATAAATTATCCTCTCCTTACCATCCCCATTGCACATTATATTACTTATGAAGGTATGAGAGAGGCATTGTGGTTTGCCAGGTTTAGTTAATCCTGATGAAAGTGCATAATTTAAAAGGAGACCTAAGCTTGGAGACGTTTTGCTGCTTGTTTGTCAAGCAGGCAGAGTAAGGGGAACTGTAATCACCTACAACTTTTTGACTTCTCCTGAAACTAAAATGCACAAATCAGCACCAAGCATTTCTCTTTAGGAAATGTTTTTATTTACCATATTGATAGAATAGAATACCGAAGTTCAGGAGAGGATGGCAGCATAGGAAACGGACAAGGCCAGCCCATCTGGACTCTACTTCATCAAATTTGCAGGTTTGAGTGTTTACAAAACGCATGGGTGAAGTAATGCACTTCCACACACTTAAGAATCACTGAGGAGGTCCTGAATGACATATGCCAACTTCTGCATCCAGATTTAAGCTACCAGAAGCGTTACTGGAGTTCCAAGGACAAGAGAGTTTCACTGAGACCGATGCAATATGGGAGACCCATGAGTGCTTGCTGTGCTCTGCACGACTTAAAAAGTCAAAAGAAGTGTAACTCGAATTTCTGAGGTTAGCTTGGCTGAGTTGGAAGCAGAGGCACCTAGAACTCAACATCTCGAGGCTCTTGATTCAGCGCCCCAGCTGCCAGGGAAATACAGAGGCAGATTCTCAGTTGATTAACATCCCTGCCCTGAATACACATCATCACAACATCTCCCCGGTATTCATGACCATTAAAATATTCAAAGGAAACCAGCTGTCTTTGGGATTAAGAAACCAACCATGACAACTAATTTTAAACGGATCTCAGGATAACTAAATGAGTTCAGTGGTTTTTGTGTAGGCCGCTCAGGGGGTGTATGTGAGGACTGCCATGTGCTACTATCCTGAGAGAACAACCTAACTGGTATTATCAAACCTCATTAGACAGCAGCTTCCAACCGCACACCAGCTACCATCTAGAAGGACAAGGGCAGCAGACACATGGGAACAACACCACGTGGAGGTTCTGTAGCCATCTGGGATGGCCACGTCCCGATTACAAAATGGACACTTGCAAAGAATGCAGGGAAAATTGGACAATACTGAAAAGCAAGCAGGTGCAAGGTCTGTCTGTTGATTAGAGCCTTGGCTCTCAGACAGGACAGAAACTGCTAAGCCATCTACATACCAATGAGCCATCTCCGGGGACAAAAGGGAAACATTTAGATAAACAATGTTAAGGCAGACACCCTGGCGCTTGTGGAGACTCAAACAAAGCAAACCAACGGCCACCTAGGACACGCCCAGAAACCAGGGAACCCACCCCTCTATTGGAGGAAGATCAATAAGAATGATTGGGAAAGGTCCAATTAATTGAGGCCAAGTTCAAGGCCCGCCCAAAAGCGCGCGAAGCCCTTTCGGGTATAAAAAGTATTCCCCAAGAGAGAATCTTTCTTCTTTGGCCTTGGCTCTCAGCGAAGAGAGACCAGCCTAGCAGCTACGCCAGACCAAGTAAGTTCCAAGTCAACGCACGCTACGAGATAGATGCTCCTAGTTGCTATCCTGTAAACAGCTCAATCCAGCAGCCTCAGAACTGAGCAACAGCCATTGTTCCTCTGACTGAGTGGGCACCCGAAGCTAAGTATAGGCTTTAGTAATAGTGATAGTTTAGGTTGTAGAGTTTGATGCATGAGTAGATTTGACTGTGTGTAAATAAGTGAGCATTGCTTTTGAACATACTAACTGGTGTATCGAGTCTTTGATCAGTATTCGGATTTAAACCTTGTGGCGGTGTCGAAAGATACCTGGCGACACTTGAGCAAACGTAATTAAACAGAGCCAAATTAAGAGACAACACCAAAGAGAGCAACAGTTCCCCTCCAAACCACTCACCATCCTGATTTGGGAATATATCACTGTTCCTTCCTGGGTCAAAATCCTGAAAATCCCTCCTGAACAACACCCTGGGTGTACCTACACCACGTGGTTTGAAAGAGCTCGAGAAAGAAGCTCACAACCACCTTCTCAAGGGCAATTAGGGATGGGCAATTAGGGATGGGCAATAAATGCTGGCCTAGCCAGCGACACCCACATCCCAAGAATGAATTTAAAAATAAACATAGGTTCTTGGTAGCTACTGATCAATGGGAGGGCTAATTTCATGGATTTCTCAAGATCCCGAGAGTGCCAAAAGATCGTCTTTTTGAACAAAACCAAAAAATTCTGTTAACACACAGCAGTCTGGCAGCATCCATGGAGAGGGTAACAGGGTTAACATTCTGAGTCCAATATTACTTCTTTGGAACCATGGCATCTTTGTCCCAAGCCATTTCTGAAGGAAAAAAACAACCTAGGAATAAAGCTGCCACATGCTTCACTGGGATCGATGGAGGGGGAAATGCTTCTCTAATGTTGTTGCATGAAGACAATGGATTTCACTGTCACTCTTACCAACTGATGCAAATCCTCAGACCTTGGTGCCTAAACAAATACGTGATGCTCATCAACTTTCTTTACGTAACAGGATGTAAGTCTGAGTTAAGGGCAGCATTCTTCCATCAGAAAGAATATGCCTTTGCTCAGGAAGGGCTGTGTCCTCTTTCACCCTCTGGACTCCTTAAGCTGTAACGCTCCGAGTGCTACTTCTACATCCATGGGAAGAAACTCTCAGCTGGTGAGTAGGAAACAAGGTGAATGATGCTGGGAACAGATGAAAAACCAGTTGCACTGTTCTCCATGCTCTCAATGAACTGTGGAAGGAGGGCAAAGGAACTAAGAAAAGGTGTGGAGGAACTTGGAGGAATCAGATAAAGCCTAAAACGTGATTGCTGGGTTGAGTATTGTATCGAATACTGGCTGCACTTTATACTTGCAACTCACATATCCAACATTTTGCCACTTCGCCTGCTCTCATCAGAGTTTTGATCTGAATGTGGTAATTGGTTTTCCACCTCAAGTGCAAACAAGGTGGCACTCTCAGTCACTGTTTCTCTCCTTACATGATTTTCATGACTCCTTCACTGGCTTCCTCTCTCGCAAGTTTCTTCCCATGCTCATGTGCTCTAATAATAACAATTAGGATACTTAGCTAAGCCTGCATGTAATAACTCCCACGAGGACGACCTGATTGATCTCTCCGTGGGGCTCGTGGAATACAAGCTCCCCCGCTGAGGGGTGGAGGCCTAACAGGGGGGTTGGTTAAAATAGACTGATAAAAACCAGCCAGGATGACTCACTTGAGGGTGAAGGACCAGGTGAGACTTAAAAAGGGCTGAGTTAGTCAGGTGTTTCACTCTGGTTTTGACGGAATGGCTCGAGGGGTAGCGGTAATGGTCAGCAAAAGAGTACGCTTCCAGATGGAGAAGGTGGTGGCAGATCGGGGGGGGTAGATATGTGATTGTGACAGGAGCGCTGGAGGGGAGGTTAGTGGCGCTGTTAAGTGTATACGGTCCCAATTGGGACGATGTGGGATTCGCAAAGAAGGTGTTTGGGGCCATCCCCAACTTGGACACACACAAACTGATAGTGGGGGGGGACTGGATCTTGGTGCAGGAGCCAAGGTTGGACAGATCACGGCCGCGCTCGCTGGTCCCATCAGGGGGGACGAAGGCGTTGGCTGGGCTAATGATGGAAATGGGAGGGGTGGACACTTGGAGGGTTCTGCACCCAAGGGAACGGGAGTACTCGTTTTTCTCAGCAGTCCATAAGGTATACTCGCGGATCGCCTTTTTCGTGCTGGGGAAGGCTTTGCTGGCTGGGGTTAAGGGGTCGGAATACTCGGCAATTGCAGTGTCAGATCATGCTCTGCATTGGTGGATATGGTACTGGAGAAGGGGGTAGCGCAGAGGCCGGGGTGGAAATTCGATGTAGGACTTTTGGGGGACCAAGGGTTCTGTGACAAAATTGAAAAGGTAATTGAGGAATATGTAGGTTTCAACTGTACGGGTGAGGTGTCGAAGGCAGTTGTCTGGGAGGCTCTAAAGGCGGCGGTGAGGGGTGCGGTGATTTAGTTTAAGGCCAGGGTGGACAAAGAGGAGAGGTTGGAGCGGCAGAGGGTAATAGATGAGATGTTGGAGGTATATAGGAGTTATGCAGAAGATGGGGACCCAGTGAAGCTGGAAAAGAGGAAGGAACTAAAGGCGTGCTTTGACCGAATATCTACCAGGAAGGCGGTGCGCCAACTGAGACGAGCAAGGGGTGCAGTTTACGTACATGGAGATAAGGCATGTTCGCAGGTCAGCTTTGGAGGGAGGCAGCGGTAAAGGAAATTGTTCAGGTGAGGGATAGGGCAGGGAAGCTGGTGGTGGCTCCGGATCTGATTAACAATGTTTTTGAGGAATTTTATGAGAGGTTGTACAGGTCAGAGCCACCTGGGGAGACCGGGAGATGCAGGAGTTTCTAGATGGTTTGGAGTACCCGAGGTTAGGGGAGGGGGGCAGGGCTACATTAGAAGGAGCAATAGTGGAGCAGGAGATAAAGGATGCGATTGGGAGGATGCAGTCGGGGAAGTTGGCAGGGCCGGATGGGTTTCCGGTGGAATATTATAAAAAATTCAAGGATAAGCTGGCACCCCTTATGGTGGGGATGTTTGATGAGGCGATAGGGAAGGGGGTGTTGCCACAAACCTTGGGCAGGCATCGATTTCCCTGTTGCTAATAAAAGATCAGGATCCGACGGAGTGTGGGTTGTAGAGGCCCATATCACTTCTGAATGTGGACGCAAAAATATTGGCGAAGGTACTGGCGGGTAGGCTGGAGGAGTGCCTCCCGAAGGTGATAGGTGAAGATCAGACGGGGTTCGTGAGAGGGAGGCCGCTCTTTTCAAACGTTAGAAGGGTATTGAACATGGTTATGGCATCGGCAGAGGGGAAGGAAACAGAGGTTGTCGTGGCATTGGACGCTGAGAAGGCGTTCGACCGGGTGGAATGGGGGTACTTGACGGCAGTTCTGGAGCGGTTTGGGATTGGACCCAGATTTGTGGACTGGGTAAAGCTACTATATAAGGAGCCGAGGGCGAGTGTCCGCACAAACAACATCAGCTCGAGATACTTTTCTCTCCACTGTGGGACTAGGCAGGGATGTCCTATGTCCCCCCTGCTGTTTGCACTCGCGATTGAGCCGTTGGCCATCGCATTAAGAAGTTCGAGGGTATGGGAAGTAATAGTGCGGGGAGGGATAGAGCATCGGGTGTCCTTATATGCCGATGACTTGTTGTTGTACGTGTCGGAACCGAGTGTGTCGAGAGGGGGAACATTGGAGCTGCTTCGAGTGTTTGGGTCTTTCTCGGGGTACAAACTAAATCTAGACAAGAGTGAGTATTTTGTGGTGCCTCGGCCAGGGGTGCGGGCAGGGATGGTGGGGCTGCTATTCCGGAGGGCAGGGACTCACTTTAGGTACCTGGGGGTGCAGGTTGACCGGGGGTGGGGGGGGGGGGCGGGTGCAGGTACAACATTTCTAGTTTGGTGAGGAGAGTGAAAGCTGATCTGGCAAGGTGGGATGGTCTCCCTGTCACTGGCGGGTCGGGTACGGGAGGTTAAAATGAACATGTTGCCACGATTTCTGTTTATTTTTCAATGCTTGCCGATTTTCCTGCCAAAGGCTTTTTTCAGAGAGATTGAGGGAAGGATTACTTTGTTCATATGGGGAGGGAAGGTGGCCAGAGTTAGAAAGGTGCTGCTACAGAGGTGAAGAACCCGGGTCGGAGAATCGCCGGGGGCTGGCGTGAATCCCGCCCCCGCCGGTTGCCGAAGTCTCCGGCACCGGATATTCGGCGGGGGCGGGAATCGTGCCGCGCCAGTTGGCGGGCCCCCCTGCTCGATTCTCCGGCCCGGATGGGCCGAAGTCCCGCCGATAAATTGCCTGTCCCGCCGGCGTAAATTAAACCACCTACCTTACCGGCGGGACAAGGCGGCGCGGGTGGCTCCGGGATCCTGGGGGGGTCGCGGGGCGATCTGGCCCCGGGGGGTGCCCCCACGGTGGCCTGGCCCGCGATCGGGGCCCACCGATCCGCGGGCGGGCCTGTGCCGTGGGGGCACTCTTTCCCTTCCGCCTCCGCCACGGTCTCCACCATGGCGGAGGCGGAAGAGACTCCCTCCACTGCGCATGCGTGGGAAACTGTCAGCGGCCGCTGACGCTCCCGCGCATGCGCCGCCCGGAGATGTCATTTCCGCGCCAGCTGGTGGGGCAACAAAGGCCGTTTCCGCCAGCTGGCGGGGCGGAAATTCCTCCGGTGTCGGCCTAGCCCCTCAATGTTGGGGCTCGGCCCCCAAAGATGTGGAGCATTCCGCACCTTTGGGCGGCGCGATGCCCGTCTGATTGGCGCCGTTTTGGGCGCCAGTCGGCAGACATCGCGCTGTTTCCGGAGAATTTCACCCCTGATGTATTACTACTGGGCGGCGAATGTGGAGAAGGTGCGGAGTTGGGTCAGAGGAGTTGATTCGCAGTGGGTCAGAATGGAGGAGAGTTTGTGCAGGGGGTCAGGATTGAAAGCACTAGCAACAGCGCCGCTCCCGATAGCCCCGGGGAAGTACTCAGGGAGTCCGGTAATAATAGCTTCATTGAGAATTTGGAGGCAGTTTCGCCAACACTTCGGGTTGGGGGCAGGGTCAAGGGAAATGCCAATTCGGGGGAACCACAGATTTGAGCCAGGGAGGTGAGATGGAAATGGGAGGAGAAGGGGATGAAGACACAAAAAGATTTGTTTCTTAGGGGTCGGTTTGCAGGATTGAAGGAGCTGGAAGCGAAGTATGGGTGGAGCAGAGGGAAATGTTTAGATACATGCAGGTTCGAGATTTTGCCAGAAAGGTGATACAGAACTTCCCAGAGGAGCCGGCCTCCACATCGCTGGAGGAGGTGTTGACGACAAGGGGACTGGAGAAGGGGGCAGTGTCAGCGGTGTACGGAGCTATTTTGGAAGAGGATAAGGCACCACTGGAAGGGATCAAAGCAAAGTGGGAGGAAGAGTTGGGAGGGGATATAGAGGAGGGGTTCTGGTGTGAGGTGCTCCGGAGAGTGAATATATCCACCTCGTGCATGAGGTTGGGGCTGATACAGCTGAAGGTGGCATACAGAGCACACCTCACGAGGGCGAGGATGAGCCGATTCTTTGGTGCAGAGCCTTCGCCTTGTTGATCACCCGAAGGCAGATCTGATAGGTTGGAGAGCAACCTCTCCACCCTGTGCCCTGGCGTGGCGGGGGGACCTGTTGGAATTCTTGTTTCTTGAGAAGGTTAAGTTTGAACTGAGGGGAAGGATGGAGGGGTTCTACAATTCATGGGCATTATTCATTATGCACTTCCAAGAACTGGATAACATCGAACATTAGTTGGGGGGGGTGGGTGGGAGGGTTGGGGGGAGGGGGGCGGTGTGTGTTAATGGCGACTATGGGTGATCCCTAATTCCTTTTTGTCATTTGTTTGTGTGAACATGCGGGCTAATGTTTGGGGTTTGGTGGGAGGATGGGATCATTGTTATTGATAATGGGATTGACATATTTGTGACTGATTATTGTTGGTGGGTGTAAATTTGGGAGAAAATGTGAAAAAGGAGAATAAAAAATATTTTTTTAAAAACCCAGCCAGGATGGGAACAACATCTTCGGATGTCCCGGCTGGGATTAGATGTACTGCCTGCCACTTTGCGGCCTTGCATTTGTTTACTCATAAACCACTGAGTTTACATCCTTCTCGGGGCTCCCGTGATTATAATACTGGCGATGAGGAAAAACCGGAATTACAGGCTGCGAGTCTGGATGCCCGGACCAGGTTTGAATTTCGCGACACGAGAGCAAGATCAGAAAATGTTTTTTAAATGCTGTTCTTTGGGAGGTTCGATGCTTTTGACGCGAGTGTAGAAGACTGATCCCAGTTGGCTGAGCAGATGCACTACTTCTTTCGAGCGATCGCCATTATTGGGGACAACCGCCAGGAGAGGATACTCCTGACTGCCTGTGGAGCCCCTACCTTTAGCGTCATGAAAAGCCTGACCTACCCAGTAACCCCATATTCCAAAATCTTTGGTGAACTGGTAGCAATTGTGGCGGATCATTATGACCCTAAAACCATCGGTAACTGTACAAGGTACAGGTTCAACGCGACTGGGAGAACCCCGGAGGGGTCAGTCACAGGACTGTTGACTTGCCTATGCAAGCTAGCTGAGCATTGCGATTATAATCACCGGAGCCCCGAGAAGGATGTAAACTCAGTGGTTTATTAGCTGAGCATTGCGATTATGGGACATCCCTTCCAGGATTGCTGAGGGACCGCATTGTGTGTGTAATAAACAACATGTCGACCCAACGTAAGTTGCTGGCTGAACCATCTTTGGACCTGAAAAGGGCCATAGTGAGATCTCCCTCTCATGCGAAAATGCGGAGAAGGGAGTCCAGGATCTTCAGGGCTTGCTAGATTTGGAGGAGATATAGGGGCGAACAACATCCCACCCCGATAAGAGTAGAGCCTTTGGCAACCGTCCGAGCAATGTCAGAGTCAGCCCCTTTGTCCGAGGGCCTCTACAGCTGGGCAAGATGTCTCCCCTGAGCTCCAGGAGGAAGAATCACAGCGATGCTGCACCTGTGGTCGGAGGAACCGTGAGGACCAGGAACACATCAGCAAGCCCCCAGCCTTGGTAGGGGGACAGACCCACCCAGAGCCAGGGCTTTAAACCTAGCACAACCCGACAAGTACGTGTGCATGCAGTTGAACTGCATTGCCACCCAAGAATACCCTCCATCAAAATCACTGTCCAGATTAATGGCCACCCGCTTGAAATGGAAATTGACACAGGTGCTACCTTTTCGGGAATAGGGTGCAGACGTACCGGAACGTTCATACAAGAATCCAATGCCTGGACCTGAGGGACACTAGACACATTGGGCAACGTACACAGGAGAACCGTCAGTCATCACGGGCACGACGATTCCGGTTGCCCACGGGCACTAATCCATCCATTTGCTACTGATAGTAGTACGAAGACCAACTCAATCTGTTGGGCTGTAACTGGCAGCAGATTTTCAAGATGGGCACTAGGGGATTATACGAGCTCCGAGGGAAATACCCAGATGTCTTCCAGGATGGTGTGGGAAAAATAAAGGGAGCCATGGCCCAATTCTACATAGACCCAGAGATCCAATCAAAATATTTTAAGGCCCACCTAGTTCCCTATGCCCTGTTGTCGAAGGTGGATGGCAAGCTCAGCCGGCTGGAAAGTCTGGGATTTATTCGTCCTGTGCAGTTCGGGGGTGGGCAGCGCCTGTAGTCCTGGTGCTGAAGCCGGATAAAACCGTCCGCCTGTGTGGCGATTACAAGTTGATGGTGAACAAGGCCTCCCGGTTGGATTGATACCCGATGCCGCACATGGAGGATCTCTGTGCACAGTTGGCTTGGGGGGACTCCTTCTCAAAATTTGACATGAGCCACAAATACCTCTGGCGGAGCTGAACGCAGCATACAGGAGGTATGTGACCATCCGTACCCCTAGGGGTCTTTATGAATACCGCAGCAGGGCAGCATGGTAGCACAGTGGTTAGCACTGTGGCTTAACAGCACCAGGGTCCCAGGTTTGATTCCTGGCTGGGTCACTGTCGGTGCGGAGTCTGCATGTTCTCCCCGTGTCTGCGTGGGTTTCCTCCGGGTGCTCCGGTTTCCTCCCTCCTGAAAGACTAATGGGACAACACCACCTCAGTGCCATATGAGGAGACACCACACGTGATCAAGAATGGCCTGGAAGAGTCGTGCATTAGCAACCTGGAGGATGACAGCTGCCGCTTTACTTTGGAAAAAGGCCTCTTGCGGCACCCTCCATGACCAATTCTGATGTTTTTTTAGGTGTGGATGTAGCAGTGGCAGAATGGTTGCCAAATTCAGGATGAATTTGCCGCAATAATTTATGAGTCCGAGGAACGACCATAGTTCAGTTGTATTCTCAGGCGTGGGGGCCTGTTTGATGGCTCACAACTTCCCCTCCATCGGGTGCAAGCCGTCCTTGTCACCTTTGGACCCCAGGTATGTGACCTCTTTTGCGAGAAATACATACTTGCTCCTCTTTTGGTGGATGCCTGCCTCAGAGAACCGGCGGAGGACTTTCTCCAAATTGTTCAGGTGTTTCTTTTCGGCGACTCCGGTGTTCAGGACAGCATCCAAATAAACTGCCACCCTTGGGAGCCCTTGGAGGATGCCTTCCACGAGCCTCTGAAAAATTGCACAGGCAGAAGGAAGTCGATTAATAATAATCTTTATTGTCACAAGTTGGCTTACATTACAATGAAGTTACTGTGAAAAGCCCGTAGTCGCCACATTCCGGCGATTGTTTGGATACACAGGGAGAATTCTGAATCTCCAAATTAGTCTTTCAGGATTAAAAAAAAAAAATTTAGAGTACCTAATTCATTTTTTCCAATTAAGGGGCAATTTAGCATGGCCAATCCACCTACCCTGCACATCTTTGGGTTGTGGGGGCAAAACCCACGCAAACACGGGGAGAATTGCAAACTTCGCACGGTCAGTGACCCAGAGCCGGGATTGAACCTGAGACCTCAGCGCCGTGAGGCAGCAATGCTAACAACTGCGCCACCGTGCTGCCGCTTTAAGTTGAATATTTTTCCCAAATTTAGAATGGAAAGATTTAGCTACATGGCTATTTAACAAATTCACTTAAAATTTGCTAAGGCTCGATAGGAATGGCTGTTCTAATTTTAAGAAATAAAACGTGAACTGCATAAAATTTATGCTTTGTAACTGAAAATGGAAAGTGTTTTCAGCTATCACTGCTTCCATGCTACAGTACAAAACACAGTGCGCACATGACCTTCCATGAAGGCAAAGTTAAAATACCAAGAAATAGCAAAACCTGTTTATTGGTAAACACATACTAAGATATTATTGCACTCTCTTTGAAATGTAACAACATTCTCAAATAAACTATATCTAGCATCCTGCATAGTTGCTTTAATTTGTCAGATTTTGCTTCTCAGTCATACACAAATTTAAGCTCAAAGGATATGATGTGTAGATAGCCATGATAATGAGCTAGCCACCAACTGGACATGAACGAGAGCTTAATATTTCAGTTCATAAAGTCTTTGGAAAGAACAGTGTAAGGAGCAGCAATATTTAAAAAATACAATATCACAGCAGTTGAAAGAATGGTCGTAAGTGTGGGAGTTTAGTGAAGTGCGGGAGGGAGGTATTGTTGTGTTTTGTCTCCATTGCTACGTCCACAGGCCAGTGAGGGCAGGAGCATTGCCAAGGCCGGAGAGTTGGGAAAGTTGCAGCAATCCTACATCGAGTGAACACAACCGTGTAATATCACAGATAAATGTTTGGCAGGTGTTTCTCTTCTACCTTTTTGGACTTGCTTGGAGACTGAAGGCGAGATAGAAAAATGTTTTTCGTGTGAAAACTAAAGATCAGTGGTAAAACCAAAAACAAACTGAAAATTGAACTAAACCCCCCCCCCCCCCCCGAGGGCTGCAGGACTAGGTGTGTGCTGTAGCTGTCGTATGTGGGAGCTGGTAGACCCCATTGTGGTTCATAGCGACCACATCTATCAAAAATGTTGGTTTTTCGAGGAACATTGGCTCAGTTATTGAGCTGGAGTCTGAGTTTCAAACATTGCAACACAACAGGGAGGGGGAAGAACTCCCTTGACGCTGTGTTTCAGGAGGCAGTCACACCCCTTAGATTAACTAACTTGAATTTGGGCAGTGGTCAGGCTCAGAGGGTGTGACTACAAGTAAGGCAGGTAGAGGGATCCAAGAGGTAGCACTGCAGGAACCTCAGCCCCTGCCCTTGTCCAACAGGTTTGTGGTTCTTGCTCTGTGTGAACGAGAGTGGGGACTGTAGGGAGGATGTGCAAACTGACCATAGCACCATGGTACATGGAGCCCTTCAAGTGGGGTGAAAGAGAAATGTAGGCATAGTCAGGGATAGCATAGTTAGGGGAATAGGCACGGTTCTCTGTCATCAGAAATCCAGAGTCCCAAAGGCTTTGTTGGACATCTGCTATAGATTGAAGCATACATGTGGTGGGAGGGGGAGGATTCCATTGTTGTGGTCCATGTAGGTACAAATGACATAGATAGAATGAGGCAGGAAGTTATGTATAGAGAGTTTGAGGAGCTAGGCGCTAAATTAAACAACTGAACTCCCACAGTTATAATCTCTGGCTTATCAGAGTCAAATGCAAATTGGCATAGGGTACATGAAATTGGAGAGATGAATACGAGGAGTGAGTTTCGGTTCATGGGGCACTGGCATCAGTCCTGGGTAAAGTGGAGGCTGTACCATTGGGACCAGTGTTCTTTCAAACCACATAGCTAGGGAAATAGAGAGGGCTTTAAACTAAATAGAGAGGGCCCCGGTTCTGTGGAGGGGATATTTAGGCTTACAAAGCAAAAGGATATGACAGTATACAAGGCAGCACTTTAATCATGAGTGACTTAAATCTTCATGTAGATTGGGAAAATCAAATTGGCATAGGTAGCCATGAGGAAGAATTCATAGGGCGAGATTCTCCGACCCCCCGCCGGGTCGGAGAATCGCCGGGGGCTGGCGTGAATCCCGCCCCCGCCGGTTGCCGAATTCTCCGGCACCGGATATTTGGCGGGGGCGGGAATCGTGCCGCGCCGGTTGCCCCCCCCCCCCCCCCCCCCCCACGCGATTCTCCGGCCCGAATGGGCCGAGTCCCGCTGCTAAAATACCTGTCCCGCCGGAGTAGATTAAACCACCTACCTTACTGGCGGGACAAGGCGGCGCGGGCGGGCTCCGGGGTCCTGGGGGGGGGGGGGTGCGGGGCGATCTGGCCCCGTGGGGTGCCCCCACAGTGGCCTGGCCCGCGATCGGGGCCCACCAATCCGCGGGAGGGCCTGTGCCGTGGGGCCACTCTTTTCCTTCCGCCTTCGCCACGGTCTCCACCATGGCGGAGGCGGAAGAGACTCCCTTCACTGCGCATGCGCGGGAATGCCGTCAGCGGCCGCTAACGCTCCCGCGCATGCGCCACCCGGAGATGTAATTTCCGCGCCAGCTGGCGGGGCATCGAAGGCCATTTCCGCCAGCTGGCGGGGCGGAGATTAGTCCAGCGCGGGCCTAGCCCCTTAAGGTTAGGGCTTGGCCCCCCAAGATGCGGAGCATTCCACACCTTTGGGGCGGCGCGATGCCCGACTGATTTGCACCGTTTTGGGCGCCAGTCGGCGGACATCGCGCCGATACCGGAGAATTTCGCCCATAGAGTTTATTTGGGACAGTTTCCGAGAACAATGTGTGATGGATCCAACCAGGGATCAGGTTATTTTGGATTTGGTAATGTGTAATGAGGCCGGTTTAATAAACAATCTCAGAGTAAAAGATCCCCAAGGAAGCAATGACCATTGTATGGTTGAATTTAGCATTCAGTCTGAGAGTGAGAAACATGGATCAGAGACAACTATGCTACACTTAATAAGGGTAAGTACAGAGCAATGAGGGAAGAGTCAGTTCAAGTGGACTGGGAAAGGTGGTGTGACAGGAAGGGACAGAGTGTACAAATATTTTTTTTTAAAACATTAGGGAAGTCAAGGTAATGGGGCAAAATTAGTAGCATTTTACTTAAATGCACGTAGTATTCACGACACAAAATAAATGAATGAACAGCACAAATTGAGGTTAAAGGGTAATGACACGTGGTTGCAAGGAGATGAAAACTGGGAACTAAATATTCAGAGACATATATAAGACTTTTTGTAAGAGCAGGCAGGAAGGAAAGGGTGGTGGGGTAGCTTAGTTTGTACGAGTTGGAATAAGTCCAATAGCGAGAAATGATCTTGGATCGGAAGATGTAGAATCTATATGGGTGGAGGCAAGAAATAACAAGGGGAAGATGACACTCGTGGCAGTAGTCCATACGTCCCCAAACAGTAGCTATGCTGTAGGACGGGGAATAAATCAGGAGATAATAAAAGGCATGTAAAAAAAGGCAGTACTTTAATCAAGTGTGAGAAACTTGGGTCAGAAACAACTGTGCAACACAAATAAGGGCAATTATAAAGGAATGTGGGCAAAGTTGTTTGGAGTGGGCTGGGACAGGAGGTCAGCAGGTAAAACGGTTGATCAGCAGTGACAGAAGTTTCTGAAAATAGTTAATGACTCACAACAAAGATATATCCCAGTGAGGAAGGAGGATTCTAGGAAGGGGATAAATCAACTATGGTGAACCAAGGAACTGAAGGTAGTATTAAACTGAAATAAAAAGCGGACTTCCGGTCGCGGCCATGACCTGCGAGGTCACGCGAACGGCAGCTCCCGCCGGGATCGGTGTTTCGGGCCGCTAAAAGGAGCGGCGGTGGCAGTTAACAGGAGGGACCGGAGTGGGAGAGACCCCCTCCCCCCCGCTGGTGGACGGAGAGGACCAGGAATTGAGCTGGTAGACGCGCGACCCCGGGGAAGAAGGTCGAGAAGGTCCGGGAGGACAAAGTGACGGCAGGAGAAGATCGGGAGGTGTGGGCCCAGTGGGCCAGAGAACAGCAGGAGCTCCCGAAAAACTGCTTCATGGAGCTGAAAACGGAGATGCTGGCCTCCATGGAGAGAATTGTGGTGACCCAGAAGGAGATCAAGGAGGTGAGGAGGAAGATGGCGGAGAACGAGGACGAGATCCTGGGCCTGGCAGTGAAAGTGGAGGCGCATGAGGCGCTCCACAAGAGATGGCAGGAGAGGCTGGATGACCTTGAGTGCAGGTCTCGGAGCCACAATCTGCGAATCCTGGGCCTTCCTGACGGAGCGGAGGGGGCGGAGGCGAGCACGTACGTGGCCACAATGTTGGGGACGCTGATGGGCTTGGGTGCCTTCCCACGGCCCTTGGAGCTGGATGGGGCGCACAGGGTTCTCGCCAGAAAGCCAAGAGTAAACGAGCCACCGAGGGCGATGGTGATACGGTTTCAGCGCTTGGCAGACCGGGAGCGAATCCTGCGGTGGGCGAAGAAAGAGCGGAGCAGTAAGTGGGAGAATGGCGACATCCGAATTTACCAGGACCTGGGTGTTGAGCTGGTGAGGAGCCGTGCAGGTTTTAACTGGGCGAAGGCGGTCCTCCACGGTAAAGGGGTGAAGTTTGGGCTCCTGCACCCGGCGAGACTGTGGGTAACCAGGACAGGCACCACTATTTTGATACCCCAGACGAGGCGTGGTCGTTCATCAGGCAGGAGAAGCTGGACCTGAACTAAGGGACTGTTGTATGGGGGTGAAATGTGCGGGTGGGGAGGGACCGAGAGGAGGACGGCGGCTAAAGCATACGTTTATGGGCATGTCTGCCCTAGTTTGGTTGGTGGTTTTGTTGTTTGCTTTGCTTGTTTTCCAGGTGTTTTGTTTTCCAGGTGTTCGGTGCTAGGGGGCGGGAAACGCCTGGGACGGGCTGTCCGGTGCACGGGGATGTCCCAGATGGCGCTTGCCCCTCTACCCTGCGGGGGAGGGGGGGGTGGGGCGGCCCGAAGGAGGCAACAAGTTAAGGGTTGGTATATAGAGGCGGGAGCGGCCGGGGTCAGCATGGGTGAGCTGACTCACGGAAGCACAATGGGGGGGGGGGGAAACCAGAGCTAAGTGGATGCTTGGCGGGGGAGGGGGGGGGGGTTGTGGTGGGTTTGGGGGGGGAAGGGGTGCTGCTTTGCTGACTGAAGGGGAGCCAGTGAGGGGTATGGATGGAGAGTCGGGCGAGGGGGCCGCCGGGGAGAGAGCTGGAGGTGGGAGGCGGGTGCTCGTGGTTGGCTGAAAAAGGGAGATGGCTAGTCGGAGGGATGGGGGGGTGGTTACCCCCCCGACCAGGCTGATCACGTGGACTGTGAGGGGCCTGAATGGGCCGGTCAAGTGGTCCCGCGTGTTCTCGCATTTGAAGGGGTTGAAGGAGGACGTGGCCATGTTGCAAGAGACGCACTTAAAGCTCGCGGACCAGACGAGGCTGAGGAAAGGATGGGTGGGACAGGTGTTTCACTCGGGGTTAAACTCAAAGACCAGAGGAGTGGCGTTAATCCCGAGGGTGGAGGGAGTAGAATACTCGGCCATTGCGGTCTCGGACCATGTCCCGCACTGGGTGGACCTGTGACTGGGGGCGGAACGGGGTCAGCGCCCTCTCTGGCGACTGGATGTGTGGCTGCTGGCAGACGAAGAGGTGTGCGGCCGGATAAGGAGGCATATTGAGAATTATGTGGGAGCGAATGACACAGGAGAGGTGACTGTGGCAGTGGTTTGGGAGGCTCTGAAGGCGGTCATTAGGGGAGAGTTAATCTCCAATAGGTCCCATAGAGAGGAGAGGGCGGGAGGGAGAGACTGGTGGGAGAGATACTCAGGGTAGATGGGAGATACGCGGAGGCCCCAGAGGGAGGAGCTGTTGAACGAGCGCAACAGGCGGAGTTTGACCTGCTGACCACGGGAAAGGCGAAGGCGCAGCTGAGGAAAGCGAAGGGGGCAGTTTATGAGTATGGGGAGAAGGCGAGTAGGATGCTGGCGCACCAGCTGCGCAGGAGGGAGGCAGCCAGAGAGATTGGGGGAGTGTGGGATAGGGAAGGCAACATGGTGCTGAGCCCAGAGGGTCAATGAAGTCTTCAGGGAGTTCTATGGAAGGTTATACGAGTCGGAACCCCCCGGGGAGGGGGAAGGGATGAGGCGGTTCATGGACCGGTTGAGGTTCCCAAGGGTGGCAGCAGAGCGGGCGCAGGGACTGGGGGCCCCGTTTGGGTTGGAGGAGGTAGTCAGGGGGCTGGCAGGCATGCAGACGGGCAAGGCCCCGGGCCCGGACGGCTTCCCCGTAGACTTTTATAGGAAGTTCTCGGAGCTGTTGAGCCCGCTCCTGATGAGAACCTTCAATGAGGCAACGGAGAAAGGGATCCTCCCTCCGACAATGTCGCAGGCATTGATCTCGCTTATCCTGAAGAAGGAGTAGGATCCACTTCAGTGTGGGTCCTACAGGCCGATATCGCTTCTGAATGTGGATGCCAAGCTGTTGGCAAAAATTCTGGCCACCAGAATAGAGGACTGTGTCCCGGGAGTGATTGGGGAGGACCAGACGGGTTTTGTTAAGGGCAGGCAGCTGAACGCGAATGTGAGGAGGCTCCTGAATATTATCATGATGCCCTGGGAGGGGGGGGGGGGGGGGGGGTAGGTGGTGGCTGCGATGGACGCGGAGAAGGCCTTTGGCAGGGTGGAGTGGGAGTATCTGTGGGAGGCGCTAGGCAGGTTTGGATTTTGGGAGGGATTTATAGGGTGGGTCAAGCTGCTGTACCAGGCCCCCGTAGCGAGTGTGTCCACAAACCGGCTAAGGTCGGAATATTTTAGGCTGCACCGGGGGACGATACAGGGGTGTCCCCTGTCCCCGTTGCTGTTTGCCCTGGCAATTGAGCCGTTGGCCATTGCGCTCAGGACTTCGGGGGATTGGAGGGGACTGGTGCGCGGCGGGGGAGGAGCACCGGGTCTCCCTCTACGCGGATGACCTGCTGTTGTATATTTTGGACCCGTTAGAGGGGATGGGGAGGCCATGCGGATTCTGGGGGACTTCGGGAGGTTCTCGGGGTATAAGTTGAACGTGGGGAAATTTGAGCTGTTCGTGGTCCAAGGTAGGGGCCAGGAGGAGAGACTGAGGGAGCTCCCACTCAGGATAGTGGAGAGGAGCTTTCGGTACTTGGGGATACAAGTGGCCAGTAACCGGGATGCCCTGCACAGGCTCAACTTAACCCGGCTAGTGGAGCAGATGGAGGGAGAGTTTAAAAGGTGGGGTATGCTCCCGCTTTCCCTGGCGGGACGGGTGCAGACTGTGAAGATGACGGTTCTCCCCAGGTTCCTCTTCGTATTTCAGTGCCTCCCCATCTTCATCCCCAAGTTCTTCTTTAAGCGGGTGAATAGGATTGTGAGAGGATTTGTGTGGGTGAATAAAACCTCGCGAGTCAATAGGGTATTCTTGGAGCGTAGCTGGGGCGGGGGGCCGGGGGAGAACTGGCTCTGCCGAACTTCTGCAGTTATTACTGGGTGGCCATGATCAGGAAATGGATGATGGAGGAGGCGACGTCGTCCTAGAGGCACCAGTCTAGGGGCACTTGTTAAGGCTCCGCTGCCCTTCTCTCCGGCGCGATACACCACTAGTCCGGTGGTGACGGCGGCACTGAGGATCTGGGGGCAGTGGAGGAGACACAGGGGAGAGGAGGGGACCTCGGTGTGGACCCCGATACGGAATAACCACAGATTTGCTCCGTGTAGGTTGGATGGGGGATACCAGGGCTGGTATAGGGCAGGTATTAGGAGGATGGGGGACCTGTTTATAGACGGGACTTTCCCTAGCATGCAGGCGCGGGAGAAGTTCGGCCTACCCCCGGGGAATGCGTTCAGGTACCTCCAGGTTCGGGACTTTCTTAGAAAACAGGTGGGGACATTTCCGCTGCTGCTCCCACGTAGGATCCAGGACAGGGTGGTGTCTGGCATCTGGGTAGGGGAGGGGAAGGTGTCGGACATATATCAGGAGCTGCAGGAGGGGGAGGAAGCCTCAGTGGAGGAGATGAAGGGCAAGTGGGAGGAGGAGCTGGATGAGAGCCTGTGGGCCAACGCCCTGGGCAGGGTGAACTCCTCCTCATCATGTGCCAGGCTAAGTTTAATTCAGTTTAAGGTGGTGCATCGGGCGCATATATATCGGCGGCAAGAATGAGTAAGTTTTTTGGGCTGGAGGACCGGTGCCTGAGATGTGCAGGGAGTCCGGTGAACCATGCCCATGTTTTGGGCATGCCCGGCGCTTAAAGAATTCTGGCAGGGGTTTGCGAGGGTGATGTCTTGGATTTTGGACACTCGGGTGAAGGCGAGTCCAACAGTAGCGATATTTGGGGTGTCGGTGGATCCGGGAGTGCAGGAAGCGAAAGAGGCCGAGGTACTGGCCTTTGCCTCCCTGGTAGCCCGGAGACGAATCTTGCTAATGTGGAGGGACTCAAAACTCCCGGGTGTGGAGACCTGGGTTAGCGATATGGCAGTGTTCCTCAGCCTGGAGCGAATAAAGTTCGCCTTGAGAGGGTCCTTGATGGGGTTCTCCCAGCGGTGGCAACCTCTCCTTGACTTTCTAGGGGAACAGTAAGTGTCAGCAGCAGCATCCAGGAGGGGGAGGGGGGGGGGGGGGGGGGTCAGGTGGGGGTACTGTTGATATAATGTGAGTTGGGCATGGAGACAAAACCCACCTTGTTCTGTTTAAAAAAAAAAAATTCTGTTGTGTAAGTAGTTTCACTGTAAGCTTTGGGATATGTTGATTGTTATTTTTTATTATCTGTATTTCTATTTTTGTTATGTAAAAACACTCTTTGGAAAAACTTTAATAAAACATTTATTTTAAAAAAACTGAAATAAAAAGCAATGTGGGAAAGATTAATGGTAAGCCAGAGGGTTAGGAAAGTTTTAAAAACCAACAGAAAATGACCAAAAAAATAAAGAGGGAGAAGATAAACTAGGAAGGTAAACTAGCAAGTAACATTATAAACAGGGCATTGAGAGCTTTTTCAAATATATAAAAAGTGAGAGGCCAAGGTGAAAGTAGGCCCCTGAGAAAGAGAGACTGGGGAAAATAATGGGGAATCAGCAAATGACAGGAGTTAAATACATATTTTGTGCCAATCTTCACAGTGGAAAACACTAATAACATTCCAAAAATGTTAAATAATCAAGGGGCAGAAGGGGTGGGGAAATAAATACAATAACAATTACCATAAGACATAGGAGCGGAAGTAAGGCCATTCGGCCCATCGAGTTCACTCCACCATTCAATCTTGGCTGATTTCAACTCCATTTACCCGCTCTGTCCATAGCCCTTAATTCCTCGAGAAATAAAGAATTTATCAACTTCTGTCTTAAAGACACTCAACGTCCCGGCCTCCACTGCCCTCTGTGGCAATGAATTCCACAGACCCACTACTCTCTGGCTGAAGAAATTTCTCATCTCTGTTCTAAAGTGACTCCCTTTTATTCTAAGGCTGTGCCCCCGGGTTCTAGTCTCCCCTGTTAATGGAAACAACTTCCTCACGTCCACCCTATCTAAGCCATTCATTATCTTGTAAGTTTCTATTAGATCTCCCCTCAACCTCCTAAACTCCAATGAATATAATCCCAGGATCCTCAGACGTTCATCGTATGTTAGGCCTACCATTCCTGGGATCATCTGTATGAATCTCCGCTGGACCCGTTCCAGTGCCAGTATGTCCTTCCTGAGGTGTGGGGCCCACAATTGCTCACAGTGGGCGTCATTCTCCGCCGGCGGGAGTCTCCGTTTTGCCGGCGCCCGGGGGTTTCCCGACAGCGTGGGGCTGCCCCACAATGGGAAACCCCATTGACCGGCCGGTGTTACGGAGACTCCCGCCGGCCGGTCGGGGCAGAAATGTGGCGGGGCGGGTAGGAGAATTTCACCCAGTATTCTAAATGGGGCCTAACTTGTGCTTTATAAAGCTTCAGAAGTACATCCCTGCTTTAATATTCCAAGCCTCTGGAGATAAATGACAACATTGCATTTGCTTTCTTAATTACGGACTCAACCTGCAAGTTTACCTTTAGAGAATCCTGGACTAGGACTTCCAAGTCCCTTTGCACTTCAGCATTATCAATTTTGTCACCGTTTAGAAAATAGTCCATGCCTCTATTCTTTTTTTCAAAGTGTAAGACCTCACACTTGCCCACGTTGAATTTCATCAGCCATTTCTTGGACCACTCTCCTAAACTGTCTAAATCTTTCTGCAGCCTCCCCACCTCCTCAATACTACATGCCCCTCCACCTATCTTTGTATCATCGGCAAACTTAGCCAGAATGCCCCCAGTCCTGTCATCTAGATCGTTAATATATATTACTAGGGAAACTAAAGGGGATAAAGGCAGATAAGTCCCCTGCATCTGATAGGTTGCATCCCAGGATATGAATGGCCTACTTCTGTTCCTAGGTGTTATGACAGTAAGGATGTACAGACAGTACTGCACCTCAGGAAGGTTATATTCACCTTGGAGAGACAGTACTGCAGATGTACCAGAATTTAAAGGGATACAGGATGCATTGGTAGTAACCTTCAAAGAATTCTTAAATTCTGAAAAAATAGGGGATTGGAAACTGCTAATGCAACATTCGTATTCACAAAGGGAGCTAGACAAAAAAAACAAACAGGTAACTATACGCCAGTTAGCTTGACATGTCATTGATGAAGTGGTCTAGTCCATTATAAAGGATGTAATAGCAGAGCATTTAGAAATGCATAACATAATCATGGCTTCATTAAGGAGATATCATGCCTGACAACTTTATTAGAATTCTTTGAGGGGTATCAAGCAGGATAGATGAAGGGGAACCAGTAGATGTAATATACATGGATTTCTAAAAAGCGTTCAATGGATACCAAAAAGGCTACTTAAGATAAGAGGCCTTGGTGTTAGGGGTAGTAAATTAGCATGGATAGAGGATTGGCTAATTGATAGAAAACAGAGTTGGGATAAAAAAGGCATTTTCAGGATGGCGACCTGTAACTAATGGTGTGCCACAGGGATCAGTGCTGGGGCCAGAATTCCGTACAATATATATTAATGACTTGGACGAGGGAAGTGAATGAACTGAATCACAGAATAATAGTGCAGAAGAGGCCCTTTGGCCCATCGAGTCTGCAACAACACATGAAAGACACCTGACCTGCCTATCTAATCTCATTTGCCAGCACTTGACCCATAACCATAGCAGAAAACTGCAGCACATGGGATTTGGGGTACTCGTGTATTAATCACAAAAAGTTAGCATGTTCAGCAGGTAATTCGGAAAGCAAATGGAATGTTGTCCTTTATTTCAAAGGGAAAGGAGTATTAAAATAGAGAAGTCCCGCTAAATCTGTACAAGACACTAGTTAGACCACACCTGGAATACAGTGAGCAGTTTTGGTCCCCTTATCCAAGGAAAGATATACTGGGATTAGACAGTCAGGGAAGGTTCACGAGGTCGATCCCAGGTATGGGGGGGATTTTCTTATGAGTAGAGGTTAAGTAGGTTGGCCCTGTACTCATTGGGCTTTAGAAGAATGAGAAGCAACCTTATTGAGACATATTGGATTCTCAGGGGGTTTGACAGGGTGGATGCTGAGAGGATTTTTTCTCTCATGGGAGAGTCTAGGACTAGAGGGCATAATCTCAGAGTGAGGGGTCACCCACTTAAGACAGAAATGAGGAGGAATTTCTTCTTTCAGAGTGTAGTGAATCTGTGGAATTCTTTATCACAGAGAGCTGTAGAGGCTGGATCGTTAGGTACGTTCAAGGCTGAGAGAGACAGATTTTCAATCAATAAGGGAATCAAAGGTTACAGAGATAAGGCGGGAAAGGGGATTATACCAGATCAGCCATTGAATGGCAGAACAGACTCAATGGCCAAATGGCCTACTTCTGTTCCTAGGTCTTATGACAGTAAGGATGTACAGACAGTACTGCACCTCAGGAAGGTTATATTCACCTTGGAGAGACAGTACTGCAGATGCACCAGAATGTCAGGATTTAAAGGGTTAAATTATGAGGAAAGGCTGCATAATCTTGGCTTGTATTGATCAGTGATCTACCTGAGGTGTTAGTATTAAGGGATTTTATAAAGTAGATACAGGGAAACTATTTTCTCTGGAAGAAAATTAGAACTAGGTCATTCAGGAGTGACACCGGGAAGCACCATTTCACACAAAAGGTAGTAGAAATTTAAAACTCTGCAAGCTGGGATAGTTATGCTTTCAAGGTTGAGATTGATAGATTTTGTTTGACAAGGGTATCTAGGGATATGCAGTAAAGGCGGATAAATGGAGTTGAGCTACAGACCAGTCATGATCTAACTGGTTTGAGGAAGAGAGACCGGCAAAATACTAACAAAAACAATTTCTGGAGGAAATATTAAGCCAAAATTTATTCTGGTTATACAGCAAGCTGTCTATGAAACTTGGAATTTTTTAATGAAGCTACTTGATAAAAATAAGTTGCATTTAGACATTATTCTGCAGCTTCCAAGGTTACATTTGATAACGATAATAAACTGAGGATTAAACTCTACTTTCTGATCCATCTCGCTTGAGTTAGCATTCATTTATAAGCATATGATCGGAATGTCAGTCTATGGTAAGTTAATTCATCTCAGCAGACAGCAAAAGAGGCTATATTGGCAAATTGCCATGGCAAAGACAAAAGACAAGAAACAAAAAGATGGTAAAGCTTTCTGCTTCTGACCCCTATCACTGATTGAGTGCATGGGGTATCATGCAGTAGCAGCTCATTTGTAACATCTCATTCCTAATTTGAGGTTATGCTTGCTCTTCCTAGCAAAGCATGTTACGTCACCCTGAGAGAACTAGGCAACCAGAGAGGGAAGAGTTTCTCCTCTTGGCTACAAATTCAGAGCTCTTGTCAATTACTGACAAAATCAGCTTTGTGTACCGACTATCATTTTAAAAATACTTCAACATGTAAAAAGGCTTTATGTAACAATGCTTTTCACAACATGCGCTTGATGGAAATTTAAACAATAATAGTTCCTTTTCTAGTGGTAGGGTTAAAATAACAGGTATTACATTACAATATTTCAGAGTACTCAGACATGGCAAGATGCCCATCCTGCCTTGTGCACTCAGAATTACAGGCCTATAATTTTCTGACATATGGTCAATGGGCAAAGTACATTATTTGCACATGAGAAATGGAAAATCTACCCTCAAGGCTCAAACAAGTCTTCTTCACCAGACTTGGCATCTCTTTTGGTGGTGCTGTGAAAGAGATTGCTAAGCACCAATAGGACAAATTTCAGACATCAATTTTCTGAAAATGTTAGAAGAATTCTACATCAAATAATTAATACACAATTAAAGTAACAATTTAAAAGATACATTTCCCAAGATGTACACAAAATGAATTAAATTGTAAAACAAAACTTTTTTAAAACGTTGATTTGAGGACTTTTTATATACTCTGGTTTCAGTTTCTTCAGTAGCCACAAATTCCTCATGCCTGTGGTGAGCTTGGGAGGATGGTAAAACCAATGTTAGTTGCAACGTTCATTTAAATTATGTATCCCAATGGTCTATCTAACCAGAGCCAGGCTTCACATTTGCAGACTGAGATACAAATATCGTGGAGCGCTCAAAGTTTGAGTGCTAGATTTCTACAAAGTCAACAGCAATCAGAGTTCTAATGTAAAGTAAATCCATAGTTCTACAGGCTTGGCATTCAAATTTCAATACATCTTTCTCCTCTATCCCAATAAGGTATATCCCTCGAGTGAGCATTGCAGTTAAAAAAAAAACTACAGGGATAAATTAAGTATTCATCTGCTTGACTTTGGCTGCATTTTCGAGAATTCGCCTTTTCCAGTCTTCATAATCCTGTTCCTTTGTTGTTTTAGATTCAGGCTTTTCTCGTTTGGGTTCTGTTGCAGACTCTTCATCTGCTAATAATTAGAACAGCGTTACTTTTTTTGAACAAAAAAAGGTTTAATTCAATTAGGTCAGTATCCTAACCTGATTTGAAATAGTGCCACTTCTGAAAAAGTTATAGCTCATGGAATAAAAGGGGCAGTCGCAATGTGGATACAAAATTGGCTGAGTAATAGGAAACAGGGAGCAATGGTCAATGTATATTTTTCAGGCTGGAGGGAGGTTTGTAGTGGAGTTCCCCAGGGGTCGGTATTGGAAACCTTGCTTCTCCTTTTTTTAAAATAAATTTAGAGTGCCCAATTCATTTTTTCCAATTAAGGGGCAATTTAGCGTGGCCAATTCACCTACCCTGCACACCTTTGGGTTGTGGAGGCGAAACCCACGCAAACACGGGGAGAATGTGCAAACTCCACGCAGACAGTGACCCAGAGCCGGGATCGAACCTGGGACCTCGGCGCCATGAGGCAACAGGGCTAACCCACTGTGCCGCCCCATACCCTTGCTTTTCCTGATCTTGGTGTCCAGGACACAATTTCAAAGGTTCACGGATAACACCTAACTTAGAAGTATGTGAGGACTGTGTAGAACTTCAAAAGGTCATGGACAAGTTGGTGGAGTGAACAGACAGGTGGCAGATGAAGTTGAATGCGGAAAAGTGTGAGGTGATTAATTTTGGTAGGAAGAACACGAAGAGACAGTATAAAATAAGGGGTACAATTCTAAAGGGCATTGCAAGAGCAGAAAAATCTGGGTGTGTCTGTGCATAAGTAATTAAAGGTGGAGAGAGGAGTTAATAAAGCTATATTAATAATATAGTATTATGGGCTTTATTAATAGGAACATAGAGTACAAGAGCAACAAGGTTATCCTGAATTTGTACAGGACACTACCTGGAGCTCAGCTAGAGTAGAGCATTGTGTACAGTTCTGGGCGCTTTAGGAAGGATCTGAACGCATTGGAGAATGCAGGAGAGGTTTACAAGAATGGTTCCAAGAACAAGGTGAAACTTCAGTAATGAAGATAGATTGGAAAAGTTGGGACTGTTCTCCTTGGGCAGAAGAAGGTTAAGAGGAAATTTGATGGCGATGTTCAAAATCATGAGGGATCTGGGCAGAGTAGAAGGGAGAAACTGTTCCCGTTCGTAAAAGGATCAAGAACGAGAGGCACCGATTTAAAGTGATTTGCAAAAGGAGCAAATATGATGAGAGAAAAATCTTCTCACACAGTGAGTGGTTTGGGTCAGGAACGCACTGGAAGCAGGTTCAATTGAGGCATGCAAGAGGGCATTAGATGACTATATGAATAGAGATAATTTGCAGGGTTACGGGAAAAGGCATGAGAATAGCACAAAGTCATAATGCACAGTTGAAGAGCCGGTGCAGACAGACCAGATGGTTTCCTTCTGTACCTAATAATTCTGGATTGCTACTCCGTAGCAACTGACCTTTGCTGTAATCCAAAGCCCCATCTTGTCTGACGTTCCTCACTCTGGTTTGCGAGACCAGGACAGCAAAGTGTACCCCCGGTTGCAGCAGTGAGGTGTAAAGGGAGGGCAGCAAAGGAGATCACGGCCTCTTTACACAGCACTGGCTGCCATGAGAAGGTAGGTGGTACACGGGATGTGTGTGCTCATGCGCGTGCGTGTCGGGCTGGTCTGGGTCTTTAAAATAGTCATTCTGAAGATAGAAGTGTTTTTCTTCCTTCTAACTATTTTAGAGTAACTTGATGGTAAAACTCACAGAACCATCCATCCGAAGTTAGCAATTAAATCGCTTTGTCAGATAGTTCCCAGCCCAATTATCCAAGGGAAGTTAGCGCTTCTGGACAACTGCCGGGTAAATCTCATATTTGATGCTGGGGAGCCAGGAAGTCATGGCTCAATATTGCCTGTTACAACAAGCAATTCAAGAATATCATAATTTAGTAACTTGACAGGTCTGATTAAAGAAAATAAATACTGGACAGATCTGAAGTGAATGCTTCTTTCACAGGCATTTTTCTTAACGTTTAAGACTCAATTTAAACTAAATTGGATTAATAAACCCGGTTGCTCACAGGTATAGATACAATGGATCAATAATGGATAGATACGCAGTGTACCACACAACAGCAGAATTCAAGCTTTAAAAACTTTTAAGGCAAACATTTATTAACAGATGGTTGTATTATGAATGACTCTCACGATGATGATGAAAAGTCTTTTATTCATTTTTCAGTAAAAAGCTTTTTTGGGGGGTGAAGTTTAAATAACAGAGGAAATATTAAATTAAAGAGAAATTGCATCAAGGCTTTAACTACAGTACAGAAAGCAATAAAAAAATAATTGTATCGAAAAATCCAATTCATTAAGTAACTTTTACATAACTATTAAGAAAATACTAAGCAAGTTCATACCTTCCACCTTTTCTAATAATTCCAGCAATGTCCTCCGTCTCTTGTTTTGTTTAGGTTGTTCAGTAGATTCATCTTTGAAATTAATTCAGGCAATAAGTTATTGAAACATATTAATGGTCGGGTCTTTATTTATCGCATACCTTCAATTTAAATGGAAAAAGCAGAGTTTTAAACTTACTGCAAATAAGTTGTCCAAATATTTCCATTTGAGAACAGAGTCGGTCAAAGATGGACTTCTTCACACCAGATGAGGCAATGAGCTTGGGCTTCTCAATCTTTATTTTCAAGCATCTAATGGGCACCAAAACAAAACACTGTGTTTAGGTATCAATGATGAAGCAACCATATTCCTACTACTGAAAATCACAACAGATATTTTCAATGGCCTCTAATTTGAAGAAAATAAAAGTCATTTTGCTTTTGGAGTGTGCTACTTTAGGCTCGGATTTTCTGCTCCTGTCCGTGGTGGGCAGGAGTGGAAAATATCATGAGAAGGTTAGAAATCAGTTTCACAGTCATGAAACCAGTTTTGGATTGTGCGCTGAAGCCTTCAATAGTGGGCCTTGATTCGCACAAGTGGCATGTCCGGAACGCCATTTCAATGCATCACATCTCTTTATAAGGGCTCCTTGCTGGAATCAGCCCTCCATGCTAGATCATCAGGGAACGTTGGCATGCAATTAGAACAATGTGTTTCACAATACTATATAAGCGACGTGCATCTGGTGACCTGCACTTCACTCGTGACTGTGTTTCGCTCACCTGCCTTGCATTGCACTGTGCTTGCGGTAATCAGTGCCAGGCTTCATAGACAGCACCAGTTTTCAGGGGCAGGCAAATCTCGATCTAGCAGACCAGCAGTAAGGAGTGGCTTTTGATGAGCTACAGGGCTAGAGCTCCACTGGGGAGGGGTGGAAACTGGCGTGAGGCATGGGAAACGACTACAGGAGCAAAGATTGCACTCAGTGGAGGGGGTGGTGGAACAAGCATGCAAAATTTTAATGAGAGAGTTTCAAACTGCAGTTTGTCTCTGCCCTGAATTGCTCTTACAGCAAAATAAATTATAGATCTGTTCTGACCTTTACCTGCGTTAGCTACACATTAAGAAGGTGGTCTTAATTACCCCATATTCTACTCACTTGCATGCACTAAATAAAGCTGCATTGGTGAAGAGTGGCTTTGAGAAATCAAGATCGCCTTGCTGTGCTTCTGGCAGACTGGCTTCATATCTGAAGGAGAAAAATATATTTTAACTACTTACAATAATAATAATAATCTTTATTGTCACAAGTAGGCTTACATTATCGCAGCAATTAAGTTACTGTGCAAAACCCCTAGTCGCCACACTCCGGCGCCTGTTCGGGAACACAGAGGGAGAATTCAGAATGTCCAAATTATCTAACAACACGTCTTTCGGGACTTGTGGGAGGAAACCTGAGCACCAGGAGGAAACCCACCCAGACACGGGGAGAACATTCAGACTCCACACAGACAGTGACCCAAGCCAGGAATCGAACCTGGCACCCTGGAGCTGTGAAGCAACAGTGCTACCCACTGTGCTACCATCCAAAAGAAATAAACAATAGTAAATCAGCACAGTCAAACCAGCAGAGACATTGGTCGAAGATTTCACCCCCCACCCCCAATGAGACAAATAACTGGGATCTGATCGTTTAGATCCAAGTACCCTGAGAAACCAAGAATAGCCGCGAAAACTCCTAATTGTGCTGTAAAATCTAGAGGGGAATAAACACGGTATCAGACTGGAAAGTGGTAAGTAATGACAACTTTGTTTAAATTTAAAAAAAAGACAGATAAGTCAGCAAATGGAAAGACCAGTTAGTCTTAATTTAAAAGGGTTAGCAAATTACTAAAATCCACATTATGGTGTAAAATTGCCAAACATTTAAAGAAACATGTATTAATTGGAATCAGTTCACATTATTTGTAAAGTATATTGTGCTTGATGAACCGTATAGAATTATTTGCAAAGTTAAAAGGATAGATTAATGAAATGGAGTGTTGTGACTTCTCAAAGTTTTATCAAAATAATTTGATATGGTACCATTTGGCAATAATCATGGCATATGGAATAAAGGAGAATTAGTCCATTTGGATAAAGTGGTAAGCAAAAGGCACGGTTAAAATAAATATTTTAGGCTGGGAAGGTTTGGCGAGTGATGTTCCAAGGGTGTCTCAAGTTGGGTTGCTTATTCACTTAATACTGGACTTAGGAAGTGAAGAAAAAAAGTGACATTTGTGGATGACATGAACTTGGGCAATATAGACATTTACAAAAACAATTGTGACACACATTGTCCTCCATTAAGCGGGGCGACCACCTGCTCACTGTGACAGGCTTGAACAAGTGTAGGAAAGGAAATATACCCTAAATGGCCAGATTTAAAATGGAATTGAGGATGGCCAAAATTAATACATAACAGAAAAGATTTACTAGGAATAAAGGGATAGTTGTGAACAGGATCATGAAGTACTTGCTCTTTCCTCTACTCGAATAAAGACTGTTATAGCATCACCTAATGGTATTCCAAGGTTATAAAGTGATTATATAGCTGTTAACTGAACAGTGGAATCAGACAAGAGTACAAATTCATCATAAAAACATAGTTTTATATGGCCGTTCACATCTTTCGGGCACACACAAAATGTTTCATAATCATTTAATTATTTTTGAAATGTAGAGATAGTTACTTTATAATTAAATGCAGTCACCTAATTGCTTATCTAGGTTTTCCATGAGATTGACATTGTGAAACGTGTTCACCGCTCTTCGTCTCGCCATGCATATCATGGTCATTTACTGTTTTTTCAATCACAGAATACCAGATGATCATTGTTATTGTTTGAAGGTATCCTTTGTGTACAGTCAGTCTGGATCAGTGCATGGTTCTTTGTAGCTGCATCAGCCTTTTCTCTAGTGCGCTGCTGCTGCCAATGGCCCGTTCTGCTACATGCCTTGCAGAATTGATGGAAAGTTAAACATTTCCTTGGTGCCTGCAAAACTGCACACCTTCCGAATGTCTTGTTGGATTTGGGTGTTGTAGCAAGTGTCTCCGCAATTGTGGATGTACTTGGGACCCGTCAGCTTTGAACTGTGAAGATCACTTGCAATCACGTCTATCCTGGAGTAGCTTATTGATGCTGTAGGTTTTGGGCTTGTCCAGCAGATCTTTCTGGAATTCTTCCACAGGATTGAATACAATCACCAACTTAACAATTCTGTCTGTTAGCTCTGCCACTGAAAATCACAGTACATACCAGTTTCTCTGCATGTGCTGACAGAATGGTCTACGGATTTTGTAAGCTGTTGTCAAAATGATATGAATTTATTGGTGAATATGGAAATTTAACTAGACTCTGAACGAGTCTTCCAATAGTAGTCCATATTTTTGGGTGATGCTTTAGCTCTTCTGTTAATCCTGAGGTGTTCAACCTTTGTCGACTTTCATTCCTAAATGCTAAGCAAATTTTTTTTCTCTGGTTCAGACATGCCTCAATCAAGAAACCATACCTCTGCACACTGTTTAAACATTCTGAATTTAAATAGGTCAGTTTGATCCCAATTTAAACAAAGGAATTTTGTGGATGTTCTGACAATTCACTTGGATCCTCCTTCTTCCAGTAGTAGGGGCTTTTCACAGTAACTTCATTTGAAGCCTACTTGTGACAATAAGCGATTTCCATTTCATTTCATAAAGAAAAAAAAGCCCACCAATCTGAAGTACAGCTTTACGTCTTTATTGCACAAATCTAAATCATGAATGGAAATGGCAAATCTCATGCTTTTACATTCATGTGCATCATGAGTGAGTGTTTTTGAATTAAGTTTCCAACATTTAGAATGAAAGATGTGAACAAAACATTCACCTTTTTTATTATAAATTTAGAGTACCCAATTACGTTTTTCCAATTAAGGGGCAATTTAGCTTGGCCAATCCACCTAACCTGCACACCTTTAGGTTGTGGAGGCGAGACCCACGCAGACACGGGAGAATGTGCAAACTCCACAGTGATCCAGGGCCAGGATTGAACCTGGGTCCTCAGCGCCGCAGGCAGCAGTGCAAACCACTACACCACCATGCCGCCCTACATTCATCCTTTTACATGAAGTTCAGAGCTCAGTTCAGCCTTACTGATGCAGCTCTTTTGCATTTGTCAAATAGTCTTGCAATCACCTGCTTTCATGTGAAGTAGTCCTTCAAACTACACAACATCTTAATTTCAGAGTTTACCACTGGAGTTCTTACAGGTGTATATGTAGCTCTTTTATACTTACCAAGCAGTTTTGCATTGAATTACATTTTGTGACAGCACTGTCCTTTGGTTTAAGAATAGAATTTCTGTGTTAGGAAGTCAGAAAGAGTCTAGATTCCTAAACTGGACTGAAACTCAGTGGTGTTCTTCCTGACCAGCCTGAAGATTTGTTCATCTTCGGCATCACTAAGATTGCCAGCATGACTTTAGGAAGATGACGATACTTCAGCTGACCGGTTGATTTTCCGCTCATCTGGGAGATATCCACCCAAACTTCGTCTGATCGTCTGTCTAATGCAATATCTTCCAATGTGTCAACCCGGAATTGAGCAAATTCCACTTCTAAATCGCCCAGCACATCTCCCAGGACATGGAATCGATTTGCAAAGTAACAAACTGATGTAAAATTTGCCTCCCTTGGATTTGCCATTCTTGCATGCAGCAGCAATTTATCCCAAAAGGGAAATTTGATGGCGACGTAGTCACACACTGCAATAGTACTTTCGTTCTGATGAGTAGAAGTTACTCCTATCTTGCGAGGTGAGGTGTCCCCGTCTTGAGAACTGCCTGGTTTGTTCACCAATGATGAGGTCTTCATCGGATTTCTGATTGCATGAGCTTGGTGCTGTGCAGTTCTACATGCAGTTAGCAGGCAACGTGACACTGGCAATTCAGCAAGTTTCACCCGGCAGCTTTGCCTCGAGGTGGCTGTACTGTTTTAGAAACAGGGTTGCCAGCTGTGGAAGACTTCTTGCTTCCAGCACTTGAACTGCTGCATTTTCCACCTTTCTTACTATTGTCAGACTTGCTACCATGTACAAGAACATCAGTTTTCTGAACAGATCCTGCACTGGTCTTTTTGGGTCTCTCTGTTGCAGGGACCTGTTTCCTGACAGCATCTGAAAACAGACAACCACTCTGCTTTCACAATACAAATGCTGTTTTTGGTCCTACAAACAATGTTCTTGTTGTTGTCATGTGAGAGTGCCTTTCAGAGATGGATGTTTAAGCAATGTACCTTTAAGAAATGCAGTGATGTCAGAGTGTGGGTGGAGCTGGGCTTTAGATCAGCCATTTTGCAGTTTTTTAGTTTCAGTTTGAAAAGAGCTTGGGTGTGTGTCTGTATTTGCAGTGAGCTGGATCTGCTGTGATCTCTGCCATGAAAGACTATCTCTGGATCATTTGGGTGATTTAAACTCATAAAAGTAAAGCCTTTAACCTGATGTGTTTCTGTTTAAAGGTTTTAAGTCTCTGGGATGTTGAAAGGAATAACTGAAGGATTATTTAGTGTTGTAATATTTTCGGGGTTATCTTTGAAGTAAGGGGGTGTTAAGAGATCCAATGTTTATTTAAAAGGGTTAAGTTGAGTTCATGGAATAAACATTGTTTTGTGTTTAAAAACCCACGTGTCCATAATTGTAATCCCACCCCTGGAGAACAAGCCGTGTGCTCGGAAAAGCAACAATATATCAAAGGGGGTGGTTGGTTGAACTCCATGATACATTTTGGGGTTCTGAAAACGCCTCCCCCATAACATTGTTGTGCTACATGTAACAATACCACCATGTGTGTGTGGAGGTTGAGCAGTCTCCTTGGTGATGGTCTCTTCCGCTGGACACGTGGTAGAAGCCTTTCCAAAAGTGTCAACCTTCAATCGCCTAGCGTCTCTCAAGCCCCGTTTATTTATTTCTTTTTCCTTTCTCAGATTCTGCCTCTTGGGGGAAGTACTCTTGCAATGTAGACCATTTTTCCAGGAATCTGTTTAGTGCTCTTTCCAAGGACAACCATTTCGTACAGATATGTTTGAGTATTCTCTGATTTTCTAGATTGCACACTGTATTTCCTTGAACTCTTTGTGGCACTTGTTAGACTTCTCAAGGTAGTGCAACTGACTTACCCCTTTTTCTGCAGCCAGATGAAGAAGATGGCATGGACATCCAAGAATGGAAATATCTGGATTTTCTTTCTTCATGAAAGGAAGCGACACCATTGTGTACTTCCTCTCACCACTGCTGCATTGTCTGCAGAAAAGCATATCACGTTTATCCAAGGAATGTTGTTTTCCAAACTTCTGAACATTGTCCAGAAGTTGGAAAATGTTTTTGCTACTTGATCTCTCTTTCGTTGTTGCTATTTCAAGTAGCATACTTTTCATTATTCACATCTGCGTCAAAGAACCGAACAATGATAGGATAGAATTGTTCCTTTGCATCACAGTTAGAACTCCCATCGGTTGATATGGAGAAGGGGGTTTGCCTGATTTTCTCAAGGATGTCATCTTTCGTCTCTTGGCCTAGAGTCTTGGCAATTGGTGTTGTCTTGGTCCAGCGTGAAGCAAACTTAGAAGCAATCGAACTGTCGGGAAACCTCACTTTCACAAGATCAGTTGAATGATCGGCAGGAGAAAACGCCACATTGTGCTCAATCAGGAATGTGTCATCAACATTTCTGCTCTGAGGTGCTTTTCAAAACTTGCGCCCACAGCATGATGTTTCTTGGATTGCATATGTGCCTGTATGTAATTTGCTCCTCTGTGAGCAGTGCTGAGGTTCGATGAGCAGATGTTACATCGCAGTGTATTCATCCTTTCTCGATTGTACAAAAAAGCACCATCTTGATGGACAGTCCTTCTTGAAAGTCTGTTGTCAGCACCAGATAATGAAGTCATGATCACTGCTCAATTTTGATTTGATTTATTGTCACATGTACCGAAGTACAGTGAAAAGTATTTTCTGAGGCCAAGGGAACGTTCACAGTACATACATAGTAGACAAAAAGAATAATCGACAGAGTACATTGACAAATGGCACATCGACCAATAGTGATTGGTTACAGTGCGGAACAAGGGGCCGTTGTTGGGCTTTCTTGACTTTTGCATCAACGCGAGTGGACCGGGACAGACTGTCGGTGATCGTGACCCCCCAGGAACTTAAAACTATCGACCAGCTCCACTTTGGAGCCATTGATATAGACCGGGGGGGGGTGGGGGTGCTTCGCTTCCTGATGTTAATGATCAGTTCGATGGTCTTCCCGACATTTAGAGAGAGGTTGTGTTTGGCACACCATGCAACCAAGTGATCTATCTCCCTTCTGTAGTCTGATTCGTCGTTGTTTGAGATAGGACCCACAACAGTCGTAGAATCCGCAAACGTATAGATTGAATTGGAGTGTGTGCATAGGGAGTACAGTAGAGACTGAGCACAAATCCTTGCGGCGCCCCGGTGTTGAGGACTATTGTGGAGGAGGTGCTGTTATCTATCCTGACAGATTGCGGTCTGTTGGTGAGGAAGTCAAGGATACAGCTGCACTGGGAGGGGTGAAGTCCAAGTTTGGTTATTAGTCTCGTCAGGATAATGGTGTTGAAGGCGGAGCATAGTCTATGAACAGCAGTCTCATGTAGGTGTTCTTGTGTCCTGGTGTTGATTGTAGGGCCAGGGAGATAGCATCTGCTGTGGACCGGTTGCGGCGATAGGCAAACAGCAATGGATCAAGACCGTCTGGAAGGATGGCATTGATCTGTCTCATGACTAGCCGCTCGAAGCTTTTCAGGATAACAGACATCAGGGCCACCGGTCGGTAGTCGTTGACGCTACCTTGTTCTTCTTTGATACTGGTATTATGGTTTTCTTCTTGAAGGAGGTGGGGACCTCGGAGCGGAGAAGTGAAGTGTTGAAGATGTCTGCAAATACACTTGCCAGCTGGTCTGCACAGGCTCCGAGTGCTCTCCCAGGGACTCCGTCGGGGCCTGTCACTTTCTGCGGGTTCACTTTAAAGAAGCCAGCTCTTAACTCTGAGGCTGTAATAGTGGGTATAGTGTCCAGCGCTGTTGGGGCGGGTGGCACTGATGTATTGGCTGACTGTTCAAAGCGGGCATAGAACTTGTTCAGTTCATCGGGGAGGGATGCTCCAGCTCCAGAGATTCTGCCTGGCCTTGCTTTGTAGCCTGTGATCTTGTGTAAGCCCTGTCATAGATGTTGTGGGTTTGTGTCGTTGGCCTGGGTCTCTAGTTTGATCCGGTATTGTCTTTTGGCGTCCCCGATGGCTTTCCGTACGTCGTACCTGGATTTCTTATATAGGTCAGGATCGTCAGACTTGAACGCCTCCGTCAGGAACTTCAGCAGGGAGTGAACGCTTTGGTTGAGCCAGGGTTTCTGATTGGGGAACACCCGTATTGTCTTCTTTGGTACACAGCCCTCGACACACTTAAACAACAAAACAAAGAACAAAGAAAAGTACAGCACACGAACAGGCCCTTCGGGCCCCCAAGCCTGCGCCGACCATGCTGCCCGTCTAAATGAAAATCTTCTACACTTCCGGGTCCGTATCCCTCTTACTGATGAAGTCTGTGACGTCCAGGTTTGCTGCCGCGGCCTTGAATTTGGACCAGTCTACAAACTCCAAGCAGTCGCGGAGGATGTCCTCTGATGCCTCGGATCAGCACTGCACGGTTTTCTTGACTGGCTCAGCACGCTTGAGTTGCTGTTTGTAGGCCGGAAGTAGGAGCACCGACTTGTGGTCGAATTTGCCAAAGTGTGGTCGGAGAATGGAGCGGTAGGCATCTTTGATGCTCGTGTAACAGTGGTCCAGGGGGTTTGCACCTCTGGTGGAGCAGGAGATATATTGATGGAGATTGGGTAGAACCCTCCTGAGGTTGGCCTGATTGAAGTCTCCAGCCTCGATTGTCAGGGCTTCAGGGTGATTTGTTTCTTGATTATTGATGGTGGAGTGTAGTTCATCAAGTGCTTTCGTCACATACGCCTGGGGTGGGATTTAGACTGCTGTGATGAGTACACGGGTGAATTCACATGTGAGGTAGAAAAGGCGACACTTCATGGTCAGGTATTCTAGGTCTGGGAGCAGTAGCATGCTAGTGACATCACATCCGATCACCAGGAGGTGTTAATGAGGGGCTGGTTTAGCTCACTGGGCTAAATCGCTGGCTTTTAAAGCAGACCAAGGCAGGCCAGCAGCACGGTTCAATTCCCGTACCAGCCTCCCCGAACAGGCGCAGGAATGTGGCGACTAGGGGCTTTTCACAGTAACTTCATTGAAGCCTACTCGTGACAATAAGCGATTTTAATTTCATTTCATTTCAAACACTCCCGCCCTTCGGCTTGCCTGAGGCCATCGGGGGGTCCATCCGGTGGATCGAGAAGCCTTTGGGTTGAATGGTGCAGTCTGGTGTGGCCGGAGTAAGCCATATCTCGGTGAAGCAGAGCATTCAGCAGTTCCTCAATTCTCTCTGGGAGGTAAGTCTAGCATTGAGGTCACCCAGCTTGTTCTCAATCGTTTAGGTGTTTGCCAGGATTACGCTGGGCAGGAGTCTTGAAGCCGCATAATTTAAGTCTCACCTTCAGACCGGCGTGTTTTCCCCGCTTCCAGGGTTGGCGGCTGCTCTTGAATGTCAGAGCTGGCTTTACTTAAGGTAAGTGGTTGCGCTTGGAGAGGTCGTAGATGATGCTGGTGGCGTCAGGCTCAATGAAGAGGGTTGTACATGGGCCGGTCTAGTCTTGTGGGGTGGCGACGTCAAGTTCACCTTCCGGAGTGGTCCGGCGGGTACCTGTCGCTCTGGGGTTGGCTCGGGCATTCCCGCTTCGCTGGCGAGGTCTCGTGCCCCTGTGGTCTAGTCACGCTGAGATTGGCCTTGATGGGGGCCCGGAAAGGCCCTGTCTTTTACCTTTTCTTCCCCCAGGTACTTCAGGATGATGGACAGGCTGAACACCACGTGGTTGGGTCAGGACACGTGGGCGGAGACTGGAGGGAGCGGTCACGTGGTCGAACTCCGGTGTGGGCCTAGTCGGGCCTACACCGGGGATAGGATTAAGCAGTTGTCCTGGTGCAGGTAAGTTAAAGAGTTTTTGCTGGGTCCTCGGGAGGCTGCTCAGTGGGTGGGCCCGGTCTCCAGGCGGTCGCTGGGCGGTCGCCGGGCGGGAGGGCCCCGGTCTCCGGGCGGGTTGGCCCCGGTCTCCGGGCGGGAAGGCCCCGGTCTCCGGGCGGTATTACAAAGTGATTGGAGTGTAAGAGTGAAAAGGCCGTATTACAATTGTGTGGGCTTTTGGTGAGACAGCACCTGGAGCACTGCGTACAGTTTTGGCCTTCTTACCCAAGGGACGATGTACTTGCCTTGAAGGGAGTGCAATAACTCACTGGATTGAATTCTGAGATGAAAGAATTGTTTTACGAGGAGAGATTGAGTAGACTGGGATTAAATTCCCTGGAATTTAGAAGAATGGTAGGTGATCTCATTTCAACATTTTTTTTAAGGGGCTTTATAGTTGCCGAGAGTAAGTTTGCACTGACTGGTGAATCTAAAACTAGCCTCAGAATAAGTGGCCAGCCATTAGGACTGAGAGGAGAAGAAACTACTTCACTCAAAAGGTTATGATTCTTTGGAATTCTCTACCCAGGAGAGCTGTGGATTCTCAGTCCTTGAATATATTTAAGTCAGAGATTTATAGTTTATTTTTGGATACTGAGGAAATCAAGGAATATGGAGTTGGTGCAGCCGAGGTAGATCAGCATGATCATACTGAATGATGGTGCAGACTTTATGGGCCGAATTGGCCAGGCAGGCCAATCCTTTATTTTGACACTGTGACCCCCAACTGTGACTCCATAGTTAGGGAAAACATACTCCTAAGCATCTACACTCTCAAGCCCCAAAGAATTTGATATGTTTAAATGAGATCACCTCCCTTTCTTCTAAATTTGAGACCAGGACTACTCAGTCTCTCCTCTTAGCACAATTCCACCCACATTTCAGTAATCTGTAGTGAACCCCATCCAAGCAAATATATCCTTCAGAGACCAAAACTGTACACAGTTCTTTAGGTGACATCTCACCAAGACCCTAATAATTGCAGGAGGAGTGCTTCACTCTTATACTTAAATGGTGTATTAAAGGCTAACATACCATTTGTTTCCCTATGTTTCTTGTATTTGAATGTTAACATTTGATGATTTGTGCACAAGGGGACACAGGTCCTTCTGAATATCAATATTTTTTATCATTCACAAAATATTCTGCCCTGTTCTTTAATAAATCAATTGGATTTAAATTAGAAATCAGATTTAGTAAAGCAAATTGGAGAATTGGATTGGATTTGTTTATTGTCACGTGTACCGAGGTACAGTGAAAAGTATTTTTCTGCGAGCAGCTCAACAGATCATTAAGTACATGGGAAGAAAAGGGAAGAAAAGAAAATACATAATAGGGCAACACAAAGTAAACATAACAGCAAATCAAAACAGCAGATTTTACTTAATTATAATATATTTGAACTTACATGGAGTAAAAAGATGCAACTTCAACTTTCCAAGTAATCTTAATTTTCAACAAGCATACATCATGTAAAACTTACTTATAAAATTTCATCTGACCACCATGGAATCTTGAGCCACCATTTCCAACGCTCAGATGGATGAAAAAACTGGGAGAAGGCCGTCATATATATACTCAAGATAAGAACCTCTCAGCTATAGAACTGTCCAACAGTGAATTTCCAAGCACAGTGCACTCTCCTCAAAAATGTATTTCATCTATTCCCAGGACAAAGTCAAACCTTCAGTCTTGGAATGAGGGTCTCATGATGTAACAATTAAGTATAATTTAGTTTTGGCTCCTGTGCCGATGTAAACAATATCATGTGAAATGAGTAAATAATCTCCATTATTTTATCTACCCTAACAGTAAGTCCAACTACTTTTTTTTTAATAAACATTTTATTGAGGAATTTTTTGGTATCACAACAACAACACAATAAACAATGTACATGAAGCTATGAACATAGTGCAAAAGCCATCTCCCTCCCTCACAGGTCCCACCTTTACTAACCCCCTACTCAAAGCTAAACGAACCCCCCCCCCTTCTGCGAAGAATCGACGAACGGTTGCCACCTCCGGGTGAACCCCAACAGTGACCCTCTCAAGGCGAACTCCAAACAGAGAAAGATAGCCATGTCCGATAGCCAGGTCTCCGAATTTGGGGGCTTTGAGTCCCTCCAAGCTAATAGTATCCATCTCCGGGCTACCAGGGAAGCAAAGGCCAGAACGTCTGCCTCTTTCTCCTCCTGAATTCCTGGGTCTTCCGACACCCCGAAAATCGCCATCTCTGGACTCAGCGCCACCCTTGTTTTTAACACTGTGGACATGACATCTACAAACCCCTGCCAAAATCCCCTAAGCTTCGGACATGCCCAGAACATGTGGACATGGTTCGCTGGTACTCCCGCACATTTTGCACACCTGTCTTCCACCCCAAAGAATTTGCTCTTCCGGGCCATTGTCATGTGAACCCGGTGAACGACCTTAAATTGTATCAGGCTAAGCCTGGCACATGTTGCGGACGCGTTGACTCTACTCAACGCGTCTGCCCGTAGACCATCCTCTATCTCTCCTCCCAGCTCCTCCTCCCACTTGCACTTCAGATCCTCTGTCTGCGTCTCCTCTGACCCCATAAGGTCCTTGTAAATGTCCGAGACGCTCCCTTCTCCTACCCATCCTCTGGAAACTACCCTGTCCTGAATCCCCCATAGCTGTAGGAGCGGGAAAGTTGACACGTGTTTACGTACAAAGTCCCGCACCTGCAGATACCTGAATTAGTTTCCCCTCGCCAACCCAAACTTCTCCTCCAGCACCCTCATACTCTGAAAGCTCCCCTCTATAAACATATCCCCCATCCTCTCAATCCCTGCTCTCCGCCATATCCGGAACCCCCCATCCATACTTTCCGGGGCAAACCGGTGATTATTACAGATTGGGGACCAGACCGATGCTCCCTCTACTCCCACGTGTCTCCTCCATTGCCCCCAGACTCTCAGGGCCGCCACCACCACGGGCTGGTGGAGAAGTCCAACTACTTTTACACCCCAGATAGTGTTGTGTATTTTCACCACAGAAAATAAGTCAGCAGAGATTGATCAGATCTCAGCAAGAAACGATCCACCATAAAGTGACTGGTAAGTAGATATTGCTTTAAGATTGAAATATCTATATGAAGGAAAAGATGAATACCCAGCTGGTTTCAGAAAACTGTGCAAATTAATTGAAAAAGGAATTTTTTTACCTCTGCAGAATCTTGACTGATGCATCTACAGCCTCTGTGCAGCCATATTGAACTGCCAGGTCTCGAATTCCTAGCTGAGAATGCAAACCAAGGATACTCTCCATGGCTTTCAAATGGCTCTGGTAAACCTTCTTCTGCAATCCAGATAGTCTTCGAACAAGCTCCTTTAAAACAAAGTAAAAATTTAAATGACCAAATATCATCTTTACAGCCAGAGGGGGAAAAAAAAGAAAAAAGATGTAGCACTTTTCAGTACCACCAGACATCTCAAAGCTGTTTTACAACCAATGAAGTGGTTTGAAGTGTAGACATTGATACAATGTAGGAAAACCGGCAACTAATTTGATGACCATAATCTCTTCTCAATGCTGATTGAGGGATAAATATAGGCCAGGACATCAGGATAACATCCCTGGCACTTAGAAATGGTGCCAGGGGATCGTTAATATCCACCAGAGCAGGTAGATAGGACCTCGGTTTAACATCTCATCTGAAAGTCAGCAGCTCTGTACTGCACTGGAATGTCAGCCTTGACTTTTGCACTCAAGCACTGCAATGGGACTTGAACACAGAACTTGTTTTTTGTCTTTGAATTACAATCATATTGCTCTATGTGGTCTACTCACCAAATTCGACAAAAGCAGCATTGGTCGCTAATTTTTCTTTTTGTAATTTAGAGTACCCAATTATTTTTATTTTCCAATTAAGGGACAATTTAGTGTGGCCAATCCACTGTTGCTAACTTTTGGTTGGCTCTTAAATCGTAATTTGCTCTGTTTGTTTAACCTTTGCTCTAGAGTCGCCAGGTATCTTTATGATACCGCCACGAGGTTCAAGTTCAAGTAATGATCAATAACTCAACACACCAATTAGTAAGATTCAAATCAAAACACATTTATTATACACAGTAAATCACTACTCATGCATAAACTCTACTTTCTAGACTATTCCTATCATTAAAAGGCCTGTACTTAGCTTCGGAATTGGCCCACCAGGTCAGGGGAACAAATGGCCTTTTGTTCAGGTCCTGAGTCTGCAGGATTCAAAAACTGGTATGGACTGGTAGCTCGGAGCGCCTATCTCATAGCGAGCGTTGACTTGAGACTTACTTGGTTGGCGTGGCCGCTGGACAGTTCACTCTCACGGGTTGATTCAAGTTGCTGAGTGACCCTGCCCAAGAAGGGCGATTTGAACTTGGGGGCTTTACTTTATAGTCCCCAGGGGCTTCCCACCCTTTGGGGCGGACACCGTACCTGGTTCCAAATGATTGGACTGTGTTCTGATCATTTGGATCGATTTCTCCAATACTGGAGTTGTTCCCTGATCGCTGGGCGGTCCCCAAGTGTCCGTTGGCCTTCCTTTGTCTCGGCTCCTGCTGGCGCCGAGGAGTTTGGCTTTATTCACCTTAACTGTTGCAACTGTGCCTTGGAATTGCTCATTACTATGCAGATGGCTGCTGGTTTCAGTGCTGTCTGGTTTTTGCAAGTTCCAATATACAGGATTTCTGCACTTGCTCGTTTTTGCCTGCGTTGGCTGAATTTCCCTTCAGTCTTTGCGGTTCTCCATTTTAAGTCGGGAAGTGGCCAACCCAGGTGGCTACACCACCTAACCTGCACATCTTTGGGTTGTGGGGGTGAAACCCATACAGACATGGGGAGAATGTGCAAACTCCACACGGACAGTGACCCAGGGCCGGGATTCGAACCCGGGTCCTCAGCGTCGCAGTCCCAGTACTAACCACTGCGCCACATGCCGCCCTATTGGTCGCTAATTTAATTAAATTAATTAGTCATGGATTCACCTTAATATCCATGTTTTAAAGTCCAATTTGATCCATAGCACTATTCAAAGAGGAGCACAGGCCAATACTTTGGCCAATCACTATTTGCCCCTCAACTAACACTGCAAATAGATGATCTGGTCATTTATTTCACTGATGTTTTTTAAAATTTAGAGTACCCAATTCTTTTTTCCAATTAAGGGGCAATTTAGCGTGGGCACCTACTGTGCACATCTTTGGGTTGTGGGGGGGCGAAACTCACGCAAAGACAGGGAGAAAGTGCAAACTCTACACGGACAGTGACCCAGAGCCGGGATCGAACCTGGGACCTCGGCGCTGTGAGGCAGCAGTGCTAACCACTGTGCCACAGTGCTGCCACTATTTCACTGATGTTTTTGGGAGCTTGTTATGCTCAAATGAGTTGTTGGATTTCCAATATTACAACAGTCATTGTACTTCAAAAGTACCTTTATTAATTGTAGAGTATTTTGGGATGTCCTAACGTCATGACAGTGCGATATAAATGCAGGACATTAGTTAGTCTCAGGGAGAGGCCCGCTAGCTAGATGGCTAGGATGTGATTCAGAATAACTCCAACACCATCGGTTCAATTCCTGTTTCAGCTGACATAGACTTGCAACCTGCCTCTTCACCTGCCCCATGTTTATGCAGTGGTGGCGCTCAACCTATATAAATCAATTGTCTCTCACTAGTAGAGATGCTTACAGTCCCTAATGGACTATGGCTAATTATCTACCTACCTCTTGGCCTCCAATGGAATATATTCTTGTGAAATCAATAACAACAATATTTACAAAACAACTCTTTCCTTTAATTGCAGAATATTGAATAATTATAACCTAGAAGTGTTAGGCCTGTACAAGAGGCCAGAATTGGAACAGCATATATCAGTGAGTGAGAGGGCTGGAGGGGATTAGAGATCGAGATTTGTAAGACCATAGAGAAATTTGAAAACAAGAGTGAGGAGTTTAAAAATTGAGAATTGAGATTCTGGGAGTCAATGTAGATGAGCGAGCACAGTGTGATGGGTGAATAGAATGAGTTAGGGGTCAGGTAGCTGAGTTTTGGATGATCTCATGTTAACAAATGGATATAGATAGAATAGGTGATTGGGCCAATATTTGGCAGATGGAGTTTAACATGGATAAGTGTCAGGTTATCCATTTTGGTTGGAAAAATGGAAAGGCAACTTCTTATCTAAATGGAAAGAAGCTTCAGAGTGCTACAGCGCACAAGGATCTGGGTGTCCTCGTGCATGAATCACAAAAAACTAGCATGCAAGTACAGCAGGTAATAAGGAAAGCAAATGGAATTTTGGCCTTTATAAGCTACAGGAATAGAGTATAAAAATAGGGAAGTGTTAATGCAACTGTACAAGGCATTGGTGAGACTGCACCTAGTGTATGGTGCACAGTTTTGGTCCTGTTATTTGAGAAGGGATGCAGTTGCATTAAAGGCAATTCAAAGGAGGTTCATTAGAAATGAAGCAGTCTAGGCCTATACCCTCTTGAGTTTAAAAGAATGAGAGATCTAATTGAGTTATACAAGATGATAAAAGGTATTGACAAAGAAGACGTAGAGCGGATGCTGCCTCTTGTGGGGCAATCTAGAATGATAAGTTATAGTTTTAGGATAAGACGTAGCAGATTTATAACAGAGATGAGGAGAGATTACTTCTTTCAAAGGGTCATGAATCCTTGAAAGGATTCCGAGCGCGGTGGATGCTGAGACACTGAGTAAATTTGACAAAATAAGACGGATTTTTAATTAGTAATGGGTTAAAGGGTTACAGAGAACAGGAAGGGAAGTGGAGTTGAGGCTGAGAGTAGATCAGCCATGATCGTTTCGAATGGCTGAGTGGGCGAGAAGGGGTAAATTGCTTACTCCTGCTCCTAGTTCTTATGAAAAGTGTTATTCGTTTTAGTTACCGTTGTATGAAGAGTCAAAAGTCCTGTCCTTTTCACCAAACACCATTTATTTCACTACCACAGCCTCTGCACAAAACTCTTAACAACACACCACCTGACACAAGGGCCACCTGAAGCCCCTTTACATATCAGTGTCAATCATTGGATTCTTAACATAAATGAGACAACTAATTGCAATGTCTCTTAATGCATTACTTAACTCTTAACCCATTACTTAACAGTCTCCCCTTCCTTGGAGAAAAAAATAATTAGGTGAAAACAAAATTTAAAGAAACTCAAAAACACACACGCAATTTCCGCCCTTCTTTTTTTTCCAAATTTTTTTTTTTTTGGGGAAAAAAAAAAAAATCACAGAAACAGGCGCCCTTCATTAACAATATCCAAAAGTTAAGTTTCTGTCAATATCTGAGATATATAAAAGGCCATATCCACCGCCTCTACAAAGCTTAACGTCTCAGCAGCCAAAGTGTTTTCGCCCACTTTCCTTATTTTCTTTGTTTCCCCGCACAAGAGGACAACATTTACCATTGTTCCCCAAGAGGAAAATTATAAAACCTCCTGTGTTTGATTTGCATAGGACGCATCACTATAAACTATGAATTTCAAGTGCCTAAGGTCACCTAAAACCGGGAACCTCAAAACACACTCCTGCATTTTTAGTTTGGCCAAATGCTTTATTTGCTCTTATTATGTCTTCCACTTTGGGATCATTCATTTTTGTACTCAACTCTATGACATCAAAACTCACGTCCGGTCTAGTCTGTCTACCTAACCAATTCAGTTGCCCAATTAAACTTTGCAGTTGCTCTTTTTCCATCTTTGAAACCTTGCATCTTTTTGTGAAACCCGGCCACGACTAATTGCTATTGGGCTGATGCTTTACAAATAAGATTGCTGACGTAAAGTTGCCCCTAACTTAGTCTGTCCGATTTCCAGTCCAATATATTTAAATGCACCGGAGGTCTGACTTCCGACCCTGAATTCTTTCCTCAAACCAGAGATTACAAAAGCTTCAAAATCACTAGTCCCACTCCACAAAAATTATTTGACATGCATCATAAAGGTGCCAGAAAGGTTCCCTTTATAGTGCCAGTAAAACATTACTGGATCTACTTTCAACTGGTAACAGCCTAACTTTAACAAAACTGACCTTACCGAAAAATACCAGACTCTAGATGTAACATTTAAACCACATACACATTTGTTCAACTTCCAGAATACCCCTTCTGTGTGAGCTGCTTCTTTAGGAGGACGGAGAAAAATGTCTCTCTGTCTCTTTGGGGCAGCACGGTAGCCTTGTGGATAGCACAATTGCTTCACAGCTCCAGGATCCCAGGTTCGATTCCGGCTTGGGTCACTGTCTGTGCGGAGTCTGCACATCCTCCCCGTGTGTGCGTGGGTTTCCTCCGGGTGCTCCGGTTTCCTCCCACAGTCCAAAGATGTGCAGGTTAGGTGGATTGGCCATGATAAATTGCCCTTAGTGTCCAAAATTGCCCTTAGTGTTGGGTGGGGTTGCTGGGTTGTGGGGAGAGGGTGGAGGTGTTGACCTTGGGTAGGGTGCTCTTTCCAAGAGCCGGTGCAGACTCGATGGGCCGAATGGCCTCCTTCTGCACTGTAAATTCTATGAAAAGCTATGGAGCTGATGCCCCTTCAAGAAGGCAGTTTTCATATCTATAGATTTGCATTCCCATGCCTTTGTGGCTAAAAGAAGATCTTTAAAATTAACCTTTCCTGCTGTAGGTGAATCTACCCTTAAATCCTGATCTTCTAAGCTTTCTTCAAATCCCCTTGCCACAAGCCTGGCCTTTGCCTTATAAGTTCTATCCGGAAGAACCTTTTCCATGCAAATTCATCTGTGGGACAGAGCTCTTTGTCCCCTATCCGGTACTTCCGTGTATACCCCAAATTCACTCCAACTATGCAGTTCTTGCCGTTTAGCGTCTTTGATAACTTTTCATATAATTTATTTGAAGCCACCAAAATCTCACGTGCATGTGGGCTTCTACTCCTATTAGTATTCATAGTCTTACTCGTGTTCCGAGACCTTGATAAACTATGTCCTCTCTCCCGCCTGGTAACTTGTTCTATACTGCTACTGCTTGATCTTTCCGATCTGCTGTGGGATGTCCTTTCAAAATTCTCGACCTTTTCCTACGGACCTGTTCACTAACCGATGTACTATCTGAACTGGCACCGCATTCCTGTAACCTCCATTTTTGAACTTGGTGTTCCCAATCCATTGTCTTAACTCCCTCCCCTGAATGCTGTACATTCAACCAATGTTTATACTTTCCAGTGGCCTTCCCTGCTCTAATAACAGTTGCATCCTTCCATTGACTAGACCCTTCAGGCAAGTGTGTCACCTTTGTACCAACTTTTGGTAGTTGTCCTTTCGGAAAAATGGCCTTATCCCAGATCTTAAGGTCCACAGCAACAATGTTGTTAAAATCCCTGGCCAAAGGCCGGGTTACTATCGGTCGTGCTGGTGTCCTTCTGTACTTCCTACAAACTTCACAGCAATCACTAACCTGTTCTATTAGTTTAGTATAGTCTTCATCCCTTACCCCTGCATCCTTTAGTACATTTTTCAGTCTCCGAGGAGACGGATGTGCAAATTGCCTATGCAGTTTTAATACAACAAGCTTTTTATCAGCGAAAGTCCCATTTTCAACTGCCATTAACCCATCCTTAACCACTCTACTTAAAATATTATTTTTCAGTAATGGAATACAATAGTGACCCGACTGTGTAAATTGTAAGTCCACCGTCTTTCCAAAAACTGTTGCCTTATCCTGTTCCATATCCAGTTTCATGTGTGCTTTCTTCATCGACGGTCTGCTCAGAAGCAAAGGTATCTCACTTGATACAACATCCGTGCTAATGAAATGATTCACTCCGGCAATATTGCAAGGGATCACCACTCTTTTCAGCGACTTCAGAGTATTAGAACATAGAATACAGCGCAGTACAGGCCCTTCGGCCCACGATGTTGCACTGAAACAAAAGCCATCTAACCTACACTATGCCATTATCATCCATATGTTTATCCAATAAACTTTTAAATGCCCTCAATGTTGGCGAGTTCACTACTGTAGCAGGTAGGGCATTCCACGGCCTCACTACTCTTTGCGTAAAGAACCTACCTCTGACCTCTGTCCTATATCTATTACCCCTCAGTTTAAAGTCATGTCCCCTCGTGCCAGCCATTTCCATCCGCGGGAGAAGGCTCTCACTGTCCACCCTATCCAACCCCCTGATCATTTTGTATGCCTCTATTAAGTCTCCTCTTAACCTTCTTCTCTCCAATGAAAACAACCTCAAGTCCATCAGCCTTTCCTCATAAGATTTTCCCTCCATACCAGGCAACATCCTGGTAAATCTCCTCTGCACCCGCTCCAAAGCCTCCACGTCCTTCCTATAATGCGGTGACCAGAACTGTACGCAATACTCCAAATGCGGCCGTACCAGAGTTCTGTACAGCTGCAACATGACCTCCCGACTCCGGAACTCAATCCCTCTACCAATAAAGGCCAACACTCCATAGGCCTTCTTCACAACCCTATCAACCTGGGTGGCAACTTTCAGGGATCTATGTACATGGACACCTAGATCCCTCTGCTCATCCACACTTTCAAGAACTTTACCATTAGCCAAATATTCCACATTCCTGTTATTCCTTCCAAAGTGAATCACCTCACACTTCTCTACATTAAACTCCATTTGCCACCTCTCAGCCCATCTCTGCAGCTTATCTATATCCCTCTGTAACCTGCTACATCCTTCCACACTATCGACAACACCACCGACTTTAGTATCGTCTGCAAATTTACTCACCCACCCTTCCGCGCCTTCCTCTAGGTCATTGATAAAAATGACAAACAGTAACGGCCCCAGAACAGATTCTTGTGGTACTCCACTTGTGACTGTACTCCATTCTGAACATTTCCCATCAACCACCACCCTCTGTCTTCTTTCAGCTAGCCAATTTCTGATCCACATCTCTAAATCACCCTCAATCCCCAGCCTCCGTATTTTCTGCAATAGCCTACCGTGGGGAACCTTATCAAACGCTTTGCTGAAATCCATATACACCACATCAACTGCTCTACCCTCATCTACCTGTTCAGTCACCTTCTCAAAGAACTCAATAAGGTTTGTGAGGCATGACCTACCCTTCACAAAGCCATGCTGACTATCCCTGATCATATTATTCCTATCTAGATGATTATAAATCTTGTCTCTTATAATCCCCTCCAAGACTTTACCCACTACAGACGTGAGGCTCACCGGTCTATAGTTGCCGGGGTTGTCTCTGCTCCCCTTTTTGAACAAAGGGACCACATTTGCTGTCCTCCAGTCCTCTGGCACTATTCCTGTAGCCAATGATGACATAAAAATCAAAGCCAAAGGTCCAGCAATCTCTTCCCTGGCCTCCCAGAGAATCCTAGGATAAATCCCATCAGGTCCCGGGGTCTTATCTATTTTCAGCCTGTCCAGAATTGCCAACACCTCTTCCCTACGTACCTCAATGCCATCTATTCTATTAGCCTGGGGCTATCATCCCCAGACCTGAAACTTGTGGAACTTTCAAATTCCTAAACCTTGTTACGACTTTCAGCATTCAAGGAGTCCAGGTAACATTTTAACCAGTCAATTCCACACACAGTAGATGTGCAGCCACTGTCCAATACAGCACAATTTAAGGATTCTGCAACCAACACCCTCATTACTGGCGTAAAACTGCTTGTTAATAGGACAATGTCTTCTCTCTGAACACTATCTTTTTCCTCTTCTGACTCTTCCGTGTCATGTGTTGCTTTATCATAACGTTTTGGACAGTTGAAGACATAATGGTATTGAGAGTCACATCAAAAACATTGATTTATCATGCCCCGCGCATTTCTGGGGTTCATCTTCCTACTGTAAGTTCTAACTGGGTTTCTGTCTTCATAATTTCCTTGTCTCGATCTCCTTCTGTAGTCTTGGGCCCTGTTTGTAGCCGTACAATTTTGCCATCCTGTTAGGAGTGTATCTTCCATATTCTGCTTTATAGCAGACTGACCTATTTGAGTCATCAGAGTCATCGGAATCGAATGTTTCCCCAGAAACTTCTTTAAAGCTTTTGTCATCTGATCGAATAAGGTATCCTCATCCGTAAACTGAACTCCTGTCAAAACCAGGAGCCTATCCATGTTGCTCACTCTAGCACAGTCAACTAATTTAAAGGCCAACACAGACTGTGGAAATTCCAGGTTGTGTTTCTGCAGTCTTTTATATAGTCTGCCAAATTCCATTATATGGTCTTCCATGGAGAATTCCTCTATTTTCCAGAACTTATCAAATTCTGACCATGCTTCATACGCACTTAATAAGTCATCTTTCTTGTAAAGCTTATCCATATATTGTAATAGAGTCTCCAGACCTTCTTCTGAGTCTAACTCTTCCAATTCCAGCTCAGAAAGCACTTTGTTTTGGATTTTACTGTCATAAGGTAGAGAAAGAGCCAATGCCATACCTTGTTTTCTCTTTCCCAAGGCAGTTACCTTAGTCCACATAACTACTGCACTTCTCCATTGGTCGTACGATTCCCTTTCAGAAAATAAAGGAGGATAGTCATATCCAGCCATCTTTATCCTGGGTCCAGCCATGTATCTTTTTTTTTTCTTCTCACTCACTCCTTGGTTTGATCAGGAAAAGTTGTATCTTTCAAACCTTCACATTTGCACAGCAACCATCCTCTGCTACCATTGTTATTCGTTTTAGTTACCGTTGTATGAAGAGTCAAAAGTCCTGTTCCTTTTCACCAAACACCGTTTATTTCACTTCCACAGCCTCTGCACAAAACATTTAACACACCACCTGACACAAGGGCCACCTGAAGCCCCTTTACATATCAGTGTCAATCATTGGATACTTAACATAAATGAGACAACTAATTGCAATGTCTCTTAATGCATTACTTAACTCTTAACCCATTACTTAACATCCGGTGGCAGCCATGGAGGAGTAGGTCGCACATTTGATAGCTCCCGCCTGTGACGGACGTTTGGGCCTTTTCCCCCCGGATTTTATGGGATAAATCGGTGAAGAGTGAGACAGTAAGGAGAAATTCCACCTCCGGTGTATGGAGAATTGGACCAGAAGTGGCCGTGTGAGAAGACAAAGTCCTATAAGGAAGACGCGAGCAGAGCTGGTAACGCGGGAAAGCATGGCAGAGAAGCAGGGCCGTGGGGAGATGGCAGTGGTCGACGGAGTAGCTGGTGAAGTTTTTCGAAGATTGCTTCACCAAGCTGAAGAAGGACATGCTGGACCCGATTAAGGCTTCGATTGATCAAGCTGTGCAGATTCAAGAGACCCACGGGAGAGCGATCCAGGTGGTAGAAAAAAAGGTATCAGAGCACGAGGAGTACATAACCGTGCTGGAGACCAAGGTGGAGATGATGAACGATCGCCAGAAAAGAATACAGGAGAAGCTGGAGGACCTGGAGAACAGGTCCAGGAGGCAGAATCTTAGAATTGTCGGCCTCCCTGAAGGCAGCGAGGGATCGGATGCGAGGACTTATGTGATGGACATGCTGGAGAAGCTGATGGGGGCTGAGGCGTTCCCTCGGCCCCTGGAAGTGGATAGAGCGCACAGAGCCCCGAGCGAACGAGCCGCCAAGGGCCATGGTGGTACGCTTTCACCGGTTCCTGGAAAAGGAACACGTTCTGCGGTGGGGCAAGAAGGAACGGAGCAGCAAATGGGAGAACTGTGAGCTGCGCATTTATCAGGACCTGGGTGCGGATCTGGCCAAGAGGCGAGCTGGGTTTAATCAGGCAAAAACGGCCCTCTTTAAGAAGGGGTTGAATTTGGGATGCTGTACCCAGCCCGTCTCTGGGTTACACATGAGGAACGGGACTTCCACTTTGAAACACCAGACAAAGTATGGACTTTTATTAAAGAAAAGAGGCTGGAGGCGAATTAAAAGACACTGAAGCCTTGGAGAAGTACTGTGGCGGTGATTTGTTGTGCTGTGTTGTATAAATATAAGTAGTGTTATGTGTAATAAGGGGCTGTTTGGATGGCTAAAGGTAACTTTGTCTTGCAGGGAGCTGGTTAGAGGGGAGATGGGCTTTGGGGTTGGTTCTGCTTTTTGGGTGATTATTTTTCTAAAGTGGCTGTTTCTTCACTGTTTTTTCTGATGTTTGTTTACTGGGGAATATAATGCTTTTAAAATGTTTATCCATGTGGGGGAGAGGGGAAAGAACAATGGGGAGATAGACGGCTTGGTGCCGGGGTGGGCGCTATCAAGTCAGCATAGAACATAGAACAGTACAGCACAGAACAGGCCCTTCGGCCCTCGATGTTTTGCTGCATGGGTCAGCTGACTCTCGAAAGCGCAGTGGGGGGTGAGCAGGTGTTAAGCTGGAACTTGACTTGGGGGTTGGGTTTCTAGTGTTGTTGCTGGGGGAGGGGGGGAGCTGCTTTGCTGACAGGGGAGGAATTGTTACTAGGGGACAAATAGGAGGTCGGGAATGGCGACTGCCTGAGGGGGGGGGGGGGGGCTCGAGGAGGCGGAGGGCGTGAGCTAGAGGCTGGCCTAAAAAGGGTGCTGGAAGCCCCCGTCCAAGCTGATTACATGGAACGTCAGAGGGCTGAATGGGCCGGTCAAGAGGGCTCGCGTGTTTGCGCATCTGAGGGGGCTGAAGGCGGACGTGGCAATGTTACAAGAGACGCGCTTAAAGGTTACAGACTAGACAAGATTGAGAAAGGGGTGGGTCAGCCAAGTATTACACTCAGGGCTGGACTCAAAGACCAGGGAGGGTAGCGATCTTGATCAGCAAATGATTGGCATTTGAGGCAGGGAGAATCGTGTCAGACAAGGGGGGTAGGTACATAATGGTGAGTGGGAAGCTGGAGGGGGTGCGGGTGGTATTCGTGAACATATGTGCACCGAATTGGGACGATGGAGTTTATGAGGCGGGTTTTAGGTAAGATCCCAGACTTAGAGTCACATAACCTGATCATGGGAGGGGACTTTAACACAGTCATTGATCCGGAATTGGATCGGTCAAAATCCAGGACAGGGAGGAGGCCGGCTGCGGCAAATGAATTGAAGGGTTTTATGGAACAGATGGGGGGTATAGACCCATAGAGGTTTGCACGGCCAAGGGCGAAGGAGTTTTCCTTTTTCTCACTTGTCCACAAGGTATACTCTCGCATCAACTTTTTTGTTCTGAGCAGGGTGCTAATACCGGAGGTGGTGGATACCGAGTACTCGGCAATCGCAGTGTCGGATCATGCCCCGCATTGGGTGAATTTACGGGTTAGTGTGGAGAGAGGGCAACGTCCGCTGTGGAGACTGGATGTGGGGTTACTAGCAGACAAACCGATCTGTGGGCGGGTTAACAAGTCCAACCAGAACTACCTGGAAACAAATGATCCGGGGGAGGTCTCCGCAGCGACGGTTTGGGAAGCTCTGAAGGCAGTAGTCAGAGGGGAATTAATCCCGATACAGGCCCACAGAGAAAAGGCGGAGTGGGCTGAGAGGGATCGGTTAGTGGAGGAGAAACTCCAGGTAGACAGGAGATACTCGGAGACTACTGAGGGAGTGGCAGAGGTTACAGGTGGAGTTTGGGCTGTTGACCATAGGGAAAGCGGTGGAACAGTTGAGGAAGGCAAGGGGGGCGATTTATGAGTACGGGGAAAAGGCAAGCAGAATGTTGGCGCACCAGCTCAGGAAAAGGGAGGCGGCCAAGGAGATAGGTAAAGTAAAGTGTAGAGGCGGGAATACTGTCCTGGACCCAGCGGGGGTGAACAATGTGTTGAAGGACTTCTACAGTAAATTATATGAGTCGGAACCCCCGGCTGGAGTGGAGGGGACGAGGCAGTTTTTGGATCAGTTGAGGTTCCCGAGGCTAGATGAGGATCTGGTGGAAAGTTGGGAGCCCCAATTGAGATTGAGGAAATAATCCAAGGGGCTGGAGAGCATGCAGTCAGGCAAGGCCCCGGAGCTTGACGGCTACTTTGTGGAATTCTATAAGAGGTTTTCAGAGATATTGAGCCCACTGCTGGTGAGGACATTTAACGAAGCAAGAGAGACAGGGAGTCCTCCCCCCAACAAATTTGCGGGCCTCAATTTCATCGATCTTGAAACAGGAGAAGGATCCGGAGCTATGCGGGTCATACAGGCCGATTTCTCTACTGAATGTGGATGCCAAACTGCTGGCTAAGAGACTGGCCACAAGGATAGAGCACTGTGTCGCGGGGGTGATCAGGGAAGACCAGACGGGATTTGTAAAGGGCAGGCAACTCAAGGCCAATGTTCGAATGTTTATTTTTTAAATGTTATTATGATGCCCTCAGAAGGAGAGGAGGTGGAGGTGGTAGTAGCGATGGATGCTGAGAAGGCTTTTGATCGGGTGGAGTGGAATTACCTGTGGGAGGCGCTGGGAAGGTTTGGGTTTGGTGAGGGCTTTATTGACTGGGTGCAGTTGCTCTGTCAGGCACCAGTAGCAAGTGTGCGTACGAACCGGCTGAGGTTGGGGTATTTTAAACTATACCGAGGGACGAGGCAAGGGTGCCCCCTCTCCCCGCTACTGTTTGCTCTGGCCATAGAGCCATTGGCCATGGCATTAAGAGCCTCTAGGAAGTGGAAAGGGCTGGTTCAGGGGAGGGCGGGGTGTGGTGCACTGTGTCTCGCTTTACGCAGATGACCTGCTCTTGTATATTTCAGACCCGTTGGAGGGGATGGGGGAAGTAATGCGAATCTTGGGGGAAATTTGGCAATTTTTCGGGGTATAAATTGAACATGGGAAAAAGCGAGATGTTTGCAATCTAGACAAGAGGACAGGAGGAGAGACTGGGAGAGCTGCCGCTTAGAATGGTAAGGAAGAGCTTGATATCTGGAAATCCAGATGGCCTGGGAATGGGAGGCACTGCACAAGTTAAACCTATCCCGGTTGGTAGAACAAATGGAAGGGGACTTTAATAGATGGGACATGCTCCCGCTATCACTGGCGGGGAGGGTCTAGACCGTGAAAATGACGGTCCTCCCCAGATTTCTGTTTGCCTTTCAGTGCCTCCCCATCTTCATCCCAAAGGCCTTTTTCAAGCGGGTGAATAAGATTATTTCGGGCTTTGTGTGGGCGGGTAAAACCCCGCGAGTGAAGAAAGTGTTGCTGGAGCGCAGTCGGGGAGGGGTGGGGTGTAGATTGGCACTGCCGAACCTCTGCAATTACTATTGGGCGGGTAATACAGCCTGATTAGGAAGTGGGTAGTGGGGGAGGGGTCGGCGGGGGAGGGGTCGGCATGGGAGCGGATGGAGGCGGCATCTGTAATTGATAATATGGAAAAATGTGTAATTTGAAACATGGAAGTCTGGCAATATCTGGTCTGAGAGAAACATGATTGGATACAGGGAAAGATCCCACAAAGGGTTAACAGCAGCTGCCAGGGAAGGATTGTAAAATGCAGAGATCCTTGGTCAAGCAGGCTTAGCAAACAAGACAAACAGTATTTTGAATGAAGCCAAAAACAATGGCTCACACCTTCATTGAAAGTAACTAACTTAGTAAGGATCTGGAAAAGAATGGATGAGGTTCTAGGTGTGAAAATCTGCTAATACCAGGTAAATTAAAGAAAATTGGAGGCTATCAGTCTACGAGAAACATAATTCAAAGCTAAAATCAAAGTCAAAATTGAGCTGAGGACACAATTGGAAAATAAAACGATAGAAATGACAGGAATTTAAAGTAACACCTCTTGAAGTCAAAGCATTTTGAACACCACAAAGGACACAATGTAATCAGATCTATGAGATGGTTTCATGTCAAAATGTATACTTAGTTGGATTAAAAGGTTTAGATCAAAGGTACTTTTCACAATCAAAGAAAATAAGAGTTACTTTACACTAACATCATAAAAACTTAATTGTTAGAAAGCGAATATAAACCGAGAGACAAGAGCAGGAGGAAGTAGAACCAGAACCAGAAGCAGAACTCAGAGTGAGAGAGAGCGGGGAGAAGCAGAGACAGATTACAATCAGCTCGGTCATGGGAAAGAGACAGGGCAGAGCAGCCGAGCTAAAATAGCTAAGTATATCGAAGGAAGACTAGAATTTAAAGAGTAGGCAGATTCAGCTCAGAGATAGCTCTCACAGCTCTGTACATGGGAAAGATAGGACACAGCAACTGAGCTCATCAGCGAATACATCTAAAGAAGATCAGACTTTAAAGAAGATTGATTGTCAAGTTGGGCCTGAAGGTCCCTTCAACCAACCAGAAGGATCCAGAAGCAAGATCTTTCTACTTTTCTGTAAAGACAGTGATTGCATCTTTTAAAAAGAGAAATAAAAAATATAATAATAAAATAACTTAAAAGTTTTAACCTGAAACAGTGGTTATTCCTAAGTCTACTTTACTTACTTAGCAATGCGGGACCCAGGATCGATGCTACTAAGTGCTAAGTAGATGAAATCTTCGGTGAAGGTATGGGTTATACCGGGGGATAACTTGAAAACATAGTTTGACCTGAATAGCACCCACTGAAGCTTGCATCGGAGTCGGGGAGTGAGAATCCCTGATCACCATTTAGAATGTCGGCCCTTTTTGGTATAGGGGGAATTCTAAGAATAGTGGTGAGTTTTCAAAAACACGTCATGCAAAGGCACCAGTTTGGGAGCACTGATAACAGCACCTCTTCCGTTCTCGCCGGCCCAATGCTCCACAAGACAGGTGGTGGTGGCGGCTCTGAGAATCTGGAGGCAATGGAGGAGATATGAGAGTGGAGGGAGCATCGGTTTGAACCCCGATTTATAATAATCATAGGTTTGTACCGGGTTGGCTAGATGGTAGGTTCCGGAGTTGGCAAAGGGCAGGAATTAGAAGGATGGGGGTTCTATTGATAGATGGGAGCTTTCCCTGGTTGAAAGCCTTGGAGGATAAATTTGAATTGGTAGCAAGGAACGGGTTAAGGTATTTGCAGTGCGAGACTTCCTGAGAAAACAGGTGCCGGCCTTTCCGCTGCTGCTGCCACGGGGGATAGAGGATAGAGTGTCCTCCAGTACCTGGGTGGAAGAGGGGAAGGTTTCAGATATTTACCAGGAGCTTTCGGAGGCAGAGGAAACTCCGGTGCAGGACCTTAAGGGCAAGTGGGCTGACGAGCTAGGTGGAGAGATAGAGGCGGGTCTATGGGCGGATGCCCTAAGCAGGGTTAATACCTCCTCATCATGTGCCAGGCTCAGCCTGATACAATTTAAGGTAGTCCACCGGGCTCACATGACAGTGGCTAGGATGAGCAGGTTTTGGGGGGTAAAAGATAGGTGTGCGAGGTGCGCGGGAAGCCCAGCAAATCATGTCCACATGTTTTGGGCATGCCCGAAGCTTGGGAGGGTTTTGACAGGGTTTTGTTAAGGGAATGTCCACGGTGCTAAAAACATGGGTGGTGCCGAGTCCGGAGGTAGCAATCTTTGGTGTGTCGGAAGAGCCGGGATTTCAGGGGATTTTCATTGCTGACATCTTGGCCTTTGCCTCCCTGGCAGCCCGGAGATGGATCTTGTTAATGTGGAGGGACTCGAAGCCCCCGAGTGCAGAGACCTGGGTTAGTGACATGGCTGGGTTTCTCAGTCTCAAGAAAATAAAGTTCGCCTTAAGAGGGTCAATGGTCGGGTTCACCTGGAGGTGGCAGCCATTCGTCGACTTTCTCGGGGAAAATTAAAATGTCAGCAGATGCAGTATTCGAAGGGGGGGCGGGGGGGGGGGGATTGTTGTTGTATGGTTGGGGTGTGTGAAGATTGAGATGGGGGGTGAAATGTTTATTCTACCATGTTGATGTCATTGTCTATGTTATTTTTATAAACATTTTCAAATACCTTAATAAAATATTTTAAAAGAAAAATGAAAATTGGGCAGCCAGCCACAAGTGCACTGGGGTAATCAAGTCCAGAGGTAACATAAGCAGGTATAAGGATTTCAGCAGCAGGCGAGGTGAGGCAGGGGCAGAGGGGGGGTAATGGTGCAGAAGTGGAAATAGCAGTCTTACTGTTGCTGTGGATAGGTGTTCAGAAGCTCATCTCAGGGTCAAGTAGGACACCAAGCTTGCCTCTGGTTCAGCCTCAGGCAGCTGTCAGGCAGTGGGCTAGAGTCAGTGTCTAGGTCACAAATGGTCTAGGTCTCTCCATTATTTCTTTCGAAGAAGTTGCTGCTCATACTGGATAGGTTGTCAGAAAATAAGTCTAATGACTTAAGTAAAGGTCATCTTAGTTATTAGGTCGAGTTTAGTGCGTAGTTGCGTGTATTATTGCATATAGTAATAGGTCTTGTGTTATAAATAAACTGGCTTTGAATTATGACACTAGTTGTGTGGTCATTCGGTCAATAAAAGAAACAGCTTGTGGTTCACATCAAAATATAGAAGTCAGTTATGGAGTAGCTAGTTGAGTGTTGACCAGATTCCTCAATGTACAGCTCTGAATACAAACTGCAATATCCCAACTACTGTACCCATTTAGGCTTACCTTGTCAAGTGGATGTTTAAGAGATGTTGCTGCAAGGTCAAGACACATCACTGCGCGGCTGGTTGCCGTCATGTGGGCAGAGAATCCTGTGCACTTTACCTCTGACAGGCGCAGATATTCTTCTGCTTTCCTGAAACACAAGACAAGGCACCTAAAATATTCCCTGACACCAAAGGAATAAGAGATACATATCTGTTTTTACAAAGGAAATGTATGCATTTTCATTCATTATAGAACAAATAAAGAACTTCAAAGATGCTTAAATTTAACTACAGTTGTAAGAAATAAAAGCACTTCAAGCTTATAAACTAAATTAAAGCCAATCTTTCAAGTTAATAGCTACAATAGACACATAGCGTAAAACACGTTGTGCTCAATATCCTGAAATTGCATAACATGCCAAAAGATGCAGCCTATTCACAGATTCAGAATGTTACAACACAGAAAGAGGCCATTCAGTCACCATGCTGGTGTTTCCTGAATGTTCAAATTTCAAAAACAATTTGCTCATTTGTTAAAATTTCATATAACAACTCTGGTAGAATGCATATTTAAGCATCCTGTTTAACAAAGTAGATCAAGGGAGACTGCATTTTTAACCTGATTTTGCAGGTGTATTTATTTTCTTAAGTGCCCATTAACTGTCTAGATGACACCTGGCCTCCTGCAATAAGGCAGCTATAGCATTATCACCATGTATGGGAAATACCTGGAACTCAGTGACAATTACCAGGATACGAATTCCAAGTTCCTCATGTTCATTAATTTCAATCATATACAGTACTGAATCTGTTAACCATGTTGTGGGTCTTAGCTGAGGTTGTCCTTGGTCCGGATCGATAGAAGCTGTTGAAGGCAAGACGGTTTGGTAAACTTCAACTTTAATTAAACATTCGCCCTAGTGTAGGATAAGGTTTAGGACAATGCTGCATATAGAACTCTCTCCATGAGGGCAGCATGGTGGTGCAGTAGTTAGCATTGCTGCCTCATGGCGCCGAGGTCCCAGGTTTGATCCCGGCTCTGGGTCACTGTCCGTGTGGAGTTTGCACATTCTCCCCGTGTTTCCGTGGGGTTTGCCCCCACAACCCAAAGATGTGCATGGTAGGTGAATTGGCCATGCTAAATTGCCCCTTAATTGGAAAAAATGAATTGGGTACATTAAATTTATTTTAAAAAAGAACTCTCTCCATGGAAACATACAAATGCTAGTGCAGAAAGAGTACCCAACCAGGCCCACTTCCCCGCCCTATCCCTACAGACCCCACCTAACCTGCACATCTTTGGACACTAAGGGGCAATTTAGCACAGCCAATCCACCTAACCTACACATCTTTGGACTGTGGGAGGAAACCGGAGCACCCGGAGGAAACCCACTTAGACACGGGGAGAAAGCACAAACTCCACACAGTCACCCAAGGCTGGAATTGAACCCGGGTCCCTGGGATGCTGAGAGGCAGCAGTGCTAACCTCTGTGCCACCCTGCCTCTCAGCTTACTCTTTTGTCAAATGACCCTACATCACTGGTGACAAGTCACTGACTGTGTGAAACACATTATCTGACACCTGTTCTCGAAGTCCCTACCTTTGTCCCTAGTTCAGTGTTATGATCCCAGTTGATGTTAATACTCGTCATATACCAGAGTGAACATGGCTTGATAGTTCCCAACTACTTTTAGAAATTCATATTTCATTTGAATAACTGCATCCCTGTTCTGCCATATTTGCTCTTGATAAAACACCTGCTATGACATTAACACTTCCCACGACGTAACTGCTTTTAAAATTATATGTTATAGTATCAAACTCCAATGAAATAGTATCAGATTCTTGGCATGTAACTTTGCTAAAAAGATTAGAGGATTATGGTCTGTATAAATAAAGGTTTCTTCAGAGTTGTTAGATATGTAGATCGGCCAGGAGTGGGGGGAGGGAGGGCTGCCATTCTGTAAGGCAGGGACTTATTTTAGATACCTGGGGGTGCAAGTTGCTCGAGATTGGGGGGCGGAGGGGGCTCCGTAGGTACAACATTTCTAGTTTGGTGGGGAGGGTGGATGCTCTCCCTCTGTCACTGGCGGTCAAAATGAATGTGCTGCTGCGATTCCTGTTTATTTTCCAATGCCTGCAGATTTTCCTGCCAAAGGCATTTTCTAGAGAGATTGAAGGGATGATTACCTCGTTCATAAGGGGAAGGGAGGTGGCCAGAATTAAAAAGGTGCTACTACAGAGAGGAAGGCAGGCAGGGGGTTTGGGTCTTCCGAACCTGATGTATTATTACTGGGCGGCGAATGTGGAGAAGGTACGGAGCTGGGTCAGAGGGATTGACTCCCAATGGGTCAGAATGGAGGAGAGTTTGCTTAGGGGGTCGGGATTGAAGGCGCTAGCGACAGTGCCGCTCCCGACGACCCTGGGGAGATACTCAGTGAGTCCGGTAGTAATAGATTTGTTGAGAATTTGGAGGCAGTTTCGACAGCACTTTGGGTTGGGGCAGGGTCAAGGGAAAGGCCGATTCGGGGGAACCATAGATTTGAGCCAGGGAAGTGGGATGGAAATTTTCGGAGATGGGAGGAGAAAGGAATTAGGACACTAAAAGATTTGTTTCTTGGGGGTCATTTTGCGGGATTGAAGGAGCTGGGTGCGAAGTATGGGCTGGAGCAGGGGAAATATGTCGATACGTGCAGGTTTGAGACTTTGCCAGAAAGGAGATACAGAGCTTCCCAGTAGAGCCGGCTTCCACATTGCTGGAGGAGGTGCTGATGACAGGGGGACTGGAGAAGGGAGTATTACCTCTCGGTTGGAGAGGAAAACTGTCGGGGATGGGCACAATGGAAATGTGGAGCTTGCTCAAGGAATAGCTACAGCGTGTCCTTGATAAGTATGTACCTGTCAGGCAGGGAGGAAGTGGTCGAGCGAGGGAACCGTGGTTTACTAAAGCAGTCAAAACACTTGTCAAGAGGAAGGAGGCTTATGTAAAGCTGAGACGTGAAGGTTCAGTTAGGGCGCTCGAGAGTTACAAGTTAGCTAGGAAGGACCTAAAGAGAGAGCTAAGAAGAGCCAGGAGGGGACATGAGAAGTCTTTGGCAGGTAGGATCAAGGATAACCCTAAAGCTTTCTATAGATATGACAGGAATAAACGAATGATTAGGGTAAGAGTAGGGCCGTCAAGGACAGTAGTGGGAAGTTGTGCTTGGAGTCCGAGGAGATAGGGGAGGTGCTAAATGAGTATTTTTTGTCAGTATTCACACAGGAAAAAGACAATGTTGTTGAGGAGAATACTGAGATTCAGGCTACTAGACTGGAAGGGCTTGAGGTTCATAAGGAGGAGGTGTTAGCAATTCTGGAAAGTGTGAAAACAGATAAGTCCCCTGGGCCGGATGGGATTTATCCTAGGATGATCTGGGAAGCAAGGGAGGAGACTGCTGAGCCTTTGGCTTTGATCTTTGAGTCATCTTTGTCTACAGGAATAGTGCCAGAAGACTAGAGGATAGCAAATGTTGTCCCCTTGTTCAAGAAGGGGAGTAGAGACAACCCCGGTAACTATAGACCAGTGAGCCTTACTTCTGTTGTGGGCAAAATCTTGGAAAGGTTTATAAGAGATAGGATGTATAATCATCTGGAAAGGAATAATTTGATTAGAGATAGTCAACACGGTTTTGTGAAGGGTAGGTCGTGCCTCACAAACCTTATTGAGTTCTTTGAGAAGGTGACCAAACAGGTGGATGAGGGTAAAGCAGTTGATGTGGTGTATATGGATTTCAGTAAAGCATTTGATAAGGTTCCCCACGGTAGGTTACTGCAGAAAATACGGAGGCATGGGATTCAGGGTGATTTAGCAGTTTGGATCAGAAATTGGCTAGCTGGGAGAAGACAAAGGGTGGTGGTTGATGGGAAATGTTCAGACTGGAGTCCAGTTACTAGTGGTGTACCACAAGGATCTGTTTTGGGGCCACTGCTGTTTGTCATTTTTATAAATGACCTGGAGGAGGGCATAGGATGGGTGAGTAAATTTGCAGATGACACTAAAGTTGGTGGAGTTGTGGACAGTGCGGAAGGATGTTACAAGTTACAGAGGGACATAGATAAGCTGCAGCGCTGGACTGAGAGGTGGCAAATGGAGTTTAATGCAGAAAAGTGTGAGGCGATTCATTTTGGAAGGAATAACAGGAAGACAGAGTACTGGGCTAATGGTAAGATTCTTGGCAGTGTGGATGAGCAGAGAGATCTCGCTGTCCATGTACATAGTCCATGTACATAGATCCCTGAAAGTTGCCACCCAGGTTGAGAGGGTTGTTAAGAAGGCATATGGTGTGTTAGCTTTTATTGGTAGGGGGATTGAGGTTCGGAGCCATGAGGTCATGTTACAGCTGTACAATACTCTGGTGCGGCCGCATTTGGAGTATTGCGTGCAATTCTGGTTGCCGCATTAGAGGAAGGATGTGGAAGCATTGGAAAGGGTGCAGAGGAGATTTACCAGAATGTTGCCTGGTATGGAGGGAAGATCTTATGAGGGAAGGCTGAGGGACTTGAGGCTGTTTTCGTTAGAGAGAAGGTGGTTAAGAGGTGACTTAATTGAGGCATACAAGATGATCAGAGAATTGGATAGGGTGGACAGTGAGAGCCTTTTTCCTCAGATGGTGATGTCTAGCACGAGGGGACATAGCTTTAAATTGAGGGGAGATAGATATAGGACAGATGTCAGAGGTAGGTTCTTTACTCAGAGTAGTAAGGACGTGGAATGCCCTGCCTGCAACAGTAGTGGACTCGCCAACACTAAGGGCATTCAAATGGTCATTGGATAGACATATGGACGATAAGGGAATAGTGTAGATGGGCTTTAGAGTGGTTTCACAGGTCGGCGCAACATCGAGGGCCGAAGGGCCTGTACAGCACTGTAATGTTCTATGTTCTAGTACTGGCGGTTTATGGGGCTATTTTGGAGGAGGAGAAGGTGCTGCTAGAAGGGATCAAGGGAAAATGGGAGGAAGAGTTGGGAGAGGGTATGGAGGAGGGGTTCTGGGTGTGAGATACTCCAGAGGGTGAACACCTCCACCTCGTGTGCGAGTTTGGGGCTGATACAGTTGAAGGTGGTGTATAGAGCGCACCAAGGATGAGCTGGCTCTTTGGGGTAGATGTGTGTGAACGTTGCGGGGAGAGGGGGGCGGCCCCCGCAAACTACGTTCATATGCTTTGGTCCTGTCCAAAGCTGGAGGATTACTGGAAGGAGATTTTTAGGGTAATCTTGAATGTGGTGCACGTGAAACTGGACCGGGGCCCTCGGGAGGCCATATTCGGGGTAACGGACCAGACGGGGTTGGAAACGAGAGCGGAGGCAGATGTTGTAGCCTTTGCCTTGTTGATCGCCCGAAGGTGGATCTGGATGGGTTGGAGATCAACCTCTCCACCCTGTGCCCTGGCATGGCGGGGGGACCTGTTGGAATTCTTGACGCTTGAAAAGGTCAAATTTGAACGGAGGGGTTCTACAATTCATGGGCATTATTCATTATGCACGGTCGAAATTGGATCACATCGAACATGGGGGGGTGGTGGGTGTTGCTGGGGGCGGTGTGTGTTAATGGTGACTATGGGTGATTCCTGATTCCTTTTTGTCATTTGGTTATGCTAACATGCGGGCTAATGTCTGGGGTTTGGTGGGAGGATGGGATCGTTGTTATTGATATTATATTTGTTACTGATTATTGTTGGGTGTAAATTTGGGAGAAAATGTGAAAAAGGAGAATAAAAAATATATTTTTAAAAAAGATATGTAGATTGCCAGTGTTGTAGAGCCAACACCAAAGTCAAAAGTCTATTTTTCCACAGCTGATTATTTCTGCTGAGAATTTAACTTTTGAGAAAACTAACTGATTTACTGTTTGATCCCCATCTTATCCATCAATATCTATATTGCTGGTGTCAACAGCCAATTTAAATGGTTGAATTTGCTGTCGTTAAAACTGGTGTTGTAGTCAGTGCAGCTTTTAAGCTGTTATAGGCACTTTGACACTCCTTTGTCCATTCAAACATTCTGCCTTTCTTTAACAAGCTTGCCTGGGGTGTACAATGCTGAAATTCAGAGTGAGCTTCCAATAGAATCCATTCATGCTGATATACAACACAAACCCCATTTTGTTTTAGGCACTGGAAAATCTAAGAGAAACTTTATTTTTCCTTCCTACTTGGCCTTATCCCATAGTGTAGCTCAAATAAATTTGCTTCAGCAAATTCATTTTTTAATCAAGTTTATGATCAAATTGGCTTTTGTAACCAATCAAACAATTTGTTCAAGCGTTGATAGGAAATAGGAGGAGGCAATTTGACCCTTCAAGCCTGCTCCACCGTTCATTATCATGGCTGCTCATCCAATTCAATAGCCTAATCTCGCTTTCCCCCCATATCCTTCGCCCAAAGTGCTATATCTAATGGCTTCGTGAAAGTATAGTTTTGAGCTCAACTACTTCCTGTGGTAATGAATTCCACAGGTTCACTACTCTTTGGGTGAAGAGATTTCTCCTGGTCTACCTCGTATCCTTAGACTGTGATCCCCGATTCTGGACACACCTACCATCGGGAGCATACTTCCTGCATCTACCCGATCTCGTCCGGTTAGAATGTGTAGGTTTCTATGCGATTCCCCCCTTAATCTTCTAAACTGCAGCGAATACAATCCTAATCAATTTAATCTCTCCTCATACGTCAGTCCCGCTGTCCCAGGAATCAGTCTGGTAAACCTTTGCTGCACTCTCTCTAGAGCAAGAACATCCTTTCCCAGTTAAGTAGACCAAAACTATACATAATATTCCAGGTGTGGCCTCACCAAGGCCCTGTGTAATTGCAGCAAGACATCCCTGCTCCTGTTCTCTGTACCTGTTCCTCTCAGGTTTGGCTGAACACAACCATATCGTCAATATATACCACAGTAGCAGAATCCTTCAACAACCTTCTTGGTTTATCTTTGAAACATTGCTGGTGCATTTTTCTTTCCAAAAGGCATTGATAAAATTCATCTGGGGTATGAAAGCCGATGTTTCTTTGGCTGTTTTGGTTGATTAAACTTGCCAATATCCCTTCAATAAATTAATTTTTGTAATGAACATTGCCTGTACGATCTTCTCAATACAGTCCCCTAATCATGGAATTGAATATGAATCCACCTTTGTTACCACATTAACTTTGCGATCATCGATACATAATTGCTGTGACCCATTCCAGCTTTGGTACCTTTACAATAGGTGAACTCAAGCTACTGTGACATGGTCCAATAATATAATTTTCCAACATGAACTTGACCTCTTCCCTCACTTGGGTGGGCTTCTCTGGATTTTGTAGGAATGTTCCTTTATGGGTAATGCATCCCCTACATTATCATCAAAGATTTATTTCCTAGTCGAGTCACGCAAATAGATTCATGAGTATGTAACTGCTTTTGTAAATCAGTTGGACAGTTTTCTGGAAGACAGCGTAATATTACATCTAAATTTTTAAGCAGTTTTGTATTATCCAATCTGATTGCTGGAGTGTAACTTTAGGATTTTCAACTTCTGATTCATTCTCAGTGTTCTGACTTTATTTCACTCCATATATCTTTTACCACTACGAATACACTCCTATCCTATCTTCCCTGTTACAATATTGTTTTAACTTATTAACGTGACACATTCGCTGACATTTCATCTTGTCTGCAGTACTCATTATGTTATCAAGATCATCAAGTTCATTTTTGATTTGATACGGTCCAGTGAACTTTGCTTCGAACGGTTCACTAGAGACAGATAGCAAAATTAACACCTTGACTCGAGCGACAAAATTTCAAACTCTGGCTTTCATGATTTGTTGAACAATTTCCAAATGCTCTTTGGCAAACTCTCACAATTCTTTCCCAGAAATTAGACACGCAAGTCAAAAGTGTAGTTTGAGTTATGGTTAATAAATAAGAGGTCCTCTCACTTCAGGCCCATACATCGATTCAAAAGGGCTGCAGCCTGCTGACTCAAACCCAATCAGCAAAAATGGAATTCCTTTATCCCAATAATTTAGATTTCCCTGACAATAGACTTTAATTACAGTCCTGAAAAGTTTAATGCCATATTTTTAATGCTCATTGTGATTATGGATAATGAGCTTAAGACTTAATTTTTTTATTCCCAAACCATTCATTACTTCTTTGAATATTTGTACATAAAATGTATTTCCTTAGGTTATCTACACCCTGTAAAAAATTTAATCAACTTTTCCGCTACCAGTTTTGCTGTCATTTTTCCCAAAGACACTGCCTCAGGAAATCTTGTTGAAACACCCATAATTGTAAAAGGTATCAAGAATTCCCACTTCTGGTATTCGGTAGGGATCCTACACACTCTATAATGACTCTGCTAAACAGTTCTTCAAAAGCTGGTACTGGAATAAAGAGGGCAGGTTTAATAGATGATTGGGTTTTCCCCATTATCTGATATGTGTGATACATCTGGCAGAATTTAATCATGTCTTTATGCAATTCTGGCCAATAAAAATATTTCAATATTTCAGCCTGCATTTTTATAATACTCAAATGACCTGCCATTGGAACTTTGTGAGCATCTTGTTAAATTTCGGTACTATAGTCAGGTGGACCTACCACTTTTACTATGGCCCAATCTACATCTGCTGATATTTGAGGTTGCTTCCATTTTCTCATTAGCACTTTGCCTTTTAAAAGTAACACTCCGATACTGGTCCGGATTCAGTTTCTGGGTAGACTGTTGGATACATCTCGGTCAACTCAGGATCAGCCTCTTGCATTTCTACTAAAGAAAATGGGCTAAATAGGTCAGCTTCATTCTCTTTACCGCGCTTCTTTTTGCTCAAGTTTTTGAAAATATTGTCAGGTAACTGAACCTCCTACGTCATTCCCCTGTTGCATAGATTCTTTTCCTTCAAGTTATTTTTGGGCTGACATCCAGTCGCGATAGTCAAGAAACAATCTAGGATGTTCTTTGCTAGTCCGGAGGACCATCTCTCACCATATTTGCCTGTCACGTGATCTTACATCACTGATGATGTGGGACTACCTACTTACTAGTCACAGGGTCTCAAAGCACCAACCCAGTTTCTCTCTCTGCGTTTTTCCAGCATTTTCTGTTTTTATTTACATTATAGATAAATTCATGTACATTCGCTGAGGGCCTTGCTAATCTTAATTTTGTCCAACCTTCTGCACCAAGCCTTCAGTAATCGCTGGAAAGGAAGACAAAACACAATCTCAACAAGGTGCAATCCATGAACCGCAACCACATAATTGTGCACACATTGACAGTTAAAGAAACGGACTGAGTTGTATCATCAATATGATGACCAGTTTTGACTCTTCTACTCCGAAGAAGTCACAGGGAACACAAAACGTAAACTGCTTCTCCCTCTCTCCACAGATGCTGCCACACCGGCTGAGTCTTTCCAGTATTTACTGTTTTTATTTCAGATTTCCAGTATCTGCAGTATTTTTATGGGCAAACAGGAGGCCGGATCAGTGCTCAGATCCCGGGGTTGAGTCGGAAAGAGCGCAACGCCGAGGCTCCAAAATGGCGGTTGGCAGGAGTCATCCGGACAAGTTCCCCCACTCACCGGATCACTTTCCTCGATTCGATCCTGAGCGTGACGGACAGCCTGGCAATGACCTCCTGATCCATTTTTAAATTCCGCCGCCACTGACGCTCCAAGCTCCCGCGCGGCGCTCACTAACGTTCACGCTCCAGAGCGCAAACGCCGCCACTAAAGCTCCAGACCGCGCGCGCGCTCTCAACACCCGCCAGCTGTCATTGGTGACGAGCCTGAGCAGCCACGGCCGTTGATTGGATGATTTAAATGTCAATCATTCAACCCGGGGGGCTCCAGCCCCTCCCATTTGTTGGAAACATCGCTGCCCCCGGAACGGCTTGTTCGGGCTGTCCAATCAGAGCCGCGATTACTGTCCCGCCTCCGACTCCGTTGACGCATGGGCAGCCGGGACCTATGTTTGGCCCGTTCGAGCTTCAATCACTCGAGGTGGTGGAGCTTGTGGTAGGGCGGCTCAGCTAATTATTCCGGTTGTTCCTGGAGGGAGGGGAGAGCCTCAGTGAGCGTCAGGTGACCCGGGGCCGTGTAAAGTGGATTGAGCCGTGATCATCATCATGGTGAGTGTTGGCACATCGGGTTTTGGAATCGGGTGGACTCGGCCTTTTACCAACACCCGGGCCCGGCTGTTGGGTAGCGGCGGCGGTCAGATTCCGACCTTACACTCACACAGAGCGAGGGGAGAGAGCGCCAGTGTTGTAAATGGGCGTTGTTAGGCTTGGTCTTGGCCTGCTTCAGGGACAGCTCGTTTACTCCTGACAGGAGCTGGTGGTAGGTGGCAGGGGACTAACGTTATATAGGCGAGGAAGGGGAGGTCTGCGTGCAAATGGCCTGTTTTCAGCCGCTCCAATGGCGGAGATATCGGAGGCCTCGAGGTTCTGAGCGTCTTATTTCGTGTTTTATGTTTGAACCATTTTCTTCCCTGAGCCCCGAAATGAGGAATTGAACCGATACCGCTTACGCAGCGGTCTCTTCTCCCTTCAGACCCAATAAATTCGCCAACAAATTAGAACGAGTTCTGTTAAGAGGGTGACGTGCAAATCGTCGTCTTGCTCATCAAAAATGTCTCCTTCCCTGTCCCAAATCACAACATCATGTAATTCGGTACAGTCTTATGCCAGAATGCAGTGGACCCTAAATGATCAGTAATTTTATTTTGTATTTCAATTTGTATCCATACAATCCATTGATGTGAGTCATTGGCACAACTGAGTAAAATGGTAAGTTCTGACTTGTCTTGATTGCTCATGAATCTTCATTTACTTAGAGCACGAGTACTGTTGGAGCTTTACCTCTGTGACTTCTAGTAAGTGTTCCAAGCCACACAAACTGATAATATGTATTGAGCTCATTTAATTGAGGTGATCTTGTAATGAGGTTGTTTGTGATCCTCAGCATCTTCCATTTCTTTGTTTTTATCTGTCTATTCGTATACATGTGTTTAGAATGTCTGTGTACACCAGAATGCCTATTTGGACTCTTGAGCATAATCTAACATATAAAGCCACGGGTAGACTGTCCAGCTCTTTGAGCCGTCTCTGTCACTCATTATGATTATGACTGACCTTCTGCCTCAACTCTACTGCCCTCTCCCCATACCTGTATAATGATCATGGAGCATCATGTATTTGTTGCTAACTGTCTCCTGCAATTCAACAGAACATACACCCCATATTTTTCACCAAGATGTAACCAACAGGAAATTACATTAGCTCTAACCTACAGATGAAAGCTGAATGTTCAGTTTGTCTTGCTTATCACATAATTGTTACGGCACAGAATAAGGCCCATAGTGTCTACACTAGCTCTCCAAACGAGCGTCATGACTTAGTGCCATTCCCCTGCCTTAACCCTATACCTCTGTACATTGTTTCTGTTCAAGTAATTATCCAATGCGCTCTTGAATACCTCAATTGAACCTGCCTCCACCACACTTCAAGGCAGTGCATTCCAGACCCAAACAACTCATTGCGTGAAAAGTTATTTCTCACATCAGGTTTGCTTCCTTTACAAACACTTTTGAATCATCTGTTTCCTCTTGTTCTTGATCCTTTTACGAGCAGGAACAGTTTCTCCCCATCTACCCTGTCAAGCCCCCTTCTATCAAATCTTTTTTGACCTTATTTCCACAATGAATGACCCAACCCTTCCAATCTATCCTCATAACTGGTTCCATTCTTGTAAACCTCTTCTGAACTCTCGAATGTGTTCACATACTTCCTATAGTGTGGCGCCCAGAGCTGTAAACCATGGGCTGGATTCTCCGTTAGCCAATGCCCAAATCGTGAAATGCGATTTGGTGGAGAATAGCTTCCCACCCCAAAATCGCAGCAAGTGCTGGTTTGATGCCAAATTGCGATTCTCCGTCACCTCGAAAACGGCGTCAATGTGTTTCACACCCTCTGGACCCAGCTGACCCATCAGCTGTATGGCAGGCTCTAGCACAACCAGTGCCATTTCTTTAGCTGGTGTGAGTGCATTTAGGGAGTGTAATGTGTATGTGCAGTTGCAGCTTGTCAGCCAAGTGTTGATCACGGACCTGCTGTATCCTGCACCATTTTTCAGTGGAATTCAGTGTGTTCCACGCAGTACTGGTGCTAGCCCCTCAACAGTAGCAGAATCGGTCCAGGTACGGCAACGGTTTTTCTGTTGTGAAAGTCTACGGATTCTCTGTTAGCGTCAACACTCAGTTGCAGAAACACAGAATCCCACCCCATATTCCAGCTGAGGTACAACTGGTGTCTTGCATACATTTAGCATAATCGTACTCTATGCCCCAATTAATGAAGCCCTCCACTTGTCCTGCCACCTTGTGCATATAAACACCCAGGTTCCTCAATTCCTGCACCCCTTTAAGATGTTGCCCCTTATTTTATATTGTGTCTCCATGTTTTTACCAAAATGCATCACTTCACACTTCTCCGCATTGAACTTTATCTGCTCACTCCACCAATTTGTCTATGCCCTTTTGAAGTCCTACACTGTCCTCTTCACAGTTACAATACTTCCAAGTATTGTGACATCTATAAACTTTTTGAAATTGTATCCTGCACATCAAGATTTAGATAATTAATATATATCAGGAAAAGCAAGTTTCCCAATACAGACCCTTGGGGAACACTACTACAAACTTTCCTCCAGCCAGAAAATCCTATGCCAAATTTTGTATTAACATTGCTACATCTCTTTTATTCCTAGAGCTTTATAATTTATTCTCATGCATTCCATTTCTTTCAATTATAACAAGCATTTTATCTGTCACATTTCTGGTATTGTCATTGGTGTGTGTTGGTATTAAGCACTTGAAAACAAGCCAATTATTGTTTCCTTTAAAATTTCTAGAGTCCAAATTTAAAATTTATATTCTGAGGTTATAATTTGATTTGGTAGGTTTTTGATATGATTTAGAGAAAGGCTTAATTGTATGTATTAGGCTGTGAGATAAGATGATTGCAACCAGTGTCTGTGCTTCATTTTTGTTTATAAATTCTTATTGTTTAATAAAGGTTTGCTGAAACAAATGTGCAGTGGGGAAACAACTATTTTAGAAGCCGTGGTCACAGCACACTTCATCTGTCTCTGAACAAAGTCTAAGTAACTTTCTTTCTGAATTGTTCAGTCTCTTTCTTGCACTTCCGACACTATTCTGCAACAGTGTAATCACTGTAAACAATCTGTACAGCACCTCATTACGGATCTGAAGTTTTTAAAAACAATTTTGAACCTGGATGCTTCTGGCCCAGTGCAGGAAACCAAAAAGTATTTTCTTGATCCACCTTGCACCCCCACTAAACATAAATTTCCCACCAAACCATCCCAATCTTGTCCACCTCCCCCTACCTCTTTTTAACCCTCCCCCATCTGCTGACCGCTTAGTTCCTTCCAAATAAATCAACAAATGGCTGCCATCTCTGGGCAAACCTCCAATGAGCCCCTCAGGGCACACTTAATTTTCTCAGAAACCCAACCATGTCACTCACCCACACCCCAGACTTTGGGGGTTCTGAGTCCCTCCATGCTAGCAAGATCCGCCTTCGGGCTACCAGGGAGGCAAAGGCCAAGATATCAGCCTCTCTCGCCACCTGGACTCCTGAGTCTTCTGACATACCAAAATCACCACCTCTGGATCATCCTTTGCTTTCAGAACCTCCGACATAACGTTGGCAAACCCCTGCTAGAATTCCCCCAAGCTTTGGACAGGCCCAAAACATGTGGACGTTTCTCGCGGGACTACCCGCACCGCCCGCACCTATCCTCCACCATTGCTCATCCGGGTCACAGTTATATGTGCCCTGTGGACCACCTTAAATCGTCTAAGCCTGGTGCACAACGATGTGTTAACTCTCCTCAGGGCATCCTCCTGCAACCCAGTCTCCAGCTCCCTACCAAACACTTCCTCCCATTTCTGCTTCACCTCCCCTATCAGGGTTCCATCAGCTCCTTATAAATTTCTGATACCTTCCCCTCTCCTACTCCCGCTTTCGGCACCACCTTATCTTGTAACCCCTGGGGCGGCAGGTGCAGAAAGATTGATACCTGTTTCCGCACAGTCCCTTACCTGCATGTAACGGAGCCCATTCCCATCAGGCAGTTCAAATTCCTCCTCCAACTCTTCCAAGCTCAGAAAATCCCTGTCTATAAACAAATCAACGATCCCTGCCCATCGCCACCCTCTTAAAACCCCCCTCCAGGCCCCCCCCCCGAGCAAACCTGTGGTTGCCACATATCGGTGCCCACACCAATGCCCCCTCCAGCTTCATGTGCTGTCACTTCTGTCCCCATCCCTTCAGGGCCGCCACCACTAACTACCTGGCTGGTGAGAATGGCAGAGGCACCGTTAACAGTGCCCCCAAACTCGTGTCCCTACAGGAGGTCGCCTCCATCCACTCTCTCACTGATCCCTCCCAGACTACCCATTTCCTAACTTGCGTGTTTTGTCTTGCTTGTTCCTGCCTTCATGAAATAGTGCAACATCAGACATATCAGCAATGCCATCAATCAGTAGCCCCTCCCCCCCCACTCAAAAATGTAAATGTGAAGTATAACAGGCTGCATTTTTAACTCATTTGAGTTAAAGGTGTCAATGAGTAAAACTTGTGTGAAATCCACCCAACCACGAAGACATGTTCAGTTCATTTACTTTTTCTTTCTAATATTGCTTCGATCATAAACCATGAACTCTTTAGTTTTGCAGAGAATGGGACTAAATGTGTCTTTCTCCGAGTGGCAGGCTGTGACTAGTGGGGTACCGGAGGGATCAGTGCTTGGGCCCCAGCTGTTCGTGATATATATAAATGACCTGGATAAGGGAAGGAAATGCAGCATTTCTGAGTTTGCTGATGACACTAAACTGGAAGGAACTGAGCTGTGAGGAGAGTGCAAGGAGGCTTAAAGCGTTTTAAATAAGTTGAATGGGAAAACACATGGCAGATGCACAACATTGTTAAATGTGAAGTTATACACTTTGGTGTGAAAAACAGAAGAGTATTATTTGAATGGTGATATATTGGGAATGTGGATGTACAAAGGGATCTGGGTGTCCTTGGTACACCAGTCAATAAAAGTAGGGAGGCAGGTGCAGCAAGCAATTAGGAAGGCAAATTTTATGTTGACCTTCATTGCAAGAGGATTTGAGTTCAGAAGTAGGGATGTCCTACTGCATACTTGCCATAGAGGGAGTGCAGCAGAGTTCATTTACTAGGCTGATACTGGATTAGTGAGACTGTTCTAAGAGGAGAGACTGGTTCTACTGGGCCTCTATTCACTAAGAGTTAAGGATGAGAGCAGATCGGATTGAAACCTATAAAGTTTCAAAAAGGCTGGACCGACTAGATGCAGGAAGGATATTTTCCCTGGTTGGGGAATCTAGAACCGGGGGACACATTCTCAGGATACAGGGTAGACCATTTAGGACTGAGACGTGGAAACATTTCTTCACTCAAAAGGTAGTGAACCTGTGGAATTCTCTACCAAATAAGTCATTGGATGTATTCAAGAAAGAGATATCTTTTAGATTTTAATGGCATCAAGGGGTATGGGGAGAAAGCGGGTATATGGCATTGAGTTAGAGGGATTGGCCATGATATTGAATGGCTCTGATTGGCTTACTCCTAGTTTCTGTGAAAGTGTAGATTGGATGAAGTTGCAGTAGTTGTCACATGCTCCATGTCATACATGTAGAGAAAGTGTCATATTTTTATCTTGCTTTGCAGTTGTTTTTTGTTGGAAAGTTAGATTGTTGATTTTTAAACATTTCCAGTGCTTTTGACATTGGTGGTTAAAGAAGGTAGGATACCGAGCCGGTCATACTTCGATTGTAATTGAGCTGTTGACAAATGTATTGATATGTTTGGTGAGCACTACTTTATGGGCTACTTTTAAATGATTTTGGTTTAAAGTGAATTTGGCTGTATGTGTCATGATTTAATTGGTATGTGTATGTGACTGCTCAGTGGTTTAAATATTGTTTCCTCTGCAAATGTATGTATGCTATTTCATAGAATCTACGGTGCTGAAGGAGGCCATTCGGCCCATCGAGTCTACACTGGCTCTTGGAAAGAGCACCCAACCGTAGCCCATGCCTCCACTCTCTCCCTGAAACCCAACCTAACCTTTTGGACATTAAGGGGCAATTTAGCATGGCCAATCCACCTAACTTGCACATCTTTGGTCTGTGGGAGGAAACTGGAGCACCCAGAGGAAACGCATGCAGACACTGGGGGAAAGTGCAAACTCCTCACAGACAGCCACTCAAAGCCAGAATTGAATCCGGGATCCTGGAGCTCTGAGGCAGCAGTGATGTTTTTTTAAAATTTAGAGTACCCAATTTAAATTTTTTCCAATTAAGGGGCAATTTAACGTGACCAATCCACCTGGTCTGCACATCTTTGGTTGTGGGGGTGAAACCCACGCAGACACTGGGAGAATGTGCAAACTCCACACGGACAGTTACCTAGGACTGGGATTTGAACCCGGGTCCTCGGCGCTATAGGCAGCTGTGCTAACCACTGTGCCGCATGCCACCCTCTGACGCAGCAGTGATAACCACTTGCAAGGAACGATGATCCTGCTTCATAAAACTTTCAATATTTTAAAGGCTTTCTTGTGTACAGAGAATCTGATCAAAGAGATATGAAGCTATTTGTGCAAAACTAATTTCTTGCAATTAGAATTTATTTTGATAGGATATGGGTGGTGTCAGCTGTGCTATATAAATTCATATGTATGTAAATCTTTGAGTAACTGATTAAATTACTCAACCAGCTGTGGAGGATAGATGTGGGAGGTGCTCTGGAAGCCCGGCGAATCACGCCCATATGTTCTGGTCGTGCCTGGCACTGGAGGGGTGTTGCAAGGACTGTCTAAGGTGGTGAAAGTCCAGGTCAAGCCAAGTTGGGGGCTAGCACTATTTGGAGTGACGGACGAGCCGGGAGTGCAGGAGGCGAAAGAGGCTGGTATCCTGGCCTTTGCGTCCCTGGTAGCCCGGTGGAGGATCTTGCTATTGTGGAAAGACGCGAAGCCCCCCAGTGTGGAAGCCTGGATAAACGACATGGCAGGGTTCATCAAGCTGGAGAGGATAAAGTTTGCCTTGAGAGGGTCTGCGCAAGGGTTCTTCAGGCGGTGGCAACAGTTCCTAGACTATCTCACGGAGCGTTAGATGGAGGTCGGTCAGCAGCAGCAACCCAGGGAGGGGGGAGTAATAAGGGTGGGCGGGGAAAGTTTTTTTCCTAGGGGCACTTGAGAAAGGAAAAACGTAAACATATGGGAAAGTCAATATGTGCGGGAGGAACCCATTATACAAGTTCTGTATTATGTTGGATTGATATGTTTATGTCTTGCTCTGTTACTTTTTTCTTTCCTTTTGTTACGGGGGGGGGGGGGGGGTTGAAAATTTGTGTTGAGAAATTCTGAATGAACATATTTTTTTTTAAAATTACTCAACCAGTTGTGGGCATGGCAACTAGCTTTTATTGCCATGCAGGCTGAAAAGAATAAAGATGAGGAATATTTAATCCATTTGTTTTACTTGCCCCTCACCCGCAGTTGGCGTATGACAAATCTTTTTGAATTGAAGCTTGCGTTTTTCAAGAAAATCAACCTGCATTTCATATGAGGCTTTTAACATGGAAAATCACAGAAAAGCAATTGGCAAAAGTGGAAACTGGGCTAAAGTAGTCAGTAATAGGAGAAGTGAAAAAAAACTTGGTCGAGTTGGATTTTAAGGAGGGCCTGAATGGAGGGAGGTGAATGTGTTTCTGGTGGGTATCAGACCTAGGTAACTGAAGGCGCAGCCACTAAACAAATAGAATTGCACAAGAAATCCAAATCGGAAGATCTGAGTTATGGGTGGGGTTATAGGTTAGAGGTAGGGATGGACAAAGTCCCGAAGAGGCATGAGTACTTTAAATTTGAGATGTTGAGCCACCTGTCATGGTTATAGATCAACAATGTTGGATAAACAAAAGTATAAAAGGGATTTGATGGCTGGCTGACCAGAGACCATGAAATCACCCAATCTTGACCTGATGAATACGTTGATGGCTGTTTTCGTATATAGACCACCTGAGGTGCAGTGGAGGCAGACAATACAGGTATGGAAGTAAGTCTGTGATGCAGAGAGTTTCGAGATTCAAGGTTGGAAAGGACACCAGTATTGCAAATTATCTTGTTCCGATAGTAATGGAGGGGTTGGCATGGGTGATGGAGGGCCTAAGATAATGTTTAACTCAAAGAATGTTTGAAAAGCAGTAGACAGCATAGATACAATGGAGGGATTCTAAGCAGTGGTGGCTAGGTCATCAGCATACATTTAGAAGTTGATCTAATTTCTGCAGAGGATTTTGCAGGGAGGGCCAAAGTAGGTGGAGGAAGAGCAGGATATGGTAGTTTCTTGGGGGTGGGGGGGGGGGGGGTGGTGTTCTGTTGATAATGGCATTGGGAGAGGCAACAAAGTCTTCTGCAAATGGCCTGGCTATGATTAGGTAGGTAAGAAAGAGTGAGGGCATGCCTACGTGCATTGGAGGGAGCTGGTATGATTGACCATGTCACAGGCTACAGTGAAGACATGGAGGAACAATATATCATGGTTATAGTCACAGGATGTCATTTGTGACTTTGGTTAGGACAACTTTAGTCCTGCAGCGGAGGTGAAATCCTGAGAGATTTACAGAACACAGGAAATTTGGGAGGTGGCTGGACTTTCAAGGACTTGAGGGAAGGGACTTTAGAAGATCGAAGGCTGGATTTTTGTGGGGATGGTCATGATGGTGGTTTTGAAAGGGAAGGGGATATTACCTGGGAAAACATTCACGGAGTTACCTCGCATAGAGTCCAAGAAGGCAGGTTGGATAATCAGTTTAATAGGAATAGGGCTGGGTCAATGGAGCAGAAATGAAATAGATTAGATAAACTTAAAGGGCGCGAGGGGAAATTGGATGGAAATTAGAGCTGCAGGTTTAGGGCTGGGCAAATGAGGGTGTCTTTGACAAATGAAAGGAAAAAGAAATAACGTATATCTGAACGGATGGCTTCAAACTTGTCGAGGAGCTTCTTGACTTGATAGTGGGGTGGAGAAAAAACTCTTAAGGAGTTGGTTGGTAGGCTGTGGGTAAAATAAGCCATGCAAAACATTGGCATCAGTGTTTAACTTTTTGCAGAGGAGAGTGAAACACTGACTCCCTAAAGCCTGTCCACCATCTACAAGTCAGGAGTGTGATGGAATACTTTCCACTTGCAGCTCCAACAGCACTCAAAGCTTGACACCATCCAGGACAATAGCAGCCTACTTGATTGGCACCCCATCCATAAGCATTCACTCCCTCCACCACTGATGCATAATATATTGCCATTCCATTACTGTTGTTGGTCAAAATGGCTCCAACAGGACTGTGGGTGTACCTACACTACATGGACTGCTGTGGTTCAACATTGCAGCTCACCACCAACTCCTCGAAGGCATTAAGGGATGGGCAATAAATGCTGGCCTAGCCAGCGATGCCCACATCCCAAGAATGAACTTTAAAAAAGCATTTCTTTCCTTTGATCGCCTTCTTTATATGACATTGAATGTGCCATGTTATTCACAATCCATTGTTCTCAGTCCTAATGTGCCACAGTAGAAACATAGCAATTTGCAGCACCGAGAATGTCTATTTGGTCAGTTGTGCTTGGACTGGCTCTTTGAATGTGCTTCTTCTCACAACCCTGCCATTTGTCTGCAATCCTGTAAGTTCCTTAATCTTTGAGGACTTGTCCAATTCCTTTTTAAAATTTATAGAATTTTTTTCTATTACCTCTTCAGGTTACTTGCTGTTCACTGTTATTCACAGACTTCACACCAGCCTTTGTGCAGCAACATGTGGCCATTTTGAGTTTGATACAACATGATGCCCTTTTGCTGGGGATCTGGAATCTATGTTTACAGGGTGAACAACTGCTGTTTCTTGAACCAGATGGATTGAAGAATCCTTACTAAAGCATGGAGAGCCAAAACCAGAAAGTCTAGGTTAAAATTTTTAATTCGGTGTAAAATCATGCACAAAAAGGAAGGCGAGATGGAGAAAGCGAGAGATGAGAGACAAAAAGATGGGTTTAAATAAAGGAAAGGGATGAGACCAAAATGAAAAGTAACTTTTAATTTTTTTCAAAGTCTCTAAAATTAGAATCTGAAGGAATGAGACTCCATGCATACCAGAGATAGCTGGCTTTAATTAAGACTTGTGTTGTTAAAAGCTTCACTTACACTTAAATGGATGTTTTCTTGGTGAGTTTAGTAGTTATTAACAAATTCATGCTACTAGATACCTGTGTGGGGTGTGTGCTGTGCATTTTGTAACATTGTTGACCTGCTTTTAAAATATTAAAATGAGTAAATTTTTCTGTTCATCTGTAGTGTTTGCTATGTTCTCATCGTAGATGGGGTTCTTGAACATAGTTGTGAAGTAGCAATTGCAACAGGAAGCATTGTAAAGTATAAGTTACAACAGGAAACATATTATTTCGTCCAACCAGTCCTCCCAAGTAAATACAGTTCATCTTGAGTAATATTGTTCTTTTTTTCAGCCTACTTCTCAACAGTCACCTCAGGATGAGCAGGAAAAGCTTCTTGATGAAGCTGTTCAGACTGTTAAGGTCCAGTCGTTCCAGATGAAGCGATGCTTGGTAAGAAAGCTGCTGAACTTGTGCAATGATGAATATTGTTTGCAAGATAAGAGAAGGAAAAAATGTGGGCTTGCCTAATTGCTGATAGTTTATCTAAACAATAAGCACGCCAAGCAAAGCAGTAATTTCTGCTGGGTTAGCTGGTCTTGTTGAGGTGAGAGTATGTTGTTATAATTGGTGTTAATCTCTTTGGGCTAAGTCGGGAAAATTGGTAATTCTTCCAGGTTTGGCTACCTGATGACTCCAGTGCAGATATTTATGTATGGGGTCGGGCTCAAATCAAATAGTCACCAAATTTGACACACACAGTCCCCCAAAATTCAGTGAGACTTGTACAGAAGGTTATGAAGCTCCGTTTGAGTCTGAGGACTCAACACAATGGCAAGAAGACAAAACTTTGCTTTCAGAAACTACACAATTTTAAAATCTTCATGAATCTCTCCAATTTTAGAATGCTTTATCTACATGAGGCATTATTTACAAAGATTGAAAAAGTTTAACATTCCATTGTTTGGAATGAATTGGTTTCAGAAGTGGAATAATTTTATTACTCAGTTCTACTTTTGGCTAAATGTACAATACGTTGAACCGCTGGCCATATTTCGATATAAACTCTTCATTTTATATATCAATCTAATAGGGTATCTTCATAACCTTGGGTACATTTTTATCTAACAAAATTAATGACAAATTGAGCTGATTAATTTGTGTAAGTTCGTAATTAATGTATAACCGTAAAAGGAATCCTAGAATGGCTACAACACCAGAAGCCAGTGGGCCAGTTATGTCTATGCTCAGCTCTGTTAGTCCAACTCCCTCGCTTTTTCCCTGGAAGCCTAAATTTCATTTTCCTCTTCGGGTACTTGCCCAATTTCCTTTTGAATGTCTATATTGAACCTGCCTGCACACTCTCAGGCAGAGCATTCAAAATCCTAACCACTTGCCAGTAGCCATGTTTTCCCTCTCGTTGTCTTCCGTTCTTTTGCCAGTCACCTCAAATCGGTGTCCGCTGGTTCTCGACCCTTCTGCAATGGGAACTCCTTACCTGCTCTGTCCTAGCCTCATGATTTTTGAGCACCTCTAGCAAATCTCTCGACCTTTCTTAAAAGAGAACAACCGAAGCTTTTCTCGTCTATTCACATAACTGAAGCCCCTCATCCCTGGAATCGTTCTGCTAACTTTTTTTCTGCACTCTCTGCCTCCACACCCTTCTAGTGTGGTTCTCAGAATTGGACTCCAGTTGAGGCCAAACCAGTGTTTATAAAGATTCATCAGTGTTAACTAAAACTTATTGTCTACACAAAAGAAGACCCTTTACTTGAAATTCTGCAAAACAGTTCCTGGTGCTGGATAACACCATTCGGGAAGCACTAGACAATATCCTATTTTACAAGTGAGAAGGGTCAAAAATAATTGAATTGAGTGCTTCAGTGTCCTGACGTTAATACAATATTTGGCATGGATCGAAGCCAGACATAGTTTTAATTTAAACAATTCTTCTTTCTATCCTTTATTTGGAACAGTCATGTTTTGGAAGTAACTTTGAAGGTATGGTTGCTGTTTTTATGGCTGATTTTCAGGTGTGGGAATTTGCTGTTTCTGGTAGTTGCTATAGGAAAAAAATGATCTCTGCTTTAAAAAAAAAAATTCATAATGGTGGAATCTTTTTTTTCAATAAACAATCACATATTTCTGGAAAAGAGAAATCCAGATTTCAGTTTAATTGAGTCCTCAGTTCCATTTGTCCTAACCTGTAGTTGGTGTTACGTGACTTTTTCCTGGACAAATTCTTTGATATGAGGATCCTCAATAGAATTAGTGTGGCTATTGCTGGCACACTCTCAGAGAAGAATAAGAGGATAGCAGTGACCACACCGTCACATAATGCTATTCAGAAAAGCAAATAAATAGTTCTCAGTGGTGCTGAACCTTTTGATAAACTGGTGATTTTCTGTTGGCTCTGAATTCTTAAAAAGTTACCTTCTATAATGTTAGGAAATAGATAGTTTAGAGTACCCAATTCATTTTTTCCAATTAAGGGGCAATTTTAGCAAGGCCAATCCACCTAACCTGCACATCTTTGGGTTGTGGGGGCGAAACCCACGCAAACACTGGGAGAATGTGCAAACTCCACACGGCCAGTGACCCAGCACCGGGATCGAACCTGGGACCTCGGCGCTGTGAGGCAGCAGGGCTAACCCATAAAGCAACTAAGTTGTTTAGCAACCAGGGTTCCACACTCAAAATCAGAAGCATTTTGGTTCAGCTGCAGCCCATAACCCAGAAGCAAAGAGATTTCCACAAAAAATCAGTATAAGCAGGACTGAGGAACAGCAAGTGAGTCCCAGAAGCTAAGGAACAGTCAGAAATCAAGAAATGAGTTCCAGGTAGTTAAAGGAACCAAGAACAGAAATCTGGAAAGTGTTCTGTTCAGTGAAGTTTGGAGCAAGAGAGAGAGGTTCCCAGTTTAAAAACCGAGCTGCAAGGTGCAGACCTGGAAACTTTGGCTAACGAGAAGCCGGACATCTGAAGTAATCCCAAGGTTGGTGACACTTTAGTGTAGTGAGGTCATGAGTAAGGTTTCGAGGTCACAGGCGTGTGCAGGCAGGAAGGTGGGGTGAAGTGTGTCTACTTCAACGCCAGGAGGGTCCAGAATAAGGTGGGTGAACTTGCAGCATGGGTTGGTACCTGGGACTTCGATGTTATGGCCATTTCGCAGACCTGGATAGAGCAGGGACAGGATTGGTTGTTGCAGGTTCCGTGGTTTAGATATGTCGGTAAGCTCAGGGAAGGTGGTAAAAGAGGGGGAGGTGTGGCATTGTTAGTCAAGGACAGTATTACGGTGGCAGAAAGGACATCTGATGAGGACTCGTCTACTGAGGTAGTATGGGCTGAGGTTAGAAACAGGAAAGGAGAGGTCACCCTGTTGGGAGTTTTCTATAGGCCTCTGAAACATTCCAGAGATGTAGAGGAAAGGATTGCAAAGATGATTCTGGATAGGAGGGAAAGTAACAGGATAGTTGTTATGGGGGACTTTAACTTTGCAAACATTGACTGGAAACGCTATAGTTAGAATACTTTAGATGGGTCAGTTTTTGTCCAATGTGTGCAGGAGGGTTTCCTGATACAGTATGTAGATAGGCCAACAAGAGGTGAGGCCACATTGGATTTGGTACTGGGTAATGAACCAGGCCAGGTGTTAGATTTGGAGGTAGGTGAGCACTTTGGTGATAGTGACCACAATTTGGTTACGTTTACTTTAGCAATGGAAAGGGATAGGTATATACCGCAGGGCAAGAGTTATAGCTGTGGGAAAGGCAATTATGATGCGATTAGGCAAGACATAGGATGCATAGGATGGCGAAGAAAACTGCAGGGGATGGGCACAATTGAAATGTGGAGCTTATTCAAGGAACAGCTACTGCGTGTCCTTGATAAGTATGTACCTGTCAGGCAGGGAGGAAGTGGTCGAGCGAGGGAACCGTGGTTTACGAAAGTAGTTGAATCACATGTCAAGAGGAAGAAGGAGGCTTATGTAAAGATGAGACGTGAAGATTCAGTTAGGGCGCTTGAGAGCTACAAGTTAGCCAGGAAGGACCTAAAGAGAGCTAAGAAGAGCCAGGAGGGGTCATGAGAAGTCCTTGGCAGATAGGATCAAGGAAAACCCGAAAGCTTTCTATAGGTATGTCAGGAAGAAAAGAATTACTAAGGTAAGAGTAGGGCCAGTCAAGGACAGTAGTGGGAAGTTGTGCGTGGAGTCCGAGGAGATAGGAGAGGCGCTAAATGAATATTTTCCGTCAGTATTCACACAGGAAAAAGACAATGTTGTTGAGGAGAATACTGAGATTCAGGCTACTAGACTGGAAGGGTTTGAGGTTCACAAGGAGGAGGTGTTAGCAATTCTGGAAAGTGTGAAAATAGATAAGTCCCCTGGGCCGCATGGGATTTATTCTAGGATTCTCTGGGAAGCTAGGGAGGAGATTGCAGAGCCTTTGGCTTTGATCTTTATGTCGTCATTGTCTACAGGAATAGTGCCAGAAGACTGGGGGATAGCAAATGTTGTCCCCTTGTTCAAGAAGGGGAGTAGAGACAACCCTGGTAACTATAGACCAATGAGCTTTCCTTCTGTTGTGGGCAAAGCCTTGGAAAGGATTATAAGAGATAGGGTTTATAATAATCTAGAAAGGAATAATTTGATTAGAGATAGTCAACACGGTTTTGTGAAGGTTAGGTCATGCCTCACAAACCTTATTGAGTTATTTGAGAAGGTGACCAAACAGGTGGACGAGGGTAAAGCAGTTGATGTGTATTTCATTAAATGAAGCAGTATATGATGGATTTCAGTAAAGCGTTTGATAAGGTTCTCTACGGTCGGCTATTGCAGAAAATACAGAGGCATGGGATTGAGGGTGATTTAGCGGTTTGGATCAGAAATTGGCTCGCTGTAAGAAGACGGAGGGAATGTTCAGCCTGGAGTTCAGTTACTAGTGGTGTACCACCAGGATCTGTTTTGGGGCCTCTGCTGTTTGTTATTTTTATAAATCACCTGGTGGAGGGGGTAGAAGGATGGGTGAGTAAATTTGCGGATGACACTAAAGTCGGTGGAGTTGTGGACAGTGCGGAAGGATGTTGCAGGTTACAGAGGGACATAGATAAGCTGCAGAGCTGGGCTGCGAAGTGGCAAATGGGAGCTTAACGCAGAAAAGTGTGAGGTGATTCATTTTGGAAGGAGTAACAGGAATAGAGTACCGGGCTAATGGTAAGATTCTTGGTAGTGTGGATGAGCCGAGATCTCGCTGTCCATGTACGTAGATCCCTGACAGTTGCCACCCAGGTTGATAAGGCGTACGGTGTGTTAGTTTTTATTGATAGAGGGATTGAGCTTTGGAGCCATGAGGTCATGTTGCAGCTGTACAAAACTCTGGTGCGGCCGCATTTGGAGTATTGTGTGCAGTTCTGGTCGCTGCATTATAGGAAGGAGGTTAAGAGGTGACTTAATAGAGGCATACAAGATGATCCGAGGATTAGATAGGGTGGACAATGAGAGCCTTTTTCCTTGGATGGTAATGGTTAGCACGAGGGGACATAGTTTTAAATTGAGGGGAGATAGATATAGGACAGATGTCAGAGGTAGGTTCTTTACTCAGAGTAGTAGGGGCGTGGAATGCCCTGCCTGCAACAGCAGTGGACTCGCCAACATTAAGGGCATTTAAATGGTAATTGGATAAACATATGGATGATAATGGAATAGTGTAGATCGGCTTTAGATTGGTTTCACAGGTTGGCGCAACATCGAGGGCCGAAGGGCCTGTACTGCGCTGTAATGTTCTATTCTACTTTAATACAGCCTGTGATGCAGTAGTATTCTGTTGGTATGGTTGTGTATCTGAGAGTTTGTGTGAGAGCTTGAATGCACATGGTGTTCCAGGGCAGAGGAATACCAAAAGGAGAAGTTGAAACCCTGGATGTGGATCCTTGGAGAAGAGCCTTGTGTGAAATTTCAAAGTGTGTCATTCGAGAGTAGTGATTAGAAACCCTTGAGTTCCAGTGAGATCAGTTGGATCACAGTGTAACAAGCATCTGGGGAGATTTGATGAGAAATCCACAAGTTGTTTTGGATGGCATATGTTATTTGGTTTGTGTGTGCCATGTCTGACCATATTTCATCTGTTGGTTTGCATGATCTGTGTACTTGGAGCGTTAAGAGTGCAAGATGTATATTGTAACTTGTGTTCTTCTCCCAGATCTGCATATTGTGAAGGTATAGCTGGGCTGAAGGAGTAGTGTATTATAGTTGATCATTTCTTGTTTAATAAGTGTTTTATTCTATTGTTAAAAGTTAACCGGCAGTCCTGCGACTCTTCATCCACGTCTCTGAACAAAAAATAAAAGTCACTATCTATTGAACTGAGGTCCACTTTGGGATCTGAATTTTGAAAGTACCATCAGCTCAGATCATAACAACTAGCAATACATTTTATGTGAATGAAGTTTTAACAACTCATTTCTATCTCGGTGGTTTGCTTGAATTTCAATGGTCTAGTTAGTATTCAGAATCGGTTTTCAGCAATGAGCCCCTTGATCCTGTTCCACAATTCAGTTACATCGATTTTTATCATCAAAGGCCTGTGGTAGTTGGAGACGTCAGTTCCTGGAGCGGCCCTATTGGCTCATTGGAAATCAGGCAGGGTACAAAAGGTGTGGCAGGAGTGCCTTTAGTCACCGAGTGCTGATTGGAACAGAGTGCATCTGAGTTTAGGTGAGTGCTGATTGGAACAGGGTGCATCTGAGTTTAGGTGAGTGCTGATTGGAACAGAGTGCATCTGAGTTTAGGTGAGTGACTGAGTTTGGGTGAGTGGCGAGAGAGGGCTGTGTTTTTGTTGGTGTTCGGGTTTATCCTTGAGGTTCTATTAAAAATTTTTGAAAAAATTATTTAAATTAATTAACTAGTTGAATATGGCTGGACAGGTGATGTGCAGTTGCTGTATGATGATGGAACTGGTGGATCCCATTGAGACCGTCAGTGACCACATCTGCAGCAAGTGTTGGCTGCTCGAGGAACTTCAGCTCAGAATTGATGAGCTGGAGACCGAGCTGCACACACTGCGGCACATCAGGGAGGGGGAAAATTACCTGGATGTTTTGTTTCAGGAGGCAGTCACACCCGGTAGAATAAGTACTGATAATTCGGACAGTGGTCAGGGACAGAGTGGTGTGACTGCAAGGGAGGCAGGTAGGGGGATCCTGAGTTGAGGAGCCTCAGCCCTTGACCTTGTCCAACAGGTATGAGGTACTTGCTCCCTGTGTGTATGAGGAAGAGGGCTGTAGGGAGGATGCGTTGACTGACCACTGCACCGTGGTACAGGAAGCCATTCAAGAGGGGGGAGCAAAAAGACAAGTGGTAGTTGTAGGGGATTCTATAATTAGGGGGATTGATGGCATCCTTTGTAAGGCAGATCGTGTGTCCCGCATGGTATGTTGCCTGCCCGGTGCCAGGGTGAGGGACATCTCTGATCGGCTTGAAAGGATTTTGGAGAGGGAGGGGGAGGATCCAGTTGTCGTGGTCCACGTTGGGACTAACAACATGGGTAAGACTAGGAAAGAGGACCTGTTTGGGGTTTATCAAACACTAGGGACTAAATTAAAGAACAGGTCCTCCAGGGTTATAATCTCTGGATTACTACGCGAGCCACGTGCCAATTGGCATAGGGTTGAGAAAATTAGGGAAGTTAACACGTGGCTAAAGGAGTGGTGCGGGAAAGAGGGATTCCATTTCATGGGGCATTGGCATCAGTACTGGGGCAGGAGGGACCTATACCGTTGGGACGGTCTTCACCTGAACCATTCTGGGACCAGTGTTCTAGCAAATAGGATAAATAGGTTGGTCACAAGGACTTTAAACTAGCAAGTTGGGGGGAAGGGAAGGGTAAAGCTATGGACAGTATAATGGTTAATGGAGAGTAAGGCAGCAGGTTACGTGACAGGTTATTATGTAGAGATATGGGTACAAAGACTAGGAAAATTAGGAGAAAGGGTAAGAGGAAAAATAATTTGCGAAAAGTTACTGATCAAGGTGTTAGGATTCATAATAAAGACACAAAAAACAGCATAAGTGTACTTTACCTGAATGCTCGTAGTATACGGAATAAGGTGAATGAGTTGATGGCGCAAATCATCGTGAATGACTATGATTTAGTGGCCATTACTGAAACATGGTTCAAAGATGGTCACAACTTGGAGTTAAATATCCAAGGGTATCAAACTATACGAAAGGATAGAATGGACGGTAAGGGCGGTGGTGTAGCTTTGTTGTTTAAGGATGGCATCCAGGCAATAGTAAGGGATGATATTGGTGCTATGGAGGACAACGTTGAATCAATTTGGGTGGAAATCAGGAATAGTAAGGCGAAAAGGTCACTGATAGGAGTAGTCTATAGGCCACCAAACAGTAACAGGATGGTAGGGCAGGCAATATGCAAAGAAATAACGGATGCATGTAGAAATGGTACAGCAGTTATCACGGGAGATTTTAATCTGCATGTCGATTGGTTTAACCAGGTTGGTAAAGGCAGCCTTGAGGAGGAGTTTATAGAATGTATCTGGGATAATTTCCTGGAACAGTATGTAATGGAACCTACAAAGGAACAAGCGGTCCTAGATCTGGTCCTGTGTAATGAGGCAGGATTGATTAATGATCTCATAGTTCGGGATCCTTTTGGAAGGAGCGACCACAATATGGTGGAATTTAAAATACAGTTGGAGGATGACAAGGTAAAATCAAACACTAGTGTTTTGTGCTTAAACAAAGGCGATTACAATGGGATGAGAGAAGAACTAGCTAAGGTAGACTGGGAGCAAAGACTTCATGGTGAAGCAGTTGAGGAACAGTGGAGAACCTTCCAAGCAATCTTTCACAGTGTTCAGAAAAGGTTCATACCGACAAAAAAGAAAGACGGTAGAAAGGGGAAAAATCGACCATGGATATCTAAGGAGGTGAGGGAGAGTATCAAATTGAAGGAAAAAACATACAAAGTGGCAAAGATTAGTGGGAGACTAGAGGACTGGGAAGTCTTTAGGGGACAACAGAAAGCTACTAAAAAAGCCATAAAGAAGAATAAGGTAGACTATGAAAGTAAACTGGCTCAGTACATAAAAGCAGATAGTAAAAGCTTCTACAAGTATATAAGACAAAAAAAGAGTGGCTCAGGAAGTATTGGTCCTTTGGAAGATGCAAAGGGAGATTTAATAATAGGAGACGGGGAAATGGCTGAGGAGCTGAACAGGTTTTTTGGGTCAGTCGTCACAGTGTAAGACACAAATAACATGCCAGTGACTGATGGAAATAAAGATATGATAGGTGAGGACCTTGAGATGATTGTAATCACTAAGGAGGCAGTATTGGGCAAGCTAATGGGGCTAAAGGTAGACAGGTCTCCTGGCCCTGATGGGATGCATCCCAGAGTGTTACAAGAGATGGCTAGGGAAATTGTAAACGCACTAGTGATAATTTATCAAAATTCACTAGACTCGGGTGGTCCCAGAGGATTGGAAAGTAGCAAACGTGACACCACTGTTTATAAAGAAAAAAAGGTCGGCAGAAAGCGGGTAATTATAGGCCGGTAAGCTTAACTTCGGTTGTAGGGAAAATGCTGGAATCTATCATTAAGGAGGAAATAGCGGGGCACCTGGAGGGAAATTGTCCCATTGGGCAGACGCAGCATGGGTTGTGTCTGACTAATTTGGTAGAATTTGTTGAGGACGTTACCAGTGCAGTAGATAACGGCGAGCCAATGGATGTGGTATATCTGGATTTCCAGAAAGCTTTTGACAAGGTGCCACACAAAAGGTTGCTGCATAAACTAAAGATGCATGGCATTGAGGGTAAAGTGGTAGCATGGGTAGAGGATTGGTTAACTAACAGAAAGCAGAGAATGGGGATAAATGGGTGTTTCTCTGGTTGGCACCCTGTAACTAGTGGGGTCCCTCAAGGATCAGTGTTGGGCCCGCAGTTGTTCACAATTTACATAGACGATTTGGAGTTGGGGACCAAGTGCAATGTGTCAAAGTTTGCAGACGACACTAAGATGAGTGGTAAAGCAAAAAGTGCAGAGGATACCGGAAGTCTGCAGAAGGATTTGGATAGGTTAGGTGAATAGGCTAGGGTCTGGCAGATGGAATTCAATGTTGCCAAGTGTGAGGCTGTCCATTTTGGGAGGAATAACAGCAGAATGGATTATTATTTAAACAGTAAGATGTTAAAACATGCTGCTGTGCAGAGGGACCTGGGTGTGCTGGTGCACGAGTCGCAAAAAGTTGGTGTGCAGGTGCAACAGGTGATTAAGAAGGCTAATCGAGTTTTGTCTTTCATTGCTAGAGGGATGGAGTTCAAGACTAGGGAGGTTTTGCTGCAATTGTATAGGGTGTTGATGAGGCCACATCTGGAGTATTGTGTTCAGTTTTGGTCTCCTTACCTGAGGAAGGACATATTGGCACTGGAGAGAGTGCAGAGGAGATTCACTAGATTAATCCCAGAGTTGAGGGGATTAGATTATGACGAGAGGTTGAGTAGACTGGGACTGTACTCATTTGGAGTTTAGAAGGATGCGGGGGGATCTTATTGAGACATATAAAATTATGAAGGGAATAGATAGGATAGATGCGGGCAGGTTGTTTCCACTGGTCGGGGAAAGCAGAACTAGGGGGCATAGCCTCAAAATAAGGGGAAGTAGATTTAGGACCGAGTTTAGGAGGAACTTCTTCACCCAAAGGGTTGTGAATCTCTGGAATTCCTTGCCCAGTGAAGCAGTTGAGGCTCCTTCTTTAAACGTTTTTAAGAAAAAGATAGATACCTTTCTAAAGAATAAAGGGATTTGGGGATATGGTGTACGGGCCGGAGAGTGGAGCTGAGTCCACAAAGATCAGCCATGATCTCATTAAATGGCGGAGCAGGCTCGAGGGGCCAGATGGCCTACTCCTGTTCCTAGTTCTTATGTTCTTATGACATCCTGGCTCCAAAAGGTGGTGGTGGTAAGGGGGCGCGATTGGGGGGATCCCTTTTCGAAGTTCCCCAGTAAATATTCACACAGCAATTGACCAGAAGGGCTAACTTCCCATGGAGAATTACGCTGTGCTGGGAGCCATCTGACAAAACTATTTAAATTGCTAACTTTAGACTAAGGGTAGTGCGGTAGTGACAAATCAAAATTTCTTTACCCGTCAGTCTGGCCTCAATAAAAGTCGAGATGGATTTGCAGGTACAGCATTAGTTATTTTATTTGACTTGCAAGTCTGTTTCATTTCACACAGGCACAGGACACAGCTAGTCTCCTAGACCCCGGGAAACGAATGAAGAAGGAGACAAAGGGATTTCTGCAAATACATTCAAATGGCATCAAGTTTCACATACACGATTCCCATAGGTCATCCTATACCCCTCCTGACATGGCCATACATCCTGATTGGCTCACTTCTCATCCCTTCCTCTGGCCCCTATTACCCAGCATCCTTTGCTGGACACTCCTCCCCCTTGCTTTGCCATGCGTTCTGAAATCCTTTGTCTGTGAACTCAACAGGGTGAGACTGGCCTATCTCTACACTACAGTAACTAATATCTCTAAAGTAACTGTTTTATATCACATTCGTCAGTAGCATAGTGGTTAGCACAGTTGCATCACAGCACCAGGGTCCCAGGTTCGATTCCAGGCTGGGTCACTGTCTGTACAAAGTCTGCACGTTCTCCCCGTGTCTGCGTGGGTTTCCTCCAGGTGCTCCGGTTTCCTCCCACAGTCCAAAGATGTGTGGGTTAGGTGGATTGGCCATGCTAAATTGCCCTTAGTGTCCAAAACATATTAAGTGGGGGTTATGGGGATAGGTTAGATATGTGGGTTTCAGGGTGCTCTTTGTAAGGGCTGGTGCAGACTCGATGGGCCGAATGGCCTCCTTCTGCACTGTAAATTCTATGATTCCGTGGTGCTGCCAGCTTTACACTCAAGTTACTTTGAAAGAGTTGTAAGGAATAAAAAATAAAAGCACTTCTAACTTCAGTAACTATTTTAAACGCCCAGGTCGAGCCACCACTCTCGATCTGACCCCCACAACACCAGGCCGACCTGGCAGCTGCATTCACCCCCTCGCCCACCTTCACATCATATTCATTTACAAACTTGCCTTATTTCTTTCAATGGGACCTTTAAGCCTACCTGTTTAACGGCAGTTAGTGCTGTAAAAATAGGGTGAGTTTTCCTTCAATCTGCCCCATTTTCATTTTGCCACTGGAACCGGGGAAGCAATTTGTTTCTTGAGTCTCACCTAGCCTGAGTGGGAGGTCGGGGACGGCAGGTGCTCTAGAATTTTAGTGCAGATAAGTCGGTTCAGAGTGGTGATCTGCCGCTGATTGTCGCATTGTGGAAGTTACGGACAAAAGTTTCAATTGATCGTGTATCCACAGTCTTTTGGGGAAGTGAGTTACAGATTTTCATTACCCTTTGTACTGAAAGATGCTTCCCCATCTCACCCCAAATTGACCTAATGCTAATTTGATGCTCTCTGATTCAGGTTCCTTCAGCAGAGGAAATAGTTTATCTCTATCTACGTAATCAAATCTGTTATTTTAAATAGCTTAATTTGATAACCCCTCAACCTTCTAAACTCGAGGAAACATGAGCCAATTTTATGTAGCTTCTTTTATAATTTATTCCTTTAATTAAGTCCTTGTATCATTATGGTTAACTACACTGTACTCCTTCCAAGTCCAAAATATATTTCCTGACATTTGATGCTCAAAACTGAATGCAGTACTCTAGTAATTGGTAATTCTAGATCACTGGTGAAGGATTAACAACCCTTGACAAGCTGTATTGCATAAATAGAGTAGTACAATTTTTTTTAATGATCTGGATTGCTTTAAATGTTCCTCTGATATTTTCCTGTTTTTCATTTATTCACTGTTTTCTTGTTTCTCTTTAATTTTTTTAAATGGGTATTAAGTTCCCTAATCTGAATGTCTGTACATTTACTAATATATCAGGCTACTTTAGTTTTGATTCTTAGACTAACTTATTTCTTAATACCCTTGTGGAAATCAGACTTGAAGTCTTTGCAGGATGTTTTAAAGGTTGGGTATCTTTATTTAAAATTGTTAAATTTAAAAAATAAAAAAAAAATTCTGGAGAAATACTGCGTTACCGGAGTAAAATTTACTTTGTCATGGGGTGCGGCATGACTTCAACATTTGCAATATAATATTTATAGATGTCACGTTCTTCTGGTTTACAAAATACTTTTTTTTGCCCTCTTTCCCTCATTGAACAACTAGTATGTACCAAAGTATAATTCCTTCAGCACCAACAATCCTCTGGTTATCTCAAGTGCCTATTAGTGATATCTGCTCTTAATGTTGGCGAGCTGTCATTTGGGCATCGTAGGCAAATGTCATACATCTCCAACAGGATTTGAAAAGGGAAATAATTTTTTATTGCAGTTTCCCATCTTAGTTGGGCTACTTTACCATTTATCGCGCACACAAGGGTTAGAACCATGTGCCTCCAAAGTTCGTGCAGCAGGAGATCCATTACTTTTTGAGCATCGGGAATTTTTTACATATTTAACATTGTTTTTCCTCGGAATTCAATGACAACGGTTGAGCAACATCAATCTTTCATCTTTTTAAACCTGTACGAGAACTATCCTGATAAAACTATTCTGGATAATTCTGAATTAGAGGATAAATCATTTTGCTTCCAATGTACTTTACTTTTATTGCAGTACAAGATATTAAATTAACATTCATCAGAGTGAACTAACCCTGATTGGCAATATGGGGAAAAAATAATAATCTAAGGCTTGCTCAGGCACATCATTGGTATGTTCTCTCTGCATATAACGTGTAAGAAAAAGTGACTGGGTTATGAGAACTCCAAAAATAATATTTTCTCTGCATTATATTAATTGTAAATGTGACTCAGATTACAAGATTCATTGTGGTTTCAATTGAGGTGTGCTGTCCGTTATAGTGATTAGCATTGTGTTTAAAATTATTGAGGTTGTCGGGTGTATTGAAATTTTTAACTTGCATAGCCAAAGAAATTTTCATTGAACTTCAATATATTGGCGTATGATTTTCAATTATGCACAGTATTTTAAAATTATTTTCATTCTCAGGACAGATAATAACTATAGCAAAGCCCAGAGATTGCCAGCTTGTTTATCTTAATGATAGAAAATATTTCTTGTTTAAAAACCCATGATTAATTATTTGCTTAATTTCCAATAACTACTCTTTTATGTTTCATAATTAAGGACAAGAATAAATTGATGGATGCACTAAAACATGCTTCGAATATGCTTGGTGAGCTGCGGACTTCCATGCTATCACCGAAGAGTTACTATGAGCTCTGTATCCTTTCAGTACTGTAAAAAGTTGAGCAATATTTTGCAGCAGTAACATCTTATATTTACGTAGTTCCTTTAAAGTACTAAAACATCACTAGACGCTTCACAGGAATGTTATTAAGCAAAATTCGACAATGAGCCATAAAAGGTGATATTAGGGCAGATGGCCAAAAGCTTGTTCAAAGAGGTAGGTTTTGAGGAACTTTGTAAAGGACGATAGAGAGATTTTAAAAGTCCGAGAGGTTTAGGGAGGGAATTATATAACTTAGCCCCTAGGCAACAGAAGGCACAGCCACCAGTAGTGGAACAGTTAAAATTGGGGATTTTCAAGAAACCGAATTAGATGAGCACAGATATTGGAGGGCTGCAACGAAGGAGGAGATGACGGATTTTTTGTATATTCTTTCTTTGGGATGTGGGCGTTGCTGACTGGGCCAGCATTTGTTAACCATTTCTAATTGCCCTTGAGTGACCTGCTAGGACATTTCAGTGGGGGGCAGTTAAGAGTCAACCACATCGCTGTGTGGGTCTGGAGTCACATGTAGGCCAGACTGGGTAAGGACAACAAATTTCCTTCCCTGAAGGGTATTAGGAGGGACCAGAATGTGTAGGGATGTGAAAATGGGGATGAGAATTTTAAAATCAATGCAACATATTACAAGATTGATAATTTAGGTTACAAGGGTGGTATGAATGGGATATGATGTGAGTAAGGACAGAGGCTGCAGTTTTGGATGATTTCAACTTTATGGAGGGTAGAATGTGGAAAGTCCGTCAGGAGTTCATTAAAATAGTCCTATCTAAAAGGAACAACACAAGGGTTTCAGTAGCTGATGAGCTGAGGTAGGGATTAAGTTATTAAGTTGTGATGTTACGGGAGGTGGAAATAGACCATCTTAATGATGGCTCAGATTTGTATTTAGAAGCTATATCAGGGTCAAGTAAGACACCAATGTCTCAAAACAGTTTTGTTTAGTCTCTAAAACAGTTGCTAGAGAGAGCCACCGAGTTTGGATTAAGGACAAAAGTTAATGGCTTCATTTATCCCACTATTTAATGGGAGAAAATTTCTGCCCTTCTAGGACTGGATGTCTGATAAACAGTCCGATAATTTAGCAACAGAGGAATCTGGAGAGGTGATGGTGAAGTAGAGCTGCATGTCGTCAGCATACATGTGAAAACTAGCACTGCTTTTAGATGGTATTGCTGAGGGGCAGGATGCGGAATGTGAAGGGGCCAAGGTTAGATTCTTGGAACAATATGGTGTGGGAGTAAGAAGAGAAGCAATTGCAAATAATAGTTTAGCTGCAGTTAGTAGATGAAATGGAGCCAGGTGATTGCAGTCTCAACCCAGCTGGATGCCAATAGAGAGGCATTGGAGGAAGGTGGTGTGGTCAACTGTCAAAGGCTCAGAAGTCGAGGATGATGAGGAAGGTAGTTTGCATTTTTCACAGACACATAAAATATCACTTTGTGACTCTAATGTGCTCTTTTCGTACTTTTGTGAAGTGGAAACATGATTGAGGATTCAAAAATGGGTATTCTGGGAAAATTGAAAATGGATTTCGAGGCAACATGTTCAAGGTGTTTTGAGGGGAAAGGAAGGCTAGATTGAGGTGGTTGTTTACAAAGGGTGGGGTCGAGGATTATCTTTTTTTGAGGGGATTGACCAATTAAAGGAGGGGAGGGACAGCACCTGAAGAGAGAGCTATTGATATGGGAAAACTTGAGGATCAAGAGTGGAAGTTGGGTGGTCAGCAGTTTAGTCAAAATAGAGCCGAGGGAGCAGAGCTGAGTCTCATGTAAGAGATGAGCTTAGAGGACACGAGGGGAGATGAGAGAGAAGGCAAGGCAACTTTAGAGAAAGTTTGGGGTAGAGAAAGGAAGGGAAGTGGCTGAGGCAGATAATTGCAAGATTTTGATCTTGATGACAAAGAAGTCCACGTTGGAAGTGAGGATGGGGAAGTTTAACATGATGGTTTTCAGTAAAGCATTTCAGGATGACCCTGGAACAATGATTAGTTTTAGCCGGACCCTATAGTCCATTGTGTGGTCTTGCCAGACCTGATAATGAATGGCTGAACTGGTTGTCCAGCATTTTCTTTCATGATTATATCCCTTGCGCTCAAGGGAGTGGAGATGAAGACTGCACTGAGGAAATGGCTAGGGTGAGAGAGAGAGAGAGTGGTGTCTAGGGCATCAAAGGTGGAGGTGAGTCTGTGGTTGAGCATATCACTAGCTACAGATGGAGGGTCAAAAGCTAAATGGCTGGTAATTTGAAACTACAATTCTTAGTGAATTACAGGATAGCTTTTCTGCAGTAACTCACCCGAGTCACATTGGAGCTTGGAAGGGGTATAAATGGAGAGTGATATGAGGAAGTGAGCTGCGATTGTTGATTGTTTAGTTTCATTTTTAAGGTGTATAATTGAGGAGGTTAGCAATAATTCTGAAAGGTAGAGTATAATTGAGAGAAGGGGCATTTAACTATTGTAAAATTACAGGGCGGCACGATGGTGCAGTGGTTAGCACTGCTGCCTCGTGGTGCCGAGGATCCGAGTTCAATCCTGGCCAGGGTCACTGTCCGTGTGGAGTTTGCAAATTCACCCCGTGTCTGCGTGGGTCTCTCCCCCACAACCCAAAGGTATGCAGGGAAGGTGGATCGACCATGCTAAATTGCCTCTTAATTGAAGGGGAGAAAAGAATTGGGCACTTTAAATTTAATGTAAAATTAGCATTTATAACTGCGCTCTTGTAAATTTGATCCCTTTAGGTATACCTGGAATCTGAAAACATTATTGGATATTCTGGGCTTTTGGTTGTAGTAAATTGCGGATACTATTTATGCTATTTGTATCAGAGATATGGATTATATGGTGAACAAATAAGACAAATTGCATTTTCTATTGTACTGCTGCAGGAATTTTCTGGTCAATTCGTATCAAATGTATTTGGCATGGAATAAGTAGTTTGGATAAAGTAATGATTGCAAACCAGGTAGATGTGACTGCTATTTGAAGAGTGACTGAGAGAATATGTAAACCAACGTCACTTTGCAGCATTATTTAATTTCATGAAAATGAATTTGGCCATCCCTCATTAATGTGAATATTTCAACTTTTGGAAATTTAAAAACAGCGCCCTGATCTCTTCCTGCCCTGAAGAGCAGAGCTTCTCAGTGCAGGAAATGAAGGTAAATGCAGCCTTTCTCACTGAGGCCCGTAAAAAGAACAGAATCCTGTTTAATAGCGGGTCCGTTCTCAACGCTGCAAGCACCGGGAAACAGTTAGGACTATAAAGTAAGGTCCTCTGTTTACACGTGCTTTGCACTAAAAAAGTTTTATGTATATAAAGGGCAGCACGGTAGCATTGTGGATAGCACAATTGCTTCACAGCTCCAGGGTCCCAGGTTCGATTCCGGCTTGGGACACTGTCTGTGCGGAGTCTGCACATCCTCCCCGTGTGTGCGTAGGTTTCCTCCGGGTGCTCCGGTTTCCTCCCACAGTCCAAAGATGTGCAGGATAGGTGGATTGGCCATGATAAATTGCCCTTAGTGTTCAAAATTTCCCTTTGTGTTGGGTGGAGGTGTTGACTTTGGGTAGGGTGCTCTTTCCAAGAGCTGGTGCAGACTCAATGGGCCGAATGGCCTCCTGCACTGTAAATTCTATGATAATCTATGATTAATCTAGGACAACGGTTCGGCACAACATCGTGGGCCGAAGGGCCTGTTCTGTGCTGTATTTATAAAAAAAATCAAATAAAAAAAAAATAGTGACCCTTAACTCGAAAATAGACATGGCCATTTCAGATGAATTACATTATTTGGAAGTTTACCTGACTGATGAGTTTGCCAAAGGGCGAAAGGTGGCTGACCTGTATGAGCTTGTTCAGTATGCTGGCAATATTATTCCAAGACTGTAAGTATCCTCCATTCTGCAAATGATGGGCAAGTGGACTGTATACTTCAGTGGTTCCCAACCTGTGGTTGGATCTGCAAGAGTACTGCAGGTGGTCCAAGGGGGGAAAAAACACAATTACGTGTACCTTGTATGTATCATTATTGATGTTGCGTTATTATTCGCAATGTGATTTGCTTCACAAACATTGTTTTGTAATACAATCTGCAATGTATTTATGAGTGTGCATCATAAACTCTTAGAAATAGATGCGTTTTCAGTGTCCGTTAATGTAAGAGTTTAGACTAAATAGCTGCGTTTTTAATGCCCTTTAATGTACGAGTTTGAAAAAAAATGTTTAAAACTACTTGCGTATGTCGTGGCCCACAAAAAGCTTTTGATGTCGATCTATGGTCCACATAAAAGAAAAGGTTGGGAACCACTGGTATACCTCAAATGCAACAACATTTGTGCCATTCTGCAATCTTAAAAACTGCATTGTGTTTTGGGAGATGGTTTTAACCTCGTTTAAGTAGTTCCACCCATTTATATTAAGTTCTGTAGTTAGTTGAAATTTCTGTTCTTGTATACCAGATTGAAAGGCAGTTTCTGCATGATTGATTCTTGGGACTTAGTAGAAGTAGAACATTATTACTTGCATTTGACTATTTCAATGGAAAAGCAATGTTCTTGAGCAAGTGGGTCTGATGAACTAAATTGCCTTAAGCATCCATCTCCTTACCAGGTGTAATACATTTTGTTTTTGGATTGCTAATAAGGTTCAGGGAGTCAATCTATTTAGTCTGTATTAAATTGTTTACAGTGATTATAAATTGATTAAAATTAATCAAATGCTGAAAATCACTCGTGACAGATGTTCAGTTTGCATCAGCTGCTTATAAATTTAAAAATATGCTATTGCAATTTAGATCACTTCATTTATTTTTTTAAACTACAAATATTTTTAATATGTTGCATGTAAAACGTTGAAGAATCTTGGCCCTAAATTGCTGCAAGGTAGATTGTTGAATTGTATTTGTAACTAAACTGAGTGTGTTTGTTTTTTCTTTAAATGTTCAGCTACTTGCTTATCACTGTTGGAGTTGTCTACATCAAGTCATTTTCTCAGTCCAGGAAGGATATTCTTAAAGATCTGGTGGAAATGTGTCGAGGGGTGCAGCATCCATTGCGAGGGCTCTTCCTCAGGAACTATCTGCTTCAATGTACAAGAAATATTTTGCCAGATGAAGGGGAGGAGACTGAGTAAGTCTTGACTGTTCTTAACATTAAAACAGCACAATCCATTGTGACTTGCAAATCTGTAAAATTATCATGACGCAATAATTTATTGCTTAATGTTGTAGTGTAGTTGTGTTCCTGAAAAGTGCAACTTAAATTTTTAAAAAGTTAACCAAATCTGTAAAAGCTATAGGTTCTGTAGGACCTTTCCCGACAAACATCAAAATACTATGCCCTGTGAGTTGAAATACTGTATATTTCTACATTTGTAAATAAATTTGAAAATAGAATAAATTTAAAAATATAAAATAATTATACTAACTCTTTCTACTTGACTCCTGCTCCACGACTAGCTTCTGCTCAGAGGGGAGATGAGGAGTGGAAGAGGCTGCTGCAAAAGAGACCATTCAGGGATATGTGGCCTGGCGCAAAATTGAAATCTTTGCTAAGTGCCCATGTTGGCCCTAGCATATCCATTAGATAGAAAATGGGAGCAGGAGGAAGCATTTGGCCCTTTGAGCCTGCTCTACCATTCATTATGATCATGGCTGTTCATTAAGTTCAATACCCTCATCCAACCTCTTCGCACGCGTTCTCTCTCTTGCGCGTGCGCTCCCCCCCCCCCCCCCCCCCCCCACTATATATCTTGATCCGTCAACCCCAAGAGCTATATCTAATTCCTTCTTGAAATTATCGACGTTTTGGCCTCAACTACTATTTGTGGTAGTGAATTTCACAGATTCACCACTCTCTGGGTGAAGACATTTCTCCTCATCTCAGTCCTAAAAGGTTTTCCTCTTATCTTCAAACTATGATCCCTAGTTCTGGACTTCCCCCACCATCGGGAACATTCTTTCTGAATCTACCCTGTCTAATCCTGTCAGAATTTTAAAAGTTTCTAAGATCCCCTTTCACTCTTCTAATCTCCAATGAATATAACCCTAACCGGCTTAGCCTCTCCTCATATGACAGTCCTGCCATTCCAGGAATCAGCCTGGTAAACCTTTGTTGCACTCTGTCCATAGCAAGAGTATCCTTCCACAGAAAAGGACACCAAAACTGCACAGAATATTCCAGGTGTGGCCTCACCAATGCCCTATATAATTCCTATACTCAAATCCTTTTGCTATGCAAGCAAACATACCATTTGCCCTCTTCTGCATGGTGTACCTGTGTGCATACTTTCAGCGACTATTGCACGAGGACACCAAGGTCTCGCTGAGTGTCCACCTCTCTCAATTCACATCCATTCAAATAATAATTTCCCTTCCTATTTTTGCTACCGAAGTGGATAACCTCACATTTATCCACATCATATTGCATATGCCTGCCTATTCAGCCTGTCCAAATCCTGCTGAAGCATCTCTGCATCCTCCTCACAGCTCACCCTCCCTTTGTATTATCTGCAAATTTGGAGATAACACATTTAGTTCCCTCGTCCAAATCATTAATATTTTTTCTTTTTTTAAATTTGGAGTACCCAATTGATTTTTTTTCCAATTAAGGGGCAATTTAGCGTGGCCAATCCACCTAACATGCACATCTTTGGGTTGTGGGGGTGAAACCCATGCAGACGTGGGGAGAATGTGCAAACTCCACACGGACAGTGACCCAGGACCGAGATTCGAACCCGGTCCTCAGCGCCGCAGTGCCAGTGCTATCCACTGCGCCACATGCCGCCCCTCAACTCATTAATATATAACGTGAACAGTTGGATCCTAGCACAGATCCCTGCGATATCCAACTAGTCACTCACTGCCTGCCAATCAGAAAAAGACCTAGTTATTCCAAGTTTTTTGCTTCCATCTGCTAGCCATCTTTCTATCCATCTCCAGACACTACCTGCAATTTCATGCGCTTTAACTTTACACAGTAATCTGCTATGTGAGACCATGTCGAAAGCTTTCTGAAAGTCTAAATAAACCACATCCCCAGGTTCTCCCTGGTCAACTCTACGAGTTACATCTTCAAATAATTCCAGTAGATTTGGCAGGCATGATTTCCCTTTTGTAAATCCATGCTGCCTTTGTCTGATTTATACCACTGCTTTTCAAATACTGTACTATGAAATCCTTGATAATGGACTCTAGCAATTTCTCTACGACCGACATGGGCTCATTGGTCTTATTTCCCTGTCTTCTGTCTACCTCCTTTTTGAATAGCGGGGTTATATTAACTACCCTCCAATCTGTAGGAATCATTCCAGAGTCCAAAGAATTTTGGAAAATGACCACCAATGGACCTACTATTTCTATGGCCACTTCCTTAAATGCTCTGGGATGAAGATTATCAGGCCCTGGAGATTATCCACCTTCAATCCCATTATGTTCCCCAAAACCATTTCTCTACTAATACTAATTTCCTTCAGCTCCTCACTAAAACTTGTGTTACTCAGAACTTCTGGTATATTATTCGTGTCTTCCTTTGTGAAAACAGAAGTAAAGTATGAATTTAGTTCCTCAGCTATTTCTTTGTTCCCCATTATAAATACCTCCATTAATTTTTATCAATCCGTTTCTCTTTACATACCTTTAGAAGCTTTTACAATCAGTTTTTATGTTTCCCGCTTGCTTACTTTCATATTGTATTTTCCCCCATCTTAATCAATCCTTTGGTCCGCCTTTGCTGAATTTTGAATTGTTCCTAATCCTCGGGTCTATTGTTTTTTTTCCTCTTGCTAATTTGTAGGCATCTTCTTTAATTTCCAGTGTAAGCCATGGTTTGGCCACAATTTCCTTTCTACTCTGCCAAATAGGAATAAGCAACTTTTGGAGCTCACCTTCGTTCCTTGAATGCCTGCAATTGCTTGTCCACTGACCCTCCGTTCAGTAATGCTTCCCAGTCCATTTTAGCCAACTCATGTCTCATACCTTCATCGTTAACTTTATTGAAATTCAGGACCCTGACCTCAAAATCAACTACCACCTTGATATTAAAGCAAATGACTTTAAATGGGCTTACTGTACTGTATTTTAATTGCTTAGCATGGGTTACATTTCAAAGGCAATTGGTACAACCAACAGATTTTAACAATTTTATCTATACCTATTAATATGATATATCTACTGTATTTCTTTTTAAATGTTTTTTTTTTAGGATTTTAATATACAGAACATGGGTAAACTTGGACATACAATGAAAACAAAAGCTAATTAAAGATACATCGGTCGACTCCTGTTATTTACATCGGTTATCTTACATTATTTACAATTGTTACAGCTTGTTCGTTTTCCAGTAGGCGTTTTGTTCTGGTTGGATCCCCTGCTTCCCTATTTCTCTATCTCTCTCTTCCTTCCTTCCCCCCCCCCCCCCCTCTCTCTCTCTCTCTCTCTCTCTCTCTCCTCTGGCCCCCTGGCGTGCCTTCTTCCCTCATCTGCTCTTGTGTCCTGTTCCAGTTTAGTTGGCATGATCTTGTGTATTTTGTTATTTACTGGGCATGGTTGGATTCCATGTCTCCTTATTCCTTGGACCCTGGAGCTGTGAAGCAACTGCTACCTCTGTGCTACCATGCTGCCCAATCTCCCAATGATTTGGATGGTACAGAGTTTGGGAATGTTAAGCAAGACACAGACTGCAAATGAGATATGGGCAGATTAAGTGAGTGGGTAACAAAGTGGCAGATTGACTATAATGTGGGAAGTATTTATTTGGGAGTAAAATAGAAAAACAATGTACTTTATAAGGTATGAAACTTTAAAAATGTTAATGTTCAGAGGAACTTTGCACTTGTACAAATAACATTAATATGCAGGTACAACAAGCAGTTAGGAAGGCAAATAGCATGTTAGCCAATATTGCAAGGGGATTGAAACACTAGAATACAAAATTCTTGGCATGATTGTGCACGGCCTTCGTGAGATTACATGTGGAATACTTGTACAGTTTTGGTCTCCATATTGAAGGATATTGTTATAATCCCAGTTCATGTTAGAACTGGACAGGTAAGGTTCCAGAATGGAACCTGGATCAAAAGACCATAACGTTTTAAAAATAAAACATAGAGGAAGAATCACAGGACCGCTAATTAGTTTTAACAACAAGAAAAAAATGAAAAATTGGGTTATGATACAATATGCCTTTACTCTCCCTCTTTTCCCCCCAACCCCACCCCCATCCCATGGCTCAACCATTATACACCTGTTTTAGGATATCATGGATTTTAAAACTGCATCCTAATCTATAATGTCTCCTGTTAAGGTCTCATTAACATACAGTCCCTTTTTAAGCACATAAGATGACTGGAAATATATGCTCTCCACTCTGAACCCCAAGTGAATGTTTGTGGGGCAGCACGGTGGCGCAAGTGGTTAGCACTGCAACCTCACAGCGCTGATGTGCCAGTTTTGATCCCGGCTCTGGGTCAATGTCAGTGTGGAGATTGCACATTCGCCCCATGTTTGAGTGGATTTTGCCCCCACAACCCAAATGTGCAGGGTAGTGGGATTGGCCACACTCTATTGGGCCTTAATTGGAAAAAATGAATTGGGTACTCTAAATTTATTTTTTAAAAAGTGAATGTTTGTGGATGTCTCTCAGAATCCGCCCAAATGATTGTCACGTGAGAGTTTCCAATCTCCACTCCCAAAAACGTGCTTTAAAATCTTCTCTCATAATTATGCTTTCCCTTAGTCATTTGCACTCTGAAATCTAGACCAGGTTTTACAAATGACTCTGGTAACCCAAGCATCCACACCACTTAATAGGAAATCCAGTCCATGATTTGACACTGCCCCCTTTTAGGTTTCCTTTGTCTTAACTGCTTTTACATAAATCCAGCCATGGATTTTCATCGTTATTTCAACTTGCGTTCCACAGGCTATAATAAGATCTCTCAAAGCTGAAAATCCCTTCAGCTATCTTTCTGGAATCTCAGTCGCCTTCTCAACTTGGTCTGTCTATACTGAACGGTGCTCTGTTCTAGTACCTTTTAACCTCCGACTTCTAGGAAAGTTCTCTTCGTTTCTCTAGTTTCCTTTAATTAGTTGCTCTTCCATCTCTGCGCTTGTTTCTTAACCATTGCTCAGGCAGCACGGTAGAGCACGTGGCTAGCACTGTGGCTTCACAGCGCCAGGGTCCCTGGTTTGAGACCCTGCTGGGTCGCTGTCTGTGCGGAGTCTGCACGTTCTCCCCGTATCTGCGTGGGTTTTCTCCGGGTTCCTCCCACAGTCCAAAGATGTGCAGGTTAGGTGGATTGGCCATGCTAATTGCCCTTGGTGTCCAAAAAGGTTGGAAGGGGTTATTGGATTGTGGGGGTGTGGTGGAAGGTGAGGGCTTAAATGGGTCGGTGCAGACTCGATGGGCCAAATGGCCTCCTTCTGCACTCTTATGTTCTATGGTATGACTTCTTGTAGCGAAGCTGAGAGAGAGAGATGTTCCCTTTCTAGCCTCGAAACCAACAGTTTCTAGCCGAACTGTGGGAACTACTCTCACTACCCATTCCAACTGCAATCAAATTATCTAAACTAAAACTTAAAAGCTTCTCTGCCTTACAGTAATAATATAGTAGATGTAATATATTTGGGATTTCAAGAAAGTACTGCAAAGACTTGTGACTAAGGTCATACCATGTGGAGTCAGTGGTGGGATCGCGGAGTCAGTGGTGGAATGGTAGAATCAAAACCAAGCTAGCGGCAAAACCCGAGTTGTCAAAGGTAGCTCCTCAGACTGGCAACAGATGAGCAGCAGTGTTCCGCAGAGAGCAATGGTGATATGGCATTAGGTAACGGATCGCTTTTGACCTAACCGAATGGTGGAATCGGTGTTGGGACCACTTCGAATAATGATTTTTGAATTCAATTTGATGTACAATTTCAAAATTTACAGATGACACTGAACAGTACAGTTAATACAAAAGAAGAATGAGACTAGATACTAGAAGACATTAATAAATGTGCAGAATGGATGTGTAATTGGCAATTTGATTTGATGTGGCATGTTTTGGTAGGAATAATGAAGATCACAGTTTGCTTGGATGATAAGTGTCTGGATGGAGTAGGAGATGGCCCATGGCAGAACTGATTTTGTTTGGAGGAAGATGTGGAACCGGATCCTGAATATTTTTTAAAGGCTCCATTAACATTGGACTTTTCATTTTGTTTCTGTGGGTTGTTAAATTTAGAATATTATGAATTGTCTTAGCTACTGTGGTGGAATTTGTCACAACTCTGCTCACATTTTGACAGTTCTCAGAGCAGGTTGCTGGATGTGGATTGGCCTGAGGCTGCCTCAACGAGATGGAAAAGCATTTTAGTTAGAGCATCAACCAGACAGGGAAAAGCCTCCAGGAAGAACTGCATAATTGTAATATTGAGTTAACGTTGTGGCAGGGGCATGCTTGTCTGATAATGAGACTGCTTGCCAGAATACATGTAGAGAAGATGTGTCCAAGTTGTAGGTTAGAAATAGAAGACAGTTACGAATAAATCCAATAGAGATCTCATGAGGAAACTTACTTACCAAATAATAGTAACACATTCTCACAATTAACAGATGAGGAAGTTAGATAAATGAATGGGTGAGGGAGAAATGAAAGGACAATTAGATAAAGTAGTATGTGTGGAGAGTTACAGTCAGCTTAGACCAGTTGAGTTGAATGGCCTTTTTCTGTCCTGTTTGCTTGAAGTAATGCTATACACTCCTACAACAATGATACTGATTTTGTACTCTATATACTCGGACTAATTGCCCCAAGAACAAAACAATTCAATAAAGGCAGAATAGTAATACAAAATGTATAAGAATGTTTTCTTCTGAGATTAATTGGAATTTAAAAAAAAAAAATCTATTTTAATGAAAATTGCAGAATACTCTTAATCGCGCCAGATTTATGGTCCAAAACATATTCTGGTCTCACATCCTTCAACTCCCTTATGTTTTTTCAGAGAAGTTGTAACTGGAGACATCAATGATTCCATGGACTTTGTGCTCCTGAACTTTGCAGAAATGAACAAACTCTGGGTACGAATGCAACACCAGGGTCACAGCAGAGACCGTGAAAAGCGGGAACGTGAACGTCAGGAACTGCGAATCCTCGTTGGTACAAACTTAGTTCGACTAAGTCAGTTAGAAGGGGTTAATGTAGAACGGTACAAGCAGGTAAGAATTGTGCTTCATGTTTCAAATACTTTTAATCTGATTTTAAAATCTGCCCAAAGAAATACTAGTGATATAATTTGAGATTGTGAAAAGTTCAGTATAAGCAAGGGTTCTATTGTTTTGTTTTTTAATGCAGCCTTATAAAGAATCTATCCTTTTAATACTCAACATAATCGGCCTTGTTATCCAGAATGACCAGCTTAATAAGTATTCAGGTCTGAATTTGTACTTTAATTCTATTTCAATGCCAGCACTCTCTGTACAGTCACAGAACAAAATGTGACTGGAAGGTTTACCAACACATTTGAATGCAAATGGAAAAAAATGCTGCAATGTATGCTAACACTTGCACAATACTGGTAATGTATGGTCAACATACCTTTGCTGTACAGGTTCCTATGATGGATCACTGCATTAAAATACATCTACATTACAAAGCAGCATCGAATACTGACACTTGAAAATGTCAAGACATTTTATACTTGCCTATCAGAATGTTTTTTTAAAAATATATATTTATTAAACAAAACAAACCAATTGTTTCCCCTTACAAACAATACCCGGTAACAAAATAACACAATCGCCCTGAGCAAGATATATACATGGTAAGATGATATGTTTACAGAGCTTTGTACACTGGCTCTCGCCCATTCGTGCCAGTTTCCCCCACCCTCCATGTTATCCCCCGCTCGTCCGTCCCCTCAAGCAATCTCTCGTTTCCCCCCCCCGCCAACCCCCCCAGGGTTGCTGCTGCTGCTGACCGACCTTCCTCTAATGCTCCGCGAGGTAGTCTAGGAATGGTTGCCACCGTCTGTAGAACCCCTGCGCAGACCACCTTAAGGCAAACTTAATCCTTTCCAACTTTATGAACCCAGCCATGTCGTTTGTCCAGGCCTCCACGCTAGGGGGCTTTGCCTCCTTCCACATTAGCAAGATCCTTCGCCGGGCTACCAGGGACGCAAAGGCCAGAATGCCGGCCTCTTTTGCCTCCTGCACTCCCGGCTCGTCCACTACAAATATTGCTAGCCCCCAGCTTGGCTTGACCCGGACTTTCACCACCTGAGATATTGCTCCCGCCACTCCTCTCCAGAACCCCTCCAGTGCTGGGCATGACCAAAAACATATGGACATGGTTCACCGGACTCCCTGAACACCTTCCACATCTGTCCTCTTCCCCAAAGAACCTATTCAACCTCGCCCCCGTCAAGTGCGCTCTGTGAACCACCTTAAATTGTATCAGGCTGAGCCTGGCACATGAGGAGGAGGAATTGACCCTACCCAGGGCATCAGCCCACAAACCTTCCTCGATCTCCTCCCCCAGCTCCTCCTCCCATTTACCCTTCAACTCTTCTGCTAGCGCTTCCCCCTCTTTCATCTCTTGGTGTATTGCCGAAACCTTGCCCTCCCCGACCCATACACCCGAGATCACCCTGCCTTGAATTTCCTGTGTCGGGAGCAGCGGGAATTCCCTGACCTGTCACCTCACAAAAGCCCTCACCTGCATATATCTGAATGCATTTCCCGGGGGTAGCTCAAACTTCTCCTCCAGTGCCCCTAGGCTCGCAAATGTCCCGTCAATGAACAGGTCCCCCATTCTTCTAATCCCCGCCCGGTGCCAGCCCTGGAACCCCCCCGTCCATCTTCCCCGGGACAAACCGGTGGTTACCACTGATCGGGGACCACACCGAGGCTCCCACTGCACCCCTATGCCGTCTCCACTGGCCCCAGATCCTTAACGCTGCCGCCACCACTGGGCTCGTGGTGTACTTTGATGGCGAGAGCGGCAACTGTGCCGTCTCCAGCGCCCCCAAGCTCGTTCCTTTGCAGGACGCCATCTCCATCCTCTTCCATGCCGCCCCCTCTCCCTCCATAACCCACTTACGGATCATCGCCACGTTTGCTGCCCAGTAGTAGCTCCCTAGGTTTGGCAGCGCCAACCCTCCTCGGTCCCTACTGTGCTCCAGGAACCCTCTCCTTACCCACACAAGCCCCATAATACTCCTACCTACTCTCTTGAAAAAACCTTTGGTGATCATGATGGGGAGGCACTGGAACACAAACAAAAACCTCGGAAGGACCACCATTTTTACCGACTGCACTCTGCCCACCAACGAGAGCGGCAACATGTCCCATCTTTTAAAGTCCACCTCCATTTGGTCCACCAACCTCGTCATATTCAGTTTATGTAGGGCCCCCCAGCTCCTGGCTATCTGGATCCCTAGATACCGAAAACTCCCCTCCGCCCTCCTCAGCGGTAGGTCCCCTATCCCTCTTTCTTGGTCCCCTGCCTGTAGTACAAAAAGCTTGCTCTTCTCTACATTGAGCTTATAGCCGAGAACTCCCCAAACTCCCTCAAAGTCTGCATGACCTCCACCATCCCCTCCATTGGGTCCGCCACGTACAGCAGCAGGTCGTCTGCGTATAGCGACACCCGATGCTCTTCTCCCCTGCGGACCACCCCCCTCCATTTATTAGACTCCCTCAGTGATATGGCCACGGGTTTGATCGCCAATGCAAACAACAGGGGAGACCGAGGGCACCCCTGCCTCGTTCCTCGGTACAGCCAAAAGTACTCCGACCTCCGCCGGTTCGTCACCACACTTGCCACCGGGGCGCTGTAAAGGAGCTTAACCCAGCTAATAAACCCTCCCCCGAACCCAAACCTACGCAACACCTCCCAGAGGTACTCCCACTCAACTCGGTCAAAGGCCTTTTCCGCGTCCATGGCTGCCACTATCTCCGCCTCTCCCTCCTCCGATGGCATCATTATCACGTTAAAGAGCCGCCGCACATTCGTATTAATTGCCTGCACTTTACAAGTCTCGTCTGGTCCTCGTATCATCCCCGGGACACAGTCCTCAATCCTCGTGGCCAGCACTTTTGCCAATAGCTTAGCGTCCACATTAAGGAGCGAAATCGGCCTGTACGATACACATTGCTGTGGGTCCTTGTCTCGCTTCTGAATTAAGGAAATTGTCGCCTCCGACATTGTCGGGGGCAGGGTCCCCTCCTCTCTTGCCTCGTTAAAGGTCCTCACTAGTAGCGGGGCCAACAGGTCCGCATACTTTCTATAGAATCTTCCCATCCCCTCTTCCCCCTTCCAGCTCCAGCAACCCCGGGGGGGGGGGGGGCCTCCGCGCCCATCAGCGCCCCGATCATTGTGCCCGCATATGCCGTGGCGTCGGCCCCCTCCACTCCTTCTGGGAGACCCAGGATCCTCATTGTTTCTCCTCGGCCTGTTCTCCAGGTCTTCGATTCTTCCCGCCCACGTCTTGTGTAGCGCCTCGTGCCGCTCCACTCACCGCCAGGCACAAGAGCTCGTCCTCATTCTCACTCACTTTGTCCTGGATCTTCACCTCATGTGCTTTCTGGGTTGCCCCAAGTGCTTCAATTATTGCCAGCATAGGCGCCACCATCTCCTTGCGCAGCTCCTTGAAGCAGCGCTTGATGAATTCTTGCATCTCTTCTTTGTCCCCGGCCGCCGCCGTTTTGTTTATTTTACCCTTCCTCTCCCGCTGCTCCAGTGCCGTTTTTTTGGCCGTTTCGCTGCGGGTCCGGTCCATACAGGTTAGTGGGGGACCTCTCTCCTCTCTTCCCCACGGGTTGGCTGTGTGAAAAGTCCCGTTGGGGCTCTTCTATCGAGCCCAAAAGTCCATCTTCGCGGGAGCTGACGATTCGTGCGGCTTAGCTCCGCATAGCCGCAACCGGAAATCGCCTATCAGAATGTTACAGATGCTTCTGAAGACTTCCTCCATCGGTCTTAATCTCCAAGGAGGAATGTTTCTTGGCTTTCAAAACCCACACCAGAACACACACGTAGTCTGGGAGGAAATACTGTTTTACATTGACCCTCACAAAAGGGACATTGATTATGGAAGAGGCGTGTGTGCATTTATTTTGTACCCAATACTTTCCCAATCCACGAAAAGGCCACACTGGAATGGTAGGCGTTGGGAAGGCCAGGAAAATAGTTTTGTTTTTGTAGGAAAGCTAAGTTCTGTGGTTTTTTTTTTTTTTTAGCTGATTCCTGCTTCCCATGAAGAGACCAGAATCCACTCCATTGTCTCATTAATGGTGCTGGCTTTTTAAATGATAATGCTTTGGCACTCACGTTTTCTTCTATCTTCGTCTTCCAGCTCTGTTTTGTTGTCGTTTTGATGTCTTTTACATTGCAGTATGCTACTTGATCTGGGGAAGCAATTTGAGAAATGTCAAATGAACTTTAATTACAGCTGATGTACAGTTGAAATTGGAAATGTGGGAAAAGCAATTGGCTCATTAGAGCAGTGATCTTATTTCAATATTTAAAATTATGGCACATTACTATCTTTGTACATCTCTAAAATGCCCTGATGACTTGTATAAGAAAATATGGTAGCTGTTTTGGATTGTGACATTCCACAAAAACGCATTAAACAGTGTTTGGTGGTAATGATTGAGAGAGCAATATATCTAGAACGCTAGAACAATTCCCAGACCTACCCCAACAAACAGACTCTCATTTAACATTTCATCCACCTCTCTCAATGCAGCACTTCCTTATCAGCCTAGATTATGACCTGAGAAGTCTGCAGTTAGGTTCAAGCTCACAAAGTTTGCCCAGGAAATGCTCCCAACTGACTTTGTTTTTCAATTTTTTTTCCCCCTAGATTGTATTAACTGGAATATTGGAACAGGTTGTAAACTGCAGGGATGGCTTGGCTCAAGAGTATCTCATGGAATGTATTATTCAGGTAAAGTTCTAATTTTTTTTGGTCTGTACATATTTGTTTTGCAAATAATAACTTGACTTTTGTGGTGTAAGGAAGCAAGATTATTAATATTTCCCTCCGCCTCCCTTTCCCCTCCTCCAGCTGAGAATTGTGAGAATGCCATATTTATTAGGAGAAGCAATATTTCATTGGAAATAAATTGCTTGTGTTGGATGCCATGTTTATGGCTACCCCATAGTTATATTAATCACAGGTGCTGACCTATTAAATGTGTGCATGAATCTGACTAGCTGCATTAGTAGCTTAGCCAAGCTGCATTTGAACTTTAATACGCATCTGAATAAACCTGGTCACTTTAAATGTTGGGTCTAAAAAGGAGTGATGAAATGCTAATAAAATATAAGTACTGTGTCTGTACTACAGCACCTGAACAAGTATATAATTAAGTGTGTTTGATACGTAACTAAAGCAATGATCAGTACAGTAAGATTGGTCTAAAGAGGGAGCTGGTTTGAGTGGAAATTCAGAAGTGAGTTAAATGTTTTTTGCTTTAAAGTTGCTGAGAAACGAAAAGGGACCAACCAAAACCAATACTTGTTTTCAATTTGTGAAGTATTAATTAGTTTTAGCTGACTAAGCTGTGGGAGGGACAGGTAAAACTTGAGCATTTCTTGATGCAGTATTTAAAGGAAATAAATTAACCAAATTTGGGAAGAGCGGGTAATATAATCCATATTTGAAGATGATGAACTAAGAGGAATAGTGACTTTCTAAAAAAGACATGGGACGCGATGGGTGGGATGATGGCAGATGTTCTTTAGAAAGTGGTAGGTTTGATCAAGGTATTTAAAAGGGAATTGAATTGCTATCTGAAGAGAAACAATGTGCAATGATATGGGGATAAGGCAGGGGAGATAGAATGTTCTTTCAGTGAGCCAGTGCAGACTTGATGGGCCAAATGGCCTGCACTGAAAAGATCCTGTACACTTTGGACACTTGGAAACGAGTAACATAGTAGGGAGGGTTCTGATGAAAATAGCATTATCTGCAAATGGAAGGCCAAAAACAAGGGTAATTAACAGCCAGGGAACACGGGCAACTTAAATAGCAGAGGTATGAAAACGCTGTTTAAAAATGAAAGGAAAAGGAGAACTGTTAAAATCCAAATTTGGACTGCATGTACAGAAACACACGCAGCAAATAAAGTGGAACTGGAGGCAATAATCTGTAGCGTGGAATCAGATGTGATAGGAATGGCCGAAATGTGACTACATCCAAATTATAGGACCTGCAACTAAACGTTTCAGCATATATCAGAAAGAATGGGGAAGAAAGAGAGGGAGGATTAGCTGTACAATTTAGAGAAAACAATGGCAGCTGAAAAATAGGCATAACTAGCAAGACATTAGAAACAGAATCCATAAATGAGAGATCAGTCACACTAACAGACTAGAAGGTGGCTCAGTGCATTGGAGAGGCTGAGGGACAGATGCAGAAGAAACCTGAATTAGTTTAAAAGTTTAGAAAGAAACATATAGGAAAAAAAGAGACAATAGCCCTGCAAAGCAAGGGCTGTGGCTTTAAATTGAATAATAAATTGAACTTCAGTAAATAAGGGTTGCTGCAAAGTTTTTTAAAAGACACACAAAGCAGTGCTTTAAGTTTATTTTTAAAAATGTGAACTGCAACGAGGTGTCCCGAAACATGGAAAAAAGTCACAAAGCAGAACTTGACAATCTCCCAATGTACTGGATCAGTGCAGTTGCTGCCACAGAACCCCCGTAGACTGGAACAGAGTCCGTTCCACATGCGTGGCAGCAACGGCACTGATGGGCTTGAAGCAAAAGAAGAAAAGTTCTCGCCCTCTTTTTTTTTTTTTTTTAAATGAAGGCAAGTAAACGGGTTTTTAAAAACAACGGCCCTGACTGGACGATGAGAGCACTGGTCTCCAAGTGTGAGAGAAATAAAAAAATCTTGCACAGCAAAGGGAAAAAATGGAATCTCCAACCAGCCAAAAGAAGAAAAAACTCTGGGTCAGTGAAATGACTTCCTTCAGTATAAATTCAAAGGGCAGCCAGGTTAATGCCAAACTCTTAAAGTGCAGGAAAAACGCAAAGCTAAAAGCTGAATGGAAACAAAGGGGTGTGGGCTTGACGAGGTAATTCAGTTAAAGTGGCAACGTGCTTAAAGCCGCAACCACAAGAAACAACAAACGGCTATGGACATGAAAATTAGAGAAGACCCCAGATTGGGTGCAATTCTCAAAAGTTCCACAAGCAACAAGAAGCTCCAGGAGGTGACAGTGGCAGAGCTCTGAGGCAGCAGCATGCTGGAAAGAGGGAATTTTATCACATGATTCACCAGAAACCGAGTACCACAACCATTCCTTCACGCGCGACAGTCCCAAGATTGTGAAAGAACTGTCAAAACACACAACTTTTTGTTGTATTGTGATGACGTGTGCCTGCAGGCATTATATAATGTAACGTGCTTGGCAGAGCAAGGGTCAACATGGTACTGGAGGGTGGCACCGCCCAGTATTGTGTGTAGTCACATGGTCAAAGAGCAGTCTAGGACAGAATGCATTTTGGAAGGTCTAATGCAGGTAGGGAATATACAGTGAATGGTAGAACCCTCAAGAGTATTGAAAGTCAAAGAGATCTAGGAGTACAGGTCCACAGGTCATTGAAGGGGGCAACACAGGTGGAGAAGGTAGTCAAGAAGGCATACGGCATGCTTGCCTTCATTGGCCGGGGCATTGAGTATAAGAATTGGCAAGTCATGTTGCAGCTGTATAGAACCTTAGTTAGGCCACACTTGGAGTATAGTGTTCAATTCTGGTCGCCCCACTACCAGAAGGATGTGGAGGCTTTAGAGAGGGTGCAGAAGAGATTTACCAGAATGTTGCCTGGTATGGAGGGCATTAGCTATGAGGAGCGGTTGAATAAAGTCGGTTTGTTCTCACTGGAACGAAGGAGGTTGAGGGGAGACCTGATAGAGGTATACAAAATTATGAGGGCCATAGACAGAGTGGATAGTCAGAGGCTTTTCCCCAGGGTAGAGGGGTGAATTACTAGGGGGCATAGGTTTAAGGTGAGAGGGGCAAGGTTTAGAGTAGATGTACGAGGCAAGTTTTTTACGCAGAGGGTAGTGGGTGCCTGGAACTCGCTACCGGAGGAGGTAGTGGAAGCAGGGACGATAGGGACATTTAAGGGGCATCTTGACAAATATATGAATAGGATGGGAATAGAAGGATACGGACTCAGGAAGTGTAGAAGATTGTAGTTTAGTCGGGCAGCATGGTCGGCACGGGCTTGGAGGGCCGAAGGGCCTGTTCCTGTGCTGTACATTTCTTTGTTCTTTGTAGAACCCAGTAAGCAGCAAGCCTGCATGGAACAACTCCATGCAAGACTATATTTTGAACTGTACAAAGTTAAAGCCTACCAATAAAAATGTTTGTTTAAACACAAACTTCAAGATTTGATGAGTCATCACCGCTGTAACATAAACCCATTGAAGTACATAATATAAACCTTCAGTACTGGATCAAGTTGAATCTCCAGAATTATTGTCTCCAAGACCTGTCACACCAGTGAACGGATCGTTCATAAACATGTGGGTCACTTGAGTAGAGTGCTGCTCCAGCAGTCAGTGTTCCCATCAAGAAATGTTTTTGAATCCGTAAGAACCAAAGTACCTGATCGACCTGTTATAGGCATAACTGATGTCTCCATGGAAGCAAGTCAGTAATGAACTGCCTGTGCCAGAATGGCTACACGTTATTGCAGTTCCTGTTAATGTCGATCCTGTGGAAGCATTTCAGACTACAAAATTACGCTGTTCTACAAGAAGCAGAAAAACCTCTCCGTTGGACCAATATTTAAAAAAAATGTTCAGTTAAAATTTAGGACTGAGTAACTTAGTTATTGAAGATTGTATAAAGCAGTTAAAGGGGAGGGATGTGGTGATTGTCCCTCTAAGGGCAACACAGCAGAGCAAGGGTCACCTGGCTTGGGACTCTTGAGTGGAGTCCTCTCTTCAGCAGGCAAGGACTAAGGGCAGCCGGGTGACTGCTGTGCGTTTTTTCTTATTAATAAATACCTTTTTGTGTTCACAAACAAGTCTGTCAAACTGCATTTTACACTGATGTATTGCACCTGTGCAAATTAAAATAAGTTGTGAGAAGAGAGCAGCAACGTTGCATGTTTGGTGCCAGACAATTGGAAGACAGTTGAAGTGATTTGTCTATTCAAGAAGGTAACGAAACAAGTCTATAGAATTATGGACCAATTGGCTTGATGTCAATTATAGAAAAAGTAATGGAATTCAATCCTTGCACAAAGATTAAATTAAAAATATAATTGCAAAGTCAGGAATTTTGACAAGGAAGGTAATATTGACTAGCCTTCCTGAATTGTTTGAAGTAACGAAGAGTAGATGCGGGTAAGGGAGCAGGCACATCTGGGTGGGACTGCTCTTGCATGGTTCCGTTCTAATCTATCTAATTGTAACCAGAGAATCAAGTAATGACTTCTCTTCCTGCTCAAACACATTACCCCTGGTGTCCCCCAATGATCTATTCTTGGCCCCTGCCTATTTCTCATTAGGCACAGCATTAGTTTTCACAATTATGTTCACAACATTCAGTTCTACTTCACTGTCACCACCACCCTCTCAATGACTCCACTATTGCTAAATTACCAGACTGCTTATTCAATATTTGATACTGGATGGGCAGACATTTCCTTCAATTAAATATTGGGAAGATTGAAACCATTGATCCCCATCCCAAACTCTCTTCCCTACCGACCGTTTCTATTGCTCTCCCTGGCAGCGGTCTGAGATTGAGCCAGTCTGTTTGCATCTTTAGTGTCATACTGATCCTGACATGAGCTTCTGATTTCGTATTTGTGCCTCTTTCTGCCTACGCCACATTGCTTGACTTCACCCCTGTCTTCGCTTATCTTCTGCTGAAGTCCTCATCCTTGCCTTTGTTACCACTAGACTTGGCTATTTCTTTTTTTTAAATAATTTTTATTAAAGTTTTCACAAAATATCAACAACAAAATGTAAAAGGAACCAATAGAATTAAATACAAAACAACCCCAGTGCTCCCTCCCTCCCATACATAAATAATATATTAACACCCGCCGAAACACATAGCAAATATATACACCTCCTCAGATCCCCCAGTACAGACAAACAAAAATAAAATAGAACCCACCTCCCCCGGGTTGCTGCTGCTGACCATTGTCTACCGTTCTGCCAGGAAGTCCAAGAATGGTTGCCACCGCCTGAAGAACCCTTGCACCGATCCCCTTAAGGCAAATTTCACCCCCTCCAATTTAATAAACCCTGCCATATCGTTGATCCAGGATTCCACGCTTGCGGGCCTCGCATCCTTCCACTGAAGAAGAATCCTTCGCCGGGCTACCAGGCACGCAAAGGCCAGAATACCGGCCTCTTTCGCCTCCTGCACTCCCGGCTCCTCTGCAACCCCAAATATTGCGAGCCCCCAGCTCGGTTTGACCCTGGATCCTACCACCCTCGACACCGTCCTCGCTACGCCCTTCCAAAATTTCTCCAGCGCTGGGCATGCCCAGAACATATGGGTGTGGTTTGCTGGGCTCCCTGAGCACCTAACACACCTGTCCTCACCCCCAAAAAACCGGCTCATTCTTGTCCCGGTCATGTGTGCCCTGTGCAGCACCTTAAGCTGTATGAGGCTGAGCCTTGCGCACGAAGAGGAAGAGTTCACCCTCCCTAGGGCATCTGCCCACGTCCCCTCCTCTATCTCTTCCCCCAACTCCTCCTCCCACTTACCTTTCAGCACCTCCATAGAGGCCTCCTCCTCCTCCTCCTGCATCACTTGGCCTGGTATGTTGCCGAGATCTTCCCCTCTCCAACCCACGCCCCCGAGAGCACCCTGTCCTGTACCGTGCGTGGCGGCAGCAGCGGCAATTCCACCACTTGCCCCCTGGCAAACGCCCTTACCTGTAGATAGCTAAAGGCGTTTCCTGGAGGGGGAGCCCGTACTTCTCCTCCAGCTCACCCAGGCTCGCGAACTTCCCATCCACAAACAGGTCCCCCAATCTTCTTATCCCTGCCCTGTGCCACCCTGAAAACCCTCCATCCATTCTCCCTGGGACAACCGGTGGTTCCCCTGTATCGGGGTCCACACCGAGGCCCCCACTCTTTCCCCCGTCCCCCACCCCCCAATCCCTACTCCGCTCTAGGAACACCCTTCTCACCCTCGGAGTCACTCGCGCCCACACAAACCCCGTATTGCTCCTGTTGACCTGCCTAAAGAAGGCCTTCGGGATAAGAATGGGGAGGCACTTGAACAGGAACAAAAACCTTGGGAGCACCGTCATCTTGACTGACTGCACTCTACCTGCAAGGGACAGCGGCAACGCGTCCCACCTCTTAAACCCCTCCATTTGCTCCACTAGCCTCGTGAAATTAAGTCTATGCAGGGCCCCCCAGCTCTTGGCCACCTGGACCCCTAAATACCTGAAGCTCCTCTCCGCCCTTTTTAGTGGGAGCTCGCCATTCCCCTTCTCCTGGTCCCTTGGGTGAACCACAAACAACTCGCCCTTCCCCATGTTGAGCTTGTACCCTGAGAAATCCCCAAACTCCCTGAGGATCCTCATTACCTCCGACATTCCCCCCACGAGTCCGCCACATATAGCAGCAAGTCATCCGCATTGAGCGACACCCTATGCTCCTCCCCACCCGCACCAGCCCCCTCCAGTTCCTCGACTCCCTCAGTGCCGTAGCCAGGGGTTCAATCGCCAGTGCGAAGAGCATGGGGGACAAGGGACACCCCTGCCTCGTCCCTCGATGCAACCGAAAGTACTCAGACCTCCTTGTTTGTGGCCACACTCGCCATCGGGACCTTGTACAACAGCCTAACCCACCTGACGAACCCCTCCCCAAACCCGAACCTCTTCAGCACCTCCCACAAGTGCCCCCACTCTATCCTATCGAAGGCCTTCTCAGTGTCCATCGCTGCCACTATCTCCGCCTCCCCCTCCCTTGCCGGCATCGTAACATTCAGGAGCCTCCGCACATTCGCGTTCAACTGCCTCCCCTTCACGAACCCCGTCTGGTCTTCGTGGATGACCTGCGGCACTTTTGAACTAAAGTCGGGGAATAATTTGCAAACCTAACAATGGATGGAGTTTTCCGGAAAAAAAATCAACCAATTTCTAATTTGCATCATTCCATATCTCTTCACCCTCACAATATGGGACTTACGAAGACTTCAACCTGCTTTCAGCCTCGAGCCTCTTCTTTCCTCAAATTTTTCATATTACCTTTCTGGTTTATTTATTATGAAATATTCTATCATACCCAGGGGAACAGATTTTGACCATAAGTCAGACTTCAGGGTAGGTTTATTTCCTCACTTCAACAAAGGAATCAGCAATATCTTGCAGTTCCATTGTCATTTCAACTTTTTCAGGCGATATGGTACGTCTGGAAATCGGCAAGTCAAAGTCATCAGGTAATTTCACCCATACTTTTGGAGGAGGAAAAATACTTCAAACTTTTAAAAGTAAAATGACAAACTGTCTTTTGGCCTTGCTTCATTCTCTTGCCTCGCCTTCAATTATCTGCGTTTTTGACTGTCAGATTGATAATGCCGCTTCATATTATGAAAGAAACAGATCTTGATTTTAGGCAGTAAATAAAGTGTCTGAAAGCTTTTTGGCACAGTCAATCCCACGTCATCAGATAAGATACAAGCTCTGCAAAAGCTGCAATTCGGATCATGAATTTCAAACGATGCCCACTCTTTTCCCCCCCCTTTGCCTCATTGAAGGTCCTAACCAGCAACGGGCCCAACAGGTCCACATATATTTTGTAAAATTCGACCGGGAAACCGACCGGACCCGGTGCCATCCCCGCCTGCATGCTCCCTATCCCTTTGGCCAGCTCCTCCAACCCAATCGGGGCCCCTAATCCCGCCATCAGTCCCTCCTCCACCTTCGGGCACTTCAGTTGGTCCAGAAAGCGGCCCATCCCTCCCTCCTCCAGTGGGGGCTCGGACTGATACAGTTCCTCATAAAAGTCCCTGAAGACCCCATTTATGCCAACCCCACTCTGCACTACACCCCCCCCCCCCCCCCCCCCCCATATCCTTAATTCCCCCAATCTCCATAGCTGCATCCCGCTTCCGAAGCTGATGCGCCAGCATCCGACTTGCCTTTTCCCCATATTCATAAATCGCCCCCTGGGCCTTTCTCCACTGCGCCGCTGCCTTCCTGGTGGTCAACAGGTCGAATTCGGCCTGGAGGCTATGCCTCTCCCTCAACAGTCCCTCCTCCGGCACCTCCGCATACCTCCTGTATACCCTCACCATCTCTCCCACCAGCCTCTGCTCTCTCCTCCCCTTGTGGGCCCTAATGGAGATCAGCTCTCCCCTAACCACCGCCTACAGCGCCTCCCAGACCATCGCCACTCGGACCTCCCCGTTATCATTGGCCTCCAGGTATCCCTCTGTGCTTCTTCGGACCCGCTCGCTCACCTCCTCATCAGCCAGCAGCCCCGCCTCCAAGTGCCACAACAGGCGCTGGTCCCTCTCCTCCCCCAGCTCGAGGTCTACCCAATGCGGGGCGTGATCCGAAATGGCTATCGCCGAGTACTCGGTATCCTCTACTTTAGCAATCAGCGCCCTGCTCATAACAAAAAAATCGATCTGGGAATAGGCCTTATGAACGTGCGAGAAGAATGAAAATTCCCTAGTTCCCGGCCTTGCAAATCTCCAAGGGTCCACCCCTCCCATCTGGTCCATAAACCCCCTCAGCACTTTAGCCGCCGCCAGCCTCCTACCCGTCCTAGACCTGGAGCGATCCAGTGCCGGATTCAGCACCGTGTTAAAGTGTTCCCCGCCCCATTATCTCACACCCCACTTCCAAGTCTGGGATCCGACCCAACATGCGCCGCATAAAACCCGCATCGTCCCAGTTGACCAGCACCATCCTTTTCCCTTGCAGCTTACCACTTACCATTACTTATCTGCCGCCATTGTCTGTCACAATGCTCGACGCCTCGAACGATACCCTCTTTCCCACCAAGATCGCCACCCCTGATTTTTGGCATCCAGCCCCGAATGAAACACCTGGCCTACCCACCCCTTCCTCAGTCTTACCAGGTGTGTCTCCTGGAGCATGACCACATCCACCTTCAGGTGTGCGAACACCCGGGCCCGCTTAACCGCCCCCTTGCGTTCCAGGTTATCAGCCGGATTAGGGGCTACCCGACCCCCTCCCCCGCCGACTAGCTATAACCCCTCCTCGGCCAGCCACGCTCCTGCGCCCCGCGCCCAGCCCGTTCCCCATGGCGGCAGACCCCCGTCCCAACACCCCCTACTCGCTCCAGCTCCCCCTTGACCATACCAGCAGCAACCCGATTCCCCCCACCCCCCAGCTAGCACCCCTCCTAGCTGCATTGCTGCCCCTATTGCACTCCCGCGAGTCAGCTGACTCCTGCAGACCCCGGCCGCTCCCGCCTCTCCTTCGACTCCTGCCATTGTGGGACTTCCCCTCCATCTCCATTACCCACCAGCAGGTTCTCCGCCTCCCCCTTCCATTCAAGCACGGGAAAAAACCCGCACATCCCCGCCCCCTCCAGCCTTCAGCGCGGGAAAAAGCCCGCGCTTTCCACCTGCCCTGCCCCGCCTCCTCGGTTGCAGCTCCCTTTACAGGCCCAGTCCCCTCACAGGAAGGGGCTGACTCGGGCCTCCCCCTCCCCTGCGGGGCCCCATCTCCCCCCCCCTACCAGCCATCGACCTCCTGCTCCGTTTACTTGCCACCCTCCAAGAGCCCACCCGACAGACCCAACCAAAACAGTGCCAACCCACCCTAACCACCCACACCGAACCAAAACTGAACAAGAACAAAGACCCCCCCTCAAAATGTAACACATCAACAGCAATCCTCAACCATCCCCACGCTCGATCCCGACCCTCAGTTTGTGTCCAGCTTCTCGGCCTGAACAAAGGCCCATGCCTCCTCCGGGTGCTCAAAATAATGGTGCACCTGTAGGTGACCCACAGTTGCGCCAAACTTCACCCCCTTCCTGTGCAGCACCGTCTTCGCCCGGTTGTACCCGGCCCTCTTCGCCACCTCCGCGCTCCAGTCCTGATATATTCGAACCACCGCGTTCTCCCACCTGCTGCTCCTCTCTTGGCCCACCTGAGTACGCACTCCCAATCAGCGAACCGATGAAACCGCACCAACACCGCTCGTAGCGGCTCGTTAGCCTTGGGCCTCCTCGCCAGCACTATGGGCCCCTTCCAGCTCCAGGGGCCCCTGGAAGGACCCCGCTCCCATCAGCGAGTTTAACATGGTGACCACATAGGCCCCCACGACCAACCTCTCCAGCCCCTCCGGGAGGCCCAGGATCTGCAGATTCTTCTGCCTCGACCGATTCTCCATCTCGAACTGTTCCTGCCATTTCTTGTGCAGTGCCTCGTGCGCCTCCACCTTTACCGCTCGGCTCAAGATCTCGTCCTCGTTATCTGAGATCTTTTGTCGGACCTCGCGGATTGCGGCCGCCTGGGTCTCCAGCAACTTATCAATAGAAGTCTTCATCGGCTCCAACAGGTCCGCTTTGAGCTCCCTGAAGCAGCGCTGGATAACCTCCTGCTGCTCCTGTGCCCACTGCATCCACGCTGCCTGGTGCCTGCCTGCCGCCATCTTGCTCTTCTTCCCTCGCACTTTCTTTGGCTTCACCACCACTTTTTTTAGTCGCCCCGCTCCTGGTCCAAGCCATACACTGTCGGGGGAATGTTGCAGTCTTCTTCCCACACCGGGAAATGTTGAAAAAATTCCGTTGGGGGCCCTGAAAAGCGGACAAAAGTCAGTTTTTAGCGGGAGCTGCCGAACGTGTGACTTGGCTCCGCATAGCCGCAACCGGAAGTCTAGACTTGGCTATTTCAATGCTCTATTGGCTGGTCTCCATAATTCTACCCACTAAACATATCCAAAACTCTCCTTTACACAGATTTATCACCTCTGCGTTTGCTGCCCTACATTGGTGCCCATTCAAACAGCAAGCTCCTGTCCCCTGATCACTGCTGTGCACACTACCATACCTTGGTGCGCAATCAAACATATCATAATTTTTAAAAATCCTCCTCGTCCAATTCCTCTATGGCATTGCTCCTCATTTCCATGGACATCTGCCCTTGCTAATGCTGCCCTCTTGTATATTCTCAATTGGATTTGTGCTTGGCACAAAATTAGATGGTTGTGGTGGTTTGAGGTCAGTCATCTCAGTCCCAGAACAACACTGCTGGTGCTCCTCTGAATAGTATCCTCAGAACAACCTTCAGGTGTTTCATCAATTATCTGCCCACCATCATCAGGTCATAAGTGGGGATGCTCCCTGATGATTCCACAATGTTCATCATTCGCGACAACTCAGATGCTGAAGTACCCCATGCTCACGTGTAGCAAGACCTGGGCAATAGTCAGGCATGGGCTGACAAGTGGCAAGTAACATTCGTGCCATGCAAGTGATGGACAATGACCATCTCCAACAAGAGAGAATCCAGCCATTTCCCCCTGATATTCAATGGGATCTTTGGAGATGTGCACCCCATGGAATTTGAAACTGCTAACCATCTCTACCTCGGCCCGTTGATGCTGGCATAGGTGTGTACAGTACTTTGCTTCCTGAAGTCAATGACCAGCTCTTTAGTTTTGCTGGCATTGAGGAAGAGATTGTTGTCGCTACACCACTCCACTAGGTTCTCTATCTCCCGCCTGTATTCTGACTCGTCGTTATTCGAGATCCGGCCCACTATGGTCGTATTGTCAGCAAACTTGTAGATGGAGTTGGAACCAAGTTTTGCCACGCAGTCGTGTGTGTACAGGGAGTAGAGTAGGGGGCTAAGTACGCAGCCTTGCGGGGCCCCGGTGTTGAGGACTATTGTGGAGGAGGTGTTGTTGTTCATTCTTACTGATTGTGGTCTGTTGGTCAGAAAATAGAGGATCCAGTTGCAGAGTGGGGAGCCAAGTCCGAGGTTTTGGAGCTTTGATATGAGCTTGGCTGGGATTATGATGTTGAAGGCGGAGCTGTAGTCAATAAATAGGAGTTTGATGTAGGAGTCCTTGTTTTCGAGATGCTCTAGGAATGAATGTAGGGCCAGGGAAATGGTGTCTGATGTGGACCGGTTGCAGCAGTTTGCGAATTGCAGTGGATCAAGGCGTTCTGGGAGTATGGAGGTGATGTGCTTCATGATCAACCTCTCGAAGCACTTCATTACGACTGAAGTCAGGGCCACTGGACGGTAGTCATTGAGGCACGTTGCCTGGTTCTTCTTTGGTACCGGTATGATGGTGGTCATCTTGAAGCAGGTGGGGATATCGGAGTGGAGTAGGGACAGGTTAAAGATGTCCGCGAATACCTCTGCCTGCTGCTCCGCGCAGGCTCTGCGTGCACGACCAGGGATCCCGTCCGGGCCCGTCGCCTTCCGAGGGTTCACTTTCAGGAAGGCCAATCTGTCTTCGGAAGCTGTGATGGTGGGTATGAGTGAATTATGGGTTGCTGGGGCACTCGACAGCGGATTGTTGGTTACCTGCTCGAACCGAGCATAGAATGCATTGAGTTCATCGGGGACGGGTGCGCTGCTGCCAGAGATATTGTTCGACTTCGCTTTGTAGCCCGTTATGTTGTTTAGTCCTTGCCTCAACTGCTGAGAGTCTGTCTGTGACTCGAAGCTTGGTTTGATATTCTCTCTTGGCATCTCGGGTGGCTTTGCGGAGGGCGTACCTGGATTTCTTGCATGGGTCAGGATCGTCTGTCTTGAACGCCTCCGATCTGTCCTTCAGCAGGGAGTCAATCTCTTGATTGAGCCATGGTTTCCGGTTGGGGAACGTACGTACTGCTTTCTTTGGCACGCAGTCGTCCACACATTTGCTGATGAAGTCTGTGACGGTGGTGCCATACTCATTTAAGTTGGTCGCTGAGTTCTTAAATATGGACCAGTCCATGTCTCTAAGCAGTCACATAAAAGCTCTTCTGTCTCCTCGGACCAGCACTGCACAACCTTCTTAGCTGGATTCTCCCGCTTGAGTTTCTGCTTGTATGCTGGGAGAAGGAGCACTGTCTTATGGTCTGATTTCCCAAAGTGCGGTCAGGGGCTGGAACAGTAGGCGCCCTTGATTTTTGAGTAGCAGTGGTCAAGAGTGTTGTCGCCCTGGTGGGACAGGAGATGAGCTGGTGGAATTTTGGCAGTACACTCTTGAGGTTGGCCTTGTTGAAGTCTCCGGCCACGATGAACAAGGCCTCCTGGTGTTCTGTCTCGTAGTTGTTTATAACTGTGTATGGTTCGTCCAGCGCCTTTCTCACTTCTGCCTGGGGTGGGATGTAGACTGCTGTGATAATGGCTGAAGTGAACTCACGTGGAAGATAATATGGGCGGCATTTCACGGTCAGATATTCCAGGTCTGGGAGCAGTAGGTCGCCAGGTTCGCCACATCCGAGCACCAGGAGGAGTTGATGAGGAGGCACACCCCTCCACCCTTCGTTTTGCCTGATGATGCTGTGCGGTCCGCCTGGTGAATTGAGAAGCCTGCAGGTTGTATGGCATAGTCCGGTGAGGTGGGGGTGAGCCATGTCTCTGTGAAACAGAGCACACAGCAGTCTCTTACTTCCCTCTGAGAGGTAAGTCTGGCATTAAGTTCATCCAGCTTGTTTTCGATCGCTTGGACGTTTGCCAGGAGTATGCTGGGGAAAGGGATCTTGAAACCGCGCTGCTTCAGTCTAACCTGCAGACCGCCGCGTTTCCCTCACTTCCTCGGTCGGCGGCTGCTGCTGGATGATCCTGGGATCCAATGGCAGATGTCAGCTCTTGTGGAAGGTAGGTGGTTGCGTCTGGCGGGGTCCAGGGCGCTGGCGTGGACCAGGGCACTGTTTACGTATCTGGGGTCGTGTCTGGCAGGGTCCCGGGCACTGGTTGAGGTAGAGGGGTTGCTAGGGGTGCATGTTTGCGATCGGGATGGGTCCTGGCGTTCTGTGGGCGCGGGAATACCTTGCAGCGTGTTTGGGTCCTCGCGCAGGGTCTCTGCCGTTTCGGGAGTCGTGGGCAGGGGCTTCCTGAGGCAGTTTGGGCTGGGTCCTGTGGTCTGTTCCCTCCCTGGGCGCTCCTGGGGTCGGATCTTGAAGTAGGCCCGGTCAGGCCTCCACATGGATTTTTCTTTCTTCCATCACCGGGTAGGTCGGGTTATTGGGCGGGCCTCTCCTGGTCGGGTCGCTGGGCGGATCTCTGGCGGTCGCGTTGGGCCGCGTCTTGCTGTCGGGAGTCTGGTCGGGAGCTCCGGAGACTGGGCAAGGCGATCCGGGGGCTGGCGTCGGTAGTTAGACCGGGTTGGGAGCTCCGAGGTCCGGGTCAGCTCCAAATCGAGTTTGGGCCCGATCCACTTTCAGGCCATGGACGTCGGGTCGGGTCAAAAGGTCTCCACGGGCCTCGGAGGATGTTCAAGCCTGCAAGAGAAGATAAAAGAGAGGTTAGTAATAATGTTAGTTTTAGAATTAATTTTTAAATGATTATAATGAGTATAGATTAAGTAAAAAGTGGATCTGTTGGGGAGAGCTCGCAGAGTCGCCTTGCTCCGGTGCCATCTTGTTCCTAATCTTTGCCACTTGCGCTGTGCTTTCGAGCAAGGGTGAACACAGGAAATTCTTCCCCCACCTTTTTTTTTTTGTCCGTGTTTGGTGATGGCAGCTGGTTTTGATATTACCAGCGTTGCAACTGCATGTGTGGGTAATGCACCCTCTGCAGATGCTGTTGTCACCGAACTCTGCCTTTTGAAAGAGTGATCTGTATATTCATTGTTGGTCAGACTAATAAGTGATCTAATTTGAAAAATGAGGGCAAGTGTGATCATCGCTGTACTACAAGAAACTAGAACCAGGGACTATAAACTGAAAATGAAGACAGCAAAAAGAATTCAGAAAGAAAGCTCAAATTATTAGGTTCCAATCCAGAAGGGCATGGTTGCAAAATAATTTGATATCCATCCCCAAGTTTCCAATAATAGTAATGCATAGAATTGGGATTAAGATGAGCGCTGCATTACGAACACAATGGCCGAGCAAGCTTGGTGACACTTTGGTCGTTCCTTTTATTCTAATCTTTGACTGTCAGTGCAGCCCGAACTCGAATTTTCCAAAAAAATGAATTAAACTATGCTCCATTTTTCATTGGAAAAGGCAGGAAGTGATCATAACTTTGTTTCTTATGTTGATAACTCAGTCAATAGGATAGATGCCTGTTTTCAAGCAAGATTGGCTGCATGTTTATTTTTGTCTACCAATCCTGTTAAGAGGTACTTCATTAATATGTGGTTTTCAACCTTTTTGTATGGGAGATCCCTGGCTAATATTGGCACACAGACTAACAGAAATTTGATGATATTATCAACTGCATAAGATCTCTTCACCAACTTTCTAAATTCTGTGAACTCGTTCTAAAATCAATATTTTAATGAGACATTTAATAGAGTAGCAGCTTATGCTAAGAGTGCATTGCCCTTCATGATGTCAAACATTATATACTGATATTTAGCTGAAAGATGGTTTGCTACAGTCTGGTGTACGTCTGGACTCCCAGCCACTGACTTTGCCATATGCATTGGGCTGTGAATCATTTTTCATGAGTGCTAAACTAAACAGGCGACTTTGAATGAAGTGGAACTTCCAAGTCCTTTTGAATAACAATCACAATGATTTTTCGGCTGTACTATCAATGCACTGCACTTCTCGCAATTAAAATACCATCTCGTAATGCATCCCATGCATTGCGACATTTTTTGCAAAAGCTTTCAAGTAATAAGATTATCTGTTTTACAGGTATTCCCTGATGAGTTTCATCTGCAGACGCTGAATCCATTCCTTCGTTCTTGTGCAGAGCTCCATCAAAGTGTTAATGTCAAAAACATTATCATTGCTTTGATTGATCGGTAAGGCTGCTTTTTTGAATTGGATCCCTGTAGGTATCTTTGCAGTTTCATTAAATAAGCAATGGGACTTTACATTTCACATATTTGAATTGCTTTCAATGGCCATTTTACAATTTTTAGGTTGGCTTTGTTTGCGCATCGTGAAGATGGTCCCGGAATCCCTGCTGATATAAAACTGTTTGACATCTTTTCCCAACAAGTAGCAACGGTTATACAGGTAAAACTGTTTTTATTGTCAAATGCCTCTTTCTTGGTCCATAGCTTTTTATTTATGTTTAAAATTAAAGCATCTTGGATGCTTTCATAATTTTACCATTTCCTAAACTTAGTTGTTCGCTATTTCACTAATGGAACTGCATAAAGTATGCTTGACGTTTAAACCTGGCATGGGGACATTACCAGAGTGAATAAATTGGCATTCCATTGAAATGTGTAAATTACTTGAGCTGGAAAAGTATTTGTAACTCATCTCATCCTCTAATAAAATCATAGATAATAACTAGACTTCAGCAAGTTATGTCTTCAGCTTCAACTGGACAGCGATATCTACTTGGGTGCCACAGGGATACAGGCTAGAATTTGGACTTGCAGGCATCTAACAATGTATGTTGTTCAGCTTCTCCTGTATTTTTCCTGCATCTTTCAACTCTTTGGTTACAAAGTTGTTGAAAGTGCTAGCTGATAACAGTGTAGTGGGTGAAACAGCATCTGGGATCTGAGTAAACAGGGCAACCAACAGAATCTCTCCTGAACCAATGAAATGTAAGGATTAGAAAATAAACACATGAAAAACTGAGAAGGCGAATTAATCAACTGGCTGAGTTCAAACTCAAATCAAGTACAGAATGAAAAAGCAAAAAATAAAGATTGGATTAAGGAGGAAGGGGAGAGACGAAGGGGAAAAAGTAAGAGGGGGAAATTTTTAGGATTTGATACTTTTAAAACTTCCTGAAGAGTGATATTATTCAAATGGCAAAAAAAATTTCAGCATGCTGAAATTACCTGTGTTATGCTCCTCGTGCTCAATGTGGGAGTTCAGGGACGCGGCCGATGCCCCTGACTCCTTCATGTGCGGGAAGTGTGTCCAGCTGCAGCTCCTGTTAGACCGCATGACGGCTCTGGAGCTGCGGATGGACTCACTTTGGAGCATCCACGGTGCTGAGGAGGTCGTGGATAGCACGTTCAGTGAGTTATCATGGAAGTTACAGAGCAGAAGGAGGCCATTCGGCCCATCGAGTCTGCACCGCCTCTTGGAAAGAGCACCCGACGCAAGGTCAACACCTCCACCCTATCCCCATAACCCAGTAACCCCACCCAACACTAAGGGCAATTTTGGACACTAAGGGCAATTTATCATGGTTAATCCACCTAACCTGCACATCTTTGGACTGTGGGAGGAAACCGGAGCACCCGGAGGAAACCCACGCACACACGGGGAGGATGTGCAGACTCCGCACAGACAGTGACCCAAGCCGGAATCGAACTTGGGACCCTGGAGCTGTGAAGCAATTGTGCTAGCCACAATGCTATAGTGCTGCCCAAATGGCACAACGCAGATTAGGATTGGTGAGGGAAACTGGGAATGGGTGACCAAAAGGCAGAAAAAAGAGCAGGAAGGCAGTGCAGGTGTCCCCTGCGGTCATATCCCTCCAAAATAGGTATACCGTTTTGGATACTGTTGGGGGAGATGACTCACCAGGGGAAGGCAATAGTAGCCAGCGTCATGGCACCGTGGCTGGCTCTGCTGCACAGAAGGGTGGGAAAGAGACTGGCAGGGCTATAGTCATAGGGGATTCAATCGTGAGGGGAGTAGACAGGCGTTTCTGTGGTCAAAAACGATACTCCCGAATGGTATGTTGCCTCCCGGGTGCACAGGTCAGGGATGTCACAGATCGGCTGCAGGACATGCTGAAGGGGGAGGATGAACAGCCAGTTGTCATGGTGCATATAGGCACCAGCGATATAGATAAAAAACAGGATGAGGTCCTACAATCAGAATTTAGGGAGTTAGGAGATAAGTTTTAAAAAGTAGGACCTCAAAGGTAGTAATCTCAGGATTGCTACCAGTGCCACGAGACAGTCAGAGTAGAAATTCAAGAATAGTCAGAATGAATACATGGCTTGAGAGATGGTGCAGGAGGGAGGGGGTTCAGATTTTTGGGACATTGGAACCGCTTCTGGGGGCGGTGGGACCATTACAGATCGGATGGTCTACACCTGGGCAGGACTGGAATCAATGTCCTAGGGGGTGCTTTTGCTAACTCTGTTGGGGAGGTTTTAAACTAATATGGCAGGGGGATGGGAACCAGATTGGGAAGTTAGACGTCAGTAAAGAGGCAGCAACTAAAGCTGTTTAAGGGTAAATCCACATTTGAAATGTGGGAGTCTTTTAAGGAAAGGTTGATTAGAGTGCAGGACAGACATGTCCCTGTGAAAATGAGGGATAGAAATGGCAAGATTAGGGAACCATGGATGATGGGTGGAATTGTGAGACTAGCTAAAATGAGAAAGGAAGCATACATAAGATCTAGGCGACTTAAAACTGATGAAGCTTTGGAGGAATATCGGGAAAGTAGGACAAATCTCAAATGCGCAATAAAGAGGGCTAAAAGGGGTCATGAAATATCTTTGGCTAACAGGGTTAAGGAAAGTCCCAAAGCCTTTTATTCGTATATAAGGAGCAAGAGAGTAACTAGAGAAAGGATTGGCCCACTCAAAGACAAGAGGGAATTTATGCGTGGAGTCAGAGGAAATGGGTGAGATTCTTAATGAGTACTTTTCATCGGTATTCACCAAGGAGAGGGACATGATGGATGTTGAGGCTAGGGATGGATGTTTAAATAACCTAGGTCAAGTCGGCATAAGGAAGGGGGAAATTTTGGGTATTCTAAAAGGCATTAAGGTGGACAATCCGGATGGGACCTATCCCAGGTTACTGAGGGAAGTGAGAGACTAAATAGCTGGGGCCTTAACAGATATCTTTGCAGCATCCTTGAGCACGGGTGAGGTCCCGGAGGACTGGAGAATTGCTAATGTTGTCCCTTTGTTTAAGAAGGGTAGCAGGGATAATCCAGGGAATTGTAGACCTGTGAGCTTGACGTCAGTGGTAGGCAAACTGTTGGAGAAGATACTGAGGGATAGGATCTATTCACATTTGGAAGAAAATAGACATATCAGTGATGGGCAGCATGGTTTTGTGCAGGGAAGGTCATGTCTTACAAACCTAATAGAATTCTTTGAGGCAGTGACAATGTTAATTGATGAGGGAAGGTCTGTAGATGTCATATACATGGACTTCAGTAAGGCGTTTGATAAAGTTTCCCATGGCAGGTTGATGGAAAAAGTGAAGTTGTATGGGGTTCAGGGTGTACTAGCTAGATGGATAAAGAACTGGCTGGGCAACAGGAGACAGAAAGTAGTGGTGGAAGGGAGTGTCTCAAAATGGAGAAAGGTGACTAGTGGTGTTCCACAGGGATCTGTGCTCGGATCACTGTTGTTTGTGATATACATAAATGATCTGGACGAAGGTATAGGTGGTCTGATTAGCAAGTTTGCAGCTGATACTAAGATTGGTGGAGTTGCAGATAGCGAGGAGGACTGTTGGAGAATACAGCAAAATATAGATAGATTGGAGAGTTGGGCAGAGAAATGGGCAGATGGAGTTCAATCCAGGCAAATGCGAGGTGATGCATTTTGAAAGATCTAATTCAAGAGCGGACTATACGGTCAATGAAGAGTCCTGCAGAAAATTGATGTGCAGAGAGATCTGAGAGTTCAGGTCCATTGTACCCTGAAGGTGGCAATGCAGGTCGATAGAGTGGTCAAGAAGGCATACAGCATGTTTGCCTTCATCGGACAGGGTGTGGAGTTCAAGAGTCGGCAGGTCATGTGACAGTTGTATAGGACTTTGGTTAGGCCACATTTGGAATACTGCGTGCAGTTCTGGTTGCCACATTACCAGAAGGTTGTGGATGCTTTAGAGATGGTGCAGAGGAGGTTCACCAGGATGTTGCCTGGTGTGGAGGGTGCTAGCTATGAAGAAAGGTTGAGTAGATTAGGATTGTTTTCGTTGGAAAGACGGAGGTTATGGGGGGGACCTGATTTGAGGTCTATAAAATTGAGGGGTATGGACAGGGTGGATAGCAACAAGCTTTTTCCAAGAGTGGGGGTGTTAATTACAAGGGGTCACGATTTCAAGGTGAGCGGGGGAAAGTTTAAGGGAGATGTGCGTGGAAAGTGTTTACGCAGAGGGTGGTGGGTGCCTGAAACGCTTTGCCAGTGGAGGTGGTAGAGGCAGGCATGATAGCATCATTTTAAGATGCATCTCCACAGATATATGAACGGGCGGGGAACAGAGGGAAGTAGATCCTTGGAAAATAGAAGACCGGTTTAGATAAAGGGCAGCACGGTAGCACAAGTGGATAGCACTGTGGCTTCACAGCGCCAGGGTCCCAGGTTCGATTCCCCGCTGAGTCACTGTCTGTGCGGAGTTTGCACGTTCTCCCCGTGTCTGCGTGGGTTTCCTCCGGGTGCACCCGTTTCCCCCCACAGTCCAAAGATGTGCAGGTTAGGTGGATTGGCCATGCTAAATTGCCCGTAGTGTCCATAAGGGTTGGGAGGGGTTATTGGGTTGCGGGGATAGGGTGGAAGTGAGGGCTTAATGTGGGTCGGTGCAGACTCGATGGGCCGAATGGCCTCCTTCTGCACTGTATGTTCTATGTATATGTAATAAAGGATCTGGATCGGCGCAGGCTGGGAGGGCCGAAGGGCCTGTTCCTGTGCTGTAATTTTCTTTGTTCTTTGTTTTTATGCTGCTGTGCAGAGGGACCTGAATGTCCTTGTGCATGAATCACAAAAAGTTGGTTTGCAGGTGCAGCAGCTAATTAAGAAAGCAAATTGAATTTTATCCTTCATTGCTAGAGGGATGGAATTTAAAAAGAGGGATGTTGTGTTGCAGCTGTATAGGGTGCTGATGACACCCAGTGTATACCCGGTGAGTACTGTGTATAGTTTTGGTCTCTTTACTTGAGAAAGAATGTACTGGCACTGGAGGGTGTGCAGAGGAGATTCACTGGAGTTTAATCCGGACAAATGTGAGGTAATGCATTTTGGAAGGTCTAATGCAGGTAGGGAATATACAGTGAATGGTAGAACCCTCAAGAGTATTGAAAGTCAAAGAGATCTAGGAGTACAGGTCCACAGGTCACTGAAAGGGGCAACACAGGTGGAGAAGGTAGTCAAGAAGGCATACGGCATGCTTGCCTTCATTGGCCGGGGCATTGAGTATAAGAATTGGCAAGTCATGTTGCAGCTGTATAGAACCTTAGTTAGGCCACACTTGGAGTATAGTGTTCAATTCTGGTCGCCACATTACCAGAAGGATGTGGAGGCTTTAGAGAGGGTGCAGAAGAGATTTACCAGAATGTTGCCTGGTATGGAGGGCATTAGCTATGAGGAGCGGTTGAATAAACTCGGTTTGTTCTCACTGGAACGAAGGAGGTTGAGGGGCGACCTGATAGAGGTATACAAAATTATGAGGGGCATAGACAGAGTGGATAGTCAGAGGCTTTTCCCCAGGGTAGAGGGGTGAATTACTAGGGGGCATAGGTTTAAGGTGAGAGGGGCAAGGTTTAGAGTAGATGTACGAGGCAAGTTTTTTACGCAGAGGGTAGTGGGTACCTGGAACTCGCTACCGGAGGAGGTAGTGGAAGCAGGGACGATAGGGACATTTAAGGGGCATCTTGACAAATATATGAATAGGATGGGAATAGAAGGATACGGACCCAGGAAGTGTAGAAGATTGTAGTTTAGTCGGGCAGTATGGTCGGCACGGGCTTGGAGGGCCGAAGGGCCTGTTCCTGTGCTGTACATTTCTTTGTTCTTTGTTCTTTGTACATTGATTCTGGAGTGGAGAGGATTGGCTTATGAGGAGAGACTGAGTAGACTGGGACTTGTACTCCTAAGAATGAGGGGGAATAGATAAGTTAGGGAGGTTGTTTCCACTGGTGGGCGAAGCAAGAACTAGGGTACATAGCCTCAAAATGAAGGGGAGCAGATTTAGGACTGAGTGGAGGAGGAACTTCCTCCCCCAAAGGGTTGTGAATCTGTGGAATTCCATGCCCAGTGATGCAGTTGAGGCTACCTCGTTGAATATTTTTACGGCAGAGAAAGATTTTTGAACAGTAAAGGAATAAAAGCGGACAGGTAAGTGGAGCTGAGTCCACAAAAAGATCAGCCGTGATGCCTGATGACCTACTCCTGCTCCTAGTTCTTATGACTCCAGATTTGTAATGAATAATTTTCAGTGTAGAGGTGCTGATTGGCAGTTAATAAAGCATATCATTAAACCGATGATTTGCATTTGTAATGTCAAGACAACTTTCTATGGTGAGTTTAATGAACAACTAATAAATAAATACAAGAAATTCTTCAAAAGGTAGGCTAAGGTTGCAATGCTGTTTTGTTTTTGAGAATTTAATGGCAACATGTTGCAATTCAGGCAGCAGCTTTTGGGAACATAGAACATTACAGCGCAGTACAGGCCCTTCAGCCCTCGATGTTGCGCCAACCTGTGAAACCACTCTAAAGCCCATCTACACTATTCCCTTATCGTCCATATGTCTATCCAATGACCATTTGAATGCCCTTAGTGTTGGCGAGTCCACTACTGTTGCAGGCAGGGCATTCCACGCCCTTACTCCTCTCTGAGTAAAGAACCTACCTCTGACATCTGTCTTATATCTATCTCCCCTCAATTTAAAGCTATGTCCCCTCGTGCTAGACATTGCCATCCGAGGAAAAAAGCTCTCACTGTCCACCCTATCCAATCCTCTGATCATCTTGTATGCCTCAATTAAGTCACCTCTTAACCTTCTTCTCTCTAACGAAAACAGCCTCAAGTCCCTCAGCCTTTCCTCATAAGATCTTCCCTACATACCAGGCAACATTCTGGTAAATCTCCTCTGCACCCTTTCCAATGCTTCCACATCCTTCCTATAATGCGGTGACCAGAATTGCACGCAATACTCCAAATGCGGCCGCACCAGAGTGTTGTACAGCTGCAACATGACCTCATGGCTCCGAAACTCAATCCCTCTAACAATAAAAGCTAACACATCGTACGCCTTCTTAACAACCCTCTCAACCTGGGTGGCAACTTTCCGAGATCTATGTACATGGACACCGAGATCTCTCTGCTCATCCACACTGCCAAGAATCTTACCATTAGCCCAGTACTGACTTCCTGTTATTCCTTCCAAAATGAATCACCTCACACTTTTCTGCATTAAACTCCATTTGCCACCTCTCAGCCCAGCGCTGCAGCTTATCTATGTCCCTCTGTAACTTGTAACATCTGTCCGCACTGTCCACAACTCCACCGACTTTAGTGTCATCTGCAAATTTACTCATCCACCCTTCTACGCTCTCCTCCAGGTCATTTATAAAAATGACAAAACAGCAGTGGCCCCAAAACAGATCCTTGTGGTACACCACTAGTAACTGGACTCCAGGCTGAACATTTCCCATCAACCACCACCCTTTGTCGTCTTCCAGCTAGCCAATTTCTGATCCAAACTGCTAAATCACCCTGAATCCCATGCCTCTGTATTTTCTGCAGTAGCCTACCGTGGGGAACCTTATCGAACGCTTTACTGAAATTCATATACACCACATCAACTGCTTTACCCTCATCCACCTGTTTGGTCACCTTCTCAAAGAACTCAATAAGGTTCGTGAGGCACGACCTACCCTTCACAACACCGTGTTTTGTATTTAAATTTTGTATTTAAACTGCAGCTAGTCCTTGCCAGCAGTTTCTGTACCATTTATTCAAATAACAGTGACACTATTAGTTGTACTATTGTTTTGACAGCAAAATTTGGACCCTTAATTATTTTGAGTCCATGCCATTACTTTTGTATGACAGGACAGGCTTCTAATGGGATGTCTAATTTGGCTATCTATTCGTTGGCCTGAAATGGTAAAGAAAAAGCAGCAAATGTAATTTATTTGGATTTTCAGAAGGAATTTCATAGAGCATGCAGATGATTCAGTTATTTAATAAGTCTCTTGAGAGGAAATGTAGCACCATGGATTAAAATGGTGTACCTCGGGGTGAGTTCTGTATCCAATTTGGAGACAGGAAACTAGGCTTCAAAATGTGTTGAGTGAAACAAACGAGTTTAGCAATGAGATCGGTTTTGTAAAAAACACAAAGACATTGGATGATAAGATGAGTAGATAGATGGGTGATGCAGTTTGATATGAAATATGGGGCCATGTATTTTGCGAAAGAAAAATCAATAGGAATATTTACTTAAGAATATAGGTGAACAGACTTCCTTTCAGTTAATTTTGCAGATGGATAAAGCAATACTAAAGTTTGTGAAATTTGGGGTTTTATAAATAAGACCGGATAAGAGCAAAGTAGTAACAATGAATTTATGTGAAGCATTGGTTAGATTGCAGGTAATATACTGTTTAGGACATCCCATTACAGCAAGGACAATCTGTACAGATGCTGTTAGTAGATTCATAGATTCATCAACATTGAACTATGTTTATAAAAAAAAAAAAAGAGTTGGGATACTGGGACTAATTGGGGCAGGGAAGTGGAGAGATTTAATACAAGCAAATTACTGCGGATGCTGGAATCTGAAACGAAAGAGAAGGTGCTGGAAAATCTCAGCAAGTCTGGCAGCATCTGTAGTGAGAGAAAAGAGCATACGTTTCGAGTCCGACGACTCTTTGTCAAAGCTAACAGACTGAGAAAATGGGAAATATTTATACTGTGGAGTGAGAATGAAAGATGAGTCATAGCCACAGAAACCCAGGGAAACCGGGTGCTAATGGCCACAGAAACCAAGGGGATAGTGTGCTAATGGCAGTCGCCAGAGAGAACAAAAGATGTGAAAGGCCAAACAGCAGAGAAACTAACATCAGGGGATGAACTGTAGATGTGGGGGGAGGGGAAGCAAAGAGGAGGCAGGTGCAGGAAAGGTGGATAAGATTGGAGGGGGGGAAATTAAATGTATATTAAGAAAGAAAGAAATGATAAAAGACAGTTAACATGAAATGAAAACAAATGGGTCGAGGTGGGGCTGATCATCTGAAGTTGTTGAATTCGATGTTCAAGCCGTAAGGCTGTAGCGTGCCTAATCGGAAGATGAGATGTTGTTCCTCCAGTTTGCTTTGCGCTTCACTGGAACATGTTGCTTGCCATTTTAACAAAAGACCCTGCTCCCATGCCCACCTGTCTGTTCTTGGCCTGCTGCAATGTTCCAGTGAAGCGCAATGCAAACTGGAGGAACAACATCACAGATTGAAGGGAAGTTTCTTTACAGAGGTTGTTGCCTTGATTTAAAACTTCTCATTCTTCAAACTTTCTCATCCTTCAAACTTCCATCGCCTCACCGTACCCTACCTCTAAATTTTCTCCAATTCTGGCCTTTTCAGCAACCTGCATTTCCTTCAGTCACAGGTCATAGAATCTACATTGCAGAAGGAGGCCATTTGGCCCATCGAGTATGCACCGGCCCTTGGAAAGAGCACCCCACGTCTCCACCCTATCCACGTAACCCAGTAACCCCACTTAACCTTTTTGGACACTAAGGGCAATTTAGCATCGACAATCTACTTAACCCGCACATTTTTGGTCTGGGAGGAAACCGCAGCACAGACAGTGACCCAAGCAGAAAATCGAACCTGGGACCCTGGGGCTGTGAAGCAACTGTGCTCACCACTGTGCCACCGTGCTGCTCAAAGCCAAGCTTATAGTCATCCAAGGCCCTAAAGTCAGGAATTTTCTTCCTCTCTCGCCATTCGAAATCCTCATTAAAACCTACTTCTGACTTAGCATTTCGACATCTATCCTGATAGGTCTTTTTTTGATTTGGTGTCAGTTTTTGTCTTGGAATATTTAATACAGTAAAAGTGCTATCCAGTTATTGTTGGAGCATGAAATATTTTGCCATGGGGACTGCTTGAGGCAGAAAACATTGTAGCTTTTATGAGAAAATCGTTTTTAAAATTTTTATTCTCCTTTTTCACATTTTCATCAAATATGCACCCAATAATAGATAACCAACAATTTATAAATACAATAACAATCCAACGACCAACAACCCCTTTACCCTACAAACCCCCAAACATCCCCCAACATCTTAAATGCAAAGAAAAAAATAATCCACAGTCATCCCGTGCATAATCACCAATAACCTATACATTCCTTTTTTAAAAAAAATATTTTTTATTAAGGTTTTTTAACAACACAAATTTTCCCCTTACAAACAGTAACCCCCCCGGTAACAAAATAACGCAAAATCTCCCTGAGCAAGATATATACATGGCAAGATGGTATATTTACATAGCTTTATACACTGGCTCTTGGCCGCACGTACCCCCCACCCTCCATGCTATCTCCCGCTCGTCCATACCCTCAAACAATCTCTCGTCTCTTCCCCCCCCCCCCCCCCCCCCCCCCCAGGGTTGCTGCTGCTACTGATCGACCTTCTTCTAACACTCCGCGAGATATTCTAGGAACGGTTGCCACCGCCTGTAAAACCCCTGTGCAGACCCTCTCAAAGCAAACTTAATTCTCTCCAATTTTATGAACCCCGCCATTTCGTTAATCCAGGCCTCCAGGGCAGGGGGCTTCGCCTCCTTCCACAATAGCAAGACCCTTCGCCGGGCTACTAGGGACGCAAAGGCCAGAATTCTGGCCTCTTTCGCCTCCTGCACTCCCGGCTCATCCACTACTCCAAATATTGCTAGTCCCCAGCTTGGCTTGACCTGGACTTTCACCACCTGGGATATTACTCCCGCCACACCTCTCCAGCACCCCTCCAATGCCGGGCATGACCAAAACATATGAACATGGTTCGCCGGGCTCCCTGAACATCTTTCACATCTATCCTCTACCCCAAAGAACCTACTCAGCCTCGCCCTCGTCAAATGCGCTCTGTGAACCACCTTAAATTGTACCAGACAGAGCCTGGCACACGAGGAGGAGGTATTAACCCTACCCAGGGCATCCGCCCATAGCCCTTCCTCAATCTCCTCCCCCAGCTCCTCCCATTTACCCTTCAATTCTTCTACTCACGCTTCCCCCTCTTTCATCTCTTGGTATATTTCCGACACCTTGCCCTCCCCGACCCATGCCCCCGAGATCACGCTATCTTGAACTTCTTGTGCCGGGAGCAACGGAAATTCCCTCACCTGTCGCCTCACAAAAGCCCTCACCTGCATATATCTAAATGCATTCCCGGGGGTAACTCAAATTTCTCCTCCAGTGCCCCTAGGCTCGCAAATGTCCCGTCAATGAACAGGTCCCCCATTCTTCTTATCCCCGCCCGATGCCAGCCTTGGAACCCCCCGTCTATCTTCCCCGGGACAAACTGGTGGTTACCCCTGATCGGGGACCACACCGATGCTCCCATTGCACCCCTGTGTCTTCTCCACTGGCCCCAGATCCTTAATGTTGCCGCCACCACCGGGCTTGTGGTGTATTTTGTCGGCGAGAGCGGCAGCAGTGCCGTTACCAATGCCCCCAGGCTCGTTCCTTTACAGGACGCCATCCCCATCCTCTTCCATGCCACCCCCTCTCCCTCCATGACCCACTTGCGGATCATCGCCACGTTTGCTGCCCAGTAGTAACTCTCTAGGTTTGGCAAAGCCAACCCTCCTCGGTCCCTGTTGCGTTCCAAGAACCCTCTCCTAACCCTCGGGGTCTTATTTGCCCACACATACCCCATAATACTCCTACCTACTCTCTTGAAAAAGCCCTTGGTGATCACGATGGGGAGGCACTGAAACACAAACAAAAGCCTCGGAAGGACCACCATTTTGACCGACTGCACCCTACCCGCCAACGAGAGTGGGAGCATGTCCCATCTTTTAAAATCCTCCTCCATTTGCTCCACCACCCTCGTCAAATTCAGTTTATGTAGGGCCCCCCAACTTCTGGCTATCTGGATCCCCAGATACCGAAAACTCCTCTCCGCCCTCCTCAGCGGTAGGTCCCCTATCCCTCTTTCTTGGTCCCCTGCCTGTAATACAAAAACCTCACTCTTCTATACATTAAGCTTGTAGCCCGAGAACTCTCCAAACTCCTTCAGAGTCTGCATGACCTCCACCATCCCCTCCATTGGGTCCGCCACGTATAGCAGCAGGTCATCCGCATATAGCGATACCCGATGCTCCTCGCCCCCGTGGACTATCCCCATTTCTGAGACTCCCTAAGTGCTATGGCCAAGGGTTCGATCGCCAATGCAAACAACAGGGGGGACAGGGGGCACCCCTGTCTCGTCCCTCGGTACAGCCGAAAGTACTCCGACCTCCGCCGGTTCGTCACTACACTCACCACCGGGGCGCTGTAAAGGAGCTTAACCCAGCTAATAAACCCTCCCCCGAACCCAAACCTGCGCAATACCTCCCAGAGGTACTCCCACTCTACTCGGTCAAAGGCTTTTTCCGCGTCCATAGCTGCCACTATCTCCGCCTCTCCCTCCTCCGATGTCATCGTTATCACGTTTAAGAGCCGCCGCACATTGGTATTTAACTGCCTGCCCTTTACGAATCCCGTTTGGTCCTCGTGAATCACCCACGGGACACAGTCCTCAATCCTAGTGGCCAGTACCTTCGCCAATAGCTTAGCATCCACATTGAGGTGCGAAATCAGCCTGTACGATCCACATTGCAGTGGATCCTTGTCTCGCTTTAGAATCAAGGAGACTGTCGCCTCCGACGTTGTCTGGGGCAGGGTTCCTTCCTCTCTTGCCTCGTTGAATGTCCTCACTAGTAGCGGGGCCAGCAGGTCCACATATTTTCTATAGAATTCCACCGGGAACCCGTCCGGCCCCGGGGCCTTCCCCGCCTGCATGCTCCCCAAACCCTTACTCAACCGCTCCAACCCAGTTGGTGCCCCCAAACCAACCGCCTCCTGCTCATCCACCCTCGGGAACCCCAGCTGGTCCAGGAATCGCCTCATCCCCCCCCCAGCTGGGGGCTGGGACCTGTACAGCTCTTCATAGAAGTCCTTGAATACCTTATTTATTTTCGTTGCACTTCGAACCGTGGCTCCCCTTCCATCTTTGATTTCCCCCTATTTCCCTCGCTGCCACCCTCTTACGGAGCTGATGCGCCAGCATCCGACTAGCCTTTTTCCCCGTACTCGTAAGTCACCCCTTACACCTTCCTCCACTGTGCCTCCGCCTTGCCCGTGGTCAGCAGGTCAAACTCCGTCTGGAGCCGTCGCCTTTCCCCAAGTAATCTTTCCTCCGGGGCCTCTGCGTATCTCCTGTCCACTCGCAAGATCTCCCCCACTAACCTCTCCCTTTCCATTCCCTCTATCTTCTCCCTATGAGCCCTGATGGAGATCAGCTCTTCCCTGATCACCGCCTTCAACGCCTCCCATACCACCCCCACTCGCACCTCCCCGTTGTCGTTGGCCTCCAGGTACCTTTCAATACACCCCCTCACCTTCCCACACACCACCTCATCGGCCAGCAGTCCCACATCCAGCCGCCACAGCGGGCGTTGGTCCCTCACCTCTCCCAGCTCCAGTTCCACCTAGTGCGGGGCATGGTCCGAAACGGCTATGGCCGAATACTCCGTCCCCTCCACTCTCGGGATAAGCGCCCTGCCCAGAACAAAGAAATCTATCCGGGAGTAAGCCTTATGCACGTGGGAGAAAAAAGAAAATTCCCTGGCCTGCGGTCTTGCAAACCTCCATGGGTCCACTCCCCCCATCTGATCCATAAACCCCCTAAGTACCTTGGCTGCTGCCGGCCTCCTTCCCGTCCTTGATCTGGAGTGGTCCAGTGCTGGGTCCAGCACTGTATTGAAGTCCCCTCCCATTATCAGTCCTCCTACCTCCAGGTTCGGAATGCGCCCCAACATGCGCTTCATAAATCCCGTATCATCCCAGTTCGGGGCGTATACATTTACCAACACCACCCACGCCCCTTGCAACCTACCACTCACCATCACATATCTCCCTCCATTATCTGCTATGATAGTCTTGGCCTCAAATGACACATGCTTTCCCACCAGAATTGCCACCCCTCTATTTTTTGTGTCCAATCCCGAGTGAAATACCTGTCCTACCTATCCCTTTCTTAACCTGACCTGGTCCGCCACCTTCAGGTGTGTCTCTTGGAGCACTGCCACGTCTGCCTTCAGTCCCTTCAAGTGCGCGAACACTCGAGCCCGCTTCACCGGCCCATTCAGGCCCCTCACGTTCCACGTTATCAGCCGAATTGGAGGGACTCTTCCCCCCCCCCCCCCCCCCCCCCCCCCCGGACTAGCCATCTCCTTTTCTGGGCCAGTCCCTTGTCCGCGTCTCCCTCACTCTCCAGTCCCCAGCCACCTCTTCTGTGTCCCGTTCTCTTTCGGCCAGTGCAGCAGCAACCCTTTCCACCCTTTCTCTTCCCCCCCCCCCCCCCCGTGTGGGAATGTCCCAATCAATGTACATTCCTTTGTTCCCGTTCCCGCCTTTTTTGCCGCGCGCGGGAAAGACAACCCCGCGCTTTCCAAAGCCTGCCCCGCCCCCCATGGCGCAGCTCCTGTCGTGGCCTTGTCCCTCTCCCCCAGCCCATATAGCATTTCCTGCACGTGGTTGACCCCCTATGTACAACAACCATCATACTTCAACCCTCAAACACCCCCCCCCCCCTCCCACACAAACCCTCAATTAGAGTCCAATTTTTCAGCTAGTATAAAGGTCCACGCCTCTTCGGGCGTTTCGAAGTAGTGGTGTTGGCCATTATGTGTAACCCACAGTTGCGCTGGCTGCAACATTCCAAATTTCACTCCTTTCCGATGGAGCACCGCTTTGGCCCGGTTGAAACCCGCTCTCCGCTTAGCGACCTCCGCGCTCCAGTCCGGGTATATTCTGATCTCCGCATTGTCCCACTTGCTGCTCCGTTTCTTCTTGGCCCATTTCAGGACCCTCTCTCTGTCCGTAAACCGGTGAAATCTCACCACCATCGCCCTTGGCGGCTCTTTTGCCTTGGGCTTCCTCGCTAGCACTCGGTGCTCTCCATCCAGCTCCAGCAATCCCGGGGGGGGCCGATCATTGTGCCCGCATATGCTGCGGCATTGGCCCACTCCACTCCTTCTGGGAGATCCAGGATCCTCAAGTTGTTTCTCCTTGATCTGTTCTCCAGGTCTTCGAGTCTTCCCGCCCACGTCTTGTGCAGCGCCTCGTGCCGCTCCACTCTCTCCGCCAGGCCCACGAGCTCGTCGTCGTTCTCGCTCACTTTTTCCTGGATCTTCACCCCTTGGGCTTTCTGGGTTGCTCCAAGTCTTTCAACCATTGCCTGTATAGGCGCCGCCATCTCCTTACGCAGCTCCTCGAAGCAGCACTTGATGAACTCTTTCATCTCCTCTCTGTCCGTGGGCGCCGCCATTTTGTTTTTTCCTTCTTTTTCTTCTTTCTTCTCCCGCTGCTCCAGGGCCGCTTTTTTCGCCGTTTCGCTGCGGGTCCGATCCATGCAGGTCTGTAGGGGACTTTCTCCTTCCTTCCCCACGGGTTGGTTATTTTTTCAAGTGCCGTTGGGGCTCCGTTAGTGGGCCCAAAAGTCCGTTTTCGCGGGAGCTGACGAATCGCGCGGCTTAGCTCCGCATCGCCGCAACCCGGAAGTCAACCTATACATTCCTAACCACCATCCCCTAATGTTCGATGTCATCCAATTATTGAAAGTGCATGATTAACAAAGCCCATGAATTGTAGAACCCTTCCATCCTCCTCCTCAGCTCAAACTTCACCAGCATTAAAAATTCCAGCAGGACCCTCCTCACGCCGAGGCACAGGGCAGAGAAGCTGACCTCCACCCCAACAGAACCCGCCTTCGGGCAATCAGCGAGCCGAAGGCAAAAACATCTGCCTCCGCACCCACCTCCAGCCCCGGCTGGTCCGACACCCCAAATATGTCTTCCAGGGGCACTGGTTTGAACCTCGCGTGTACCACCCAAGATGACCCTGAAGACCCCCCTCCAGTTTCAGGCAGGACCAAAACATATGAACATGGTTTGCGGGGCTACTTCCACAGTGCTTACATACATCCTGCACCACCTCAAAGAGTTGGCTCATGCTTGTGAGGTGCGCTCAACAGACCACCTTCAACTGTATCAGCCCCAACCTCGGGCATGAGGCTGAGGAATTCACCCTCCGGAACACCTCGCACTACCACCCATCCTCCATGCTCTCCCTCAACTCTTCCTCCCACTTTGCTTTAATCCCCTCTAATAACACCTTGTCCTCTCCGAGAATCACCCCATAGATCACCGACATCACCCTCTCTCCATTTCCTCTGCCGTCAATACCTCCACCAACAATGTGGGGGCCGGCACCATCAGGAAGCTCCGAACCTTCTTCCTGGTGAAATCTAGGGCCTGCATATAGGGCAGCACTGTAGCACCGTGGTTAGCACAGTTGCTTCACAGCTCCAGGGTCCCAGGTACGATTCCTGGCTTGGGTCACTGTCTGTGTGCAGAGTCTGCACGTTCTCCCCGTGTCTGCATGGGTTTCCTGCGGGTGCTCTCGTTTCCTCCCACAGTCCAAAGATGTGCAGGCTAGGTGGATTGCCATGCTAAATTGCCCTTAGTGTCCAAAAAAAAGGTTGGGTACAGTTACGGGGTAGGATGGAAGTGTGGGCTTGGGTAGGGTTCTCTTTCCAAGGGCAGCTGCAGACTCGATGGGCCAAATGGCCTCCTTCTGCACTGTAAATTCTATATCTAAACATCTCCCCCTGCCCCAGCCCATATTTCTCCCCCAACTCCTCCGGCCCCCCCGAAACAAAAACTTTAATACCCTAACTCCCCTCCCATCACTTTTCTATGAGAAAATCTGATGAATGTTTGAAGCAACAAGTTGTAAGGAAACTTGTGGTGGGATTAGTTTTGAATTGCTATGATGTACAGCTCTTATGGACTCATTGGGTCTGATTTTCTGTGCTGTGAGCTTCTATTCATTTGTGCTGGAGGATAGAATGTTATTTTGTCTGACACTCTACATCATTGCCATCTGTTACCACCCCTTACACTATAAAATGGACAAATGTCAAGTAAAATTCCCTCTGTGCTTGAGTAACCTCAGAAGAGAATTGAATGTACTCACCTTGTCTTGACGCTCAAGTCCTTTATAGAGTCTTTTTATTTTGCCAGTGATTATTCTTCATCTGCCATTTTCAGACATACCTTGGAATACTTTATCCCATGCTTGGGAATGGCTTTAAGAGAAGTGATGTTGCATTTCTAAATGTGTAATCCTATACCTTTTTGTTACACCAATTGCCTTGTTATTTCTCTTCCTGCACCTAGTGGTGTACAAGGCTGACTTTCACCTGCTCCCATAGTGAGTTTTGCCTGGAACAGCTCTTTAACCCGTCACCAGAGACTTGTAGCTTGAGGGGCGTCTCTCCACACCAAGCATGGCTGACCAAGAGCCTCTCCTGCTTTTTGCCATCTGCCATGGGTGTATTAGAAGGGTTTTGTAATTTGATACTTGGCCTGTTGGCCGGATTATGAACACCCCTTCTTTGGTTGTCAAGTCCTGGGGTGGGATTCCAACCTGGAGCCTCTGGCTCAGAGGCAGGGACGCTACCCACTGCATGACAAGACCTCCTCACCAATGGCTTTGTGCAGTTGTATTAAATGTAGGAAAGGAAATGTGACAATTTGATCAGAAGCTTAACTTTTGCATGATTGAAGTAACCCATCAGATTGCCATATTAAATGTTCTTCTGCCTAATATGCTCTTACAGTTCCCATGGATAATGCCAGTAGTGAATTTATTAAAAATGTGTCCAAAATAAGTGTTTAAAAAGACTGACATTTGCTAATTTTATTTTGGTTATATTTTCAGTCAAGACAAGATATGCCTTCTGAAGATGTTGTATCTTTACAAGTGTCTCTTATCAACTTGGCCATGAAGTGTTACCCTGAACGGGTGGACTATGTTGATAAAGTTCTTGAAACAACTGTGGAGATCTTTAACAAACTCAATCTTGAACAGTATGTACTTTCATTTTTAAGTATACTTTTATCTGATAGGAATTTAAGATTTGTCACGTTTTTGTATCTTAAACTGTACTTCAGTTAAACAAAATATGTGCTGGGTTTCAATAGCCAAGAAAGAGCTTATTATCAAATTTTCTGTTTTCTTTCCTTGCCACATTTAGTATTGCTACTAGCAGTGCAGTTTCTAAAGAATTAACACGGCTTCTAAAGATTCCCATCGACACGTACAACAGCATCCTGACTGTATTGAAGTTGAAACACTTCCATCCTTTGTTTGAATACTTTGACTATGAGTCACGCAAAAATATGAGCTGTTACATACTAAGCAATGCGCTTGAGTTCAACACAGAGATAATTGGACAAGAACAGGTAATATTTAATGCAGGTACCACGAGGAACCGTATTTTATTTTAATAGCATGATGGGTTAAAATTATGGCAAAATCAGGTAATGAAAAAAATACTGATTTTTAAAATGCATATTGACTGTAATTTCTGACAGATTCTAGGATATATTTAAGTAATTGACTAATGGAAATATTAGTGTTGTACAATGGGAGAGATATTTTGAAAATAAAAACTTGTGAACAAGGTTTTAAAGTACATCTTTTCCAAAGCTGATTAACCTTTTTTACAACGCAAGTTGAATTTGTTTATGTTGGAAAATCAGTAATTTGGAACAAAAATGTTTGTTGTATTTGCCAGATGTTACACTAATTTTAAGGATTTCTATCATCATTGCTACAGGTTGTTCAAAAAGTATAAAAGTATTATCGTCAATTTTCCTAGGGAGTTAACTTCCAAATTAACTCAAAAGCAAGTATTTCTAACCTCTGAGGGGAAATAATAAGAAAGTCTATAGAGAAGTGACAGTAAAGATCTGGTGAATTTAAATTGTATTGATTACCCGGTGTCTATTGATTAGTCTAATTGCTTCCTTTTATTGCTTCTGTTGCACTGAAATAGGCACACCCGCATGCTTTGTAAAGTTATGATGAAATTATTTAAGATGGACAAATGCAAGTGCATTTCTTCCTAAGACTCGCAGCATTTTGCATGTATTTTTTCCTTGATTCTAAATATTGAAAGTTGCATTGGTTATAAGACTCCCTTTATAGTACTCATGGATATTTGCTATTTAGAAAGTTATATATACCAGTTGTGTTCAATAAACTATACCTAAATTTTAAAACTTTCAATTATATATACCAATAAATAATAGAGCAACACAATTAAAGTTATTTACCAGAAATTAATCCTCCATATTATTTAATGGCAATTGTGAAATTTGTTTTGGCAGTAAATAACATGGCGTGCTATTCATCCAGCACGATTTAATGACATTGTATAAGTGTTTCAAATAAAATAACTGCGTGGTGCAAGGAACTATGATCTATCCTCATCAGTTGCTGTTTTGATTTGCTCTCTGCATGACTTTTTTCCACCAATAAAAATTATGGCCATAATGAATAGCTTCATGTTAACTTTTTATGTTATAGTTGTGGCTTAAGAGATAAAGAGCTCTTCCTTAAATTGAAACCTTTGAAGCTCAAGAACCACTCGGAGACTGGAGCACAAAAACCTAGGCTGACACTCCATTGCCGTCTGTTGGACTCATCTGCTTCCTCAATTGGGCATAAATTATCCCATGATATTGTCAAGAAGAGCAGGAGAGTTCTCCCCAGTGTGCTGACCAATATTAATATTGCATTAAAATCATGAAAACTGGTGATCTGGCCATTATCATGTTGCTGTTTGATGGTGCCTGTGTGCAAATTGGCTGCCATATTTCTTACATTACAGACTGTGATGGTAGAGGGATGTTTCTGTGACTGGATGTCTGTTTCCAGTGGGGCTCTGCAGGGCTCGGACCTGGGGCACTTGCTATTTGTGGTGTACATTAATGATTTGGACTTGTATGTAGGAGGTATGATTAATCCGTTTGTGGATGACACAAACATTTTTAGCGTGGTAAATGGTGAGGAGGATAGCCTTAAACTGCAGGACGATATCAATGGTCTGGTTGGGTTGGCAGAGCAGTGGTAAATGGAATTCAACCCGGAAAGGTACAAGGTAATGCATTTGGGTAGGGCTAACAAGGCAAAGGGTTGCACTATGAATGGTAGGACCCTGGAAAGTACTGAAGATCAGAGGGACCTTGGAGTGCATATCCACAGATCCCTGAAGGGGGTAGAGAAGGTGGTTAAAAAGGCATATGGGATACTTTATTAGATTAGACGTAGACATCGAATAGCAGAGCAGGGAGGTCATACTGGAAATGTAAAAAATGCTGGTTATGCCGCAATTTGAGTACTGCGTGAAGTTCTGGTCACCACATTATCGGAAGAATCTGATTCACTGGAGAGGGTGCAGAGGTGATTTACCAGGATGCTGCCTGGAATGGAAGGTCTGAGCTATGAGGACAGATTGAATAGGGCTGCTTTCCTTGGAGCAGTGAAGGTTGAGAGGGAACCTGAGAGGTGTATCAGATTAAGGAACGGGTGGATAGGGAAGCATTTTTCAATTAACTGGGCAAGAGGTAGAAGCTAAGAGGAGTGTTGAGAAACTTTTTTCACCCAGAGGGTGGTCGGAGACTGGAACTTACTGCCTGGAAGGTGGTTGAGTCTGAAACTCTGGTAACATTTAAGAAGTATTTCGGTATTCACTTGTGCTGCCATAACCTCCAGGGCTATGAGTTAAGTGCTAGAAAATGGGATTAGTGTAGTTGGCTTGTTGACTGGCATGGCCACAATGTGTCGAATGGCCTCCTTTGCTGTAAACGTCTATGAACCTAACTGTTTCCCTCCCCAAATGATGTCCGACTTCAGTATTTCCAGCATTTCTTTGAGTTTATTTCTGGATAATGATTTTGTTGCATATTAAGTGAGGTTTTTGTGTAAAATTTCAGAATCACGTGAGCTGTTTCTCAGACATCTGTCTCTTTCTACAGGTGGATGCTATACTGAACCTGGTGTCGACGTTGATTCAGGATCAGCCAGATCAACCAGCAGAAGATCCTGATCAAGAAGATTTTGCTGAAGAGCAAAGTCTTGTTGGTAGATTTATTCATTTATTTCAGTCTGAAGATCCTGACCAACAGTATATGGTATGTTAATCTGCCAAATTTAGGTGGTCTTTCCTTTAATAAAAGATGTGCAGGATAGGTGGGGTTACAGGGATACTGCCTGGAAGGTGGTTGAGTCTGAAACTCTGGTAACATTTAAGAAGTATTTCGGTATTCACTTGTGCTGCTATAACCTCCAGGGCTAGGAGTTAAGTGCTAGAAAATGGGATTAGTGTAGTCGGCTTGTTGACTGGTGTGGCCACAATGTGTCGAATGGCCTCCTTTGCTGTAAACGTCTATGAACCTAACTGTTCGAGACAATGGGCTCGGTTACGGGGTAGGGTGGAAGTGTAGGCTTGAGTAGGATGCTCTTTCTAAGGGTCGGTGCAGACTCGATGGGCTGAACAGCCTCCTTCTGCACTGTAAGGATGCTATTCAAAAATAAAGCCGTACTTGTGTTTTTTTTGGCTTAAGATTTTCTTTTTCTGTTGTCTGGACAGTCTGAGTTCTGGCTAACCGATTTTAATGCTAGTATTTGGTTGACAAACTATCAGCCGTGCATATATGATGCAAATCTATGATAACTGGCACCATTCAGCGGACTGAAGTTAAAATCCGCTGAATGGCGCATTTAGCAGATTGTTATTCGGTGGTTTCCAACAGCACTTTGCTGCTTTTTCTGGCCTCAGTTTCTCCCACCAAGCCACACTCATCAGCTGGAAAGGCTCCTTGCAGATCAGGTGCCATCTTGTTTGCAGCCCGATCTTTTCCCCCCACAACCTTGGAGGTCCTGGGAAGTCCCATCTACCTGGCAAGGCCCCCCTGGGCCTAACCCCTGGCATTGCCAATGTGCTCCCTGGGTACCCTGGCAATGCTGACAGGGTGCCACCCTGCCCTGTCCCCAATCACCAGGGGGCCTTCAATGGGCTGGGAGACCCTCCAGGTGCCGTTAAGACGGCTCCACATTTGGGTGGACCAGTACTAAACAGCACCCTGGTGAGGTTTTGCAGGTGTGGCTGGTGAGTCCCAGGCACCAGTTGAATCTGGTGTCTCGGCATTTGAATGAGCCATAATGCTCATTTAAATATTCAGATATGGACAATTAGCAGGAATGGAAAATATCTTTCCAAATCTGAAACTATCTCAATAAAGCAATTTCCTCCCTGAACCACAGCTTAACAAATGGGATTTTTTAATGAGCACCCAGTGCAGTCTGAAATCGGCTATTAGTATGCAAGAGTAGCCTGAGCCATTTCTCCCCTCTCATCACTAGCTTATTGACCAGTGATCAGTGCTTGATCAAAAAAAAAAGTTGAATTGGGCAATCCATCTGGGGGAAGATCATAACTGCAGCCTTACTCTTGGGTAATTGTGCTGAATAAGTGTTGTTTTAGTGTGCTTTGCCTATGAGTTCCTGAGTGAAATGGAAAACCAATATGTTCACAACATGTAGAAATACTTACGCAGGTTAGTGTGATGAAACTACCAAGTTGGTTACATCAACAGATTTGTCCCAGACTCTGCAACTTCTTTCCAAAATAAATATTGCTAATTAGAATTTTATGAATCTGATCAATTACTTCATTTCATTATGACTAATCATTTTTTTGCACGTTTTAATCATTCCACAGTATCGAAGTTCATCCTGTTCAAGTAACAGAAGTAGAAAGTTCCTTGTTAATCATTAGGGGTTGCTCAACAATTATGTTCAATACAAGACTAAAAATCATGCAGCCAGAGATAGGAGTTTGACTCCTTGAAAGATGTGGCAATTGTACAAATTAGAAGCATATCTGAAAATGTACAGACAAAACTCTACATTGAGGGTATCTTCTTTATGCTAATTCATACATTTCTTTTTGTCTTAATGTGTGTTTATAGAATTTAACAAAAAATAATCCTGTTATACTGAATAGATGTTAAAGGTTTCATTGCATGAAGGTGAAAATCACATTTTAAATATTAGAAAAAATTATATGCATTCAATTCTTAATTTAGCCCATATGTGGAGCATGAGGAGTAACTTGAGTAATGTTACAGCAATAACTATTTCAACAATTTATATAAGATGCGATAGGAGTTGTTACGAATATTATGAATTATGAATGAAGGGCAGCATGGTAGCATTGTGGATAGCACAATTGCTTCACAGCTCCAGAGTCCCAGGTTCGATTCCGGCTTGGGTCACTGTCTGTGCGGAGTCTGCACATCCTCCCCGTGTGTGCGTGGGTTTCCTCCGGGTGCTCCGGTTTCCTCCCACAGTCCAAAGATGTGCGGGTTAGGTGGATTGGCCATGCTAAATTGCCCTTAGTGTCCAAAATTGCCCTTAGTGTTGGGTGGGGTTACTGGGTTGTGGGGATAGGGTGGAGGTGTTGACCTTGGGTAGGGTGCTCTTTCCAAGAGCCGGTGCAGACTCGATGGGCCGAATGGCCTCCTTCTGCACTGTAAATTCTATGTCTATGTCTAAATTGTTTTGCTCCCCAATCTGCCATTTGTGCCTGAATTTGTTTGATAAATTCGGATGCCTTACACTTTGTACCATTGACCTTAGACACTATCAAAGCTACATAACTAATTAAAGCACCCAATGAGGATAACACAATTTCTTAATTTAAGTAATATGGCTGTTGTAATTGCAACAAACATATTGAGTCCACCAGCACTATGCTGCAATTGTCCAAGTAGCAGTGGCAGTCATGGCAGCATTAATTCAGAGAATGTAATCTCGCCACTGATTTGAATGCGGGGCTATGGTAATTAGTTCTGTAACTTTTGTGATAAAGGTTTCTGTGGAGAAGCCATTCCTACAAATTATGGCATAACATACATACTGGTAAGTCACTCGCTGTAATTTCCCTGAATTTCTGCACCATGGAGGGCTTAGCTGCATCATGGATGATGCAAATTCAGATCCCGAATTCTCCAATTTCCTGATCAAAGGAAAAATGTGTAGAATTTTCCAAGTAAATGCAAGCAGGAAAGAATGTTGCCTAGCCAAATGGACTGTTATGGAATTCAATAGAAGGAAGTTTTAAAACGTCAATACAGTTTTCTGCAAATAGAATTACTTGGGTGGCACCGTAACACAATGGATAGCACTCTTGCTTCACAACTCAAGGGTCCCAGGTTCGATTCCTGGCTTGGGTCACTGTGTGGAGTCTGCACGTTCTCTGTGTCTGTGTGGGTTTGCACGTGCTGTTAGGTAATTTGGACATTGAATTCTCCCTCTGTGTACCTGAAAAGGCGCCGGAATGTGGCGACTGGGGCTTTTCACAGTAACTTCATTGCAGTGTTAATGTAAGCCTGCTTGTGACAATAAAGATTATTATTATTGTATGCGTGGTTACATTTGATGTAAATCTGTTATAGGAGAACTGTAGACCAGTAATAAAACTGAAATGTTGGAACACGTTTTTAAACAGAATTTTAAAATTGAAAATAGCCTTTCTATTTAGCAGAAATCCAAGGCAATTTGCACTTGTACACGAACATGGGTGTATAGTTTCAGATCAAATGGTACTGTACAAAGACAGTTTCAGATCAAATGGTACTGTACAAAAGGCAGTGTTGTACAAGTTTGTTCCAAAGGGAATAGTTTTCTTACTGATTTTCTGTTTAACATCATCTTTCTTTAAACAGATTTTAAATACTGCCAGGAAACACTTTGGTGCTGGTGGAAATCAAAGGATTCGTTTCACTTTACCACCACTTGTATTTTCTGCTTACCAGCTGGCCTTCTGCTACAAAGAGAATTCAAAAGTGGTAAGCTGGAAGCTTTTAATAGATGTAAAACTTTTATTTAATGAGCAAAGAAGAAATGTTGTCCACTGTTAAATTATCAGATCTCAATTGAGAATAATCTCTTTGTGGGTAGCTAGACCAGGATGTGTGCCGCCTTGATCATTTTGGGTTTAAAGCTGCTGGCCCAGGTGCTTCTGATAAAAGGTTGATCTTCTGGAGCAGTGTATTGTTATTCTAATATGGTTGAGGTAGAGAAGTCTAGTTTATTGATGTATATTTGGGAGATTTGGATTTGGTTACAGGGAATACAACCTCAAAATTTGCAGGAGACATAAATCTAAGATATGTGACAAACTGAGGAGGCTGAACAAGACTTCCAATTGGGAAGACCGATTTATTGTGAATTGTGAGGTGGTATACTTTGGGAGAAAAAAAGCAAGGAACCGATGGCTGTACTTAAAAGGTGAACAGAGTGAAAGTAAATCCAGTTGGATAAAGCCATGCAAAGTCAATAGGATTTTGTAAATTTAGGCCTAGAATACCAAAGTTAGAAAATAGTGATAAATTTATACAAAATACAGGGGCCCCATTATTTAAAAAAAAAAAATAATAATTCCACTCACACCTTATAGAGCGACAGTTTAGACATTCTAGGGTGATGGTCGGAATGGGGGACTAAAGTTAATGAGGAGAGGCCATTTTCACTGGGGTAGGGAAGAAGAAGCTTAATAGAGTTAAAATTCTGAAAGGTTTTGATGGTGAATCAGGAAAGCTTTCTTTCTGGTTGGGAGTTGGTGATGAGTGCGGGATTATCACTTGAGAAAAGCGAGTTTGTAAATGGTACAAAGTTTGGTTGTTCATGAGGAAGAATGTTGAAGACAGCAGGAAGATTCAGGTGGGCACATGATTGGCAAATGGAATTCAATCTGGAGAAGTGGTAATGTCAGAGGATTGGAGAATTGCAAATGGTACTCACTGGATAAAAGCAAATTACTGTGGATGCTGGAATCTGAAACCAAAGAGAAAATGCTGGAAAATCTCAGCAGGTCTGGCAGCATCTGTAGGGAGAGAAAAGAGCTAACGTTTCGAGTCCAGATGACCCTTGCTTTGCCAAAAAGCATTTGATACTGGACTCTCAGGTATATTGTATGACACAGTTGCTCATGGAATAAAGGGGACAGTAGCAACATGGATATGAAATTTGAGTGACAGAAAACCAAGATGGATATTTTACCGATTGGAGGAAGATTTGTGGGTGTTGAGACCTTTTATTCTTTCATGGGATGGATGTGTCACTGGCAAGGCCAGCATTGTTACCCATTCCTAATGCTATTGAAAGGAGTGACTTGCTAGGCCATTTTGGCAGTCAGTTAAGAGTCAAATCACATTGCTGTGGACCTGCAGTCTCATGTAGACCAGATTAGGCATGGATGACAGACTTCCTTCCCTTCCGGATATTAGTGAACCAGATGGGTTTTTATAACAATCTTAAACAAATTATAATCTTTTAACAAATTTTATAACAATTCCCGTATCAGTCCCCCCGAACAGGTGCTGGAATGTGGCGACTAGGGGCTTTTCACAGTAACTTCATGGAAGCCTACTTGTGACAAGCGATTATTATTATCATTATTATTATTATTAATAATAATAAACAATCTATGCTTGATACTGGCTTTATATTCCAGATTTATTTTCTTAATTGAATTTAATTTCCATCAGCTGTCATGATGGGATTTGAATCCATGTCCCCGAACATTAGTCTGGGCCTCTTGAGACTGGTGACTGGACTAGTAAACTTGTTTTTCCTGATGTATATGAATGACCTAGACCTTTAATGTATAGGGCACAATTTCAACATTTCTGGATGATACGAAACTTGAAAGTATTGTGAACCATGCAAAGGATAGTGTAGAACTTCAAAAGAGCATGGACAAGTTGGTGAAACGAGCAGTTAAATGGCAGATGAAATTCAATGCAGAAAAGTGAGGTAATTCATTTTGGTATGAAGATGAGGAGAGACATTTTAAAGTGATGGGTACAACTCTACAGAGGGTGTATATGTGCATAACATTGAAAGTGACTGGACAGATTGGGAGAGTGGTTAATAAAGCATACAGTATCTGAGATTTTTAATACGGGCAAACAGTACAAGAGCAAGAAGATTTATATTAAACTTGTACAAAGCGCTGCTTCAGTCTCAACTGAAGTATTGTGTCCAGTTCTCGGTGCTACACATTTTAGGGAAAATGTGAAGGCATTGGAGAGAGTGCAAAAAAAGATTCACAAGAATGGTTTGGGGTGAAGAACTTTGGTTACGTAGAAAGATTGGAGAACCATAGGAAAGTTTGGACTATTTTCCTTGCTGAAGGGAAGGTTGAATGGCGATTTAATCTGGAGGTATTCCAAATCATGACGAGACTGGACATAATAGATGAGGAAAAACTTCCTGTTGGTGGCATGATAGAGTATGGAGAAGAGTTATTTGCACTTGAAACGTTAATTCTGTTTCTTTCAGATGCTGCCAGATCTCCTGAGTTTTACCAGCATTTGTTGTTTTATTTTGGATAGATTGCTTATTTGAAGAGCCAAATGGCTTCCGGTGCTGTAACAACTCTGTTGAGTTTTTAAAAAAATTCGTTCATGGGTTGTCGCTGGCTGAGCCAGCATTTATTGCCCATCCCTAATTTGCCCTTCAGGCAGTTAAGAGCCAACCACATTGCTGTGCATCTGCAATCACGTGGGCCAGATCAGCTAAGGTTTTTTTTTTTACAACCATCAACAATGGTTTCACGGTCATCATTAGACTTTTAATTCCAGATTTTTATTGAATCCAAATTTCACTGTTTGCAGTGGTACGATTTGAACCTGGGTCCCAGCAGAGAGGGTACAGAGGCTGTGTATTTCCAAATACTTTATTAAATGTAAAGAGGATTTCTGTCTCTGTCACCCTTTCGGGCACCGGGTTCCTGATCATCACCACCTTCTGGGTGGAAATATTTCTCAACTTCTCCAATCCTTCCATAACTACCTTCAGATTAATGCTCCTGGTTATTGACTTCGCCACTAAGGAAAATAGATCCTTCTTCTCAATTTTATATACATCTCCTTTCAGCAATGTGTGAACTATGAATTGTTCATCCAGAAACAAACCCCAATCTATCACCATCACTATAATTTTCCTATTCTGGCAATATGCTCATGAATGCATAATAAAACTTTTCCCTGATCAGCTAAATATCGAGGATCAACCTGATTCAACAAACTGGAAACTGCTCTCTTGCAAGAATTTGTCCCACGATAAAATATTTCCCCGAGTGCAAGTAGATGAATGTTACAATTTAAAAGTTAACATGGAAATTAACTTACACTTGGATGTTGGCAGTGTGAGTGGGAGCCTTCAATATTTCTTCAAGTTGCACTTGCTTGGCACTCGTGTCCAGTTTAATTCACATGATGGCATGTTCTGAATCTACCAGCCTAAGTTCATTAGACCGTGATCTGACTTGCACTGGTAAATAGCTTGACCAATTCATAGTTCACACATTGCTTTGGCACCAGTTATTCGAAGCTAGTTAATATAATAAGAATATGCAGTTGAGTCTCAATTTGGGACTTGCCTGAAACAATTGTTAGAATTTCATGACATGCAAGATCATAACACTACATCTTTTCTGTTTGAGAAAACTGGGTGAAAGGATTACATGTGGACCATGGCATGCATATTTTGTTTCAATAATGTTGCCAATTGCCATTCCCCTTTATCTCTTCATTATATGTTTTAAACCTACTGAAAGATTAGACCTGCTCATTGTAGGGACATCAGTTCTTAGTCTGCCTTTTCCAGCAATGCTCAAAGAGATTGAAACTGAAAAATTGTGATTTCAATTCATTACTTGAGCAAAAAGAGCAGGTTCATGAACTAACAATGTCAGAATTATTGCCACAAGACAGTTAATTTCATAACGTTTTAGTGCTGTGACCTGAGTAATGACGCAAAGTCACTATTTTAATTTTAAAAGACTAGTGGCTAAATTCTTCATCACTGGAGCTTTTATTTATTTATCTCATTTTCCAGGATGAAAAATGGGAAAAGAAGTGCCAGAAGATATTTTCTTTTGCCCACCAGACGATCAGTGCCCTGATTAAAGCAGAGCTTGCAGAGTTACCACTTCGTCTATTTCTCCAGGGAGCACTTGCAGCTGGGGATATTGGATTTGAGAATCATGAAACCGTGGCTTATGAGTTTATGTCACAGGTAAAGATAAGCACCTATTCATGTTTGCAACAGGAATTTTTCAAGGATGGTGGGGAAGGGAGTGAAAGTCCCAGCAGCACGGTTGAATTTCTTTGGCTTGCAGTTTGAAAGTAAGATGAGTAGTTAATACTTAGCAGGCCTCCTGCAGGTCTCTTAAGGACTCCCAATAAAATAAGATTCTGCAGTCAGCACGTTACTGATGACAGAACACAGATGTTTTGCAACAATCAGTGTCATATAATTTTATACTGAAACCAGCATTCTGAATATGCGGCATAAAACTTTGTATGGATAACACTATTTAAAAACAAAATACTGTTTTCTAGGCATTCTCTTTGTATGAAGATGAAATCAGTGATTCGAAGGCACAGCTGGCAGCAATCACTTTGATAATTGGAACATTTGAGCGGATGAAATGTTTCAGTGAAGAGAACCATGAGCCTTTGAGGACACAATGTGCATTGGCTGCTTCAAAGTTACTTAAAAAGCCAGATCAGTGCCGTGCTGTTAGCATCTGTGCTCATTTATTTTGGTCTGGGCGGAACACAGATAAGAATGGAGAGGAAGTAAGAATATAAGCATCAATTACCCAGCTATTGCATTGAATAACTCTCAATAACCTGACTATTCATTTTGGAGCTTGCTGTAGAATTGTAAATATTGGAGAGAATTATTTCGGCATCTTCTCAACTTGTACACAGGTGCATTGAACCCCTCTTTCCCCCCCCCCCCCCCCCATTTAATTTGCGCACAAAGTAGCATCTGAACAGTGAAAGAATAATCACTTTGACTACATACTCCATAATTACTCCATGTAACAAACAGAAATTTCAGGTTTCATTCATATTCATGGAGAATAGTTGGCAGAAGTACTATTCTTCAGCACCTCAATCTTTCCCAAACACTTTAGATGATGTAACAACATTTACATGTTAGAATATAAAGCTGGAATCCCATGCTACATTTTTGAGGGAACTTTGCATTTTGGCCCAATTATCGTTCAACTAGTGTCGAGCTATCTGGATTATGCATCCTTTTGCCCTTTTCTTAGCTGTGTACTTGATTGCCACTGTGGCAATTGACATATCTATAGGTTTAAAAGTGAGACTCTGTCGCCAAGATATAGGTTTATATAAATGAGAAAATATGCTTCTTTTGTATGGAATATTCCTTCTAAAATTGCTGTGTACATATTTGTTGGATATCTCGAGGATGCACCAGCCACTGGTACAGTGGACCAAAAAAACATTGAATTCCTTTGCTAATTTTTTTTGGTTGTGTTTAATTTCCATTTTCCTTTCAAAGATTCATGATGGCAAGAGAGTGATGGAATGCCTTAAGAAGGCGTTGAAGATAGCCAATCAGTGTATGGATCCATCACTACAAGTACAGCTCTTCACTGAAATCCTTAATCGATATATATACTTTTATGAGAAAGAAAATGAGGCGGTAAGCTTAAAATAGTAATTATTACATTATAATTTGCATTGCCACTTGCCTCTTTAAGAGAGAGTAATTTTGCTGACATGTATAATCTTTTTAAAATGGGCCTCTTGTAATGAGTCAAACAGACTAGGTGTGCTCTGTTTGTTACTGGTCTGTGCTCAGCTGGTGTCCATCATAATGAGAAAGAGCATTGCACATTTTGGAATGCATTAAGTAGCTGGCAACTTCACAGCTCCATCAGCATCTGGAAAGACAAATAACATACTAATGTTTTAAGTAGAAACCATTACAACTGAAGCAAAGAGAAGTCCATAAACCTCACTGGTCAACTATATGCTGACAAAAACCTGTGCATGGGTTTAATGATTTCTGCACTGCATTTTTATATTGGTACAGGAAGAATACTAGATAGCCAAGTGGCATAAGCTGTGTTAAGGGGTGGGTGTAAATCTCTGAAGAAGTTGTTCAGGAACAGTTCTTCCTCTATGCTTTTTTGGCAATCCTAAAGAACTTCCTTTTCCAACTCTATCAAATTTACTGATGCTGACATACTTGTTGCATATTCTGTTACAGCCGGAGCAGTACTGAGGAGTGGAGGGTTACAATTTGTTTTGGCCCCTTCAGGATTTTCAGGGGAAAATAGCCTGGATTTCTATTAATGGTCACTATCCAGTGAGCTCAACTAATAAACCAACAAGATTAGGTTCAGCTGTGGTTATCCCATTTCCTCCATAGAAAATAGTAATTTTCTTAGTTTATGCATGAATAATGGATGCCAAGAAAGGTGTGCCAAAGTCACCAGCACCTAAGAGACACATTCAAAAGTTGTGATGAGGAAAGTACATTCTTCAATCACCGTTGTTCATCCTTTAATTATTGTACCAATTCTCCCCATCTCTCAACCCTTTAAGATTTGAGCATGTACAACAAGTATATATGTGGCATTTTTGGCATTTAAAAAAACTTCATAAATAAGATTATTGAAAATGGGCTCCAAGCACTGCTGCCTCACAGCGCCGAGGACCCGGGTTTCATCCTGGCCACGGGTCACTGTCTGCGTGGAGTTTGCACATTCTCCCCGTGTCTGCGTGGGTCTCATCCCCACAACCCAAAGATGTGCAGGGTAGGGGAATTGGCCACGCTAAATTGACCCTTAATTGGAAATAAAATAGGGTACTCTTAATTTATTTGAGAAGAAAGAAAATGGGCTCCATCAAGGAAACGATTGAGAGGTGATTAACAACGAGGGTGACGGTGATCTTGAGAAGACTTTGCAAAGTCAATGCAGAGAAATGGGGTTTGAACTTGATCAATCTGGTATCTGCCCCACCTGTGCATCAAAATGGCTCCCAAGTCACATATGACATTCTCTCTGGTACCCTATCCCTACTCATCCCCTTGACCTCTCAGTAACCTTTGAGACAGTTGACTATATCTTCATCCACTGCTCTCTAACTCAGTCATAGTTAGAGCATTTCCAGCAATGGCATCTATTCCCAAGCATATACTGTTACTTCTGGAATTCCAAGAATCAAACCATGGCTCTTTCCACTTTCTCACTTACCTGTTGCCCTTGATGAGATCATCCAAAAGTATGCATGATGCCCCTGTTTTAAGTATTGCTGATGCTTCTCAATAAAATGTTCTGTTTAGTCTTTCAAAGTTGGTAGGTACAATGTTACAGAAAAAAATTATATTTCAAACTTGTTACTGCAAACATTTCCATAAACTTTTTTATTTTTCAGGTGACTATTCAAGTCTTAAATCAGCTTATTCAAAAAATAAGAGAAGATCTCCCAAACTTAGAATCCAGCGAAGAAACTGAGCAAATTAACAAACACTTTCACAACACACTGGAGCATCTGCGTCTGCGGAGAGAATCGCCTGAAGCTGATGGACCTATTTATGAAGGTCTTGTCTTGTAACCTAGCAGCACACAGATTATAAAGATTCCAGAAAACAATTTAAAATCACTATCACACCTCCTTCTCTGTAGTAGATGGTTACAGAATGTGCCTTTTAGACATGCCAAGACAATAGGATTGCCATTGAATTGTACCATATATATATTATATTCTATCTAATGACCAATACTTCTTTATAAGGAAGGCATTCCTTTGAAATTAGTCAGTGAAACTAAAAATCTTTCAGGATGTCATGAAGGAAGATTTTATTTTATCTCCCACAGCATGACTTGTATTTACCTTATTCACATGTATTTCAACTTGAGCAAAAATGAATCAAGGTGACTTGTGTTGATTTGTTTTTTAAAAACTAAATTATCTGTATTGCAGTTTAATTATAAAATCTTTACAGCTGAATGCCTAAAAAATGCTTAACAGTTCGCTGTTTCAGTAAACTTCTGTAGTGGTTCAACAAACGTTTTGTATGAGCCACTTTATTTCAAAGACAGGGGTTTATTTAAGCTAAATATTTGCACATGTAGAAATCCTTTCTGCCCAAGATAGAAGTTATGAAATATCCTGCTGGATTGAACAGTAATTAATTGTTTGAAGGAATATGAAAATTTAAATCCTTTGGGTGTTCGTTACCTCTACAAATTACACTATAATACTTATAATGTATCTGATATTACAATTCAAAAATTTCAATTCTAATTGTAAAACAAGAAATTACATGGGCACAGTATGGGAATTTGTATTTAAGAGTGTAGTATAAGCAACTTTTCTATACAGACTATCAATTACACTCCTCAGTCCTTCATAATATGTTCATATAACTTCTCTTTGGAATCCAGAGATTTATAACCACCACTAAACTAGAATGGAAGAATTGTTGACACTCCTTGGTGGTGATCTTTTAAGACATTTGTTGTAACATTTCTCTTATTTTACACAATATATTGTAATATGTGAAGCAAATTAGCCAATTGAGATTAGCATACTGGAACTTGGGACAACTGGTCTTTTACATGCTCCTTGTAAACCAGCTGAAGTTTGTCTCGCTGAGAAAACAAAGAGAGATCTAAGTATTTTGCCTCTACTTTTTATTGGACGTGAATATTTCACAGCTTTTTGTCCAGAAAACTAAGGTAAATTTTGAAATATTGAAATTGAAGAAAGCTGAACTTGCCGTGACTAAATTTCAACTATGGCTTATTGTATACCATCTTTACAATATTTTGTGTGTAACAAAAACAGGAGCAGAATCCCAAAGCTCAGCCAGTATTTCCAGTGAGTAGCTTAGTCACATAGGCCAGGAGCTCTCATGGTTTGTTGAGTTATTTTCCTCACTGGAACAATGGTCAAGTTTTACTGTTAACCATGGCTACCTAAATTGGGGAAATGAAAATAGGGCAGGGTATCATGCTTTAAGTAGCTGTCCATAATCTCTGTTGGAAGTGCACATATTGAATGCAACAATCAGGTTTGACTAATGCTTCTGTGGTCAAATAACCTGTTAAACATTCCCTATATTTGTTCATAATCAATGCACTTGGTTGAGTTATTAGAAGACAACTGGACTCACTGAATGAACCCTAACTCTTAAGAAGTAAACGGATTGTGAAGATTTGGAGAGAAAATAGGGAAGACAAACCCCAAAAGTGCACCCTACTTTCATTCAAATGTAATTTAAACTATTAATGTGCAAAAAGTAAAAGTTGTAATGTATAATTTTACAACATGGATGGTGATTTGACTAACTTTTAACTAAACATTGCATTCAGTTGAATGAAAATAGTTTGCATGTCAGTTTCTTTGAACATCCTCTCAGAAGAAAATACAACAGTCAAGGTATCCATTAGCCAAGAGCTATGTCAATCTTCTTCTCCAGTCTCAAGGATTGATTGCAAGAGTGTTACATGTATGTAACAGAAGTTAAACTTTCTTAAGAGATTGACCAATTTATCAATGTTGTCTTCCAAGTTATGAATTATACCAGCACAAGTGAGATGTCTCTTTGTGGTGACTTTTTATGACAGGCAATTCTTTTTGCATTGTGTTATTTCATGTAAATCTGTTTTATGTACACCTCGTATGACAGTTTGTAACCCAGCGACTTGTTTCTGCCTGCCCTAATTTTGATTTGCCACCTAACTGAGAGAAAGGTTTCTGCTTCGTAGTAGTTATTTTGACAGTATACCAGGTTGCATACTACTGTAAAATATGCAATATTGTAGTTTGAGATTACAAAACGAACAAACAATTTATCCCATTGAATGTGTTAAATCATTTTTTCCAAGACAAGTACAAATTAACCAGTTTACACACTTATCAGTGACGTGCATTAATCAACATTCTGCATCTTTTTTGTCTGAAGGCATTTTTTGCAAAGTCACCTCAAATTGCTCAATGTGAATTATTTGCAAAGATTGGAAGCTAGGTTCTCAAACTGTAGAAAATTCATACGTTTGATGACCTGCAGAACAACTTTTGTTTAAAGCTTTCCAATTGTCTGTCTATGTCTACAAATGGCACACTTTCTGTATCTGTCTTGTACTCTACAGCAGTTAAGCAGGTGAGCTAGGTTGAGCGACTTCTCGCACATGGGAAGTCTTGATTAGCAGAATGGTGAGAATTACCCAACGTGAATTACACTGCTTTCAGTGAGTTAATGCCCTAATTTGTTTTTCTTCCTAAGTTTATTAGTCATTTTCCTTAATCTATGATGAAAGCTGTTGCATTGTCTATTTTAGATATTGCTTCTTCCCTTGTATGCGTACTCCTCCTTATTATCCTGTAGGTGTAGTGGCAATGTTGAATTCTATAGTAGCTGTAAAGACTTTATTCTAAAAGTAGGCACATCACGTACTTCATGTAAAATCTTGAGCTGCTAAGTTGATAAAAGGGTGGTGTTTGCTGTATTCAGAGGTTTATGATGTATTTGTATACATGTATGCTTGCAACCGAGCATGTATCCATTTCCCAATTTGAGAAATGAAATATACTTTTTGAAATCACTGTAACATACTTGTAAGCTTTATAATTCCTTTGTAAATTAACTGGAGTATTATGGTCAATGTATTCAACAAAAAGCCTATTAAAATGCTTGACCAAGTGTTGGTAGTGTTCATTGTTTTAAAAAGCATGAAGTATAGTTCGATAACTAGTGGAATTAAATGTTGCTAATTGGGAAATTTCCAACAAAGTCACCCTTGATGGCATAGGACAAGGGCGATGGTTGAGGAAACTAATGTGAAATTAGGATGTAAGAAGATTGCATAAGGCTAGGGTTGAATCAACACTTTATGATACTGAGAAATAGATCTTGATTTTAAAAAAATGAAGGAGTGCATGCTGCGTATTTTTGGAATGTACTGCCTAAGGATTGTTCAATATCACTTGGCAGGACAGTGCCTGACATAGAAGTTGTGAGAGTCTAAGTAATAATATGGTAGACAGACCATGTATGCAGCTGATGAGCATACTGTTATCAGCCCAACAAGAAAATCTGTAATGGAAATTTAAAGCTAAAAATGAAAATATGAATGGAAAACCAACACTAAACAGATAGCTACAGGGGCTGGTGTGGAGTGTGTGATGGGAAGAACTTGTGTTAATGTCTTGTCTGTTTACAATCATCAGTGCTTCCAATGTGCCCCTTTAGTATATGCCCCGTCTACCTTGAGTAGCAGATCATATCTTGAAGTGTTTTGTATGCAAGTGCCTGCTTGAGAAGCCAACCTAATTTAACAACCAACTGCTATTTGGACAACCCCTGGGATTTCTGCCCAAAAGATTAGTGCCATGCCAAAATGAAACATTTTCAAGTGTCAAAGTGCCTCTCTTCCATATTCTAAAAACCGGTAATACGAATCATTTTGACCAAGTGCATTGTAACTAATGAATAGAGAATCAGCAAGATACATTTAACTTGTTGTTTCCATTATTCTCGCCTCAGTTGTTGAGGTGGTCACGTTCCACTTAACTGAAGCCTTCTTGCGTGGCTATACCTTTCATGTTTTGTCTTGCCTAGACTGTCTCAGCAATGATGATGTGGCTGTTATCACCAAATCTCATTTGGTCTGTCCCCTTGCTCCTTCACTACTTGTACTACTTAACATATCACCTTGTTCAGCCCTTCTCACTTTGCATTCAACGTCCTGGTTGTCCACCATTTGCTCATTACCATGCTACTTTTCTTGACGAGCTATCTTCACAATATTCCCCCCCTCTACATTGAGAGGCTACTCATCCCAGGTACAATCTCCTTGAGTCGTCTCTTTCTCTTCTCCTCCCCCCCCCCCCCCCAACAATTCATTGCCCTCCAATCCTCCCTTAATCTCACCCTCCATGTAGACCTCTAACACACATTTACAGCCACTCATTCTTACCAATCTTGATAGCCAGAGCAGGCATCCATTGTTTATTTCCTCATTCGTGCACACTTCCCTCTATTATCCTCTTAAGATTTTATCCATTGACTCCCTCCTGTTTCTCACTGGAAGCTGTCCCTTGATGACATTTTCTGAAACAATGTAAGTTGCCACATACGACACCTAGCTCTACATCACCACCACCTCTAAAAGTATCCACTGTCTTTAAATTGTCAGACTGCTTATCTGATGTTCCATACCAGATTAACAGAAATGTCCTGTTAAATATTTGCCTGAAACCATTGTCTTCCACCACGGACATACACTTGCTCCCTCACCACTGATTCCATCCCTTTCCCCAGCAATTGTTTGAGGCTGAACGATCCTGTCATATTTCACCCCAAGATGAGTATTCAACTGCATTCACGGGGCCACACCTTCATAACATTGCCCATGTCTGCCTCAGCAGTTTTGTTGCTGAAATCCTCATACGCCTTTGTTACCCCTATATTTGGCAATTCCAACTGTCCTGGCTGGCCTCTCCTATTATACCCTCTGTCGGTATTCCAAACACTGCATTTAGTCATCTCTGCTTTGCTTGCTGACGTACGCTGATACCCAGTTCAATAATACCTCTATTTTAAAAATTCTTCTTTTGTTTTCAAATCCCTCCACTGCCTTGCCTCTCCCTATTTCTCATTTTCCAACCCTACAATCCTCTGCACTGCTCTAATTACTGCACCAATTGGGCTGTGCCTTCAGCTGAATTAGTCCTAAACTATGAAATTCCTTCTCTAAACCTCCTCCACTATCTGGGTTTACTCTTTCAAGACTTTCCAGAAAATCTATCTTTGTACAAGATATTGGTGATCTCTCCAAATATCTCCTTTGGTGGCTTGGTGTTGCATTTTGTTTCAGAATACGTCTGAAGCGCCTTGGGACGTTTTATTTGAAAGACGCTATATAAATGCATGTCCTGATGCGGCGAAAGATGTTTATATAAATCTTAAATACTTTGTTGAACAATCTCACTTGAGCTTGATTTTTAATGAATTATTATGGTACAGTTTGATGTTTCCATGTTAACTTCAACTGAATAAAATGTCAAATATTGTAAATGCCATTGTGAAACCTATGTAGAGGGTGCCATCTCCGCTACTCCACTACTGGGCCGATATCTGGGGTTTGAATATCTGTGTGTGTCTCTCTCCAGCTGGCACTGAAACTTCAGAGGCCAGGGGATGTCGCACTGGGACACTTCCACTGAAGAGAGCACTGATTCAAGCCTGCCGTTTATTCCTAACCGACAGCCTGAGACTTATATCACACAGATCTCCAGACCCCTACCAATACCCAGGTGATTCTCTCTCTTGCCGGTGGTGCAACACCCACCCGGTTCCTACTCCACTAGAGTAGCTTTCCCAAGAGAGAGAATAGGACACTGCTGTTTATTTCCTAACCAGCAGTCTGTCCTGAGTGAATCGCTCAAGATGACCCTCGATTCTTGAACCCGGAATTAAGGTGAGGAGTATTTTAACAATGACTTGGTCAGAGATCGCTGGTGAAAGATTGAAGAATTTAAACAACTCCAATTATCATCAAATCAAGGTTTATTGCAAAACCCAGGTCAAAATCATCAACAGAAGAAACACAATAAAATCTTATGCTCTAATACAAACTAAGTCTATTCAAAAGTAATATAGCGGACACAACGAAAATTCTTATGATTACACAGTTTTTAGCAATATCACAAGGCACAAAACAAGTTCCCTTCCCCAAAGCCTCAACCACTATTAAAGTCAAGGGAGTTTCGCAAGCTGCTGCAGGGTACTTACGGTCACAGGCTGCAGAGATCAAGTCAGGGGTGCAGAGGTCGAGCCAAGAACGAAGAGCCCCCCAATCGAAAACACAGCCCCTTTTATATTGAAAAAGGTAAGGTTTAAAGTTCCCGCTGGTCCTGCCCCCTTTGAGCCGGTCAGACCTGTCGAGATGGGAGTACCTCCCCTAGGTCCGCCTCCAGTCTGTTTTTTGAGATAACGAGGTTGAGCTCCCTTGAAGATTTTCAAAGACTTCCATCTGCTCCGGAGATAGCTGCTATGTTGATGGGGTGTTGATTGGATTCTGCTCTGGTGGAGGCAAAGTCATTTACATTTGCATGGGGCTATGACCATCCCATTGTCCTGCTTGCAGGCGAGCCTCCTGTGTATTCCCGTGCCCCTTTGTCTGTGTTTTGATGTTATCTCGTTGTCTGGCTCCTTCTTCCTTGTAGCTCCTAGGGGGGGTTTGTAAATACTTATGTACTTATGTCCCTACTCAGCTCAGTGGACCAAGCCTGCTGGGAAAACTGGTTCCGTTCTCTTGGCTGAAAAGTCAGTTTACAGTCTCTGAGTTTTATTCTTGGGCAGTCCAAAAAGGGCCGAATTGCCCGAAAACCTTACACCTATCTACATACAACTCATCACAGCTTCTGTAATATATAAATATAATTAAATATAATGTTTTACTGAGGTGATGCTGTGCTTTTCCCGGCAGGCTGTCCGTTTCAGTTCTGCCAAGACCAAATAGGCTGCAGATCTCAATGCAGCCTTGGTCCAAAAGGTGGAACAAACCAAATTCCAGTGGTGAGGTGAGTGGTCACCCTTGTGGCATCAAGGCACCATTTGACTGCGTATGGCTTCAAGGAGCCTTGTAAAAGTGAAGTCCGTGGGGACCTCGGAAGCCTCTCTGCCAACTGGAGTCACACTTGGCACAAAGGAGGATGATTGTGGCTCTTGGAGGCCATTTGTCTCAGCCTCCAGGTGTTGCTGCTGTAGTTTCTCAGGACCGTGTCCTAGCCCTAAACAGCGTCAGCTGCTTGATCAATGGACTTTCCTTTATCATAAGGTCAGAACTGGAGGTGTGCACTGATGATTGCAGTGTTCAGCCCTATTTGTAACTCCTCATTATGCAGTAGTCCATACTGTGATGCAAAAACACCAGGACAGCAGTCAGGCTTGGGCTCATCAGGCACAAATGTTACTTGCTACTTAAGTGCTGGGTAATGACTATTTTCACCGAGATAATCTAACCATCTGCCCTTGACATTTAATGACATTACTATTGCTTGATTTTCCCCGGCATCAATCACCTGGGAGCTACCAGTGGCCAGAAATATTACCTTTCAAATGCTTACCTCTGCCACTTTGAAGAACAAGCTTAGCAGGTGTATCTGAACATCACCATGAGCAAGATTGAGCCATGTGACATCATGGTCTATTTATTGAAAACCATGTTCTTATCATGCATCCAGAGAAGGACCAGCTCAAAGCTGAGACCCCAACACAAAGATGGTCTTCCCTGCTCTCTTCGTCTTCCATGGGAGAACAGTCAAACTATTGACGCAACGTCGAATGACATTCTTACATTGTCGACTCAAGCTATCTTTAAATGTCATGACAGATCAAAGAGCTGAATTTGCATTATTTAATACCAAACAATAAATGCCTTCCATTTATTTCCCACTCAGGTTATCAATCCGCAGGTTCAGGAACAGGAATCTGGGGGTTCTCATGCAGGTATATTCTTTGATAGTGCTAGGATATATTGAGTGTGATTAGCAAAGCCTATGGGATCTTGGACTTGATAAATAGAAATATTGAGTACAAAAACAGGGAAGTTATGTTGAACCTTTTATAAAGTTTGGATTACTCTACAACTAAAGTGTTGCTTCCAATTTTGGCCACCATACTTTAGGAAGGACGTGAAGGTCCTTGAGAGCATGAACACAAGATTACCAGAATGGTTCAGAGGATGAGGGATTTAGCTCCAAGAATAAGACTGGTTTAGATAAGGTAAACAAAGCAAAGCAGTTCCTATTACCTTATGGTACAATGACGAGGGTGGAGGGGCGGTGGCGGCGGCGTAGAGGTATTGTCGCTGGACTAATAATCCAGATAACCAGGGTAGTAATCTGCGGTCCCGGGTTCGAATTTCAGGCTGTGGTGGAATTTAAACTCAATAAAAAATATCTGGAATAAAAAGTCGAATGATGATCATGAAACAATTGTAGTAAAAAACATCTGATTCACTAATGTACTTTAGGGAAGGAAATCTGCTGTCCTTACCTGGTCTGGCCTACATATGGCTCCAGATCTACAGCAATGTAAATGCCCTCTGAAATGACCTGCTGCTACAAAAACACAAAAAACCTGACATTGACCCAGGCACGAGAAATGACCGGCAAATCAGCCCTGTCGACCCTGCCAGGGCCTCCTTCCTAACATCTGTGGGCTTGTGCCAAAGTTGGGAGAGCTGTCTCACAGACGAGCAACAGCCTGACACAGTCATACTCACAGAATGATACCTTACAGATAATGTCCCAGACACCACTATCACCATTCCTCGGTGTGTCCTGTCTCACTGGCAGATCAGACCCAGCAGAGGTGACGGCAAAATGGTAAATAGTAGGGATGGAGTTGCCCTGAGAGTCCTCAACGTCGACTCTGGACCCCATGAAGTCTCGCGGTTTAAGATTAAATCATGGGCAAGGAAATCTACTGATTACCACATACCATAAGGCATAGAAGCAGAATTAGGCCACGCAGCCCATCGAGCCTGCATCGCCATTCAATCATGGGTGATCTTTTTCTCATCTCCATTCTCCTGCCTTCTTCCCATAACCGCCCACGATCAGCTCATGAATCAGTGTTCCTCCATTTTGAACATTACTTTGAGGAAGCGCTGTGTGGGGCAAGGGTGCAGAATATACTCTGGGTGGGGGACTTCAATGACTATCACCAGAGACTCAGCTGGCCAGGTCTGAAAGGACATAACTTTTTTTTAAAAATTAGAGTACCCAATTCATTTTTTCCAATTAAGGGGCAATTTAGCATAGCCAATCCACCTATCGTGCACACCTTTGGAATGTGGGGGTGAAACTCCACATGGACAGTGACCCAGAGCCAGGATCAAACCGTGATCGGTGCCGTGAGGCAGCAATGCTAACCACTGCGCCACTATGCTGCCCCCGAAAGGACATACCTGCTAGACTGGGACTGAGGGAACCAACAAGAGGGAAAAACACACTGAACCTCATTCCCACCAACCTACCTGCTGCTGATGCATCTGTCCATGACCGTATTGATAGACCACCACACCGTCTTTGTAGAGACAAGTCCCGTCTTCACATTAAGGATATCCTCCCTCGTGTTGTGTGGCACTACCACTGTGCTAAATGGGATAGAACAGGTCTAGCAACTCAAGACTGGGCATCTATGAGGTGCTGTGGGCCATCAGCAGCAGCAGAATTGTGCTCAAACACAATCTGCAACCTCCTGTCCTGGCATATCCCCCACTCCACCATTACGACCAAGCCTGGAGATCAACTCGAGGATTAATGAAGAGTACAGGAGAGCATGCCAGGACCACACCAGGCATTCCTAAAAATGAGGTGTCAACCTGACAAAGCTACAAGCAGCATAAGTAACAGACAGAGCTAAGCGATTCCACAACAAATACATCAGATCTAAGTTCTGCAGTCCTGCCAAATCCAGCCGTGAACAATGGTGGACAATTAAACAAATCACTAGAGGAGGAGGCTCCACAAATATCCCCATCCTCAATGATGGGGGAGCCCAGCACATCGGTGCAAAAGACAAGGCTGAAGCATTTACAATAATCAGCAGAAGTGCCGAGTGGATGATCCATCTAAGTCTCCTCCGGAGGTCCCAGCATCACAGATGTCAGTTTTCATCCAATACAATTCATTCCTGATATCAAGAAACGGCTGAAGGCACGGGATACTGTAAAGGCTATGGACCTGACAATATTCCGGCAATAGTGCTGAAGACTTGTGCTCCAGAACTTGCTACACCCCTCGCCAAGCTCTTCCAGTACAGCTACGACACTGGCATCTACCCAGCAATGTGGAAAATTGCCCACAAGACCAGGACAAATCCAACCCAGACAATTACCACCCTATCAGTCTACTCCATTATCAGTAAACTGATGGAAGGGATCATCAACAGTGCTGTCAAGCGGGACTTACTCAGCAATAACCTGCTCACACATGCTCAGTTTAGGTTCCATAAGGGTCACTCAACCCCTGACCTCATTATAGCCTTGGTTCAAACATGGACAAAATAACTGAATACCAGAGGTGAGGTGAGAGTGACTGCCCTCGACATCAAGGTATGATTAATTATTTTATTTTTTTAAATTTAGAGTACCAATTAATTTTTACCAATTAAGGGGCAATTTAGCGTGTTCAATCCAACTACTTTGCACATCTTTGGGTTGTGGGGGCGAAACGCACGCAAACTCAGGGAGAATGTGCAAACTCCACACAGACAGTGACCCAGAATCGAACCTGGGAACCCGGCGCTGTGAAACTGCAGTGCTACCGCTGCGCCACCGTGCTGCCCTCGGATTTGACAAAGTGCTGAGCAAAACAGGAGTCAATAGGAATCGGGGAAAACTCTTCATTGGTTGGAGTCAAACCTGGCACAAAGGAAGATGGTTGTGGTGGTTGGAGGTCAATCCTCTCAGCTCCAGGGCATCACTGCAGGTGTTCCTCAGGGTAGTCCTGGGCCCAACTATCTTCAGCTGCTTCATTAGTGACCTTCCTTCCATTATAAGGTCAAAAGTGGGAATATTTGTGGATGACTGCACGATGTTCAGCACCATTTGTGACTCCTCAGATAATGAAGCAGTGCTTGTCCAAATGCAGAAAGATCTGGACAATATGGCAAGTTGAATTTGGGCCAGGCAATGAGCATCTCCTACAAGAGAGTATCTAACCACTGCCCCTTGGCATTCAATGGCATTCCCATTGCTGAATTCCCCACAATCAACATCCTGAGGTTACCATTGATCAGACCGAAACTGGACTAGCCATATTAATACTGTGGGTACCAGAGCTGGTCAAAGCCTGGGAATCCTGCAGCGAGTAACTCACCTCCTGACCCCAAAGCCTATCCACCATCTACAAGGTACAAGTCAGGAGTGCACTTGCCTGGATGAGTGCAACTCCAACAATATTCAAGAAACTCGACACCATCTAGGACAAAGCAGCCCTCTTGATTGCTTCCCCTTTCACAAACATTCAAACCCTCCACCACCGGCAAACAGTGGCAGCTGTGTGTACCATCTACAAGATGTACTGCAGTAACTCACATAGGTTCCTCAGACAGCACCTTCCAAACCGACGACCACTACCACCTAGAAGGACAAGAGCAGCAGAAACCTAGGAACCCCTCCAAGTCACTCACCACTCTGACTTTCCTTCACTGTCGATGGGTCAAAATCCTGGAACTCCCTCCCTAGCAGCACGGTAGATGTACCTACACCTCCGGGACTGCAGCGGTTCAAGAAGGCAGCTCACCCTCACTTTCTAAAGGGCAACGAGGGATGGGCAATAAATGCTGGCCTAACCAGTGACACCCACCTCTCGTAAATTAATTTTAGAAAAGACAAATTTCTGGCTATGGGCAAGACGTGCAAGGGGAATGGGAGAAAACATTTTTTATTTTATAAATTTAGAGTACCCAATTTTTTTTTTCCCCAATAAAGGGGTAATTTAGCATAGCCAATCCACCTAACCTGCACATCTTTGGGTTGTGAGGGTGAAACCCACGAAGACACAGGGAGAATGTGCAAACTCCACACGGGCAGTGACCCAGGGCTGGGATTTGAATCAGGTCCTCAGCGCCGTAGTCCCAGTGCTAACCACTGCGCCACAGGCCGCCCTGAAAGAACATTTTTGAATGTAGTGAGTGGTAATGACTTGGAGACGATGCCTACGAGAGTGGTGGAATTGAAGATAATTAATGATTTTGAAACAAAATTGGATGGACACTTGATGGAACTAAATCTATCGGGCTAAGGGAATGGAATGACACTGGCTGGAATGTTGCACAGAGAGCTGGTGGGGACATAATGAGCTGAATGGTCTCCTCCTGTGCCATACTGACTATGACTCCTCAGTTTGCTTCTGCTATAAGGTGCTCCCCTGGTGGCTCCAGCAGGTGAAAGGTTGCCATTCTTCTAATGGCTGGTGACCTCTGGGTGCACAAACCAATTAGGGTCCAGGTGCAGGTTGTGGCACCTTGGGCAATCTTTCCCAGTTAACTTGGTTATGGAGGACTGGATACACAGACCTACTGACCTCCCGAGAGCAGTCAGCATGTACTGCTTCCATCATGACCCTCCAGTCCCTTGGTGCGGAGGTTCATCACTTCCAATAATTTTGGGGATAGCAGATTCCAGAAGATGACCAATCTCTTCGAAACCTATTTCTGTTTGATTTATCAATATCCCCATAATGGAGCCCAGATTTTATATGGTTTCTGTTCCAGCTTTGAATAAATACCAATGTTCCAGCTGAGGGAATCCGGCTACAGAGTCCCTGGAGTTGATGTCAGTTTCCAGGATAGACTCCAGGATGGTGATCTCATGCAAAATGACACCACAGAGGCTGGATGCAAATTCCACCATTTTCTCAGCCATAGTGACAAAAAGGTTCTGAATGGTTTGTGTGAGGCCAGCAGTTTCATTTTCATGTCTGGACTATGGAATTCCCATCACAGCCACAGCTGGCCTGAGAGACAGGTTCGCTCTCTCGCTAGTTTTATTTTTGCATTTGCAACCAGGAGTTTGATGCTGCTCAGGGGTGCTGGATGTTTCACCACATGCAGATCAGTATCGGACCCATGTGGAGTGCCAATGTCCTGGTGCCTGGGAGGTGAGGTGTGTCTGCCATTGCACTACGAAGGGATTGTCCACCTATAGGGTCTGTTCTTTTGCAGAAGACTTGATGTTGAGAAAGCCATAGGAAAAATTGAAAAAGCTCGAGAGAAAGAAGTTTCACCTGATCCGATAACAGCCTGAAGAATGTAGGTTGAAATTATTAAGCTGAACGAATAGCATGCAGGCACCCTGCTTGTGTATTCTACCACCTTCTGTGCCCGAGTTCACTCAGAATATGTACGGGAAAGATGTTGCAGACTGGGTGGTGAAATGACAATGACACCCTGGCATAGAAATGTGGAACACGGTTTATATTGTGTTACATTTTGGCCAGGATGGTGGTCTCTATTGGGGTCTCTGATGGGAGTGTCTGGTGGGGGGAGGTCACAGATGGGGGTCTCTGATGAGGGTCTCTATTGGGGTCTCTGATCGGAGTCTCTGATGTGGAGGTCTCTGATGGGTGTCTCTGGTGGGGGGGTCACGGATGGGGGTCCCTGATGGGGGGGCTCTCTGATGTGGGGCTCTCTATTGGGGTCTCTGATAGGTGATCTAATGGGGGGTCTGATGGAGGGACTGGTTTGGTCAGTGGGTGGGATTCCGGCCACCCTCACGCATGTGTGGAGTCTGCACGTTCTCCCCATGTCTGCATGGGTTTCCTCCGGGTGCTCCGGTTTCCTCCCACGTCCAAAAATGTGCAGGTTAGGTGGATTGGCCATGCTAAATTGCCCTTGGTGTCCAAAATTGTCCTTAGTGTTGGGTGGGGTTACTGGGTTAGGGGGATAGGGTGGAGGTGTGGGCTTGGTAGGGTGCTCTTTTCAAGAGCCGGTGCAGACTCGATGGGCCGAGTGGCCTCCTTCTGCACTGTAAATTCTATGTGTGTTGTGCGGTAGGGGAGGATGTTACCCATTATTCCCGTGATCGGGGAAGGGGGAGGGGGTCGTTGGTGGATACCCCTACTTGTCTGCGGGGATTGACAGGATTTGTATAATGGAGGAGAGGAATGTCTTGTGATGGGAAGTAATACATCATGTCACTGTGTGACCCTCCACAGTATCATTGGCCTTCATTTTAATTAATTTGTTTGAAGACTGACATCTATTAAGGCCCATTGCCTTGCTTTTTCTCAGCCTGTCCTGACAGTGTCACTTCTTCTTTTGGTTGAACAATTTTTAAATTTAGGAAATGAAGTTTAGTCAGATATAATAAAATCTAGATAGAATTGAAAGCGTGAACTTTATCTTTCCCATGAATATACATTTGATTATAAATATTCACTCAATTCTATACATCAGACAATCAAATCACCAAATAACCCGTCAGTGGAAACCCATGTGGAAGTTGGCATCAGCATAGCCTCTGAAGTAGCTTTTTGTAATTAGACTGTGAATACACTGATGAATATACATTAGTTCAACTAAACTGAGTAGTTGCATTTAAGATTCTGAATGTGAAGCAGCATCAATACCAGCGTAATTAACTGGCTTCATTTTATTCATGAGGTTTGAATCATAGAGAATTAGAGGTGGATAAATGTTCTGCAGTTTTGCCTGATTAATTTTGAAGAAGATAGAGTATTGCAGAACTTTTCCGAAGCAAATTGGACAAGTGGGGATGGATCTTCAATAGGGTAAGTTTCCAGAAGTAACTATTATCTAATGGCTTTTTATTATTCTATGTTTTTATCCTGCAGTTATTTTAATTACAACAGCATTTTTGAAAACCTGGAGCTATGTCTAGGTCTCAAATGAATGGGTCAAATGTTGCATTTGGACAATGAGTCCTCGACAGTTACTGAACATAATCTCCCTGCAGTGGACTCTAACTGGGTAGGGAAAGATAAAGACTTGCAATTATATCACGCTTTTCAAAATCTCAGAATGAAAGTGCACCGGTGAGCTGCCTTCTTGAACCGATGCAGTCTGTGTGTTGTGGGTACACCCACAGTGCTGTTAGGAAGGATATTCCAGGATTTTGATCACTTGGACAATGATCCCTCTGTTTAATGTCTCATCCAAAAGGCAACACCTCCAACAACGCTGCTCTCCCTCAGTACTGCCTTAGAATATGTGTTCAAGTCTCTGGAGTTGGATATGAGCCTCTGACCGTCTGACTCAGAATGCTTGACCAAGGCCTGATTTAGTGACCTCATGAGAGAATAAAGATTGAATTTTAAATTTTAGATTTCTAAAGTACCTTCAATTAATATTGTCACTTGCAACTTTGGGATTCAGAAAGGATTGAATCTGTGATGGTAGTAGAACCCTTGGGTATCAAATTTATCCCACCTTAGTTTCTCTTCTCCTCCTGAAGACAGGATACTTACGAGGTACACTCAATAGGTGGTATTGAAGTTCTACTAACACATCCTAGTGTCAGTTTTCAAACATGTGGTACAATCATTGACTTGTTACGCTACTTGGCATTGGGGAGGTGGTGGCGCCGTGGTTTTGTCATGGGACTAGTAATCCAGAGGCACAAGGTAATCCATGGGGCCTGGGTTCCATGGCGCATGGTGGCACTTAAACCCAATAAATATAAAGGACTGGATTCTCTGTTACGCCAGCTGCCCAGGGATGTCCCGACAGCGTGGGGCTGCCCACATTGGGAAACCCCATTGGTCGGCTGGCGAGACGGAGATCGGGATGGAGAATCCCGCCCAAAATGTCTAATGATGACCATGAAACCATTGTCGATTGTTGTAAAAAAATCCAACTGTTCATTAATAGCCTTTAGGGAAAGAAATCTGCCATCCTTATCTTGTCTGGCCTACATGTGACGCCTACATGTGACTCCAGCAGTGTGGTTGACTCTTGCGTGCCTTCTGAAATGGCCGAGCAAGCCACTCAGTTGTATTCACCCCTTACAAAGGAATGAAACTGGACGAACGACCCAATATCCATAGAGGCACCAGAAATGACAACAGCAAACCAGCGAAGTCCTCCAAAGTTGGGAGAGCTGTCTCACAGACTGGTCAAGCAACAGCCTGACTTAATCATACTCACGGAATCATACCTTACAGATAATGTCCCAAACAGCACAATCACCCAGCAGAGGGGGCACAGTGGTATATAGTCGGGAGAGAGTTGCCCTCAACATCGACTCTGGACCCCATGAAGCCTCATGGCACCAGGTGAAACATGGGCAAGGAAACCTGCTGCTTACCACATCCCTTCACCCCCTCACTTGACGAATCAGTACTCTTTCATGTCGAACACAACTTGGAGGGAGTACTGAGGGTGACAAGGGTGCAGAATGTACTCTGGGAGGGGGAGCTTTGATTTCCATCACCAAGAGTGGCTCGGTTGTGTAGCCACCTAAATTGGCCAACTCCTGATTTAAAATGGCAAACGGCAAAGGCTGATGGGAAAGTCAGCCAACACAGGCAGAAACCAGCAGGTGCTGGTTTGCTGTGTATTTAACTGCAAAAGCCCAGACAGCATCGATACCAGCGACCATCAGCATAACAATGTAGCAGCCATCTACATACTGATGAGCAATCCCCCCGGAAACAATAGCAACATTTGGGGGACACAAAACTAAGCCAGACTCCCCGGCGCCAGCAGGAGCCAACACAAAAGAGGTGAACAAACATCTCAAGACCGCCCATCGATCAGGGAACTGCTCCAGTATTGGAGAAATCGAACCAAGCAATTGGAACGAAGTCCAATCACCTAGAACCAGGTACATGGTCCGCCCCGAAAGGCGGGAAGCCCCTGGGGACTATCAGAGTTAAGCCCCAAGTTCAAATCGCTCTTTTTGTCCTGCCCGGGTCACCCAGCAACAAAAACCAACCTTGACCGTGACCGGTACAGTGACCACCGAAAGAAGTAAGTCTTAATTCAACGCTCGCTACGAGATAGGCGCTTCTAGCTACCAATCCGTACCAACTTCGAATCCTGCAGACTCAGAACCCGAACAAAAGGCCATTTGTTCCCCTGACCTGGTGGGCCAGTCCGAAGTTAAGTATAGGCCTGTTAGTTGTAGAAGTAGCTTAGAATTTGTGCATGAGTAGTGATTACTGTGTATAATAAATGTGCTTTGATTTGAATCTTACTAATTGGTGTGTTGAGTTATTGATCATTACTTGGACTTGAACCTCGTGGCAGTATCATAAAGATACCTGGCGACTCGAGAGCAAAGGTAATAAAACAGAACAATTGAACCAACCGGAAAGTTAGCAACAGTTGTACGACCACAGACCGAGCTGGCTGGGTCCTAAAGGACATGCTGCTAGGCTGGGACTGCGGCAGGTAGTAAAGGAACCAACAAGAGGGAAAAACGTACTTGACTTCATCCTCACTTGCCTGCAGATGCATCTGTCCATGACAGTATCGGTATGAGTGACCACCACACAGTCCTTATGGAGACAAAGGCCCGTCTTCACATTGAGGATACCCTCCATCGTGTTGTGTGACACTACCATCGTGCTAAATGGGACAGACTTCAAACAGATCAAGCAACTCAAGACTGGGCATCCAGGAGGCGCTGTGGACAATTAGCAGCAGCAGAATTGTTCTCAATTAGAATCTGTAGCCTCATGGCCCAGCATATCCCCCACTCTACCAATACCACCAAACCAGGAGATCAACCCTGGGTTAATGAAGAGTGCGGGAGGGCATGCCAGGAGCAACACCAGGCATGCCTAAAATCGAGGTGCCAACCTGATGAAGCTAGGGCCACTTGCATGCCAAACAGCATAAGGAGCAAGTAATAGACAGAGCTAAGCGAAGAGGCCCGGAAAAGTATCCTCAGAAAGGAATACCATCGATTTAGAATCCAAGGACCGACCCCACCTCCCGGAAACACCTTCCAAGTGTGTGGTCAAATATGTGGCTCGAGGATCTGGCTCATCAGCCACACATGTACGCACAGAACCCATGGCCAGTAACACAAAGTTTCTTAGATGGACAATCATACTCATTCGCAAGTGATCGCCGAAGAAGAAGGTGAGGACAGTGGAGGCAAATACAGCACAAGGAATCCAAAACCACAAAATAAGCAGACATCTTCAAGAGTGGTCATGAAGCAACATTTTCTGCCCTCCAGTCTACCATGGAGTTTGTGACACTGAAGATCTTGATTCCACAGTCCAGAAGCACAGTTGGAGCATCTCTCATGAAAGTCCCCATGATGTACTTTAGGGCAAACTTTTGAAATCAGTAGCTACAAAACCTTGTGAAAAGTGGATCGAATCTAAAATTGGAATTTTAGTACAACCTTGTTAGAATATTTCTCTCAGTTCAGGAGAGCAGAAACCCAGGGTCATAATCTATAAGAGATACCTTAGAAATGCACTGCGATCCGTACCAACTTGAATCCCGCAGACTCAGAACCCGACTCACCTTGCCCCCGGACGTCCCAAACAAGGACTGCATTAGAATTGTTGGGAATTGTTCCAATGCTCAATTACCCAGCATCTGGAACAATCTGATTTAAATCGGAGACTTTGGATGGTTCCGATTCACGTAGCAGAATGGTTACTCAGGAAATGTTGGAAGGATTAAAAGCAATTCTATCTCTTGGGTAACTATATTACTGACCACCCCCACCACTTCCCTGGCCACCCCTGCACCCCCAACAACACCCTACCCTCCAATTACCCAGCTTTACTCCTAATGACCCGACAACCCCCCAAACCACAATTCCAGCAATTACCCCTCCTTCCCCCAACTATCCTCCCAACTCTTCAACGACCACCCCCCCCCCCCCCACTATCACCTTGACTATCCTCCTGAACCCCTCAGTATCCTTCTGCACCCACCCCCACTCCCTCAAGCAACTGACACCCTCTTGAACATCCCTACCACTCTCAACCCCCCCCCCCCCCCCCCCCACAGATGCTGCTGCCCAGCATTGGAAGATGTCTGAAGCTGCTGGACTACATATTTCTCACCAGACGCGGGTGAAGATCAGGTGAGAAATGTACAGCTCTTGACCTGGGTAAGTGAAAAGGAGCAGAGTGGCAATCTGATGATGATTGCCACTTTATGGAAGTTTTAATTATATTCGCTGGGGAAACCTACATAAATCACTGAACTAAGAAGCACTTAAAGTTTTATTCCACCGACATGAGATCTGTTGAATGAATCTTGAGACACGGCACCAAGGGCTGGATTTTATGCCCCCTGGCTAAGTGTGTTTCCTACAGGGCGGGGCACATAAACTATGAGGGGTGGCAAGCCCACTCGCCCCCATACTGTCCCCGTAATATGGTAATGTGTGGCGGCGTAAAATCAGCAGCCACCTAACATTTCAATTCACAACTCTTCCCCCCCCCCCCCCCCGTCCCGTCCGGCCCCGCCCTCCAGGCAAAATTCAGCCCCAAATTACAAAAAAACAACTGGCAAACTGCTTTCAAACATTTCACAAATAGGTTTGGGAGGGAAATGATGGCAATTGTTAATCAATTGGCTGATCTCATTTCAATCATTAATTCAGTTGGAATGTGTTAAGAGAGTGACTGCAATAACAGTATTATTCATTGATCACTGGTATTAGTTGCATTATACGTTTGAGTCTCATTTGTTATTTCCACAACTGTTCGCTGACCTACTGAATGTTTCCAGCATTTTATAAGTTCATAAGAGATAGGACCAGAATTTGGCCATTCGGCCCATCAAGTCTGCTCCACCATTCTATTATGATTGATATGTTCCTCATCTGCTACCTACAATGTTACAGGCCAAGAGCTGGATTGTGAAATCAACCAGAGCATCTCCTCCCTCGGCACGGATGTATGCGCCAGTCTAACATGTTGGCCTTTCACCCCCTGCAGAGAACAGTTTTCGGACTTCAATCAGCAATGCTGGCCACTGTGGTGGTGGCCGCAGCTCTGAAAGATGCCCTGTGGCAGCATGAGCAGAGGCCGCTCAGAGAGGAGGCGGAGGCTGCAGCAGAGAAGTGGGCTGCAGAAGGGCAGGTGGCCACACAGGCTGGAGGGCCGGCCGTCCAACAGGTCGAGGAGGAAGAGGAGGTGCCAAGGGGACACCGCATGAGGCCCCGCATGTACCACAACCGCATGTCATTCGAGGACCTGCCGGACCGGGCATGCAGACGGAGACTGCGGATGAGCAGAGAGACAGTGCAACACATGTGCCAGATGATGGCACACCTGGCACCACAGGGGTATGGGGGAGGACACCCGCTCCTGGTGTCCGTCAAGGTGACGGTCGCGCTCAACTTCTATGCCACGGGGTCATTCCAGCCGCCGAGTGGGACCTGTCTGGGATTTCGCAGACATCGGCGCACAGGTGCATCTGTTCTTGGAGGCCCTATATGCCCTAGCGGACCAATACATCCAGTACCATATGGACCACGCCCACCAGGATACCCGACCATCGTGGCTTGCTGCCGTTGCCTGGATGCTATGTAGAACTCTAGTGGCATCCTAGCTATTCAGTTTTAAGAGGTCTCATCTCTGGACACCCCCTTCATCCCTGTTGCTCATTTTCGATCCCAACAGCGTCGCCAATACTGTTGCTAATATTAATAATACTGGTGAACCACAAGCCTTCCCTTATATGAATCAAATGACCACACAACCAGTTAGTTAGTTCAAAAGATGGTTTATTTACATACACAAAAGTTACCTCGACACGCAAACACAATATCTGCTACGAGTTAAACTACACCCATCAGCTACAATAACCTATATAACCTGGCACTGTGCAAATGGATAAGGCCCTTATCTGGATTTCACTTGGCTGTCTCGAAGAAAGTGGCTCTGTCTCTGCTGGGCTCATTTTTCAGGTAGCGATCGTTGGTCTTGAACTTGGCTGGCTGTTCCTGCTGCAATTGGGTTGGCACAGGCCGGATCTAAAAGAGACAGAACACATGGCTGTGTCCTCTTTTATCCCTCTGGGATTTCGCGCTCTTTGGGGCGGTCCTTAGCCTTGGACCCAATAGTTTGACAGGGCTCTGATCACTGTCTTCGATTTCGGCCAATAAAGGGGCGGGTGCCTTGGTGGCTGGGTGGGTCCTTAGCGGTCATTGACCTTGGCGGTTGGGCTTTCTGAGTAAAGCGAGTGGTGCCGATCAGTCTGTGGCTGTACTGGTTTCTTGATTGGAGTTCTATTGTCCTGGGAAAATGGGCCATTGAAATGTAAACGAGCGGGAGTTTCGATCAGGCTTGGTTACGTGCGTTTCAGATACACATAAACTGTGTATCTGTCTGAGTCCTGGGTTGGCCATAATTCCCATGGTCCTTTGCAGATGGCCATCTTAGATGGCTACACTCCTAATCCCATGTGATCTCACCTTGTGAATTAACCTTCTGTGTAGCACCTTATCAAACGCCTTCTGGAAGTCCAGATGTACTACAATCTGAATTCTCCGTCTGTGTACACGAACAGGTACCGGAATGTGGCAACCAGGGGCTTTTCACTGTAACTTCATTGCAGTTTTAATGTAAGCCTACTTGTGACAATAAAGATTATTATTATTATTATCTACAGGATCCCCATTATCCAGCTTGTTACATCTTCTAAGAACTCAAACAAATTAGTCAAACATGATTTGCCCTTCGCTTTGGCTTTCCAAATGTCCTGATATTACGTCCTTGATAATTGCCTATAAAAATTTTCCAACAACAGATGTTAAACTAACTGGTCGGTAATTTCCCACATTCTGCCTCCCTCCCTTTTTGAATACGGGCATTATGTTAGCATTTTTCCAATCCACTGGAACCTTTCCCGTGTCCATGGAATTTTGGAATATCATAACCAATGGATCCACTATCTCTGCTGCCACTTCCTTTAACACCCCAGGATGTAGGCCATCAGGCCCTGGTGACTTGCCTGCCCTCAATCCCAAGAGTTTATTGAGTCCCGTTTCCCTATTGATGCTGATTGTTCCAAGTTCCACCCTTTCTATTGCCTCTGAATTGCCCGTTCCTATAGGGATGGTAGTAGTGTCCACCACCGTGAAAACTGAGGCAAAGTATTGATTTAGCATCTCCGCCATTTCTGTGCTCCCCACTATTAACTCACCAGTTTCATCTTCCAAAGGGCCAACATTCACCTTAGCGACTCTTCCCTTTTATGTATCTGTAGAAGCTTTTGCTATCCTTTTTTTGATATTCTGTGCTAGTTCTTTTCCTAATTTACCTTAGCTTTTTTTATTACTTTTTTAGTATCCCTTTGTTTTATGTTTGAAAGTTTCCCAATCTTCCAGTCTGCCACTGGCCTTTGCAATATTATATAACTTAGTTTTTGTTCTTATAATGTTCTTGACCTCCTTGCTTAGCCATGGATGTTTTTTACCCCTCTCTCCCATCTTTCTTCCTCACTGGGATATATTTTAGTAGTAAGGAATTGAGTATCTCCTTAAACAACTGCCATTGCTCATCAACTGCCTTCCTGTCCTCGCAACATCGAGGGCCGAAGGGCCTGTACTGCGCTGTAATGTTCTATTGTTCTATTGTCCAGCCAATACGGGCCAAATCTGACCTCAAGCCTATGTAATTTCCTTTGTTTAATTCCAGAACACTAGTGTGGGACTCCACTTTCTCGTCCCCAAACTTAACCTTGAATTTTATCATACTATGGTCACTACTCCCTAGTGGATCCTTAACGATGAGGTATCATGACAGAACACTAAATAGTGAATAGCCTCCTCCAGGAAACAATCTCTAATGTATTCAATGTACTCTGCCTCCAGGCTACCCTTGCCAATTTGATTCCTCCAGTCTATGTGCATATTAAAATCACCCATTATTATTGCCGTACATTTCTTGCAAGCCCCCAGTATTTCCTGGTTTATACTGTGCCCCAGTGTTGAACTACTGTTTGGGGACCTAGAGATTAATGCTGCAAAGGACTTCTTCCCTTTGTTATTTCTTATTTCTATCCCATTTTCTGTTTTATTTCAAATTTCCAGGATCTGCATATTCTTGTTTCCAGGAATCCAAGTTTTTCTTATCTCTTTGAAGTCAAATCTGAGGCTAAACTGTGAACTAAAGATTGACAAATGACACACAATGCGTAACTTAAATGGTCTTTTATTAATAACTGAAGCAGGATTTGTAATCGAAGGTTGGAAGCGGCAAGTAGGTTAGAGAGTGGGTGTCGTTTCTGCCTGAATTGTGCTTGGCTAAGTCAGACTGGATCAGTGAACAGATTAATGGCCCAACCTGCTTGACACAAATCGTTATCGAGTGCACAAATCTACAAAGATTGGGAACTTTTATATTTTTGTAACATGGATTTAAGAGATTTATCACTTAGATGTCGCTGTAGTCTTTCAATTATAGCTTCTCACTTGTACAGTAAGAATTATGAAATGTTTTCCAGCTGGTTGGGTTATGAACCATCTCTTCCCTTGTGACATGTTTAATTAAAAGCAATATCATCCTCAATAATCTGTTTACACACCAGTCAGCTATTTGGGCCAGTTATTGTAGTATTTATATTGCTTTGAAACCCAGTTAATCCTCACATAATTTCTTTCAAGGCTACATAATGAAAGGCAGAGGCCCATTAACTTTTTCCAGTGTGTATTTGATTAATCACCAATTTACCAACAAATGTATTTATTGCCCTACAGAAAATGGGAAATAACATATTGGTGCAGTAGGAATAACTGAACAGATTTGTGGGGGGCACGGTGTTGCAGTGGGTTAGCGCTGATACCTCACGACACTGAGGATATATTACTCAGAAACCGGGTTCGATCCCGGATCACTGTCCATGTGGAGTTTGCACATTCTCCCCGTGTCTTTGTGGATCTCACTCCAATAACCCAAAGATATGCAGGGTAGGTGAATTGGCCACTCTAAATTGCCCCTTAATTGGGAAAAAAATAATTAGATACTCTAAATTTATTTAAAAAAATAACTGAACAGATTTTTCACTGGATCATCATTATATTCTGCACTACTGGCTAAGATGAAAACCTAACCTTTATATCATAATGACGGTATATTTAATCAAATATCAACTATTTTAGGTTCAGTCAGTTTCCCATGGACTGATTTGGCTGATGTAAAATTAGGGAATATTTAGGAATCACAAATTCTGACATAATATTCTGATGGTATTCACAGAAGAGGTTAATCAAGAACTGCCAGCATATATTTGTTAAGGGAAGGACTTGTCTGACTAACATGATTGAGTATCTTGAGGAGATTGGAAGGTACTGTGACAAAATGTGGTCTGCATAAATTCTAGCAAGGCTTTTGACAAGTTCCCACATGGTGGGCTGGTCAGAAAAAGTAAAAGCTCATGGGATCCAAGGGAAGGCGGCAAGTAGGATCCAAAATTTGCAGGAAGCAAAGGACAATGATTGAAGGGTGTTTTTGTGACTGGAAGGCTGTTTTCAATGAGGTTCTGCATCACTCAGTAATTAGTTCACTTGCTTAAAGACACATTCTATTATTTCCAGCATGTTCTTCCCCACCCAATTAACCTACTGTTCTCAGCGACAGTGGATACTTAGTGCAATGGCAAGGATGCTGTCCAATGACATGCTTTGTCCTTGATGGTGTCAGGTTTTCTGGGTTAATCCAGCTGAGTAGTACTTAAATCAGGTTATCAATTGTATTTTATTACCTTACATGTATTCTTATTTAGGACAATAAAGCAGCCAACATAAGATAGGGTATTAATCAATTAATTATTGCAGCGCAGTAAAAGAGCCTTCGGCCCATTGTCTCCAACTTGCTCTCTGCGAGAACAACTCAGCTCCTCCCACTCCCTTGGCTGTTCCCCACAGCCCTGCGGATTTTCACTTCAGATGCCAGGATTGAATTTGCCTTCACTATAGTCTCAGGCAGTGTATTCTAGAGCCTAACTTGCTGTGTAACTCTCCTCGCAATCTTCTATTAGTACATAAGAACATAAGAACTAGGAACAGGAGTAGGCCATCTGGCCCCTCGAGCCTGCTCCGCCATTTAATGAGATCATGGCTGATCTTTGTGGACTCAGCTCCACTCTCCGGCCCGTACACCATATCCCCGAATCCCTTTATTCTTTAGAAAGGCATCTATCTTTTTCTTAAAAACGTTTAAAGAAGGAGCCTCAACTGCTTCATTGGGCAAGGAATTCCAGAGATTCACAACCCTTTGGGTGAAGAAGTTCCCCCTACACTCCGACCTAAATCTACCTCCCCTTATTTTTAGGCTATGCCCCCTAGTTCTGCTTTCCCTGACCAGTGGAAACAACCTGCCTGCATCTATCCTATCTATTCCCTTCATAATTTTATATGTTTCAATAAGATCCCCCCGCATCCTTCTAAACTCCAATGAGTACAGTCCCAGTCTACTCAACCTCTCGTCATAATCTAATCCCCTCAGCTCTGGGATCAACCTAGTGAATCTCCTCTGCACTCCCTCCAATATGTCCTTTCTCAGGTAAGGAGACCAAAACTGAACACAATACTCCAGATGTGGCCTCACCAACACCTTATACAATTGCAGCATAACCTCCCTAGTCTTGAACTCCATCCCTCTAGCAATGAAAGACAAAACTCGATTAGCCTTCTTAATCACCTGTTGCACCTGCACACCAACTTTTTGCGACTCGTGCACCAGCACACCCAGGTCCCTCTGCACAGCAGCATGTTTTAACATCTTACCGTTTAAATAATAATCCATTCTGCTGTTATTCCTCCCAAAATGGATAGCCTCACACTTGGCAACATTGAATTCCATCTGCCAGACCCTAGCCCATTCACCTAACCTATCCAAATCCTTTTGCAGACTTCCAGTATCCTCTGCACTTTTTGCTTTACCACTCATCTTAGTGTCGTCTGCAAACTTTGCCACATTGCACTTGGTCCCCAACTCCAAATCATCTATGTAAATTGTGAACAACTGTAGGCCCAACACTGATCCTTGAGGGACCCCACTAGTTACAGGTTGCCAACCAGAGAAACACACATTTATCCCCACTCTCTGCTTTCTGTTAGTTAACCAATCCTCTACCCATGCTACCACGTTACCCTCAATGCCATGCATCTTTAGTTTATGCAGCAACCCTTTGTGTGGCACCTTGTCAAAAGCTTTCTGGAAATCCAGGTATACCACATCCATTGGCTCCCCGTTATCTACTGCACTGGTAACGTCCTCAAAAAATTCTACCAAATTAGTCAGACACGACCTACCCTTTATGAACCCATGCTGCGTCTGCCCAATGGGACAATTTCCCTCCAGGTGCCCCGCTATTTCCTCAATGATTCCAGCATTTTCCCTACAACCGAAGTTAAGCTTACCGGCCTATAATTACCCGCTTTCTGCCGACCTACTTTTTTAAACAGTGGTGTCACGTTTGCTACTTTCCAATCCTCTGGGACCACCCCAGAGTCTAGTGAATTTTGATAAATTATCACTAGTGCGTTTACAATTTCCCTAGCCATCTCTTTTAACACTCTGGGATGCATCCCATCAGGGCCAGGAGACTTGTCTACCTTTAGCCCCATTAGCTTGCCCAATACTGCCTCCTTAGTGATTACAATCATCTCAAGGTCCTCACCTATCATATCCTTATTTCCATCAGTCACTGGCATGTTATTTGTGTCCTCCACTGTGAAGACTGACCCAAAAAACCTGTTCAGCTCCTCAGCCATTTCCCCGTCTCCTATTATTAAATCTCCCTTCTCATCTTCCAAAGGACCAATATTTACCTTAGCCACTCTTTTTTGTCTTATATATTTGGAGAAGCTTTTACTATCTGCTTTTATGTTCTGAGCCAGTTTACTCTCATAGTCTACCTTACTCTTCTTTATGGCATTTTTTAGTAGCTTTCTGTTGTCCCCTAAAGACTTCCCAGTCCTCTAGTCTCCCACTAATTTTTGCCACTTTGTATGTTTTTTCCTTCAATTTGATACTCTCCCTCACCTCCTTAGATATCCACGGTCGATTTTTCCCCTTTCTACCGTCTTTCTTTTTTGTCATTATGAACCTTTTCTGAACACTGTGAAAGATCGCTCGGAAGGTTCTCCACTGTTCCTCAACTGCTTCACCATGAAGTCTTTGCTCCCAGTCTACCTTAGCTAGTTCTTCTCTCATCCCATTGTAATCGCCTTTGTTTAAGCACAAAACACTAGTGTTTGATTTTACCTTGTCATCCTCCAACTGTATTTTAAATTCCACCATATTGTGGTCGCTCCTTCCAAGAGGATCCCTAACTATGAGATCATTAATCAATCCTGCCTCATTACACAGGACCAGATCTAGGTCCGTTTGTTCCCTTGTAGGTTCCATTACATACTGTTCCAGGAAATTATCCCGGGCACATTCTATAAACTCCTCCTCAAGGCTGTCTTTACCAACCTGGTTAAACCAATCGATATGCAGATTAAAATCTCCCATGATAACCGCTGTACCATTTCTACATGCATCCGTTATTTCTTTGCTTATTGCCTGCCCTACCATCCTGTTACTATTTGGTGGCCTATAGACTACTCCTATCAGTGACCTTTTCGCCTTACTATTCCTGATTTCCACCCAAATTGTTTCAACGTTGTCCTCCATAGCACCAATATCATCCCTTACTATTGCCCGGATGCCATCCTTAAACAACAAAGCTACACCACCGCCCTTACCGTCCATTCTATCCTTTCGTATAGTCTGATACCCTTGGATATTTAACTCCCAGTTGTGACCATCTTTTAACCATGTTTCAGTAATGGCCACTAAATCATAGTCATTCACGATGATTTGCGCCATCAACTCATTCACCTTATTCCATATACTACGAGCATTCAGGTAAAGTACACTTATGCTTTTTTTATGTCTTTGTTATGAATCCTAACACCTTGATCAGTAACTTTTCGCAATTTATTTTTCCTCTTACCCTTTCTCCTCATTTTCCTAGTCTTTGAACCCATATCTCTACATAATAACCTGTCACGTAACCTGCTGCCTTACTCTCCATTAACCATTATACTGTCCATAGCTTTACCCTTCCCTTCCCCCCAACTTGCTAGTTTAAAGTCCTTGTGACCAACCTATTTATCCTATTTGCTAGAACACTGGTCCCAGAATGGTTCAGGTGAAGACCGTCCCAACGGTACAGGTCCCGCCTGCCCCAGTACTGATGCCAATGCCCCATGAAATGGAATCCCTCTTTCCCGCACCACTCCTTTAGCCACGTGTTAACTTCTCTAATTTTCTCAACCCTATGCCAATTGGCACGTGGCTCGGGTAGTAATCCAGAGATTATAACCCTGGTGGACCTGTTCTTTAATTTAGTCCCTAGTGTTTGATAATCCCCAAACAGGTCCTCTTTCCTAGTCTTACTATGTTGTTAGTCCCAACGTGGATCACAACAACTGGATCCTCCCCCTCCCTCTCCAAAATCCTTTCAAGCCGATCAGAGATGTCCCTCACCCTGGCACCGGGCAGGCAACATACCATGCGGGACTCTCAATCTGGCTTACAAAGGATGCCATCAATCCCCCTAATTATAGAATCCCCTACAACTACCACTTGTCTTTTTGCTCCCCCCTCTTGAATGGCTTCCTGTACCACGGTGCAGTGGTCAGTCAACGCATCCTCCCTACAGCCCTCTTCCTCATCCACACAGGGAGCAAGTACCTCATACCTGTTGGTCAAGGGCTGAGGCTCCTCAACTCCTAAACTCAGGATCCCCCTACCTGCCTCCCTTGCAGTCACACCACTCTGTCCCTGGCCACTGTCCGAATTAACAGAACTTATTCTACCGTGTGTGACTGCCTCCTGAAACAAAGCGTCCAGGTAATGTTCCCCCTCCCTGATGTGCCGCAGTGTGTGCAGCTCGGTCTCCAGCTCATCAATTCTGAGCCGAAGTTCCTCGAGCAGCCAACACTTGCTGCAGATGTGGTCACTGACGGTCTCAATGGGATCCACCAGTTCCATCATCATACAGCAACAGCACATCACCTGTCCAGCCATATTCAAATAGTTAATTAATTTAAATAATTTAAAAAAAAATGTTTTAATAGTACCTCAAGGATAAACCCGAACACCAACAAAAACACAGCCCTCTCTCGCCACTCACCCGAACTCAGTCACTCACCTAAACTCAGATGCACTCTGTTCCAATCAGCACTCACCTAAACTCAGATGCACTCTGTTCCAATCAGCACTCACCTAAACTCAGATGCACTCTGCTCCAATCAGCACTCACCTAAACTCAGATGCACTCTGTTCCAATCAGCACTCAGTCACTCAACTAAACTCAGATGCACTCTGTTCCAATCAGCACTCACCTAAACTCAGATGCACTCTGTTCCAATCAGCACTCCATGACTAAAGGCACTCCTGCCACACCTTTTGTGCACTCACCTCTCCCAGCACTCCCGGCTCTCTCCTCCCGCGCTTTTTAAATCTCCCGGCTCTCTCCTCCGGCGCTGTTTTCGCTGTCCCGGCTCTCTCTGCTCCCGTGCTGTTTTCGCTGTCCCGGCTCTCTCCTCCTGCGCTTTAAAAATCTCCCGGCTCTCTCCTCCGGCGCTGTTTTCGCTGTCCCTGCTCCCGCGCAGTTTTCACTGTCCCGGCTCTCTCCTCCCGCGCTTTTCAAATCTCCCGGCTCTCTCTGCTCCCGCGCTGTTTTCGCTGTCCCGGCTCTCTCTGCTCCCGCGCTGTTTCCGCTGTCCCGGCTCTCTCCTCCCGTGTTTCAACAAACTTTAATTTAAACAGAATTAACCACATTAACATCAAAGGAATAGCTTTACAATTATCAGTTGGAACAGTTCTTGAACACAAGGAAACATTTACTTGCTATCTATTCCTGCTACTAACTCCAATTAAACAACCCAAAACAGTTCAAATGCCACTTTAAATAAAGTTAACAAAACAGATTTACTTGCTGAACTGTTTAGAGACTTTTGGCGAGAGTTCCTTTCAAGAGCAGATCCAGTATACTTCTGCTCAACCTAACAGCATTTTTGCTGTTCAACTTAAAATACTATAACAGACTGCAAAACTATAGACAAACCTGGCTCCTTCCAATAATTACATCATCTGTATCTCACTAGGTCCCATGACCTGCTTAGCTCAGACTAAACATTACTCCCCCATAAATTATTTACATTCCAGGGAATCTCCAGCAATCAAAACATGATTTTATTAGCCCCTGATCTGTATCAAGTAAGTGGTTAAAATCAATAATTACCTCAATCTGAGGATGGTGCTTTGATTCCTCCTGTCTGAGGAGGTGCTTTGATTCCTCCTGTCTGAGGAGGTGCTGTGATTCCTCCTGAGGGGATGCGCTGTAATATGTCCTGACTGAGGGAGGTGCTGTGATTCTTCCTGACTGAGGGGAAACACTGTGACTCCTCCAGACTGAGGGGGCACTGTGATTCCTCTTGACTGAAGGGGCGCTGTGATTCCTCCTGACTGAAGGGGGTTCTCTGATTCCTCCGGACTGAGGGGGCGCTGTGACTCCCCTGATTAAGGGGGCGCTGTGATTCCTCTTGACTGAGGGGGATGGGCGTGATTCCTCTTGACTGAGGGGGGGACGTGATTCCTCTTGACTGAGGGGGGGGCGTGATTGCTCTTGACTGAGGGGGGGGCGTGATTGCTCTTGACTGAGGGGGGGGCGTGATTCCTCTTGACTGAGGGGGGGCGTGATTCCTCTTGACTGAGGGGGGGGGTGATTCCTCTTGACTGGGGGGGGGGTGATTCCTCCTGACTGAGTGGGGGGGGGCGTGATTCCTCGTGACTGAGGGGAAATACTGTGACTTCTCCTGACTGATGGGGGGGGGGCGCTTTGATTCCTCCTGACTGAGGGGGGCACTGTGATTCCTCCTGACTGAGGGGGTGCTGTGATTCCTCCTGACTGAAGGGGGTTCTTAGATTCCTCCTGACTGAGGGGGCGGCGCTGTGATTCCTCCTGACATGAGGGGGCGCTGTAATTCCTCCTGACTGAAGGGAGTTCTCAGATTCCTCCTGACTGAGGGGGGGGGGGGGGGCGCTGTGATTCCTCCTGACTGAGGGGGCGCTGTGGTTCCTCCTGACTGAAGGGGGTTCTCAGATTCCTCCTGACTGAGGGGGGCGCTGTGATTCCTCCTGACTGAGGGGGGCGCTGTGATTCCTCCTGACTGAGGGGGCGCTGTGATTCCTCCTGACTGAAGGGGGTTCTTAGATTCCTCCTCACTGAGGGGGGGGGCGCTGTGATTCCTCCTGACATGAGGGGGCGCTGTGATTCCTCCTGACTGAAGGGAGTTCTCAGATTCCTCCTGACTGAGGGCGCTGTGGTTCCTCCTGACTGAAGGGGGTTCTCAGATTCCTCCTGACTGAGGGGGGCGCTGTGATTCCTCCTGACTGAGGGGGGCGCTGTGATTCCTCCTGACTGAGGGGGTGCTGTGATTCCTCCTGACTGAAGGGGGTTCTTAGATTCCTCCTGACTGAGGGGGGGGGGCGCTGTGATTACTCCTGACATGAGGGGGCGCTGTGATTCCTCCTGACTGAAGGGAGTTCTCAGATTCCTCCTGACTGAGGGGGGGGTGCTGTGATTCCTCCTGACTGAGGGGGGGTGCTGTGATTCCTCCTGACTGAGGGGGCGCTGTGGTTCCTCCTGACTGAAGGGGGTTCTCAGATTCCTCCTGACTGAGGGGGGCGCTGTGATTCCTCCTGACATGAGGGGGCGCTGTGATTCCTCCTGACTGAAAGGAGTTCTCAGATTCCTCCTGACTGAGGGGGGCGCTGTGATTCCTCCTGACTGAAGGGGGTTCTCAGATTCCTCCTGACTGAGGGGGCGCTGTGATTCCTCCTGACTGAGGGGGCGCTGTGATTCCTCCTGACTGAAGGGGGTTCTCAGATTCCTCCTGACTGAGGGGGGCGCTGTGATTCCTCCTGACTGAAGTGGGTTCTCAGATTCCTCCTGACTGGTTCGTCGCTGTCGGTCACCAACCGCCTGTCCAACCAATGAGGGCGAGCAGGCGGCAGAATTTGAATCGGGAGGTGGGTGTGAACGGTCGGGGACAGAGAGAGCGCCCAGCAGCGGGAATCCGTTACACGGGATGGTGGAGGCGGCAGCAGCAGCAGCAGTGCTGGCCCAGGCCGCTGCGGGACTGGCGGACGGGCTGGAGCCGGAGCTTTCGGCTGAGCTGGCAGTGAGTGCAGGAGGTGAGCGAGGGAGAGGAGCCCGCCCCAGGCAGCGACTGGCAGCCGGCCAAACAGCGGAGGAAAGCGCGTAAATGTCCAGTGTTATGGCTGTTGAACGTGGCACACTCTGGCTCAACTACATCAAACAGTGGATTTTTAAACATATTTGTGTTTCGGCTTTTGATGACCTTAACATGCCTGTACTTATTCCCCATAACTACCTCCCCTGAGGACAGTCAGAGTCACCGTGTTGTGAGGCTGGCCTGGCTCAGGGTCAGCTTCCTGAAGGTGTCAATGATCCAGTTGGATGTTTGGAAAACTCTGGTTGCTTTCATTGTCATTTCACGGTGCCGGCCGGATTTATAGAATTAAATTTCACAACATGCCTTCTAGGATTGAACTTCCAGCAGCTGGATGGTTGGTAGAGTGCTGCAAGCGCGAGGAACCCGTGCAATTATATCTATATATGGGCACTAAAATACCTATATATACAAAATGAAGCATCCTGTGTTTTGATTTATTAAGGTTTTTTTTTTTCAAATGCATTTTTCTGTTCCCAGCAAAGCTCTCTAACTGAATCTCTCAATTTCCTGCAGTGGACAGTGGTGTTGACAACCCCAATGGATCTGTTGGCCATGTATCTATCTGTAAGTATCTAAATAGTGTGGCCCCTTGTGGGTTATGGGTTGTGATATCTTGCCAGCTAATCTTGCAGGGTTCAATGTAATTCATTCTTCAAGAGTAATTAATATTCCCTGTGATTGTTTGCTGGTTCTGTGGGGAAATACCATTAGTACAACAATACTGTACCTAAAACTAGTGTTAGTAAGGAACCAGTGCATTTATTTCCAATTGTTGAAGGAGCTATGCTCGACAACAAATGTTATTTTCAATTTTTAACCCAATCTCTTTTCAAGATCAAGTGGAAAGTGAAGGTAATTGTGACAGTCCCAAGAAGGAAAATCCTTCGTGCCAAGGAACAGCCAAGTTTCCAGAAGTTATTGCGACAACCCAACTCACCTATTATGAGCGATACAGGGCCTACCAGGACTACATCTTGGGTATGTTATTTCTATTGGTATTTGTAAATTAATTTCTTAATAAGTAGCATGGACAGAAAATGCTACTGTAATATAAATCCAGATGTTTAAAATGAATCGGGACAATACAGATACAGGAAGTATTTACCTTTGACAATAGCGAGTAGAAGAGGGCAGGCACACAAGTGAAACTAGAGATTGAAGAATATTTTTCCTACAGTAATTAATATGGAGAAACACATAAGGCAGAAATTTCAGGCCTGTTTGGAAATGGCAGTGGTTTGGTGTGAGGGTTTTGTAAAATCTTTGGAAATTTTGTATGATTCAGAATACCCAATGGCTTTTGTGTTGTTTTCCCTCTTTTCCTCATGGCGGACTTTGCACATCCTGCAATGGGAGGATAATGAATTGGCCAATTGAGAGCAATATTACAGCGGTTTTTGACTTTTACTAATGGTGCACACAAACCACAGGGCTACAGAGCTGCACCTGGTAAAAGGAGGTGGCAAGCAAACAGGAGCTCAGTGCTGGCTTCATGTGCAGCCATTGAGAGAACCAGCATGGCAGAGAAGCTAGAGCAATGAGGACAACAGCATACAAAGCTTTGAATGAGGGGGTGGGGTGGGGGAGATAATGTGCTAACACTGCAGGAGCATGACATTGGGGCTGTGGCACTTGAGCAGAAGAAATGCATGGGGGAAAGGGGAGGGGATCGTTTGTGTAAAAGGCCATATTCAAGGGGGGGATGTGAATGCGTTGGAGACGGTTCAGAGGAGATTCACTTGATTGAAAGCTGTAATTGAGTTGCCTTCTGAGGAAATGTTAAACAGACTGGGCTTGTTTCCATTGGAGTTTAGAAGAGTGAGGGGGTTACTTGATTGAAGTATGTAAGATCATAAATAATCTTGACAAGGTGGACATGGAAAAGGATATTTCTTCTTGTGGGTGGCACTGTTTTAAAATTAGGAGCGGCCCTTAAGACAGAGATGATGAGAAACCTTTTCTTTGAGGGTTGTGCAACTTAGGAATTCTGCCTCTGGAGGCGGAGTCGCTGAATATTTTTAAGGCAGAGGTAAGTAGATTCTTGTTGGGCAAGGGGGTCAAAGATTATCACGGGTAGATGGTAATGTGGAATTTGAAATGCAAACAGATCAGCCGTGATTTTATTGACTGGTGGAGCAGGTCTGAGGGGCAAAATGGCTGCCTTCTGCTCCTATTTTGTATATTCGTACCTCTCCAGAGAGGCTTTCCCTGTGTGCATGCTGCAAGGCAGGTTCAGCCCCATGGGAGTTCACAGCCATCCTGTGGGCTGAAGGTCAATGTGGTGTTGAACATGTCCACCACCGAATCATTTCAGGGATCCTCTGTCATAGAGTTTTGTGGCACAGGAAGAGGCCCTTTGGCCCACTGTCTCTGCCAGCCATCAAGTACAATCTATTCTAATCCCACTTTCCAGCTCTTGATCCATAGCCTTGTATGCTGTGGAATTTCAAGTGCTCATCTAAATGCTTCTTAAATGTTGTGAGGGTTCCTGTCTCGGCCCCATATCGGGCCTTTAGTTTCATATTACCATCACTTTTTGGGTGAAAACGTTTTTCATCAAATCACCTCTTAAACTCCTCCTTACTGTAAATCTATGCCCCCTGGTTATTGTGGAAAGATTTCTTCTTATCTACCCATTCTATATCCCTTAAAAGTTTGTGCACCTCGATAAGATTTCCCTCTAAGCCTTCTCTGCCCTAAGGAAAACAAAGCTTAGCTTATCCAGCCTCTCCTTAGCCTGGTGAATCTCCTCTGTACCTTTTCTAGTGCAATCATATCCTTCCTATAGTGTGGTGACCAGAACTGCACACTGTACTCCAGCTGTGGCCTAATGAGCATTTTATACAGCTCCATCATAACCATCCTGCCCTTGTATTCTATGCCTCAGCTAATAAAGGCAAGTATCCCATATGACTTTTTAACTACCTTGTCTACCTGTCCTGCCTTCAGGGATCTTTGAACATATACCCCAAGGTCCCTCTGGTTCTCTGTACTTCCTGGTGTCCTACCATTCATTGTATATTCCCTTGTCTTGTTAGGCCCCAAAATGCATCACCTCATGCTTTTCAGGGTTAAATTCCAGTTGCCACTGTATTGTCCATTTAACCAGCTTATCTATAACACCCTGTAATCTCAGGCTTTTGTCCGTACTACTTGTCACACCACCAATTTTTGTGTCACAGGTGAACTTGCATATCACACCCCCACATTTGCATCTGGATTCCTAACGTACACTACAAATAGCAAGGGACCCAGCACCAATTCCTGTGGAACACCACTGGACATAGGCTTCCAGTCAAAATAACCTTCGACCAACACCCTCTGCCTGATGCCACTAAGCCCTGGATCCCAAGGAATTTTGTTAAAATCTTGGACCAGGCCCCAACATTTGTTCGGGTACCAGACACTTTTTAAAATTTAAAAATGTGAGGAAAGGATACTTCGCTCAAGGAGTGATTCCACTGACAAGTGGGTATCTTTTATATTCAAACAAATGTTACCCTTAACACAATATTAAACACGTTAGCATCACAGAAAATAGCTTACAATTAACAGTTAAACAATTCTTTAAAAATAAAGGAAACACTCCAATTAAGCAAAGCCCATCACCGGTCAATCAAACATGAGGATATTTGTTATCCGTTGGCTAGAGATTTATTGGAAAATTCTGTTTGAAGAGAGAGAGATACTTGTTTAGATCCGAGCTGCAAGTCTTGCTGTCTTTTGGAGACTACTGCTTAACCTGACAGCCTTTGGCAAAAGCTCCTGCTCAGCTTCAAGCTCCTAGTCAAAACTAAAAGCTAAACTGCCTGCTACAGACCTGGCTCCTTCCATTAGTTACATAATCTCCCTATCCCACTAACTGGGTTGTGACCATCTTCCTAAGGCTAACCACAACCCCTCAATTACCTACACTCCAGGGTCTGAGAGGATTTGAAAATTATCGTCGGAGCCCCTTTTATCACACAACAGCCTAGGATTCATCTCATCTGGGCCTTGGGATTTATTTATTTTGAAGCCACTAGAATATTTATTGCCACAAGCAGACTTACATTAACACGGCAATTAAGTTACTGTGAAAAGCCCTGAGTCGCCACAGTCCGGTGCCTGTTTGGGGAGAATTCAGAATGTCCAATTCACCTAACAGCACGTCTTTCGGTGGGAGGAAATTGGAGCACCCGGATGAAACCCACGCAGACACAAGTTAACCAGACTCCGCGCAGACAGTGACCCAAGCCAGGAATCGAACCTGGGACCCTGATGCTGTGAAGCAACAGTGCTAACCACTGTGCCACCTACTGAACTACTGACACCTTCTCCCTCAATGCTAATCTGCTCAATTATATCACGGTTCTCCTCCCTGTTTTCTACACATACACTTTCCTTCTCCATCATGAACACGGGTGCAAAATACTCGTTTAATATCTCACCTACATCTTTCTGCTCCCGATAGACGTTGCCACTCTGAGATTGCCACTAGATTCTGAGGTCTTGCAGGTACATCAAGGTGAAGGCCAGCAAGTACATGCACTTCGGCACCAATTCAGACTGAGAGACCCATTGGGTTTTGGGCCATTGCAAAATATCTCCAGGTACAGGATGTGATCGACTTTACGCATATGGTCCTTAAGGCTCTGACAGACCAGCCAGTTCTAATTCTAATAGAATGCAGCTGCCTGGGCTACACAAGATCGATTTTAATATAAAACAGATATTTTGGAGTGTTGCAAGGTTACCTTGAAGACCAAGAAGTTATTAAAAAATGTTATGTTTGTCATTCAAAAATTTAAACTGGATGATATCTATTATAGAGCAAGTTATACATTATCTATGGAATACATTTGTATAATGACATTCAATATTTTTGTATTAAACTCATGATGCAGAATATTATGTAAAATTCTTGATTAAATGTCTTGAAGTCATTGAGGATTCACTGTTCATGATTTTAACGAACAGGTGATGCTAAACCATCGGAAGTGAAAGATTTCATTGCAGAATATTTGGAGAAGGTCCTAGAACCATACGGATGGCAAGCACTCTGGTCCAATGATATGTTTGAGGTGCTTGTTGAGGTAAATTTTTATTTTAAATAAATGCAAATGGTGATGCTAACTACTGCATTTGGGACTTCTGTTTTCAGTACTGTACAAACACAACACATTATAGTATGTGTGCTCTCCAAGATCTAATGGGCTTCAATCCTTTGGTTATACCAATGAGGTGAGATGCTTTGGTATGCTGTGAGAAAAGTACACCACTTCAAATCTATATTCAACAATTTAAAATTTCAGTCCTTAATACTTCTACATGTTCCTTGTCATCCAATCATCCTTCCAGTACTGAAGAAGCTGTCCAATTTTGATTGACTGAGGATTACAACGCTTTGCACTGGAGCACCATTTCCTCTCCTGCGACTCCCTTGGGCTGTTCTATTGCATTGTGTACAGGCGTGACTTGAAAATTGAGTTCCTGGAGGGCGGCACTGGATCTTGCCACCTCTGGGACACAATGCAATCTTTAAATATAGGGGAAGTGCTCATTAAGCTCATGAACAGGTATCCGGAGTGGTTTGAATTTTCATTTTGTAGGCATGAGGAACATGCATTGTCTAGGATGAGTCAGGTTTTGAAGGGCATGCACACCGGGGAAGCATGAGGGCTAACAGGTACACTGGGCAAAACCAAAGAGAAAATGCTGAAAAATCTCAGCAGGTCTGGCAGCATCTGTAGGGAGAGAAAAGAGCTAACGTTTCGAGTCCAGATGACCCTTTGTCAAAGCTAGAAGACAGAGAAAGTGGGAGGTACACTGGGCAACTCATTTAAAAGAGAGACATATCTTGGCTGCACACAAGTTGCCATTGCTGGGACTGAGAGGCTTGTATTTGTCAGAGGTAGGAGTCCTGAGAGGTGAATCGAGCCACTTGGGTGGCAGAGGAAGCACTGGTGAACCTGCGAGTGCCAGCTGAGAGAGTGGAAATGGGAAAAGATTACTCTGATATTGGGTAGAGTACCACAAGAGGCATCCCCCTGGTCAGGATGTGGCCAAAGGATCACAAAGTGGTTGCAAGGGGAAGAAGGCACTATCCAAGACATAGGGTGTACTTTCCAAGAGTCCGATACTTGTAATTAACAGAGCGCTGTTTCATATGAGATGGAACCTTTCCAGGTACATGGTCTCGGACATCTGTGCTCTGGACAATAACTATCCCCGTCAATGCCTCTGGAAGCATCAGAAAACGTTGGTGTTACTTGTAGATCCCTGCCCTTGTTAGCACTGGCCCTTCATGCTTCATGACCACTATGAATGGTATGCCCAGCCATGGTTGCCGCTCGTCTTTTCAAAGGGCCCTCAGTTTCTATGTCCTGCCTTCAGTTCACTGCTGGTGTTGCAGATTGGGTGCCAAACTCACACTGAGGCCAGTTGCATATTTTGCATTTGAAAGTAGCATCATTGCACTTAGATTGACACTGTGCAGGGTCAAGACCCTGAAATATCTGGGAGTCAGGTTCCCAATACTGGATGGAACATTCAGCCTCCTGGTCCTGTCCTGGAAAGAGGCTTAGAACTTGCATGAATACATTGGTCTTTATTCAGGTTTGAAGAATTTCTTTGAACTCTTGTTTTCTCTTTTTATTCAATTGCCAGAGCCAAACCTCTTCATTTTTGGAAAGTTTTAGGGATTTCAGTTAGTTTCTTATACCCTGATCATCTTCATTGCTTTCTGCTTTCCTTCTCTTGCTTTATCAGTTATCAACCAAAACTCAGTCACAGACACATCTTTTTCCTTAACAATTGCCTCTGGCTTTGACCTATTCCATGTGGATTCTATTCCATGTGGATTCCAACTTGCTATAATTTGTCAGTGTCATGTTCTGACTGGAAACCAGCATGCATCTCACCAGATGCACAGTCCAGCTTTCAGACCAGATCTTCTGGCACTTAATGCAGAGAGAATCTGGTGCGTGGTTTATGTTGGCCAGCTACATAGAGATCAGGGCGGCATCTTTAAAGGATGCCCCTATCGACTCTGGAAACAAATTTCCCCACCCCCACAAGCATACGGAGGACCCTCCCCTCACCCCAACACTGAGGCATTGGGTCTTTCAATAGCTGCAGCAGTATCTTTTTTTAAAATTTAAAGTATCCAATTATTTTTTTTCCAATTAAGGGGAAATTTAGTGTGACCAATCCACCTACCCTGCACATCGTTGGGTTGTGGGGGTGAGACCCATGCAGACACTGGGAGAATGTGCAAACTCCACAAAGACAGTGACCCGGGGCCGGGATCGAACCCGGGTCCTCACTGCCGTAGACAGCAATGCTGCGGCATTCTCACCTCTCAGCATCCAAGACCCTGCCCCCACACCCGTCATGGGCAATTCCCTGCCAACCCCCCCCCCCCCGCCAGCTTTCGCAGGAAATGTCTGTATCCCCCCCCCCTAACACACACACATCCCTCATACGAACAAATCCCCCCCCCCCCCCCACCACCACATAAGGGGACCTGCCAACCCAGGGTGCAACTTCCTGGCACTGGCCTCTGTCGCAGGTTGTGTTTGCCAGAGGTCTGTGACAAGTCAATGCTTGGCATGTCCCTCGCCCCCTTGGGCTATTACTTCCCTTTGTGCCGCACACATGATTACCTCGACTGAATCCCATTCTTATAAAGCTGTTGTAGGCCTCACGGTGGGGAGGTTTTAATATTCAGTGAGGTGGAGCATTTGACAGGGAGGCTCATTAATAATATTTAAGGTATTCAAACGAAAGGATGGTGAAAATCGGGAAAAACAAGATCTTGCCTACGAGAATCTAGTTTCCCCTCTTGTGGAATTTTGTGCCCAAGTTGCCGTTTACATCATGGTGGATGCAGGCTCAAAATCCCATCCTTCATGTTTCTTATTTATCACGATTACAGATATTATTCAAGTGCTTCTTGAACCATCATTTGGCCAAGTCTTGAGATCCACACTCAACCGTCTGTACAACGGCATGCTCACTGTTGACCTCCCTTGAGCACATTAAAGTTGTCCTGGTCCACAATTCTATTTTGTTCTCCATCTCGTCTCGTGCTGCATCAAAACATTTTTCGTTCTTCTTGGGCATCAAAGATCAGAAATTTCAACCACTCTAGTATACCAATACCTTGCTGTGCCCTTCTTCCCATTTATTTTCTTCATCCCTCATTTCCATCTTCCAAACTTGCTCCTTGCCATATTTACACTATCCCCTTTTGCGTTCTGTTCACTAATCCCAACTGATCCATTCTCAGAAAAGCCCTCCGATTCATCCTTTTATGCCCATGCCTCAATTAACTTTGAGTGCAGCATGACAGTGAGCTCTTCTTTTGCCTTTTATGCACACTTTGGCCCTCAGTCATCCTCTGTTCCCACAGTGCAGGAGCCCTTCTTCCCTACCTGGGATCCTTGCTCCGGCCTCTTAATCTGCCGTGATCTTTTTTTATTGAGAAGTGCTGGCATTATATCTCAATTTTCTGCTCCGCTTTCCAACCCATCTCTTTTCTAACTTGAAGCATCCCCTTTCAGAATTCTGTGACAATGTTCTCCCCTTGACACCCAGGCCCACTCGTCAATCGCCCCCTCCCCTTTCAGAACAGCTCTTCATACAGGTGCAATACCTACCTTTTACCCATTCCTTTCCCACCTGGGTACCAAACACTTTCCAGGTGAAACAGCAATTTTTTTGCACTGCCTTCAATTTAGTATAGTGTATTTATCGTTCATCGTGCAGCCTCTTTGATGTGTTTAGCTTAGTGGGCTGAACAGCTGGTTTGTAATGCAGAACAAGGCCAGCAGCGCAGGTTCAATTCCCGTACCAGCTTACCCGAACAGACGCCGGAATATGGCGACTAGGGGCTTTTCACAGGAACTTCATACTTGTGACACTAAAAGATTATTATTATGTTGGGGAGGCCAAACCCAGGGTGAGCACTTTGCAGAATACCCCTGTGTAGTTTCCAGTTGCTTGTCATTTAATTCTATGTCCCTCTCTTGCTTTCACTCCTGCACTATTCCACTGAAATTCAACATGAGCTTGAGGAACAGCATCTCATTTCCATTGGGATCTTTACAATGTTACATCTGGAAGACGATTCAACAATTTGGGATCATTGCTTCTGCCCAATTTTCTTTTCCAGGTGACAGCTGTTAATTCTGCTTTGCCAATTTACATAACCTCTAGAATTGCCTTCTGTCCTTTATTTATCCCATTATCATCCCCTTTTTGCACAAGTGCTGATCTGAGGTCACCAGACCAGAATCGTTAATTTTGTTTTTCTCTCCACAGTTGACGCTAGATCTGAGGGGTCCAGCATTTTCTGGTTTTGTTTAACAAAATCTGTTCACTTTTTAAGAGGGGCATGATCTGTAGATTTTGCAACTCTCGACCAACGTTGTTCGAAAAACAGGGTATCACTTTGAACTTTTATTGTCAGGACAATAACCCAGAAGAGAGTGCGCGCATCTGTTATACAACCTGCCTAAGTAAATGCAGATAAAATGTTAATATTGTCCCTCAGTTTGGTGAATTGTGTGCTGTGCGCATCTGTTATACAACCTGTCTAATTTTCATCTCATTGGGACTGCAGTCACTAGTAAATGCAGATAAAATGTTCATATTGTTCCTCAGAATTTTGCACTGAGGACCAGACAATAAGGGTATTTTTCTCAATGTAGAAGTAGTCTTTGAAGATTGAATTCAAGCAGATTCCCCAAAGTTACTTGACTGAGCATGAAATTATCTGGAAATTATAGGGTAAATTTACCACTTGAGTGCTTTCTCTCCGAGCCTCATCAACTAGGAACACATTGGGAAAATCATGCAGTCCACAATAATCACAGCTGGCAAAGCTCTGCAACAAGATTGTGCCAGTGAAAAGCGTACCACATGTCTTTTCTTGCTAGCGATCACATCATCCAGTTACGCTGGGCCTTATGCCTGACATCAATGAATTCAAGAGAATCAAGAGAATTTCACATACGGTTCTTCTGTAAGGGGGAAGGAAGAGTGAGTGGGGTCCAGTAAACCAATAATTGGCTATGTTATGTGCAAAAAGACGTTTAGATTGACATTCACATTAAATAAATTGACACATGTTCAACGAGCTGTCGGTGTTGCCCAACCACTTACATAGAAATTCAAACAATATTTTGTTCAAACATCTCGAATAAAGCTGGCTACATCTTTAATATTGATTTAGCCAATCTATTGTAAACCTATTAAAAAATATATTTTGTTTTTATTACTATGTTCTCCTGGATTAGATTCTCTATTTTACCTCACACCTACCAATGCAATGTCATTTGTTCTGCCATGATGTGGAGATGCCGGCGTTGGACTGGGGTGAGCACAGTAAGAAGTTTTACAACACCAGGTTAAAGTCCAACAGGTTTGTTTCGATGTCACTAGCTTTCGGAGCGCTGCTCCTTCCTCAGGTGAATGAAGAGGTATGCTCCAGAAACATATATATAGACAAATTCAAAGACGCCAGACAATGCTTGGAATGTGAGCATTAGCAGGTGATTAAATCTTTACAGATCCAGAGATGGGGTAACCCCAGGTTAAAGAGGTGTGAATTGTGTCAAGCCAGGACAGTTGGTAGGATTTCGCAGGCCAGATGGTGGGGGATGAATGTAATGCGACATGAATCCTAGGTCCCGGTTGAGGCCGCACTCGTCTGCGGAACTTGGCTATAGGTTTCTGCTCGGCGATTCTGCGTTGTCGCGCGTCCTGAAGGCCGCCTTGGAGAACGCTTACCTGGAGATCAGAGCTGAATGCCCTTGACTGCTGAAGTGTTCCCCGACTGGAAGGGAACATTCCTGCCTGGTGATTGTCGCACGATGTCCGTTCATTCGTTGTCGCAGCGTCTGCATGGTCTCGCCAATGTACCACGCTTCGGGACATCCTTTCCTGCAGCGTATGAGGTAGACAACATTGGCCGAGTCGCACGAGTATGTACCGCGAACCTGGTGGGTGGTGTTCTCGCGTGTAATGGTGGTATCCATGTCGATGATCTGGCACGTCTTGCAGAGATTGCCATGGCAGGGTTGTGTGGTGTCGTGGTCACTGTTCTGAAGGCTGAGTAGTTTGCTGCAAACAATGGTTTGTTTGAGGTTGCGCGGTTGTTTGAAGGCAAGTAGTGGGGGCGTGGGGATGACCTTGGCAAGATGTTCATCTTCATCGATGACGTGTTGAAGGCTGTGAAGAAGATGTAGTTTCTCCGCTCCGGGAAAGTACTGGACGACGAAGGGTATTCTGTCGGTTGTGTCCCATGTTTGTCTTCTGGGGAGGTCGGTGTGGTTTTTTGCTGTGGCGCGTTGGAACTGTCGATCGATGAGTCGAGCGCCATATCCCGTTCGTACGAGGGCATCTTTCAACGTCTGTAGATGTCTGTGACGCTCCTCCTCGTCTGAGCAGATCCTGTGTATACGGAGAGCTTGTCCATAGGGGATGGCTTCTTTAATGTGTTTAGGGTGTTCTGCCAGCATTTGTTAGGATCAACATTTTTCAAAAGACACTTGATGTAAAACACAAGTGTGTTTCAGAACCAGTAGTTAATCAATGATTCATCATTGAAGACTGCCCCCTGATGAAATTCAATGGAGGGTTCAAAACCCCATTTATTCACCGTGGAAGCTATTGCCTTGCTTATGATGGCACGTGCTTAACAAAAAATGAAGGTCTGCATTTTAAATCCTACTGATTGAAAAATTGGAAACTAGTACATAGCTTGTTCTTTTTTAACAAGGTACCTGCTTCCAATTTCAGGTAACAGATGTGGAGACTTCGAACCACAGAGCAGTGGTAAAGTTAACAGAGCCATTCCTTTATGAGTCTGAAACGTATCCTCTTGACGCAGAAGCAATGGAAAGTTTCCTTGAGGCAAAAAAGCACCTGGTGCCATTGCAAGAACTATATGTGGTGTCTGATGAGTCAGGAGAGTTTGACCAAACAGCCCTCGCTATTGAACATCTCCGGTAATAGATTGAGTGTTTAACTTTTAAAAATAACTATGTCAGGGTTCAGATCATTGGCCATGCTTGATCAGTCTCTTCTTTTTGCTTTTGGGGGCTGGTTTAGCTCAGTTGGCTAGACAACTAGTTTGTGATGCAGAGTATGGCCAACAGCACGGGTTCAATTCCCATACCGGCTGAGGTTATTCATGAAAGCCCCACCTTTCAACCTTGCCCCTTGCATGATGTGTGATCCCCAGGTTAAATCACCACCAGTCAGCTCTCTCCCCTCAAAGGGGAAATGAGCCTATGGGCTATGGCGACTTTACCTTTTTAATAACACTGCTGTTGCCAAAGATTGCATTTACTGTCGAATAGCACTTGGAAGGGATAAAACCACACCACAAACATCATTAGATCTTTGGGCAAATTCCAGCCAATACATATTTAATCAATGATCCTGAACAACAAACTATGTTTGGATTCCTTCCCACCTGAAACCAGAAAACCTTTCTTCTTTAGGTTAAGTTTTAGCAAATGACAAATGCAACAAACTGTTGCCCAGCACTGAGACTCATGTAATGTGATTTGAGAATAAATGCAGTCTCCAATTCACAACCTACACATTCCTCCCATCTATTAGTTCCAACAAACAGAAAATCATGAGGGTTCAAAATCAGGCATGCACTCATGTTCTTATTATGCACTCTTTTCATTTGAATCTGCTGGAACGGTTGCATTCCCTGGAATTAAGATTTAAACGTTTATTTGTTCGAAGATGTTTAGGAGAATGGGGGGTTAGATAAAAGCTATTTCCACAGGGTGCAGAATTTCGGAGCTGAACAATATAGAGTGTGGGAAGGGGCGTTGGGTTGTGGATGGCTCTCTCCCTTCCTCACGAGCTGTCTAGTCAAGTGAGCTAAACCGGCCCCCCATATTGTGGCATTGGTATCGCTCATACAGTGATATTAGCATGCAGGTAAGCAGCCAATTAAATTGAAGTATTTACAAGCATTAAATTGGGACGTTAAAAGCACTTAATATCTTTCACTTTTTAATTTAAAATTTCAGTGCAATAAATTGCTTTAAGCTAGAAGCTCAATGAAACTGTTTACCATTTAAAAAAAAAAGTGGAACTTGTTATTGAGAAATTTGACTATCCACAAATGTAAAATTAGTTTTTCAAGGCCAATGAGGCATTGATTGTTTTTATGAAGCTAGCATGCTATTAAAAATACAGTTACATCATATTCAAGGCTTTTCAAGTTTTTTTTTTTTGCAGCATAATAGTAGAAGTTCTCGATTCAATTGATTGCGTTCTGTTGGGGGCAGTGGGGGAGGGCTGTGTGGGTGTACCTCAACAGGTGGAAAAGTGTAGACTCACAGACAGCAGCTTCTGGATTTCCACATTATTCAGCTAATTCCAGAAGTTATTGTCAGTTTCAGTGGGGTAGTGAGGGCTAACTTTGACAGTTTTGTTGTGTTGTCACCGCAAAATTCAGCCCACTGTTTTAAGCCACTATTCTGGGCATGGCATAAAACAGGTTATTGACCTATATACTGTCACTGGCCTTTTAAAAGAAATATAGAATTTAAAAGGTTTGTTCAGTCCCACATTAAATAAGTATTAACGTAAAGATGTGGAAGATTATTGACTCTGCCATTTATTTTATAAAAGCGCATTTCGTTTAGGTATATGATGTGTCCTAGGACACCTTCCAGTCATGTGACAAATTTTCACTTTTAAACGTACATTTAAATTGTAAATTAAAAATTTCATAATTTTATTTAGTTTTTGGGAATGCTAAAAATCATCAGTAGACACAAAAGGAGGGTGCAGTCTTTGGTCGAGTTTGTTCAAAGCAGGAGTCCCAAGATTGAAGAAAGCTTGCTCAGAAAACATTGATGATTGGAAGATGTTAGGAAAATTGGATTATAAATGTAATGGGAAATTTAAGGGTTAAAAGCCTGGTGGTAGAATGTGTTTGTTTAAAAAGTATTTTGTTTTGCTTCTAAGAAACAGCAGGTGAAATTGACAAGGAATGTGTTTATCAGTCTGGGCTAATGCATAGTGAATTGCCTGGGAAATCCCTGGGGAGTTGATGTATTTTTGAAACCTGTAGAAATTATGTATTTTCAGCATGGGGAAATGAAGTCATTTCTGGGTGGAGCTCAGAAAGGCAGAGCGGTAGTGAGTTTGGAGAAGCTTCGAGAGAGTGAGGAGCTGAGTTCTAATCTACCTGACTGTGTCCACAATTCTTTCCAAGTAGGAGAGTTTAAAAACAAGAGTAATATTTTAAAAGCAGAGCAGTCTTGTCTGAAAACCAGGAAGAGGCAGAAACCACCCAGTGGAAGCAACTATTTGAAGATATTCAGCCAGAGTCAGAAGGGGTTCTAACCAGGGCCAGAAGTTGTTCTGTACTACAAGTATTACTCCCTGCCCTGCTAATTTTAAGATCAATTGAGAGATTTTAAGATCTTGTTGTTTAATGGTAAATTGTGTAGTAGTGTTAATGGGTTCTTTTAATGGGTAAGCTGTTCTTTTTGGGTGCAAATTAAAAAAGTTTAACATTGTATTTATAACATTTTGTTTTAGAAATACCAAAACCCTATTTTTTTTCATGCAATCACTCCGGAGCGAATCATTCTTTCCGCACAGTCTTCAAGTAAACTGAAATATTGAGGTTTCGGTCCAGTATCATAGCCACTGTTGGGGTCTGGTCTGGGATCGTAATAAAATATTTTCCTAACTTTTTCCCCAAACATGAGCTAAGTCTCCAAATGAATGACTTACCAAGTGCCATGTATGGTTAATTGGATGTCTTCAAAACCTTTCAAATGAGTTCATTCCCATGTTTTAACATTTATTGTAACAATAGGTATAAATTTCTTGACATTTTATGTTTTATAGGTTTTTCTTCCAACACATCTGGAGAAACTGGGATGAAGATGACGATGATGACTTTGATTATTTTGTCAAATGCTGTGAACCGAGATTAAAGCTGTTAGTATATTTTGTCAAGTTCTGCCACTGACTTAATAGAAATCACAAGCTTGCTGGGTTTAAATGTGTAATCTCTGTAATGCATGATAACTTCCCTGTTGCACTGTCAATGGCAAACATTCAAAGAGCACATGAGTGAACTGCAACAATTGTTCATTCCTGCCTGACTCAAAAATAAAACTGGAATGTTGACCAAACCATGGCTTATAGGGGAAATTAGAAATTGTATTAGATCCAAGGAAGAGGCATACCAATCGGCCAGAAAAAACAGCAGACCCGAGCTGTTTAGAATTCGGCAAAGGAGGACAACATGATTGAATTAAGGGGAAAAATCCAGCAAAGGAGGACAATATGATTGAATTAAGGGGAAAATAGAGTACGAGAGTAAGCTTGCAGGAAACTTAAAAACTGACTGTAAAATCTACCTGTAGTGTACATTTAAGACCATGCAATATAATACTCAAATCGACTTTAACTTGGTTTCTCTTTCCACAGAATGCTGTGGACCTGAGTATTTCCAGCATTTTATTTCAGCTTTCCTGCATTTGAAATATATTTTGCTTTTGTATTTCTAAAATATTACTGGTGGCCTTTGCCTGTAGCCAATGTCTGCCTTGATCTTTAATTTTAGCCAATTTTAATCCAACCGCTGGTGAAATTAGATAGTCTAGTGATTTCTGATTATATGATCTTTATAATTCACTCATGACTACATTATCAGTGTATTATGAAGATAATACCCCTTATTCAGTTTCATTGCTAATACTAGGACTTCTCACTAAAAAAAATGCTTGTTGATTCCTGACACTAGGTGGTGCACTAAGCAAACTGAAATTTGATCTGTGCTTGACAAAAGTACCATCTCTAAAACCATGTGATTAAAATAGATTTTAGTATTAATTGAACAGAAGGATTTATCAAAGACTGAATTGCAATAAATGCGCAGGATTTTCTCATTCTCACTCCTTTTTTTCCTCTGATGAAAGCCTTGCCCCTTGATGGAGTGCCAGTGTCCGTTTTGTTGCTTTGCGCAAATGTCTTTATTCATGTTTAAGCTTTGATATTTTGACAGTACTTCACAGTGAGGGCGTTGTGCCTAGGTTTAGTACTGTCACTGGCTAATATTGAACAGTTATTGACAACAGTCAGTTGCAGGAGCTATGGCCAATTGTTCCTTCCCACTGCAGTTCGGAGGCTAATCATAATGCTCCCCTGGCAAAGTTTACTCACTAGTTTAGCTTTTTTGATTTCTGTGGTTCTCCTTATTTTATTTTAAAGCAGTACTGTTGAAGTTGGTATCTGAATTTTTTTTTATTATCAACTAACATAAGTGCCGTGCATCAAAATACAAAAGAGATGAAACCAAAGTTTTTGTCATCTTCACTTGGAATCTTTGACAGCAAATTAATTTCACCAAAATTGGGAGTGAATGCATCTGTGTCCTGAAATATTTTCATTCCGTCCAATTCAACTATAATTCTAATGAACAGATTGGGACTATAAATACGATAGTAGCTAATCGGTTGAATAACTAGAGTGTGTGATCTGGGCTTGTTACAAAATTACACCTCTGCTATATAAAACATCCACTTTTGTTTTTAAATTCAGGTGCTATGATATTCTTGAAGATCGTGTTCCTGCTAATCTTGTTACTGAATATAATCGTCTGTTATCCAAGTGTGAGGAAACCTATAAGGAATTTGTAAAATTGAGAGAGAATATTTCAACTAATGATTCTGCACCGGAATCTGAATCGAATAACGTTTCCATGGTGGAAGGAGTTCAACTTTGTGAACAATTGGAGAAGCTTAAATATAAACTTCAAATAATGGAGACCCCACTTTATAGGTAATCCACATTTTATTTTACTCCACTGATATTGTTTACCTTGTCTCTTTCCTGTTGGATAATAAAAATAATGGAAATTTGCACTTTTCTAATTATGTATTTACTATCTTATAAAGATCTTCAACTGTGATTAAAACTAATAATGGGCTAGATTTTGAATGCAGGAGTTGCTGCTGACTTCTAAGAAAGCTGCCCACAAAGGTCTAGCAATCTCTGGTCCAACCCTCCTCCTTCCTGATGGAGGTTTAAATTTGATGCAAAGTCAAGGGGAATTCCTTGCTTGCAGTAAGCAGCCAATCACATGAATGTATTCTCACAGTAAATTTGGAAGGTAAAAGCACTGCAACCTTCCCTTAATTTAAATTTGAGTATAAAATAAATAATTGGATTTGGAAGATACAATATCAATATAAACTTTAAAAGAAACTAATAACATTACATGGAATTTTTAATCTCAGTGACGAAATTTGACATTCCACCACTTTAAAATTCACTTTTCACGGGCAGTAAAGTTAGTACGCAGTTTAAAAACCCAGTTGCACCTCATTCACAAGTTGTAACTTTTTCAAAGGTTTTCCAGTGAGACTAACAGTTTGAAAGTGGAAGTTTTCGTACTGATTGTGGGGGAACCTCCAAAGCACACCTGGAGAAATGTTGAATCACTGACTGATGGAATACTCTCCGCTTTCCTGAATAGGTGCTGCTAAAATAGCACTTAAGCTACAAAACGGCCAACTTTATTGGCAATCCTGCCCACTACCTGAAAAGTAGGCACATTGTGGCAACAAGAGTATGCATCAATTCCAAGGCTCCTTCGATTGCCCATTCTAAACCTATGACCTCTGCCACATAGAAGAAGGGCAGCAAGTGCATGGGGACTACCACCATGCCTCACAGGGCAGCACGGTGGCGCAGTGGCTAGCATTGCTGCCTCATGGCGCCGAGGTCCCAGGTTCGATCCTGGCTCTTAAATTGCCCCTTAACTGGAAAAAATTAATTGGGTACTCTAAATTTATTTTTAAAAAATTATTACCATAATAAGATTTGGGACATTATATTTCACTATGCCTTGTGCTAAGTGGACTTATCTACTCAATTATAACAAATATATCCTATAGAGGGAGTGGGAATAATGACTGGAGTAATCTTTAATTAAAAAATATTGGGTATGAATAGAACTTTATTGATTCATGAGAAGCCAGTGTCACTGTCAAAACTGGCTTTATTTATCCCTAATCGCCCTTGACAAAATAATGAACTGTTCTCTTGAACCACTAAAGTCTATGTGGTGATGGTACACCCAGAGTGCTGTTAGGTACAGGATTTTGATCCAGTGACAATAAACCAATGGTGATATATTACCAAATCAGGATGGTGGGTGAGGTAATGGTGATCCTTAGGTGCCTGCAGCTGTTGTTCTTCTGGATAATAGCCATTGCAGGTTAGGGAATTGTCGAAGAAGCCTTGTTGAATTGTTGCAGTGCATTTTGTGGATGTTACATGCAGCCATGTTGTGCCAGGAGTGAATGTTCTGCGGCTGTTTAAGCAGGATATTTTTGCCTTGGATGGTGTTGAGCTTATTGAGTGTTGTTCAAGCTGCACTCATCCAGACAAGAGGCAAGTATTCCATCACACTTGTACTGTATAGATGGTGGATGTACTGGGGAGTCAGGAGGTGAATTTCTTTGTTTCTTTTAAAGTTTATATTTTACCTACTAACTCAATCATTTATTTATGTGAAAGTTTAAGTTGTGATTCCCAGATGTTGATGGTGGGATTCAGTGATGGTGATCGTCAAGAGGAGATGGTTGGATTCTTTCTTGTTGGAGATGGTCATTGCTTTTTAAAAAAATATATATGTTTATTCAAGGTTTTCAATACGTTTTTACAAAACACACCAAAAAGGAAAGAAAATATACATAAGATAAATAAAAAGGGGGGGCCTTACGCCATCCTCTCCAACAACTTAAACCACTAAACATTAAACTATCTAAAAAGCTAAGAACAAAAATGGGGCAAACGCCCCTTGCAATAATAAAAACAAGCCAAACCCCCTCCTCTCCCCCCTGGGTTGCTGCTCTTGACCTCCACCTAACGTTCCACGAGAAAGTCTAGGAACGGTTGCCACCGCCTGGAGAACCCCTGCACAGACCCTCACAAGGCAAACTTTATCCTCTCCAACTTGATGAACCCTGCCATGTCATTAATCCAAGCCTTCACGCTTGGGGGTTTCGCGTCCCTCCACATTAGTAGGATCCTCCTCCGGGCTCCAAGGACGCAAAGGCCAGAACTCCGGCCTCTTTCGGCTCCTGTACTCCCGGCTCATCTGATACTCCGAATATGCTATCCCCCAGCTCGGTTTTACTCAAGTGTCCAAGACTTTGGACATAGCCTTTGTGAAGGCCCTCCAGAACCCCTCGAGCGCTGGGCACGTCCAGAACATATGGGCGTGATTTGCTGGGCTCCCCGAGCACCTCGCGCATCTGTCCTCCACCCAAAAAGCTTGCACATCCTCGCCCCTGTCATATGTGCCCTGTAAACCACTTTGAATGGATCAGGCTAAGTCTGGCGCAAGACGAGGAGTTAACATTGCCCAGGGCCTCCGTCCACAAGCCCTCATCCAGTTCCTCGCCCAGCTCCTCCCACCTGCTCTTCAGCTCCTCCACCGAGGCTTCCTCCGCCTCCTGCAACTCCTGATAGATCGCCGAGACCTTGCCCTCTCCCACCCATACACCCGAGGTCACCCTGTCCTGAATCCTCCGTGCGGGAAGCAGCGGAAATTCCCTTACCTGCCTTCTCACAAACGCCCTCACCTGCATGTACCTAAAAGCGTTTCCGGGGGGTAACCCAAATTTCTCCTCCAGCGCCCCCAGGCTAGCAAATGCCCCGTCAATAAATAGGTCTCCCATCCTTAATCCCGGCCTGATGCCAGCTTAGGAATCCGCCATCTATACTGCCCGGTGCAAACCTCTGATTATTCCGTATTGGGGACCAAATTGAGGCCCCCAACTCACCCCTGTGACGTCTCCACTGCCCCCAGATCCTCAGTGTCGCCGCCACCACCGGGCTTGTGGTGTACTGCGTTGGCGGTAGCGGCAAAGGTGCCGTCACCAGCGCTCCCAAGCTAGTGCCCACACATGACGCCGCCTCTAATCTTTTCCACGCCACCCCTCTCCCTCCATTACCCATTTCTGACTCATTGCCACATTGGCTGCCCAGTAATAACTACACAAGTTCGGTAGCGCCAGCCCACCCCTGTCCCGACTACGCTCCAGAAACAGCATCTTGACCCTCGGGGCCTTACTTGCCCACACAAACCCCATAATGCTCCTGCTTAGTCGCTTTAAAAAGGCCTTGGGGATGAGGATGGGCTGGCACTGGAACGCAAACAGGAACCTAGGGAGGACTGTCATCTTAACGGACTGCACCCTGCCCGCCAGGGAGAGTGGCAACACGTCCCATCTCCTAAAGTCTTCCTCCATCTGGTCTACCAACTGCTCCAAATTAAGCTTGTGCAGGGCCCCACCCCATGCCACCTGAATACCCAAATATCGGAACCTCCTCTCCGCCCTCTTTTTTTTTTTAAAGAATATTTTATTGAAAATTTTTGGTCAACCATCACAGTGCATTGTGTATCCTTTACACAATAATATAACAGTATAAATAACAATGACCTGTTTTTATAAACAAAGAATAAATAATATATAACAAAAACGAAAACTAAAACTAAATGGCAACTGCCTTGTCTCAGATAAACACTCTCCAAAAATATGGTTTAACAATCCAATATACAATTATTTATAGCAACAACCTATACATATTATACATATGTATTAATAACCCTGAGACTCCTTCTGGTTCCCCCCCCCCCCCCCCCCCCCCCCCGGGCTGCTGCTGCTGCCTTCTTCTTTTCCATTCCCTCTATCTTTCTGTGAGGTATTCGACGAACGGTTGCCACCGCCTGGTGAACCCTTGAGCCGATCCCCTTAGGACGAACTTAATCCGTTCCAGCTTTATAAACCCTGCCATGTCATTTATCCAGGTCTCCACCCCCGGGGGCTTGGCTTCCTTCCACATCAACAGTATCCTGCGCCGGGCTACTAGGGACGCAAAGGCCAAAACATCGGCCTCTCTCGCCTCCTGCACTCCCGGCTCTTGTGCAACCCCAAATATAGCCAACCCCCAGCTTGGTTCGACCCGGACCCCCACTACTTTCGAAAGCACCTTTGTCACCCCCACCCAGAACCCCTGTAGTGCCGGACATGACCAGAACATGTGGATGTGATTCGCTGGGCTTCTCGAGCATCTCGCACACCTATCCTCTACCCCCAAAAATTTACTGAGCCGTGCTCCAGTCATATGCGTCCTGTGTAACACCTTAAATTGAATCAGGCTTAGCCTGGCACACGAGGACGATGAGTTTACCCTACTTAGGGCATCCGCCCACAGCCCCTCCTCAATCTCCTCCCCCAGCTCTTCTTCCCATTTCCCTTTCAGCTCATCTACCATAATCTCCCCCTTGTCCCTCATTTCCCTATATATATCTGACACCTTACCGTCCCCCACCCATGTCTTTGAGATTACTCTGTCCTGCACCTCATGCGTCGGGAGCTGCAGGAATTCCCTCACCTGCTGCCTCGCAAAAGCCCTCAGTTGCATATACCGGAATGCATTCCCTTGGGGCAACCCATATTTCTCGGTCAGCGCTCCCAGACTTGCGAACTTCCCCTCCACAAACAGATCTTTCAGTTGCGTTACTCCTGCTCTTTGCCATATTCCAAATCCCCCATCCATTCTCCCCGGGGCAAACCTATGGTTGTTTCTTATCGGGGACCCCACCAAGGCTCCCGTCTTTCCCCTATGCCGTCTCACTGTCCCCAAATTTTCAAAGTCGCCACCACCACCGGGCTTGTGGTGTATTTATTCGGTGAGAACGGCAATGGGGCCATCACCATAGCTTGTAGGCTAGTCCCCCCACAGGACGCCCTCTCCAATCTCTTCCACGCCGCTCCCTCCTCTTCCCCCATCCACTTACTCACCATTGAGATATTGGCGGCCCAGTAGTACTCACTTAGGCTCGGTAGTGCCAACCCCCCCCTATCCCTACTACGCTGTAAGAATCCCTTCCTCACTCTCGGGGTCTTCCCGGCCCACACAAAACTCATGATACTCTTTTCGATCCTTTTGAAAAAGCCTTCGTGATCACCACCGGGAGGCACTGAAACACAAAGAGGACCACCATTTTAACCGCCTGCACCCTCCCTGCCAGTGACAGGGATACCATGTCCCATCTCTTGAAGTCCTCCTCCATTTGTTCCACCAATCGCGTTAAATTTAACCTATGCAATGTACCCCAATTCTTGGCTATCTGGATCCCCAAGTAACGAAAGTCCCTTGTTACCTTCCTCAGTGGAAAGTCCTCTATTTCTCTGCTCTGCTCCCCTGGATGTACCACAAACAACTCACTTTTCCCCATGTTCAGTTTATATCCTGAGAATTCTCCAAACTCCCGAAGTGTCCGCATTATCTCTGGCATCCCCTCCGCCGGGTCCGCTACATATAACAACAAATCATCCGCATACAGAGATACCCGGTGTTCTTCTCCTCCTCTAAGTACTCCCCTCCACCTCTTTGCACCCCTCAATGCTCTTGCCAGGGGCTCAATCGCCAGTGCAAACAATAATGGGGACAGAGGACATCCCTGCCTCGTCCCTCTATGGAGCCGAAAATACGCAGACCCCCGTCCATTCGTGACCACGCTCGCCATCGGGGCCCTATACAGCAGCTGTACCCATCTAATATACTCATCTCCAAAGCCAAATCTCCTCAACACCTCCCACAAATAATCCCACACCACTCTATCAAATGCTTTCTCGGCATCCATTGCTACCACTATCTCCGCTTCCCCCTCTGGTGGGGGCATCATCATTACCCCTAGCAGCCTCCATATATTCGTATTCAGCTGTCTCCCCTTCACAAACCCAGTTTGGTCCTCATGGACCACCCCCGGGACACAATCCTCTATCCTCATTGCCATTACCTTGGCCAGAATCTTAGCGTCTACGTTCAGGAGGGAAATAGGCCTATAGGACCTGCATTGCAGCGGGTCTTTTTCCTTCTTTAGGAGAAGCGATATCGTTGCCTCTGACATAGTCTGGGGCAGCTGTCCCCTTTCCCGCCTGCATGCTCCTAATTCCTTTCACTACTTCCTCCATTTCAATCTGTGCTCCCAGTCCCACCCTCTCCTGCTCCTCCACCGTAGGAAATTCCAGCTGGTCCAGAAAACACATCATTCTCTCCTTCCCATCCGGGGGCTGAGCTTCATATAATCTTTCATAGAATGCCTTGAACACTCCATTCACTCTCTCCGCTCCCCGCTCCATCTCTCCCTCCTCATCCCTCACTCCCCCTATTTCCCTCGCTGCTCCCCTTTTCCTCAATTGGTGGGCCAGCAACCTGCTCGCCTTCTCACCATATTCGTACTGTACACCCTGTGCCTTCCTCCACTGTGCCTCTGCAGTACCCGTTGTCAGCAAGTCAAATTCTACGTGTAGCCTTTGCCTTTCCATGTACAGTCCCTCCTCCGGTGCCTCCGCATATTGCCTGTCCACCCTCAGAAGTTCTTGCAGCAACCGCTCCCGTTCCCTACTCTCCTGCTTTCCTTTATGTGCCCTTATTGATATCAGCTCCCCTCTAACCACTGCCTTCAGCGCCTCCCAGACCACTCCCACCTGGACCTCCCCATTGTCATTGAGTTCCAAGTACTTTTCAATGCACCCCCTCACCCTTAGACACACCCCCTCCTCTGCCATTAGTCCCATGTCCATTCTCCAGGGTGGGCGCCCTTCTGTTTCCTCCCCTATCTCTAAGTCCACCCAATGTGGAGCGTAATTCGAAATGGCTATAGCCGTATACTCCGTTCCCCTCACCTTCGGGATCAACGCCCTTCCCAAAACAAAAAAGTCTATTCGCGAATAGACTTTGTGGGCATAGGAGAAAAACGAAAACTCCTTACTCCTAGGTCTGCTAAATCTCCACGGGTCTACTCCTCCCATCTGCTCCATAAAATCTTTAAGCACCTTGGCTGCTGCCGGCCTCCTTCCAGTCCTGGACCTCGACCTGTCCAGCCCTGGTTCCAACACCGTATTGAAATCTCCCCCCATTACCAACTTTCCCACCTCTAGGTCCGGGATGCGTCCTAGCATACGACTCCTAAAATTGGCATCATCCCAGTTCGGGGCATATACGTTTACCAAAACCACCGTCTTCCCCCTGTAGTTTGCCACTCACCATCACGTATCTGCCCCCGCTATCCGCCACTATAGTCTTTGCCTCAAACATTACCCGCTTCCCCACTTATATAGCCACCCCCCTGTTTTTCGCATCTAGCCCCGAATGGAACACCTGCCCCACCCAACCTTTGCGTAGTCTCACCTGGTCTATCAGTTTCAAATGCGTTTCCTGTAACATAACCACGTCTGCCTTAATTTTCTTAAGGTGTGCGAGTACCTGTGCCCTCTTTATCGGCCCGTTCAGCCCTCTCACGTTCCACGTGATCAGCCGGGTTGGGGGGGCTTTTTACCCCCCCCCCCCCCTTTGTCGATTAGCCATCCCCTTTTTCCAGCTCCTCACCCGGTTCCCACGCAACTGTGTCCCCCCCAGGCGGTGCCCCTCGCACCCCATACCAGCTCCCCCCTCTCCCCAGCAGCAGCAGCCCAATAATTCCCCCCTCCCACCCCCCCCGCTAGATCCCCCACTAGCGTAGTTACACCCCCCATGTTGCTCCCAGAAGTCAGCAAACTCTGGCCGACCTGGGCTTCCCCCCCCGTGACCTCGGCTCGCACCGTGCGATGCCCCCTCCTTCCTGCTTCCCTATTCCCGCCATGATTATCATAGCGCGGGAACCGAGCCCGCGCTTCCTCCTTGGCCCTGCCCCCAATGGCCAACGTCTCATCTCTTCCACCTCCTTTCCTCCCCCCACCACCTCCTGTGGAAGAGAGAAAAGTTACCACATCGCAGGATTAATAACATAAAACTCCTCTTTCCCCCCCCTTCTTCGCCCCCCATACTCGCCCCACCACTTTGTTTCAAACGTTCTTTTTTTAATAACCCGCTCATTCCAATTTTTCTTCCAAGATAAAAGTCCACGCCTCATCCGCCGTCTCAAAGTAGTGGTGCCTCCCTTGATATGTGACCCATAGTCTTGCCGGTTGCAGCATTCCGAATTTCATCTTCTTTTTGTGAAGCACCGCCTTGGCCCGATTAAAGCTCGCCCTCCTTCTCGCCACCTCCGCACTCCAGTCTTGGTATACGCGGATCACCGCGTTCTCCCACTTACTGCTCCGAGTTTTCTTTGCCCATCTAAGGACCATCTCTCTGTCCTTAAAACGGAGGAATCTCACCACTATGGCTCTAGGAATTTCTCCTGCTCTCGGTCCTCGCGCCATCACTCGGTATGCTCCCTCCACCTCCAGCGGACCCGCCGGGGCCTCTGCTCCCATTAACGAGTGCAGCATCGTGCTCACATGTGCCCCGACGTCCGCTCCCTCCGCACCTTCAGGAAGGCCAAGAATCCTTAGGTTGTTCCTCCTCGCGTTGTTCTCCAGCGCCTCCAGCCTTTCCACACATCGTTTATGGTGTGCCTCGTGCATCTCCGTCTTCACCATCAGGCCCTGTATGTCGTCCTCATTCTCGGCAGCCTTTGCCTTCACGACCCGAAGCTCCCGCTCCTGGGTCTTTTGCTCCTCCTTTAGCCCTTCGATCGCTTGTAATATCGGGGCCAACAGCTCCTTCTTCATTTCCTTTTTGAGTTCTTCCACGCAGCGTTTCAAAAACTCGTGTTGTTCAGGGCCCCATAATTAATCTGCCACCTTCCGACGCCATCTTGGTTTTTGCTTGCCTTCCTTGCCGCTGCTCTAAAGGATCCACCGCAATCCGGCCACCTTCCTCTCCTTTTTCCATCCGTATCCAGGGGGGATTCCCTTCTGGTTCACCGCACAGTACTTTTAGCCGTTTAAATTGCCGTTGGGGCTCTTATTAAGAGCCCAAAAGTCCGTTACACCGGGAGCTGCCGAAACGTGCGACTCAGCTGGTCATCGCCGCACCCGGAAGTCCCTCTCCGCCCTCTTAAGCGGCAGCTCCTCCATCCCCCTTTCCAGGCCCCTCGCGTGCACCATGAAGAGCTCACTCTTCCCCATGTTAAGCTTGTAGCCTGAGAAATCCCCAAACTCCCTAAGGATCCGCAAGACCTCAACCATCCCCTCCACTGGATCTGCGATGTACAAAAGCAGGTCATCAGCATACAACGAGACCCGATGTTCCTCCCCTCCCCGGACCAACCCCCTCCAGTTTCTAGATTCCCTCAACGCCATGGCCAGCGGCTCAATTGCCAAAGCAAACAACAGAGGGGACAGGGGGCAACCTAAAATATTCCGATCTCTGCCGGTTCGTAGATACGCTCGCCACCGGGGCCTGGTATAACAATTTGACCCACCCTATGAACCCCTCCCCGCACCCAAACCTGCCAAGCACTTCCCATAGGTACTCCCACTCCACCCGATCAAAGGCCTTCTCCGCATCCATTGCCGCCACCACTTCTGCCTCCCCACCCTCCGAGGGCATCATAATCACATTCAGGAGCATCCGCACGTTTGCATTTAACTGCCTGCCCTTTACGAACCCCGTCTGGCCCTCGTGTATCACTCCCGGGACACAATCCTCAATCCGTGTGGCTAGGACCTTTGCCAGCAACTTGGCATCTACATTAAGGAGTGAGATCGGCCTATACAAGCCACACTGCAGCGGGTCCTTGTCCCGCTTAAGGATCAGCGAGATCAGTTCCGAGACATTGTCGGGGGGAGAATCCCTTCCTCCCTCGCCTCGTTGAAGGTTCTCACCAGCAGCGGACCCAGCAGATCCACACACTTCCTGTAAAATTCGACCGGGAACCCATCAGGCCCCGGGACCTTGCCCACCTGCATGCTCCCCAACCCTGTAACCAGCTCCTCTATCCCAATCTCTCCCCCCCCCCCCCCCCCCCCCCCCCAACTCCGCACCGTGTTCCCCCCTCTGTCCCTGATTCCTCCAATTTCCCTCACCGCCTCCCTCTTGCGTAGCTGATGCGCCAGCATCCGGCTCGCCTTCTCCCCGTATTCGTATACTGCCCCCTGCACCTTCCTCCACTGGGTCTCTGCTTTCCCCGTGGTCAACAAATCAAATTCCGTTTGGAGGCTCCGTCGCTCCTTCAGCAGCCCGTCTTCAGGGGAATCCGCATACCTCCTATCCACCCTTAATATCTCCCCCACCAACCTCTCCCTCTCCGTCCTCTGTCTCTTCTCCCTGTGAGCCCTAATTGAGATTAACTCTCCCCTAACCACCGCTTTCAGAGCCTCCCAAACCACACCAACCGGTACTTCCCCATTATCACTGGCCTCTATGTATCTCTGAATGCACCCCTGGACCCGCCCACAAACCTCCTCATCTGTCAACAGTCCCACGTCCAAGCACCCCAATGGGCACTGGTCCCTTTCCTCCTCCAACTCCACCCAGTGCGGGGCGTGGTCCGAAATCGCTATGGCCGAATATTCCGTTCCCTTCACTCTTGGAATCAGTGCCCTGCTCACCACAAAGAAGTCTATCCGTGAATAGGCCTTGCGCACATTGGAGAAAAAAAGAGTACTCTCTGGCCGCTGGCCTAGCAAACCTCCACGGATCCACTCCCCCGATCTGATCCATAAAACCCCATAGAACCTTGGCCGCAGCTGGCCTCTTGCCCGAGCTCGACCTGGATCGGTCCAGTACCGTATTATAGCCCCCCCCCCCCCAGTTATCCGGCTCCCCACTTCCAGATCCGGGATCCGACTCAGCATGCGCTTCATGAACCCTGCATCGTCCCAATTTGGGGCATACACATTCACCAGCACCACCCGGGTCCCTTGCAGCCAACCACTCACCATCACATATCGACCGAAACCCAGCGCCCCCCCCCCCGGCTTGAAAACTGTCTAGCCCCCTTGCTCCCCATTGCACTCCCGTAAGTCAGCTGACTCCTGCTGACCCCAGCCGCTCCCGCCTCTGCCACCGATCCCCCGTTTAGATTCCCCGTCAAAGTCCCCCCATCCCCTTCAAGTCGATATGGACACCCCTCCCGTCGGGCCCCCCCTTCTTTAGCGCGGGAAAAAAGCCCACGATTTTCGACCTGAGCTGGCCCCGCCCCCTGTGGCGCAGCTCCTTTCTCCTGCAGCCTCTCCCCAATTCCCAACGACCCAGGGCCTCCTGCCCCCTCCCCCCTTCGAATGCGAAAAGTGGCCCCTCCAAAATAGTACCCATGCCCATTAAAACACACACATCACATCCAACCCCCCCATCCCACTCCCCAGCTTTCCCAAAACCCACAGCAAACCATTAGTTCGAGTCCAATTTTTTGTTCTGAATAAAGGTCCACGCCTCCTCCGGCGTATCGAAATAATGGTGGCGGTCCTGAAAAGTTACCTACAATCGCGCTGGCTGCAACAGCCCGAACTTCATCCCCTTTCGGTGGAGAACCGCCTTGGCCCGGTTAAATCCTGCCCTCTTCTTGGCCAGCTCTGCACTCCAGTCTTGGTAGATGCGGATCTCTGTATTCTCCCACCTGCTGCTCCTTTCTTTCTTCGCCCATCTCAGGACGCACTCTCTGTCCGTGAAGTGGTGAAACCTCACCACTACGGCCCTTGGCGGCTCATTTGCCTTAGGCCTCCTTACCAGGACTCTAATGGGCGCGGGAGTAGCGTATTCAGCATCGTGGCTACATGTGCCCCGATGTCGGACCCCTCCACACCTTCAGGGAGACCCAGAATCCGGAGATTCTTCCTCCTCGACCTGTTCTCCAGGTCTTCAAACTTTTCCTGCCACTTTTTATTCACCGCTAGGCCCAGGATCTCGCCCTCGTTTTCAGAGGCTTTCTGCTGCACCTCTCTAATCGCCGTCCCTTGAGCCTTCTGGGTCTCCACCAGCCTCTCAATCGACGCTTTCATTGGGGCCAGCATCTCTGCTTTTAGCTCCGCAAAGCAGCTTTTCAGGAACTCCTGCTGCTCCCGCATCCTTTGCGCCCACGCTGCCTGGTCTCCGACCGCCACCATCTTACTTTTTCACGCCCATTCTCCTCTCTGCTCCAAGATCACTTTTTTGACTGCTCCACTCCTAGTCCACTCCATGCAATGCTGGGGGAATCTTACTGCTGCCTTCCCACACTGGGAATCGTCGTCCAAGTGCTGCTGGGGCTCCTCAAGAGGGCCCAAAAGTCCGTTCACGGCGGGAGCTGCTGAACATGCGACATAGCTGCAACCAGAACTCCGAGATGGTCTTTGCTAAGCATTTGTGTGGTGCGAGTATTACTTGTCACTCAGTCCAAGGCAGAATTTTGTACAGGTCTTTTTGCACGTACACACAAGCTGCTTCGCTATCTGAAGAGCTGTGAATACTGTAATTATCTGCAAACTACTGACCTTAGAATGGAGGGAAGAGGGCAGCACGGTGGCACAGTGGATTAGCCCTGCTGCCTCACGGCGCCGAGGTCCCAGGTTCGATCCCGGCTCTGGGTCACTGTCCGTATGGAGGTTGCACATTCTCCCCGTGTTTGCATGGGTCTCGCCCCCATAACCCAAAAATGTGTAGGCTAGGTAGATTGGCCACGCTAATTTGCCCCTCAATTGGAAAAATGAATTGGGTACTCTAAATTTAAAGAAAAAAAAAAGAATGGAGGGAAGGTTATTGAAGCAGTTGAAGATGGTTAGGCTTTAGGATACTACCCTGAACAACTCTAGCATTGATGTTTTAAGACTGAATGCATGCAATATTGGTAATAATTGGGAAAAATTTGGATAAGGCTATAAAGCTGAAACTCTGATTCCAACTAAAACATCAATAACTTTAAGAATTTATTTGTAGGTACGTGTTATGCCAGGATAGCTATGGATTGCCAACAAAGCAGGCAAAAGGAATTCGTCCCTCGGGTGAAAATGTTATTCATGTAGTTTCGAATTCCATGACCGTCACACTGCTGCAATCTCTGCTGAGGGAGAAACTAAACCCAGACCAAGTGACTCAGGAACATGTGTTGGAGGTACTGATTTTCACTGACCATTAATAAAATCATTACTTTCATTTATTACCTCAATCAAAAATACAACTTGAGGGATTGCAGAGTGGACAAATTTGTAATCTTTCAAATAAACATTTTAGCATTTCAAGAAAAATAAGGGTCTGAATTCTCCCAAAATGAGACTATGTCCCATGCCGGCGTAAAAACGGTCGAGTTTTACTCTTGAAATTCCGATAAAAAAAGTTGACCTAATTCAATGCCCTGCAGTGGTCTAGCAGGGACCCGGAGTAAATCTCGGGCCCCGGCACTTTGGTTCGGAGTCCGCGCATGTGCACGGTGGCGGCCTCCAGCGGCCGTGCCGAGCTCAATGGCGGACTCGGACCATGGAGCCACACTGAGAAATGAGACCACCCCGATCGGCTGCGCGGCCGAGCCTGAAACCGCGCAGATCTAATCTCTGGCGGCCTATAAGGCTTTCCCTGGCCTCCGATTTCCCCCTTGCCCTGACCAGGGCAGCCACGGAATGAGTCCGCAGCCACCTCGCCAGCATCCCGACCTTCAATAGGTAGTTAGTTCCACGTTGTCGGGAACTTGGCCGGTCGGGAGCAGGGATTCACTGGGTGGGCCTCTATCAATGGGCCCCGGGCCGCGCGGCGTACTCTGCGGTCACGACGATTTTCGGGTCCAGGAGAATCGCCGGGCCAGATTACAGCATGAAAGGGGATTCTGTGCCCCCGCGCCCGACATGATTTCGGCGCGGGGCTGCAGTGAATCCAGCCCAAGATATTTGTAGTATTTATCAACAGAATTAATTACTTTTTAAGTGCAGTGATGTGTTGTTGACGTTGCTCAATGAGACAAATGGCCTGTTAGCCATTCTGGTGGTGGTGAGGGAGTAACCTTGGCCAGGGCAAGGGAATCCTCCTCCCATTCTTTCAATAAAGCCGTGAGATCTTTCATGTGCAAATGAATCATTGGAACAAACTGATGGTATCTGAATTTGACCATGTCTAAAATGCGTCTTGCACTGTAGTACTGCCAGCTAGATAAATTTAACATGTCCAAAAGGATAATCCCTCTGACACTAGTACTGCCAGCTAGATAAATTTAACATGTCCAAAAGGATAATCCCTCTGACACTAGTACTGCCGGCTAGATAATGAGTTCCATGTATACGATTTAAACCTGTAACCTTCTGATCCAAATTTGATAGTGCTAACAAAAGAGCTAATCTAATTGAGATTGCCCGGCCGATTCTCAAATTTCCATTTAAGCTTTGTGATGTAAAATTTGTTAATGTTTCATATCCATATCCAGTTAAGTTAAGATTCAGGAAAACTCTGTTGTGCCAACAAGCATGTTTTTAAACTTGAGAGAGTCTGGCAATTCTTTACAAAAATGTCACAAATGACTGAATGCATGCAATATGCAAGTTCCCCATGTTGGCTTTTCTGATCATTAAAAATTGAAATTTGGGAGGACTTGCAAATTACAGAGATAGTGTTGCAGAGTGTTAAAAAGAATGGAGAACTACACAACTATGGTTCTCCCATACTGCTGAGTCTAAAGATTGCCTATATAGGAAATTGCTTTGTATGTAAATGAAATAACTTTATTGAGTGAATGAGTAATTTATTGTAACTACCATTTGTCATAGTTTCACAGTGATCCACTTGTAGCAGTAAATGCCTGCTTTGAAGGAGATGTTGTTGTTATCTGTCCTGGCCATTACTATGTGAATGGCTACTTCAACATTGCTGATTCCATTCAAGTTGAAGGTAGGGGCTGGAAGAATGTGTATTATCTTTACACAAATTTTCTTAACGGTAAACCTGTGGAAGGGTGATACTTCAATGCAAGCACCATTCTTCGACTCTACAAAAGTTATATTAAATATACTATATAAATTTGTATAGTCCTGGTTTCGTAATATTTGGCAGATATCTTTTTTAATGTATTTTAATTTGAATCTTGTGGTACTATGAATTATTGCTTTCCTTGCTTGTCTAATACAAATTCCGGTCACTGGAGATTGGAAGATTTGCATTCATAATAGTGCTTTTTCAAATTTTTTCGCAACCATCTCAAAGTATTAAAAATTAAATATTGGGGCAGCATGGTGGCGTTGTGGGTTAACCCTGCTGCCTCACGATGCCGAGGTCCCAGGTTCGATCCCGCCTCTGGGTCACTCTCTGTGTGGAGTTTGCACATTCTCCCCGTGTTAGCGTGGGTTTCTCCCCCACAACCCAAAGATGTGCAGGGTAGGTGGATTGGCCACGCTAAATTGCCCCTCAATTGGAAAAATGAATTGGGAACTCTAAATTTTTTAAAATTTTAATTAAATACTAAGACTTTGTTTTGCTAGTTTCATTGAAAAACCACCGAATATGAATAATACTGAGGGTGTGGGAGTTAGAGATTGAGGTAGCATGTACTGTTAGCAGAAGCAATAAAGTGTTTAGATCCCTGTGCAGTCAACATACATGTAATTGTCTTATTTAACATGATCAAGCCACAAGAAAAAGGGTGAATCATAATCTTTTCAGTCAAATTTGGGAAATTGAAGCAAAGAACAACTTTGGGAAGAGAAAAGTTTCTGTCTAATTTCAGTTGTGACAGTGCCTGAACTAACAATTAGGAATGGTGCAGGTGCAATAACTGAAGAGAGGGAGTTCTGCTATTGGGATATTAAGACGTTTAAGGATCTGCAGAAGATTGCAATTAATATTCTTTCTCTCATGCAACGACACCTTTATTAAACTTAGTCAGAATAATCATTTGATATTTAACAGAAGCCATTTGTAATTAGCCATAAACATAAATGTGGAGATGTTATGTTAAACTTGTATAGAACATTGATTAGATTACAACTGGGAGTACTGTGATCCGCTCTGATCTCTATATAATAAAAACAAATGTCGAGACCCTGGAGAGGTGCAAAAAAAGGATGTACCCAAAATTGAAGGTTTCACTTAGGATACCGATGAGAAACCTGAAACAATTTTCAATTTGTGAAACTGAGGTTACTTCACACCAGGAGTGATGACTGACGATAGACTTGAATTTCAACTTAGAATTAGCCACATTAACAGTCAAACAATTCTTAAATAAAAGGAAAGGAACTTTAACCCACTACACCTGCAACTGTATATATTCCAACAAAGCAACCCAATACAGTTCAAAATCCATTCATAAAGTTAGTACCCAGGGTTACTTATCTGTGCAGACCTTTGGAGAACAACATGAAAATTCTCTGTCTTGTCAGACATAAATCCTATGGCAAAACTGCTTTTCAACTTAATATCTGCTAGCAGGCTGCAAGACTACAGGCAGACCTGGCTTCTCCCAATAATTACATCATCTGTATCCCACTAAATGTCCCATGACCTGCTTAGCTAGGACTAAACACCATCCCTCCAATTATCTGCACTACACCCCAAGGAATCTCCTGTAATCAATACAATGTTCCATTAGCCATCTCTCTGTAACAAGTAAATGGTTAAAATCAATAATTACAGGGCAGCACGGTGACAGTGGTTAGCACTGATGCCTCATGGTACCGGCTCTAGGTCACTGTCCGTGTGCACATTCTTCCCGTGTTTGCGTGAGTTTCGTCCCCATAACCCAAAGATGTGCAGGGTAGGTGGATTGGCCACGCTAACTTGCCCCTTTAATTAGAAAAAATGAATTGGGTACTCTAAATGTTTTTTTTTTTTTAAATCAATAATTACCTAATCTTTTATGACACCTTCATTACAGTTTAAAAAAAAAAAAAAAAAAATTTATTGAGGTATGTTAGGCATAGAGAAAAAGTGACATTGTGCAGTACAAAAAAAAAAGTCAAGACACAAATTAACCATAGTGCAAACCACGGCTCTGTTCACGCACGGACCCTGCCTCAATATCCCCCTACCCTACACTACTCTACCCTAGCCCCCCCCGCTAACGCTTACTCCTCTGCGAAGAAGTCAATAAATGGCTGCCACCTTTGGGTGAGCCTCTCAAGGCGAACTTGACTTTCTCTAGGCCAAGAAAGCTCGCCATGTCCGATAGCCATACCTCAGCCCTTGGGGGCTTTGAGTCCCTCCATGCTAACAGTATTCGTCGCCGGGCTACCAGGGAAGCAAAGGCCAGAACGTCGGCCTCTCTCTCTTCCTGGACTCCCGGATCCTCCAAAACCCCAAAGATTGCCACCTCAGGTCTCATTACCACCCCAGTTTTCAATACCCGGGACATGACATCTGAGAATCCCTGCCAATACCCCCTACGTTTAGGGCACGACCAGAACATGTGTACATGGTTAGCCGGCCCCCCGGTGCATCTAGCACACTTGTCCTCCAGCCCAAAGAATTTGCTCATCCGGGCCACCGTCATGTGGGCCCAGTGCACGACCTTAAACTGGATCAGGCTGAGCCTGGCGCATGTTGCGGTCGTGTTTACTCTGCCCAGGGCTTCTGCCCAGACACCATCCTCCATCTTCCCCCCCCCCCCCCCCTGAGCTTCTCTTCCCACTTAAGCTTCAGGTCCTCTATCTGCGTATCCTCAGTTCCCATTATCTCCTTGTAGAGGCTCTACCCTCTCCCACCTATCCCCTAGAAACTACCCTGTCCTGCCTCCCCTTCGGCGGGAGACGTGGGAAGGACGGCACCAGTCTGCCTACAAAATCCCGCACCTGCAAGTATCTAAAGTCGTTCCCTCTCACCAGCCCAAACTTCTCCAGCGCCCTCATGTTCGGAAAGCTCCCTTCCAGGAACAGATCCCCCATCCTCCCAATCCCTGCCCTCCACAGTCGATACCCCCCGTCCATGTTCCGCGGGGCAAATCAGTGGTTGCCGCAGATTGGGGTCCACACCGGTGCTCTTACCTCCCCTACATGCCTCCTCCACTGGCCCCAGATCCGAAGAGCCGCCACCACTATCGGGCTGGTGGAGTACCATGCCAACGGAAGCGGCAGAGGCGCCGTGACGAGGGCGACTAAGCTAGTGCCCCTGCACGAAGCAGCCTCCATCCACTCCCAAACCGACCCCGCACCCACCATCCTTTTCCTTATCATTGCTATGTTTGCCACCCAGTAATAGTTGCTGAAGTTCGGCAACGCCAGCCCCCCTTCTCCGCTGTTCCTTTCAAGCACCCCACACTTCCCCCGCGGGGACTTCCCTGCCCATACAAATCCCAGAATAATTTTATTCAGCCTCTTAAGGAAGGACCGCGAGATAAAGATGGGGAGATGCTGAAAAACAAACTAGAACCGCGGGAGAATCGTCATCTTAACAGTCTGCACCCTCCTCGCCAATGACAGCGGGAGCGATCCCACCTCCGGCCCTCCTCCCTCCCTCGTTCCACCAGTCGGGGCAGGTTGAGCTTATGCAACTTGCCCCAGTCCCGTGCCACCTGAATCCCCAAATATTGGAAACTCTCCCCCACTAGCCTGAATGGCAACCCCTTCAGCCTACTCTCCTGCCCACTCGCCTGAATTACAAACAACTCGCTCTTAGCCATGTTCAGTTTGCATCCGGAGAACCCGCCAAATTCCCTCAGGGTTGCCATAATACCATCCATCCCTACCATTGGGTCCGATACATATAACAACAGATCATCTGCGTATAACAAGACTCTATGTTCCACTCCCCCCCCCCCCCCCCCCCCCCCCCCCGGACCAGCCCTTTCCAGCCCCTGGAAGCTCTCGGTGCAATTGCCAGCGTCTCTATGGCCAGCGCAAACAGCAGTGGAGAAAGAGGGCAGCCCTGTCTTGTCCCACGGTGCAGTCTAAAGTAGTCTGATGTCGTCCTGTTTGTCCTTACACTCGCCTCCGGGGCCTGATACAATAGCCTAACCCAGTCAATGAACCCCTCCCCGAACCCAAACCGCCCTAGTACCTCCCACAGATAATCCCAGTCGACCCAGTCAAAAGCCTTTTCAGCATCCATGGCTACCACTATCTCTACCTCCTTACTCTCCGGGGGAGTCATAATCATGTTGAGCAGCCTTCTTAGGTTGGCCACCAGCTGCCTCCCCTTTACAAACCCGGCTTGGTCCTCCAAAATTACATCAGGTACACAGTCCTCAATTCCAGTCGCCAAAATCTTGGCCAGTAACTTGGCGTCTACGTTGATCAACGAGATCGGCCTGTATGACCCACAGGCCTCCGGGTCCTTAGCCCATTTCAGAATGAGCGAGATGGTGGCCTGCGACATCGTCGGGGGAAAACTCCCTATGTCTCTTGCCTTGTTAAAGACCCTGACCAGCACCGGCCCCACTATCCCAGCAAATCTTTTGTAAAACTCCACCGGATACCCATCCGGCTTTACCCGACTGCATGGCCTTCAGGCCCCCCAATATCTCTTCAATCCTGACCAGGGCTCCCAGTCCGTCTTCATTACAGCTTTAGCAGACCTGCTGGCTGCATGTATTTTAAAACCAGGTTTTTAATAACATTACTGCCACAAATATGAAATATATATAATGTCGACATTCATCACAACTTGCAGGAAAGACTGAACAGTCTTGGATATCTTTTCTCTAGAAAAATAAAAACAAATCGAGATCTCTTAAGATTATGAAAGGATCGATAGGGTAAATGTAGATATGTTTTCACTGATGGGGAAGACCATAAATACAAAGTGGTGACTGAGAAGAGAATTTTTGATGGGACCAAAGACAGTGGTTTTGACTTCCCAATATTAAATTGGAAGAAATTTCTGTTCATCCGGTACTCTGTCTGATAAATAGTCTGACAGTTTAGAGACAAAATCATGAAACTATTTTCCTCTGTCCTAGGCTATGGGCCTCCTGATGATGTTGTGCTGGAAAAGGAAGGTAAAGGAGATGCCTTTGTTGCTTGCACTGCCAGTTGTGTAAAAATATCCAACCTGAAATTTATTCAGCATGATGCTACAGAGGGTATTCTATGTAAGTACAGTATAACTGTCTACAATATGGGAAACAGTCGAGTGATCTGCAAGAATGAAATGGTTAAAATAAAGTTCTAATTCCTATATTTTTAACTCCAAACTAAGTATTATCAGATACCCCTCCGATACTGCAATTCTGCTGTTCTGCTTTCCTTATTACTAATACTTCTGCTTTACCTTAACACACACATCAGAGGATATGTATTTCTTTTGAGCACAAACCCATCTAAATGTGATTTAAATATATAATAACACACATTGTAGTTTTGGGGGTGGATAATCAGTGTTATATTAATCTTTATTAGTGTCACAAGTAGGCTTCCATTAACACTGCTATGAAGTTGCTAGTTGCCACACTCCGGTGCCTGTTTGGGTACACTTGAGGGAAAATTCAGAATGTCCAATTCACCTAACAAGCATGTCTTACAGGACTTGTGGGAGGAAACCGGAGCATCCGGAGGAAACCCATGCAGACACTGGGAGAACGGGCAGACTGCACAGACATTGACCCAAGCCGGGAATCGAACCCAGGTCTCTGGCGCTATGAAGTAACAGTTCTAACCACTGTGCTACCATGGGGCCACCATTGTTGACCTTCCCTGTCCACGTATTTGTTTCTAATGTCAGAGGTGCAGTAATAAGAATGCAATTAGTCATAACTGGACAGGCTGTCTTCCATCTGATCTGAAGTGGCTCCTCATAATTTTTTGAACTAATATATCAATTATTTAATGCAGCCAAAACCCGTGTCATCTTTCTGCTAAATTACCACAGACTAATGATAAAACTCCTTAATTTTGATGTTACCTTTTTGGACTAATCTTTTCTTTCAACATATTTTTAAAAATAGGCTTAAAATGCTTATTAATTACTAATGTCACTCTAATAGAAAAAGGGCAGGATTCTCTGATCCTGAGGCTATTACTAATGTCACTCCAATAGAAAAAGGGCAGGATTCTCTGATCCTGAGGCTGAGTGTTGACGATGTCGGATACGCCGTCAAAAAACACGTTGGAGTCAACACGGCCCAGGATCAGCAATTGTGGCCCCTACAGCGCTGGAGCGGTTCACGCCGCTCCAGCTGCTGATCCGGCCGTGGAATGGGCGGCGGGGGATGCCGACTGCGCAGTGGGTCCGACGCGAACCCGCGGATGCGCAGTCCCACCGGCGCGATTTCCGCGCATGTGCGGTGTCTCCTTTGTCTGCGCGGCCCCGACACAACATGGCGCAGGAGTACAGGCGCCGGCGTGGAAGAAAGGAGGCCGGGAGACAGAGAGGCTGGCCTGCTGATCGGTGGTCCCGATCGCGGGCCAGGCCACATTGGAGGCCCCCCCCCCCCCCCCCCGCCTTTTACAGGCCGTCACCCGACCCTTCAACGCTGAGTTCCTGCCGGCTGAGAGCAGGTTAGAACAGCGCCGGCGGGACTCTGTGTTACCATGACGGCCGCTCGGCTCACCCCGGCCCGAGAATCAGCGGGCCGGCTGCATAGAGCGGCCCGTGACCGGCGCCGCACAAACCATGCGCTCTACAGAGAATCGCGTGCTGGCGTTGGGGCGATGTGGTGCGATTCGTGCCAGTCGCGGGGATTCTCCGGCCCGGTCCCGGGCTGAGAGAATCCCGCCCAAATATTATGGATGCTGGAAGTCTGAAATTTAAAACCACTAATGCTGGAAACATTAATGTCACTCTAATAGAAAAAGGGCAGGATTCTCTGATCCTGAGGCTGAGTGTTGACGACGTCGGATACGCCGTCAAAAAACACGTTGGAGTCAACAAGGAATCAGGCAGCATCCGTGGAGAGAGAAATAAAGTTAATACTTAAGTTTAATTATCTTTTGTCACTTTTGACATTAACTTCTGCTTTGCAGATTGTGATCTCGGGTGCTTAGACTTTCTTGCTCTGCCTAGTGATTGTGTGTTCCCTCTCCTGCAACTTTTCTTTCACGTGTTTATTGCTTGTAATAAGCAATCTGAAGCAATTCATCACAATGCAAGAACATAATTTGTTAATGCAATATTATAAGCTGGTTAAACTCACTGGCGATTGCAGATCAGAAGCTTTGTGATATATATGGTGAGTAAAACCTTCATATTGAAAAATGCCTTGTTTCTTCAACTATATGAAGGGCAGCCTATATTCATACGTTTCTTATTGTGGGGAAGGGTCTGAAGTTTGGAATCGTAGAAGATAACCAATATATATTGGGTTAGTCTTTAAGGAGAATTTAGATTTTGTTTTAAAAGTGGGACCTCCCAATCTAATTTCAGTTAACAGGATTGTTTGTGAGTAAGAGGCCTGTTTGTTGAATGGAGTTGTGCGTTAGGAAGGTTTTCAGTTCAAAAGCTTAAAATTGTCGGATATTTGTTTGCTTACATTTTGGAATTTTTCTTAATTCCAATGAGAAATAATGCTGTAGTTGCAACAAATACAAACACGCAATGTGATATTTGGTTCTTTAGCAGAAAATAGGCCACGTAAAGTTATTTGGATTTTAGTTGCCATTCGAGCCTATGTTGGTAACCGAATGAGCGAGGAAGAGGGGAAATGGTAAAACCTGGCGGGTGAATAAGAAAAGAGGCAATCAAAGAGCATTAATGAGAAATGGTATAAATGACATGGAGGAAAGCAGAAGTAGACACTTAACAATGAAGTGTTTGTGTCAGTTTTGTTTTAATAGCTCTCTTCAAGTTAAATACGAACATAAGAAATGGGAGCAGGAGTGGGCCATATAGCCTTACAAAACCTGCTCTGCCATTCAATGCGATCATGATCTGCCTCAACTTTACTTTCCTGCTTGATCCCCATTTCCTTTGGTCAAAAATCTACATATCTCAGCTTTGAATATATTCAGTGATGGAATATCCATATGGCTGGATTCTGTGGTCTTGCCTGCCGCCAGATCGCCATGGACAGGACGGGGACCATGTAAAGGCCTGTTCACCTCGGGTGGGAATTTCCGGTCGCCACCCGTGTGCGGCCGATAGATCCCGCTCATAATCTTCTGGAATAGACAATACTAAAGATTCTTAACCGCGTGAAGAGACTTCTCATCTCAGTCCAAAATTATAGAGTCCTAGAGGTCGATAGTACAGAAAAGGCCGTTCGGCCCATCATATGTGGCGGTCACAAACAGCCACGTATTCTAATCCCATAGATCTTAGCCCATAGCCTTGTATGCCGTGGCATCGCAAATGCACATCTAAATGATTTTTAAATGTTGTGAGGGTCTCCACCTCCAGCACCCTTTCAGGCAGTGAGTTCCAGACTCTCACCACCCTCTGGATGAAAATGTTTATCCTCGCATTTTCTCTAAACTTCCTTCCCCTTACCTTAAACCTATGATCCCTGGTCATTGATCCCTCAACCGAGGGAAATTTTTTCTTCCAGCCTGCTGTAGCTATGCTCATAATTTTAAAAGTATGTTTTAGATTTCTTAGGCAATATCAGTCAAGTGTTTACCTGTTAAACCACTTCAGAATTTTGTATGCTTCAATTAGATCACCTCTTATTCTTAACTCCAGAGAGTATAGACCCAATTTACACAGCCTCTTGTCAGACAACTTGCTCATCCCAGGAACCAATCTAATGAATCTCACTGTATTGCTTCATGCACAAGTATATCTTTCCTTCGATATGGAGACCAAAACTGCACACACTATTCCAGTTTTTGTCTCATTGTTAATTGCATATCAATTGTGTTTAATTATATGCAGATGAAGAACATCAATTGTGGTTTTACTTGAGCCTATATAAAAATACACTACTGAACCAGTGTGTGGTTGAGTTAGCAGGCCTATGCTTGTGATGTTTCGCTCTAAGTAATAAAATTGAGTGAAGGTTAGCCCCAGTATAATCCTTTGCCAACAGGCTTTCTGCAATCTGACACTTATCAAAGATCCATATAATTGTAGCAAGACTCATTGTTCCCCAGTGATAAAATACATCAAGCCAGTTGTCATCCTAATTGCTTGCTGGACCTGCATGCTAACGCCGTTCCTTGTATAACTGCACCCAAATCAGTTTGAACATAAGATTTAAATGTTTTGTGCCTTTTAAAAACAAATAAATAAATTCTACTTATTGCCAAAGTGGATAACCTCATAATTCTCCATATTATAGTCACCTACTGCCTTGTTGCCCACTCACTTAACTTATCTATATCTCTAAGTAGCCTCGAATTGTCCACCTCCCAGCTTACAGGCCCATCTAACTTTGTATTGTCAGCAAACCTAGACTCATTACTCTGTCTGTTCATCTAAGTCATTAATGCAGTTTTTCCAAATTAATTTGTGGGATATGAGTGTCACTGGCAAGGCCTCAACATTAATCTGAGAACGCAGACATCTCATCCAAAAGATGAAATCTTCAACAGTGCAGCTGTCCCTCAGTGCTGCACTGAAGCATTAGCTGAGATTGTACGCTCAATTCCTGGATGAGGGATTGAACCCATAACTTGCTGACTACAGTGACAGTGCTGTCACAAAAATTGTTGCAACACAAAATATTTTAATAAAATTAAAACCAGATGCACTGCAGCAACTCGCCAAGCCTCCTCCAACAGCAGCTTCCAAGTGCCTAGAGGGACAAAGGCAGCAAGACCGTCACTGCCAGCAAGTTCCTATCCAAGACACACACCATTCTCACTTAGAGTCAGAGTTTTACAGCACAGAAAGAGACCTTTCGGTCCATTCTGTCTTCGCCGGCCATCAAGCATCTATGTATTCTTTTTTTAAAAAAAAATTTAGAGTACCCATTCACTTTTTCCAATTAAGGGGCAATTTAGCATGGCCAATCCATCTACCCTGCGCATCTTTGCGTTGTGGGGGCGAAACCCACACAAACATGGAGAATGTGCAAACTCTACACGGACAGTGACCCAGGGCCGAGATTGAACCTGGGACCTCGGCGCCGTGAGGCAGCAGTGCTAATCGCTGCACCATCGTGCTGCCCTTAGCATCTATCTATTCTAATCCCATTTTCTAGCACTTCGTCCATAGCCTTGTATACTAGGGGCGTTTCAAGTGCTCATCTAAATGCTTCTTAAATTTTATGAGGGTTCCTGCCTCTACCGCCCTGTCAGATGCTGGGTCTCAGATTACCACCACCCTCTGGGTGAAAAGGTTTTTCCTCAAATCCCCTCAACATCCCTTGTCCCTTACCTTAAGAATATGTCCTCTGGTTAGTGACCCTCTGCTCAGGGGAAACGTTCCTTCCAATCTACCTTATTTATGCCCCTCATAATTTTGTACACCTCAGTCAGGTCCTTCTTCAGCCTTCACTGCTCTAAATAAAACAACCCAGCCTAACCAGCCTCTCTCCATAGCTGAGAAACTCCAGCTCTGGCAACATCCTTCTGCACCCTCTCTAGTGCAATCACATCCTTCCTATAATGCAGTGATCAGAACTTTACACTACTCCAGCTGTTGCCTAACGAGCATTGCATTTGTATCGCCATTCCTTCGCTATCGCTGGGTCCAAAACATTGAACTCCCTTCCTAACAGCATTGTAGGTACACCTATAACACATGAACTGCAGCGATTTTAGGCAGCAGTTCACCTTGCCTTCTCGAGGGCAATTGGGGATGGGCACAAAATGGTAACAGTGGATTTGTAAGGTGATGGATGTCAAGGTCAATCAAATGGTGGACAGTCTTTGGGGTGCAAGGAGATTAATGTCGCAGAATTCACAGCCTCTGTCCTGCTCTTGTAGTCACTGTGGTGATATGGTTGATCCAATTAAATTTCTGGTCAATGACAACCCTCAGGATGTTGTTGGTTCGGAATTCAGCAGTCATAATGTATCTGAATGTCAAAGGATGACAATTACATTCTCCAATTTTGGAGGAGATGGTCATTCCCTGGCACTTGTTGTAGCCCAAGCCCTAGTGTTGTCCGGGATAGACCAGGGAATCCAGAGTTATGGGCTGCAGACAGGAAGATGGAGCTGAGACACAACTGCATCAGCCATGATCTTATTGAATGGTGGAGCAGGCTTGAATGGCCGCCTCCTCCTGAATCCTATATTCCTATTTCTTAAAAGGCACCTCCTAGCTTGTTGACGTTATTTTTTTTTTTTCAAATACCATGTTAAATTATGAAACCTAGAAAAAAATTGTGAATCCAGGTAATTAAATCTATAACTGAGAAAGAACTTGATTTGTGTAGCCCCTTGTATGACCTCCATGCTTTGTAGTCAGTTAAAAGTTTAACTTTGGTTACTGGGAAAATGTAGAGAAGTGTGGCAACTTGTTTGCACACAGCAAAATAGCAAGGAGATAAATGGCCAGATAATTAGTTTTGCTAATGGCTGGGGAATAAATATTGGTGGAGACAATGGGATAATTCCCTTTCTCTTCAAATAATACCATGGGATCTTTTATACACACCCAGGGTAGACATCGCATTCAAAAGATGAGATCTTCTATAGTGCGGCTCTCCTTCAGTACTGTACTGTGTATCTGAGATTCTATGTTCAAAACTCTGGACTGTGTCTTTAACCCACAACCTTCTGACACCAGTGATCGTGCTGACACAAACAAGTCAATAAAGGAAAAAGAAAGTGTTAATTATATGAAAAGGTAGAGTACTGACTTGAGTATAGAATTAGACACACCATCTTCCATTTTGTACAGTGATGGTTTGTATTGTAGTGATGAACTCGGTGTTAAGCGTCACCTGTTGTGGCAAGGCAACCTCTGCCGCATTTATTGCAAAGGAAGGCAAAGTGCTGATTTTCAAATTTCTGGTCTTTGTTTTCTCTGGACACTCTGAGGCCAGCTAAGATTTTTGTTTCTGCTCACTTCTTCCAATGCCCTTCCAAACAGCCTCCAAAGGTCACAGCCGTCAGTGATTATCTCCCAGTTGTCGTGTCAGTTTCTGCCTTTTTTTATATCTTCTTTTCAAACATCATTGTAAGTGTGGGTATGAATGCCCAGGAGACTGTGACACAGTGGCCAGTTCACCATACAGAAGGTCTTTGGTTATGTGGCCATCATCCATCTGATGAAGTTGCTGATCCACTGTAGATGTTACTGACTTAGCAATGAGTACATACTAAAGGATTTGCACACTCTAGGACCTCTGAGTTGGTGACCTGGTCCTGCCGAGGGTTGCCACAAATGCATCTGAGACAACAGATGGAAAACTATTCAGCAGTTTCTCCTGCCTAATTATGTTCTCCAGGTCTCACCACTGTAAGAGGAGTGGGCCGAGGATGCAAGCTTGATAAACTCGGTATGCTGAGTTCTGCACACTCATCTCAGCTTGGACATAACACAGCTTTTGCGATGCGTGGGTGGATTTCACAATTAATGACGGTATAGTGATAATTGTGTAGCCTGGCTATGTGAAGCTATCAACAACCTCGAGCATCGCACTGATAATGATGATGGATGGCAACATCCTGGATCATGACATTTGACTTCCTGATGCTGATGGTCCAACCAAACCCTTTACCAAAAGCTCTCGTGAGTATGTCAATTTGTTGCTGAAGGTGTTCCTTGGAATGGCAAGCTAATGTGGCATTGGTGTAGAGCAACTCTGAGAGCTTGGAGCATCTTTGCCTTTGATCTAGGTTCTTGTATGTAAGCAGATACCCTCCAAGATGATGTGAAGGCATATAATATCAGCAATGAGAAGAATATGCCAAGTAAGACAACCCTACTTGGCCTCACTGCAGATCTGAAAGGGTTTCTCTCATAGCTGACCGTTTCTTTCCATGATAACATGATGGGCGAGATCATATTTAACAGCTTCAGCGCACAGCCAATTTTCTCTACAGCTTAGATAGAGTTCACATGGTTAAATGCCTTGGGTGAAATCAATTAAGGCAATATATAGTGGTCTCCTTTGTTCACAGCATTTCTCCTATGGCTGCTGCATAGAGAAGATCACATCAGTTGTGGATCTTCCAGTTCGGAAATCACACAGGAATTCGGGGTAGGTGCGTCTAGCCAGGATCTGCAGTTTAATGAGGGCAATGTGGGCGTGTATTTTTGCAACGATATTCTGCAGGGAAATGCATCAATAATTCTTGCAATTGCTGTGATCACCTTTGTTCTTGCACAGAATCACAATCTTCTAATTATACAGAGACAGAAAAGGTTGTGCAGATGCTGCAAGAGTGTCAGTTTATCCTGCGTAATGAGTTCAGGCAGTGTAGCATCAAAACCTGGAATTTTGCCCATGATAAGCGAGTCAATAGCTCTGCTTAGCCCTCCACTGTTGGTTTGATATCGAGCAGGCATTCTTTGGTGTTTTGAGCTTCCTTGGTGATGGTGTTCTCCCTAGAGTACAGCTCAAGGTAGTGTTTCACCCATCTCTCCAGGTGTGTATTGCAATCGGTGATGATATCTGCTGCCTTTGTTTCCAATGGAGCCGTTTTCTTTGCATTTTTGATTTCTTCATTTTTCCCTCTAGTCATCTGGATATTCTGGCAAAGTTGCTTGGCCCACCACTGAACTATGATAAACTATGCTTTGTGCTTTTGGTGAATTTGGAGTTTTCTTGCTCAGATCTCTGTTGTAATTAATGAGAGTGGACTGCTTGCCTTCAAGGACATGTTCCATCACAGTGATAAAAGTAAATTACTGCGGATGCTGGAATCTGAAACAAAAACAGAAAATGCTGGGCAATCTCAGCAGGTCTGACAACATCTGTGGAAAGAAAAGAGAGCTAACATTTCGAGTCTGGATGACTCTTTGTCAGAGTTTTGACAAAGAGTCATCCGGACTTGAAAAGTTAGCTCCCTTTTCTCTCCACAGATGTTGTCAGACCTGCTGAGATTGTCCAGTATAATCTGCTTTTGTTCCATCACAGTGATGTTAGCCTTGAACTAGTCAGCATTTTACTACTCTTGCTTCTCTCATGTTGAGAAGGTGGTATTGTAGATGAATCAAGTTGATATACTTTTTTAAAATCTGGGCAAGCAGTATAGCTGACATTGATAAAGTATGGCCTTTCTGTTTCGAATGAATAAACTTCCAAAGGAGTACATGCTAACCCTGGTACATACCAGGAAGAGAACTGTATCACAGCCCGTTCTGTGGTAGCTCCGTGTGTTGAGAATGTTGTTCAGAGAGTCCCATCTGGTGATGATCTGATCGAGCTGGTGTCAATGCGCTGATCTCGTTTGTTTTCAGTATATCTTATGGAATGGTTTGTTCTGAAAGAAGGTATTAGTTACACAAAGCTCATGAGGACAGCACTGCTCAAGTAGTCTTTTTCCTTTCTCGTTTATCTTTCCTGGAGCATGATGTTCAAGTCAGAAGGGCCGTGTCTCATGGTCCACGTTCACTCTTGTAAATGCCCCAGTGAGTAAAGATGTTCTGACTTGGGGATTTTGCTAATGGCAGTGTCAAGCTCCTCATGGAACTGGGCTTTTGCTTCTATGGTGGAGCACAGTGTTGGGGCATAGGTACTCATGAGGTAAACTGGTCCTGTTTGATTTGAGGCAGATGGAGGGAACTTATTGAGCTATGCATGTGTGTTAGGGGGTGGGAGAGAGTCATTGAGAGTGGCAAGTTCCCTACAGCAAAGTCTACCCCATGATCACTTGTTTCCTCTGAACTCTTCTGCCAGATGAACGTGTAATGTTTTTCTTTCAGTGATCTTCTCGTCAAGTTGTTTTGTTTTTTTGTCAGGAAGCTGTGCTAGTGTTCAGCCTATTGAGTTCCTTATCGATCTCAGCTGTCTTGTGCGCATTTTCGACCAGCTATCCATGACCAAGTCATCTATCAGGAACATCAGGACCATTCTCTGCACATGGTCCTGGAACATCAGGACCATGTGCAGAGGATGGTCCTGATGTTCCAGCTTCGCAATCATAAGACTATAAAGACCAGGATTCTGCAATTCAGCCACTCTAGCCTGCTCCGCCATTCAATACAATCAGGGCTGATTTCATTTAGCCTCAACTCCACTTTCCTGCCCGTTCTCAATCACCCTTCAACCCATTAATTAAAAATCAACCCATTAATTAAAAATCTGTCTATCTCTGTAAATTTACTTGCTGTCCCAGCATTCACCGAACTCGGGGGTAGCGAATTCCACAGATTCATAACTCCTTTTGAGAGAAGTAATTTTTCCTCATTCCTCTTTTAAATCTGCTTCCCCTTATCCTAAAACTATGACTCTCATTCCACATTGCCCCACAAGAGGAAACATCCTCTCTGTGTCTACTTTGTCACTCCTTTTATCATCTTGTATTCTTCAATTCGATCTCCTCCCATTCTCGAGAGAATATAGGCCTAAACTGCTCGATCTCTTCAAAAGACAGGCCCCATATCTCTGGAATTAATGTAGTGAGCCTCCAATGCAACTACATTCCATCTCCAGTAAGTGGACCAAAACTGTACACAATACTCCAGGTGCGGTCTTACTAATGCTTTCAACAGTTGCACCAACAATTCCTGACTTTTAACATAGAATCATAGAATTTACAGTGCAGAAGGAGGCCATTCACCCCATCGAGTCTGCACCGGCCTTTGGAAAGAACACCCAATTTAAGTCCACACTTCTAACCTATTCCTGTAACCCAGTAACCCCACCTAAACCTTTTTGGACAATAACAGACAATTTAAGCATGGCCAATCCACCTAACATGCACATCTTTGGACTGGGAGGAAACCGGAGCACCCGAAGGAAACGCACCTTGACACTGGGAGAACGTACAGACTCCGCACAGACAGTGACGCAAGCTGGGAATCGAACCTGGGACCCTGGAGCTGTGAAGCAACTGTGCTGCCCACCTGTGCTACCGTGCTGCCCACATACTTTATTCTTATACTTTATTCCTTTAGCAATAAATGCCAAAATTCCATCCATCTTCCTTATTGCCTGCTGTACCTGCATACTAGTTTTCTGCTATTCATGTGTGAGAACACCCAGATCCCTCTGCACTGAAGCACTCTGAAGTTTCTCTACATTTATATAAAAAGTTGCCTTTCTATTTTTACGACCAAAATGGAAAACCTCATGTGTATCCACGTTAAACTCCATCTGCCAAATTTTGGCCACTCACCTAACCTATCCATTTCCATTTGTAAATTTCTTTAATGCAATTTACTATTCCACCTATTTTAGTGTCATCTGCAAATTTGGCTACCGTGCTTTCTATCCCTGCATGCAAGTCATTAATATAAATTGTAACTAGTTGAGGCCTGAGGATAGAACCCTGTAGCACCCCACTTAGCTACACATTGCAAACCAGAAAAAGACCCATTTATCCTGACTATGCCTTCTGTGGGTTAGCCAGCCCTCATCCAAGCAAATAAGTTACCCCTAACCCCATGTGATCTTACCTTGTGTATGAACCTTTTGTGCAGCACCTTATCAAATGCCTTCTGGAAGTCCAGATATACTACATCTCCATGATCTCCATCATCCACTTTGCTTGTTACATCTTTGAAGAATTTTTATTAAATTTGTCAAGCATGATTTATCTTTCATAAAACCATGCTGACTCTGATGGATTGCGTTTTGACTTTACAAATGTTCTGTTATTATTTCCTTAATAATGGAATCTAACAATCTCCTAACGACAGATGTTAAACTAACTGTCTATAATTTCCTACTTTCTGCTTCCCTCCCTTTTTCAATAAGGGTGTTATATTAGCATTTTTCCAATCCACGATTTCTTCCATACAGGGAATTTTGGACTATTTTAACCAATCCTGGTGCCACTCTCTTTAAGACCCTTGGATATCGACCATCGGGCCCTGGGGACTTTTCTGCCTTCAATCCCAATAGTTTGTCCAGTACATGTTCCCTATTGGTGATGATTGTTCTAAGTTCCTCCCTTTCCATTCCCTATTACTATTGGGATGATGCTATGTCCTTCACCATGAAAACTGAGACAAAATATTGATTTAGTATCTCCGCCATTTCTCTGTTCCCCACTATTAACTCCCCAGTCTCATCCTTTAGGGAACCAACATTCACTTTACCTACTCTCTTCCCTTTTATATGCTTATAGAAACTAGTTTTCTTTCAATTAAAAAAAATAATTTAAAGTACCCAATTATTTTTTTTTCAATTAAGGGGCAATTTAGCCCCTTAATTGGAAAAAAATAATTGGGTACTTTTAAATTTCTTTTTTTTGCGTGGCCAATTCACCTACCCTGCACATCTTTGGGTTGTGGGGGTGAGACCGATGCAGACACTGGGAGAATGTGCAAACTCCACAATGACAGTGACCCGGGGCTGGGATCGAACCCGGGTCCTCAGCCTAGTTTTCTTTCATAATTTACCTTTGTTCTTTTTATTACTTTTTAGTAACCCTTTGTTGATGTTGAAAAGTTTCTCAATCTTCCAGCGAGCCACTGGCCTTTGCAATATGCATTCCTTAGTTTTTGTCTTTGTTTGTCCTACCTTTTAGTCTTCCTGCCCAGTCTGCTAGGGTCAAATTTGTCCGCATGCATATGTAATTACCTTTGTTTAACTCCAGAACTCTTGTGTGGGACTCCAGTTTCTCACCCTCAAACTGAATTCTGTCCATAAACTTGCAATGATTCTCATAGTGTGACCCTCCATACCTAAAGCACTCCACTGTCTTCACCTTTTTACTCGCAGCTTCTTTCTTTATTTAATGCAGTGCACCTGCTTACGTGCCATTGACCTTCTGAATTTGTTTTGTATTATTGATGGCCATTTCCATGTTCTGGTAAACTTCTAGAGCCTTCTTAAAGTAAGTGTTGCTTCTCCCAGCAAAAGCTGCTGAATGCTGCCCTCGTTAATGCCACAAACTAGTCTGTTCTGAAGCATGCCTTCCAAAACTGGCCCAAACTTGCAATATTCAGAGGGTGGGCGTAATTCGGCAACAGTTAGCTACAGACTGTCCCGTCTTCTAAAAATGACTGAAATTTGAAAAGTTGTTCAATTACTGAGGATTGTAGTGATACTGAACGAGTGTAACTAAATCCAGAAATGAAATGTCCCCTGTTTTCCGTGGTGTAGCTAAATTTCTCAATAGCTCATGGGTGGCACAGTGATTAGCACTGCTGCCTCACAGGGCCAGACCTGGGTTTGGATTCGTCTGGTTTCTGGTCTGTCTGGAGTTTGCACATTCTCCCCGTTGGCACATTCACCCCGTGTCTGTGGGTTTCCTGCAAGTATGCTGTTTTTTTTATTCTCATCGGCAAAAATATGTCGGAACATGACCACAAAAAAGGTGGTTAAAACGCATTGAAAGTTAATCTTTAATATATAAAAATAATGTTTAAAATACAATATGGACTGAAAAACAGGAGCAGCTAGCTAAACATCAAAATAACAGTTAAATACAAATATACACAGGTAACAACAACTAATGACATCACAGCTCTTACTGATGATATCAGCAATAGATTTAAATAAGATGCATAATAAAATATGCTTGAATTGGGTCTTCAGTTTAAAAATCAGGGATTCTGTATAATGGATTTCATACTTTTTAGGGTCTGCAGTTAAATCATTAAAAGTTAACTATCAAGAATTTTCCTTTCCGTTCTTGTACTAATCGCTGGCTGCTTTACATTCTGTTGATATTTTAGCGAAATTATCATTTATATGCCTTTCACATTCAGAACATGTCTTCAAATAAATTGTTTGAAGTCTCATTGCTCCTAATGTCATTTTGTTTTAATTTTGAAATCTGCTTTCTTTGGCAGAAAGGCTGATGATTAGATACTGTATAATGTGTAATGTCTTTTGATGGTTAGCAATTGAAATCAACTTGTCAAAATTCATTCCAATCAACGTAATTTACTGTTGCAAAGATTTCTGTGATTCCAATGCTTCGAACATCGGGGCGGGATTCTCCGACGCCGGCTGGCGAATTCTCCGGCGCCGTTTTTTTGACGGGGGCGGGGATCGCGCCGCGCCGGTCGGGGACCGCTGCCAGTGCCCCCCCCCGGTGATTCTCCGGTCCCCGGTGGGCCGAGTGGTCGCCCGTTTTCGGTCAGTACTGCCGGCGTGGATTAGACCAGGTCCGTACCAGCGGGACCTGGCTCGGAGGGCTGCCTGCGGAGTCCGCGGGGGGATCTGGCCCTGGGAGGGGCCCCCACGGTGGCCTGGCCAGCGATCGGGGCCCACCGATCTGCGGGCGTGCCTGTGCCTTGGGGGCACTCTTTCCCTCCGCCTGTGTAAAGCCCCGTCTGAGGAGCCTGGGATTATATTCATTGGAGTTTAGGAGGTTGAGGGGAGATCTAATAGAAACTTAGAAGATAATGAATGGCTTAGATAGGGTGGACGTAGGGAAGTTGTTTCCATTAGCAGGGGAAACTAGGACCCGGGGGCACAGCCTTAGAATAAAAGGGAGTCACTTTAGAACAGAGATGAGGAGAAATTTCTTCAGCCAGAGAATGGTGGGTGTGTGGAATTCATTGCCACAGAGGGCGGTGGAGGCCGGGACGTTGAGTGTCTTTAAGACAGAAGTTGATAAATTCTTGATTTCTCGAGGAATTAAGGGCTATGGAGAGAGAGCGGGTAAATGGAGTTGAAATCAGCCATGATTGAATGGTGGAGTGGACTCGATGGGCCGAATGGCCTTACTTCCGCTCCTATGTCTTATGGTCTTAAAGTAGAAGCTGCTTTTCATTTGCTTTATAGATTCTGATTGCAGCAGTTTATAGTGCTGACATATAATTACATGTTTACTGTCTTATCCTGGCAGTGACTGGTAGGTTGACATTCTTTTATATATTTCTTTACTGTTTTTAAATTGCTAAATGCTTCCCTCTTTAGATATTCCCACATGATCACAGTTTGAGCTCAATACAATTAGTGTTAGTTAAGACATTTTCAGTTTCTGTTATTGAAGGAACAATAATAATAATCGCTTATTGTCACAAGTAGTCTTCAATGAAGTTACTGTGAAACGCCCCTAGTCGCCACATTCTGGCGCCTGTTCGGGGAGGCTGGTATGGGAACATTACCGTATGGCTCCACTACACACAATTCAGATTTGAATCTTAATATTTTGTATATAAACAGACTAGAGAATGTTCGCCATTAAACTACTGTCTATTTACAGCCTTAACAGTTTCCTTTCTAAATGTTATTTATGCAAATGTAGAGCAATAACCCTGAAAACAATCAATGTTGCAAAGTTTTAATTCTGCTCTCAAATGTAGGCATGGCTTAGCGTGCTGCATGACTGTAGTGAAACTTCAGCAACTTACTGGGAAAATCTGCTGAAAAGTATTCTTGAAGACCTCATTCTCTGGATGCTATAACTGTAACATTTTTATATTCTGCAGTCACTCCTTCCTCCTTATGTATGGTATGCATTGTTTGTACAGCATGCAAAAAACAATACTTTTCACTGTATACTAATACATGTGACAATAAATCAAATCAAAAATAGATGGTATACCTAATCACGACTGATATTAATTGCTCTTGGTGTTTGTACAGTTATTTAAATAAATTACTGCACCAATTCCCTGTTTGTAGAAACTAAGCTGAGTAATGAATTAGTAGACAGTGCAAGCAATAACAGTGTTCTTTTATCCCTGAATGTTTTCCTGTTTCATTCTAAATGATAAATCTGAAATATTGATCTGTACATATGATGTACACATTCATTGTGCTATGTTCTGAAGTATTGACTTCGTGGTGATTTTCAGGGTGTAAAATATGGAGAAGGCAAACATTTATAATAATTTTATAGATTTTTGGGGTTAGATTGATTACCATTTCCGGCTGAGCGGCCCAAGTTTACAAGTTACAATACGTTAGCTGAACAGGAATAAATTGCAAGCTTGTGGCAAAAATGCTGAGATGTGAGACTAAAATGGACTAACATTTTTAAAGAACCAGCATAGGCAATACAGCACAGGAACAGGACCTTTGGCTCTCCAAGCCTGCACCGATCACGTGTCCTATCTAGACCAACCGCCTGTATCCTCTATACCCCGTCTTTTCATGTGCCTTTCCAGATAAGTCTTAAAGGTCGCTATCATATCTGCCTCAACCACCTCACTTGGCAGTGCATTCCAGGCCATTATCACCCTCCTGTGTGCATTTAAAAAAAAAAAAAAAACTTCCCCCGCATATCTCCACTGTACCTTTCCCCCCTCACCTTGAACTAATTTTCAATTCCGTCCTGGGAAAAAGCCTCCAACTATTCACCTTATCTATATCTCTAATAATTTTATAAACTTCTATCAGGTCACCCATCCGCCTCCGTGTCTCAAGGGAGAACAAGCCCAGTTTATTCAATCTCTCCTCATGGCTAATACCCTCCATACATAAGAACTAGGAGTAGGCCACCTGGCCCCTTGAGCCTGCTCCGCCATTCAATGAGATCATGGCTGATCTTTTTTGGACTCGGCTCCACTTTCCAGCCTGAACACCATAACCCTTAATCCCTTTATTCTTCAAAAAACTATCTATCTTTATCTTAAAAACATTTAATGAAGGAGCCTCAACTGTTTCACTGGGCAAGGAATTCCATAGATTCACAACCCTTTGGGTGAAGAAGTTCCTCCTAAACTCAGTCCTAAATCTACTTCCCCTTATTTTGAGGCTATGCCCCCTAGTTCTGCTTTCACCCGCCAGTGGAAACAACCTGCCCGCATCTATCCTATCTATTCCCTTCATAATCTTATATGTTTCTATAAGATCCCCCCCTCATCCTTCTAAATTCCAGCGAGTACAGTCCCAGTCTACTCAACCTCTCCTCGTAATCCAACCCCTTCAGCTCTGGGATTAACCTAGTGAATCTCCTCTGCACACCCTCCAACGCCAGTACGTCCTTTCTCAGGTAAGGAGACCAAAACTGTACACAATACTCCAGGTGTGGCCTCACTAACACCTTATAAAATTGTAGCATAACCTCCCTAGTCTTAAACTCCATCCCTCTAGCAATGAAGGACAAAACTCCATTTGCCTTCTTAATCACCAGTTGCACCTTTAAACCAACTTTTTGGGACTCGTGCACTAGCACACCCAGGTCTCCCTGCACAGCGGCATGTTTTAATATTTTATCATTTAAATAATCTCTTTTGCTATTATTCCTACCAAAATAGATAACCTGACATTTGTCAACATGACCCTAGCCCATTCACTTAACCTATCCAAATCCCTCTGCAGACTTCGGTATCCTCTGCACTTTTTGCTTTACCACTCATCTTAGTGTCGTCTACAAACCTGGACACATTGCACTTGGTCCCCAACTCCAAATCATCTATGTAAATTGTGAGCAATTGTGGGCCCAACACTGAACCCTGAGGGCCACCACTAGCGACTGATTGCCAACCAGAGAAACACCCATTAATCCCCACTCTTTGCTTTCTATTAATTAACCAATCCTCTATCCATGCTACTACTTTACCCTTAATGCCATGCATCTTTATCTTATGCAGCAATCTTTTGTGTGGCACCTTGTCAAAAGCTTTCTGGAAATTCAGATACACCACATCCATTGGCTCCCCGTTATCTACCGCACTGGTAATGCCCTCGAAAAATTCCACGAAATTAGTTAGGCACGACCTGCCCTTTATGAACCCATGCTGCGTCTGCCCTATGGGACAATTTCCATCCAGATGCCTCGCTATTTCTTCCTTGATGATAGATTCCAGCATCTTCCCTACTACCGAAGTTAAGCTAACTGGCCTATAATTACCCACTTTCTGCCTACCTCCTTTTTTAAACAGTGGGGTCACGTTTGCTCATTTCCAATCCGCTGGGACCACCCCAGAGTCTAGTGAATTTTGGTGAATTATCACTAGTGCATTTGCAATTTCCCTAGCCATCTCTTTTAGCACTCTGGGATGTATTCCATCAGGGCCAGGAGACTTGTCTACCTTTAGCCCCATTAGCTTGCCCATCACTACTTCCTTAGTGATAACAATCATCACAAGGTCCTCACCTGTCATAGCCTCATTTCCATCAGTCACTTTCATGTTATTTGTTTCTTCCACTGTGAAGACCAACCCCAAAAACCTGTTCAGTTCCTCAGCCATTTCCTCATCTCCCATTATTAAATCTCCCTTCTCATCCTCTAAAGGACCAATATTTACCTTAGCCACTCTTTTTTGTAGAAACTTTTACTGTCTGTTTTTATATTCTGAGCAAGTTTACTCTCATAATCTATCTTACTCTTCTTTATAGCTTTTTTAGTAGCTTTCTGTTGCCCTCTAAAGATTTCCCAGTCCTCTAGTCTCCCACTAATCTTTGCCACTTTGTATGCTTTTTCCTCCAATTTGATACTCTCCTTTATTTCCTTAGATATCCACGGTTGATTTTCCCTCTTTCTACTGTCCTTCCTTTTTGTTGGTATAAACCTTTGCTGAGCACTGTGAAAAATCGCTTGGAAGGTTCTCCACTGTTCCTCAACTGTTTCACCATAAAGTCTTTGCTCCCAGTCTACCTTAGCTAGCTCTTCTCTCATCCCATTGTAATCTCCTTTGTTGAAGCACAAAACACTAGTGTTTGATTTTACCTTCTCACCCTCCATCTGTATTTTAAATTCCACCATATTATGATCGCTCCTTCCGAGAGGATCCCTAACTATGAGATCATTAATCAATCCTGTCATTATACAGGACCAAATCTAGGACCACTTGTTCCCTCGTTGGTTCCATTACATACTGTTCTACGAAACTATCGTGGGTACATTCTATAACCTCCTCCTCAAGGCTGCCTTGACCGACCTGGTTAAACCAATTGACATGTAGATTAAAATCCCCCATGATAATTGCTGTACCATTTCTACATGCATCAGTTATTTCTTTGTTTATTGCCTGCCCCACCATAATGTTACTATTTGGTGGCCGATAGACTACTCCTATTAGTGACCTTTTCGCCTTACTATTCCTGATTTCCACCCAAATGGATTCAACCTTATCCTTCATAGCACCGATGTCATCCCTTACTATTGCCCGGATGGCATCCTTAAATAACAGAGCTACACCACTTCCTTTACCATCCACCCTGTCCTTCCGAATAGTTTGATACCCTTTGATATTTAACTCCCAGTCATGACCATCCTTTAACCATGTTTTAGTAATGGCCACTAAATCATAGTCATTCATGATGATTTGCGCCATCAACTCATTTACCTTATTCCGAATACTGCGAGCATTCAGGTAAAGTACACTTATGTTGGCTTTTATACCTCTTTTTTGAATCTTAACACCTGGATCAGTATCCTCTCCTAAGTTATTTTTCCTCAGAACGTTTCTCCTAATTTTCCTTGTCGTTGAACCCATATCTTCATGTAACAACCTGCCGTGTCGCTTTCCATTTATGTTTTTACTTCCTGTTTTATTCCTTTTAGTATTACTGGGCCTATTCACTGAGCTCCCCTCAGTCACTGTACCTTGTACTGTCGCCCTTACTGCCTTTTGTTTCTGCCCTTGTTTTACTACCTTCCGACTTCCTGCATCGTTTCCCACCCCCCTGCCACATTAGTTTAAACACTCCCCAACCGCTCTAGCAAATAGCCCCCCTAGGCCATCAGTTCCAGTCCTGCCCAGGTGTAACCCATCCAGTTTGTACAGGTCCCACCTCCCCCAGAACCGGTCCCAATGCCCCATGAATCTGAAATCCTCCCCCTGACACCATCCCTTCAGCCACGTATTCATCCTATATATCCTGTCATTTCTACTCTGACTAGCACGTGGCACCGGTAGTAATCCTGAGATTACTACCTTCGAAGACCGATTTCTTAACTTCCTTCCTAGCTCCCTGTATTCTGCTTTTAGCACCTCATCCCTTTTTTTACCTATGTCATTTTTACCGATGTGTACCACGACCACTGGCTGTTCACCCTCCCCCTCCAGAATGTCCTGTACCCGCTTTGAGACATCCTTGACCCTAGCACCAGGGAGGCAACATACCATCCTGGAGTCTCATTTGCGGCCACAGAAATGCCTGTCTATTCCCCTTACAATTGAATCTCCTATAACTATTGCACTGTCACTCCCCTCTGCAGCAGAACCAACCGTGGTGCCACAAGTTTGGCTGTTGCTGTTTTCCCCTGAGAGGCCATTCCCCTCAACAGTATCCAAAGCGGTATATCTGTTCTGCAGGGGAATGGCCACAGGAGACTCCTGCACTACCTGCCTCGCTCTCTTGCTCTGGTGGTCACCCATTCCCTTCCTGCCTGTGGAGCCTGAGCCTGCGGTGTGACCACCTCTCTATACGTGCTATCCACGTTGCTCTCTGACTCGCAGATGCTCCACAGTGTCTCCAGCCACCGCTCCAGCTCTGAAACTTGAGCTTCCAGGAGCTGTAACTGGAGACACTTCCTGCACACATGCTGGCCCCGGGGAGTGGAACTGTCCGCAGCCTGCCACATGGAGCAGGAGGAGCAGACCACATCTTGGAGCTGTCCTGCCATGAATTATTCCTTTAAATTAAACCTTTAAAATTAAAGTTGAGAAAGATGTTTTAGAGTCAGATTAAATGCAATCCCCGTGTACTATTTAATTAGCTTTATCCCTGAGTATTTATCTTGCTTGATCTTACAACAAATTAAATAGTTATTTAATTGAAATTAAAAAAGTTATTTAATTAACATTTTAAAAAATTATTTAAGTCAACTTAAAAATAGTAATTTAAATCAACCCAAAACAGTTATTTAAGTGAGATTTAAAAAAATACCGGGCAACATCATGGCAAACCTTTTCTGTACTCTCTCCAAAATCTCCACGTCCTTCTGGTCGTGTGGTTACCAGAATTGGGCACAGTATTCCAAATGTGGCCTAACCAATGTTCTATATAACTGTAACATAATTTTCAAGCGTTTATATTCGATACCCCGTCCTATGAAGGCAAGCATGCCATATGTTTTCTTTACCACCATTTCCAGCTGTGCTCCACTTTTAAGGATCTGTGGACCTGCACAACCAGATATCTGTGTCACTGTGCTCCTGATGGTTCTGTCATTAATTTTATAGCTCCCACCTGAATTGGATCTACCAAAATGCATCACCTCACATTTGTCTGGGTTAAATTCCATCTGCCATTTCTCTGCCCAATTTTTCAGCCTATCTATATCCTGCTGTATTCTCTGACAATCTTCATCACTATCGGCAACTCTTGCAATCTTAGTATCATCCGCAAACCTGCTAATCAGACCCGCTACATTTTCTTCCAAGACATGTATATGTATTACAAAGAGCAGAGGTCCCAGTACTGATCCCTGAGGAACACCACTAGTTACAGACCTCTATTTGGAAAAAGACCCTTCCACTGCTACTCTCTGTTTTCGATGGCCAAGCCAGTTCTGAATCCATCCAGCTAGTTCATGCCTGACCCCTGATGGGCCAGGTGTCCATTTTCTGTGCTGCAAGATGCATTGACCCATAACTTCCGGGCACCAGGGTGTCGTATCCAGGGGGGGTGCCCTAAAAATGCACCCCCCAACACTTGAAGTCCCCATGTAAAGATTGCATGACAATTACCCTGCAATGTGAACCATCTAAAACTCCAATTTAAGTGGCAAACCTGAAATTGCTCTGGCTGTTCTACAGGAATAGTTGCCCATAAAATGTGATAAGAATTCAAACCATTTCTTTTTTTTTTAAATATATTTTATTCAAAATTTTTGGCCAACCATAACAGTACATTGTGTATCTTTTACACAGTAATATAACAATATAAATAACAATGGCCAGTTTTTTAAACAAGAAATAAATAATATATAAACAACATCAAAATTAAAAAACAAAACAAAACTAAATGGCAACTGCCTTGTCCAAAATAAATACTCTCCAAAAATACAATTCAGCAGTCCAGTATACAATTACCTATAACAACAACCTATACATATTATACTTGTACATTAACATCCCTGAGAGTCCTTCTGGTTCCTCTTTCCCCCCCCCCCCCTCCCCCTGGGTTGCTGCTGCTGTCTTCTTCTTTTCCATTCCCTCTATCTTTCTGTGAGGTATTCGACGAACGGTTGCCACCGCCTGGTGAACCCTTGAGCCGATCCCCTTAGGGCGAACTTAATCCGTTCCAACTTTATAAACCCTGCCATGTCATTTATCCAGGTCTCCACACCCGGGGGCTTGGCTTCCTTCCACATCAACAGTATCCTGCGCCGGGCTACTAGGGACGCAAAGGCCAAAACATCAGCCTCTTTCGCCTCCTGCACTCCCAGCTCCTCTGCAACCCCGAATATAGCCAACCCCCAGCTTGGTTCGACCTGGACCCCCACCACCTTCGAAAGCACCTTTGTCACCCCCACCCAAAACCCCTGTAATGCCGGACATGACCAGAACATGTGGGTGTGATTCGCTGGGCTTCTCGAGCATCTCGCACACCTATCCTCTACTCCAAAAAATTTACCGAGCCGTGCTCCAGTCATATGCGCCCTGTGTAACACCTTAAATTGTATCAGGCTTAGCCTGGCACACGAGGACGATGAGTTTACCCTACTTAGGGCATCAGCCCACAGCCCCTCCTCAATCTCCTCCCACAGCTCTTCTTCCCATTTCCCTTTCAGCTCATCTACCATAATCTCCCCCTCGTCCCTCATTTCCCTATATATGTCTGATACCTTACCGTCCCCCACCCATGTCTTCGAGATCACTCTATCCTGCACCTCCTGCGTCGGGAGCTGCGGGAATTCCCTCACCTGTTGCCTCGCAAAAGCCCTCAGTTGCATATACCAGAATGCATTCCCTTGGGGCAACCCATATTTTTCGGTCAGCGCTCCCAGACTTGCAAACGTCCCATCTACAAACAGATCTCTCAATTGTGTTACTCTTGCTCTTTGCCATGTTCCAAATCCCCCATCCATTCTCCCCGGAGCAAACCTATGGTTATTTCTTATCGGGGACCACACCGAGGCTCCCGTCTTTCCCCTATGCCGTCTCCACTGCCCCCAAATTTTCAGAGTAGCCACCACCACCGGGCTTGTGGTGTATTTCTTCGGTGAGAACGGCAACGGCGCCGTCACCATAGCTTGTAGGCTAGTCCCCCTGCAGGACGCCCTCTCCAATCTCTTCCATGCCGCTCCCTCCTCTTCTCCCATCCACTTACATACCATTGAGATATTGGCGGCCCAGTAGTACTCACTTAGGCTCGGTAGTGCCAGCCCCCCCCTATCCCTACTACGCTGCAAAAATCCCTTCCTCACTCTCGGGGTCTTCCCGGCCCACACAAAACTCATGATACTCTTCTCAATCCTTTTGAAAAAAGCCTTCGTGATCACCACCGGGAGGCACTGAAACACAAAGAGGAATCTCGGGAGGACCACCATTTTAACCGCCTGCACCCTCCCTGTCAGTGACAGGGATACCATGTCCCATCTCTTGAAGTCCTCCTCCATCTGTTCCACCAACCGCGTTAAATTTAACCTATGCAATGTACCCAATTCTTGGCTATCTGGATCCCCAAGTCGCGAAAGTCCCTTGTTACCTTCCTCAGCGGTAAGTCCTCTATTTCTCTGCTCTGCTCCCCTGGATGCACCACAAACAACTCACTTTTCCCCATGTTCAGTTTATATCCTGAAAATTCTCCAAACTCCCCAAGTATCCGCATTATCTCTGGCATCCCCTCCGCCGGGTCCGCCACATACAACAACAAATCGTCCGCATACAGAGATACCCGGTGTTCTTCTCCTCCCCTGAGTACTCCCCTCCACTTCCTGGAACCCCTCAATGCTATTGCCAGGGGCTCAATCGCCAGTGCAAACAATAATGGGGACAGAGGACATCCCTGCCTCGTCCCTCTATGGAGCCGAAAATACGCAGACCCCCGTCCATTCGTGACCATGCTCGCCATCGGGGCCCTATACAGCAGCTGTACCCATCTAATATACTCATCTCCAAAGCCAAATCTCCTCAACACCTCCCACAAATAATCCCACTCCACTCTATCAAATGCATCCATCGCTACCACTATCTCCGCTTCCCCCTCTGGTGGGGGCATCATCATTACCCCTAGCAGCCTCCGTATATTCGTATTCAGCTGTCTCCCCTTCACAAACCCAGTTTGGTCCTCATGGACCACCCCCGGGACACAATCCTCTATCCTCATTGCCATTACCTTGGCCAGAATCTTAGCGTCTACGTTCAGGAGGGAAATAGGCCTATAGGACCCGCATTGCAGCGGGTCTTTTTCCTTCTTTAGGAGAAGCGATATCGTTGCCTCTGACATAGTCTGGGGCAGCTGTCCCCTTTCCCTCGCCTCATTAAAGGTTCTCATCAGTAGCGGGGTGAGCAAGTCCACATATTTCCTGTAAAATTCAACTGGGAATCCATCCGGTCCCGAGGCCTTCCCCGCCTGCATGCTCCTAATTCCTTTCACTACTTCCTCTATTTCGATCTGTGCTCCCAGTCCCACCCTCTCCTGCTCCTCCACCGTAGGAAATTCCAGCTGGTCCAGAAAACACATCATTCTCTCCTTCCCATCCGGGGGCTGAGCTTCATATAATCTTTCATAGAATGCCCTGAACACTCCATTCACTCTCTCCGCTCCCCGCTCCATCTCTCCCTCCTCATCCCTCACTCCCCCTAATTCCCTCGCTGCTCCCCATTTCCTCAATTGGTGGGCCAGCAACCTGCTCGCCTTCTCCCCATATTCGTACTGTACACCCTGTGCCTTCCTCCACTGTGCCTCTGCAGTACCCGTTGTCAGCAACTCAAATTCTACGTGTAGCCTTTGCCTTTCCCTGTACAGTCCCTCCTCCGGTGCCTCCGCATATTGCCTGTCCACCCTCCGAGGTTCTTGCAGCAACCGCTCCCGTTCCCTACTCTCCTGCTTTCCTTTATGTGCCCTGATTGATATCAGCTCCCCTCTAACCACTGCCTTCAGTGCCTCCCAGACCACTCCCACCTGGACCTCCCCATTATCATTGAGTTCCAAGTACCTTTCAATACACCCCCTCACCCTTAGACACACCCCCTCATCCGCCATTAGTCCCATGTCCATTCTCCAGGGTGGACGCCGTTCTTTTTCCTCCCCTATCTCCAAGTCCACCCAGTGTGGCGCGTGATCTGAAATAGCTATAGCCGTATACTCCGTCCCCCTCACCTTCGGGATCAACGCCCTTCCCAAAACAAAAAAGTCTATTCGCGAATAAACTTTGTGGACATAGGAGAAAAACGAAAACTCCTTACTCCTAGGTCTGCTAAATCTCCATGGGTCTACTCCTCCCATCTGCTCCATAAAGTCTTTAAGCACCTTGGCTGCTGCCGGCCTCCTTCCAGTCTTGGACCTCGATCTGTCCAGCCCTGGTTCCAGCACCGTGTTAAAATCTCCACCCATTATCAACTTCCCCACCTCTAGGTCCGGGATACGTCCTAACATGCGCCTCATAAAGTTGGCATCATCCCAGTTCGGGGCATATATGTTCACTAAGACCACCGCCTCCCCCTGTAATTTGCCACTCACCATCACGTATCTGCCCCCACTATCCGCCACTTTGGTCTTTGCCTCAAACATTACCCGCTTCCCCACTAGTATAGCCACCCCCCTATTTTTCGCATCTAGCCCCGAATGAAACACCTGCCCCACCCATCCTTTGCGTAGTCTAACCTGGTCTATCAGTTTCAAATGCGTCTCCTGTAACATAACCACATCTGCCTTAAGTTTCTTAAGGTGTGCGAGTACTCGTGCCCTCTTTATCGGCCCGTTCAGCCCTCTCACATTCCACGTGATCAGCCGGGTTGGGGGGCTCTTTACCCCCCCCCCCCCCTGTCGATTAGCCATCCCCTTTTATCCAGCTCCTCACCCGGTTCCCACGCAGCTGTGTCCCCCCCAGGCGGTGCCCTCCCGTCCCGCCCACCCCACCCCATACCAGCTCCCCCTTCTCCCCAGCAGCAGCAACCCAGTAAATCCCCCCCCCCCCCCGCTAGATCCCCCACTAGCGTAGTTACACCCCCACATGTTGCTCCCAGAAGTCAGCAAACTCTGGCCGACCTCTGCTTCCCCACGTGACCTCGGCTCGCACAGTGCGACGCCCCCTCCTTCCTGCTTCCCTATTCCCGCCATAATTATCATAGCGTGGGAACAAAGCCGCCCCGCCCCCAATGGCCAACGCCCCCAGCTCCTCCACCTCCCTTCCTCCCTCCCCCACAACCTGTGGAAGAGAGAAAAGTTACCGGGTCGCAGGATTAACAACATAAAAATCATCTCTCCCCCCTTTTTCCCCCCTCTTCGCCCCCCATATTCGCCCCACCACTTTGTCTCAAACGTTCTTTTTTAATAACCCGCTTATTCCAATTTCTCTTCAACAATAAATGTCCACGCCTCATCCGCCGTTTCAAAGTAGTGGTGCTTCCCTTGATATGTGACCCACAGTCTTGCCGGCTGCAGCATTCCAAATTTAATCTTCCTTTTATGAAGCACCGTCTTGGCCCGATTGAAGCTCGCCCTTCTTCTCGCCACCTCCGCACTCCAGTCTTGATATACGCGGATCACTGCGTTCTCCCACCTACTGCTCTGAGTTTTCTTTGCCCATCTGAGGACCATCTCTCTGTCCTTAAAACGGAGGAATCTCACCACTATGGCTCTGGGAATTTCTCCTGCTCTCGGTCCTCGTGCCATCACTCGGTATGCTCCCTCCACCTCCAACAGACCCGTCGGGGCCTCCGCACCCATTAACGAGTGCAGCATCGTGCTCACATATGCCCCGACGTCCGCCCCTTCTGCACCTTCAGGAAGACCAAGAATCCTTAAATTCTTCTTCCTCGCATTATTCTCCAGCACCTCCAGCCTTTCCACACATCGTTTATGGTGTGCCTCGTGCATCTCCGTCTTCACCACCAGGCCCTGTATATCGTCCTTGTTCTCGGCAGCCTTTGCCTTCACGACCCGAAGCTCCCGCTCCTGGGTCTTTTGCTCATCTTTTAGCCCTTCAATCGCCTGTAATATCGGGGCCAACAGCTCCTTCTTCATCTCCTTTTTAAGCTCTTCCACGCAGCGTTTCAAAAACTCGTGTTGTTCAGGGCCCCATATTAAACTACCACCTTCCGACGCCATCTTGGTTTTTGCTTGCCTTCCTTGCCGCTGCTCTAAAGGATCCACCGCAATCCGGCCACTTTCCTCTCCTTTTTCCATCCGGATCCAGGGGGGATTCCCTTCTGGTTTACCGCACGGTGCTTTTAGCCGTTTAAATTGCCGTTGGGGCTCTTATTAAGAGCCCAAAAGTCCTTTCCACCGGGAGCTGCCGAAACGTGCGACTTAGCTGGTCATCGCCGCACCTGGAAGTAATTCCAACCATTTCTAACTCCTGGGTAACTATATTACTGACCCGACCAAATCCTCCTCCCCTGTGCTCTCCTTATTCACCCCACCCTCTAATCCTACCCATTTTCTCCCTGACTGGACCTTAAAATGTACCGGCTTTACGGAGGCTGGTGCTGTAATGGTGTGAAGGTCGGGGGGGGGGGGGGGGGGGGTGCCCTCTTCTTCTGACTCAGCTGCCCTCAACAAGCCTCTGAACCCACCACTCTTTCTTTCTCGCCTGGCCTGAGTTAGAAGATCTGCATTTCAAGGTAAGTAATTGGGAAAGGAGTGACAATCTGACTGTGAGCACCACTCCATTGAAGTTTCACCCCAGTGATTCTGCAGGTTGATTTTTTTCGGACCAACATGTAAGTTAAAGACTGACATTGACATTGGATGTCAGGTAAATGTTATAGGCGAAACGAATAAACACTTGTGCAACTAGGTTGAAGATTATTGCCACAATGTTTGAAAAATAACTTTGATAATTGACTATTGGAAGAACATTTGACTTTTGAGTGGAATCTTTGCTTTGTGCTAAAGATCTGTTTGTTTTGTGCTCACAACTGATTTGATATCTCATTAACCTAATATGTTTCGTAAATCTGCACTTAAAACACTGACTATTCGCCAAAGTTAGTAATCTTTATTTAGTTCAGACTGCTGAATAAAGTGAAAAAATGTCTAAGATTCTTTTGTGTTTGAACTGTTTAGGTGTCCGAAAGGGCCAGGCTATTGTAGAGAATTGTGTATTCCAATGTGACACTACAGGAGTCGTATTGAGAACTTCAGCAAAACTGCATATGAAAAATTGTGATCTGTATGGAGCAAAGGTATAGTCTAATGACAAATCTACAAATACAATATTGATCTATAAAAATACTTAAAACGTAATTTAAATAATTGATAATCCTTTCTTTATAACGACATCTTAGAATATCTGGTTTCAGCATGATGAAAGCATACAGCTCTGCTCTGAACTCGATCTGAATTTGATCTAAATGCATCATAGAATTTACAATGCAGAAGAAGGCCATTCGGCCCATCAAGTCTGCACCAGCCCTTGGAAAGAGCACCCCACTTAAGCCCACACCTCCACCCTATCCCTACCTAACCTTTTATTTGGACACTAAGGGCAATTATGCATGACACCTAACCTGCACATCTTTGGACTGTGGGAGGAAACCGGAGCACCCGGAGGAAACCCACGCACACACTGGGAGAACGTGCAGACTCCGCACAAGACAGTGACCCAAGCTGGGAATCGAACCTGGGACCCTGGAGCTGTGAAGCAACAGTGCTAACCATTGTGTTACTGGGCCACCCCAAGTTATATATTTTGTCAGTTGTATATTTGTTTCCAGAACACATTTATATATAAACCTTTTGTGTCCAATTTACATAATTAGTCAGGAAATACACTTTTCTGTGCTTTTCAAGAATTGACTTCCTTTTACTTTTAGCATATTTTGTTATGTTGATTGTACACCCTTCTGTGGCAGCAAACTAGACATGATGCATGAGAGTGAGATGGTCTTGCTGTGGCTGGTAGGATGTGTGTAAAGAGTGTTATAGATGGATCTTTGTTGATTTTCTTCTTTTCCACCTTGTTTATGCCATCAGAGAATCTAATTGTGAAGTTCCCAGTGGCTGGTTTTAGCAGAGCTGATAAATACTGAGGAATAATGTTGCTAGCTCATTTTTGGTATTGGAATATGTGGAGAAGCCTAAATGTGGTATTTTTTTCTTGTGTCCATTTTTATCAAAACTTTGAAGTCAATAAGTATATTTTTATAAAAAGCAGGCCAAACAGCAGCGTGAGTTTACTAAACTCAGCTATAAAATTTAATTCATTTTTTAACTAATATTTTTGAGCTGGAGCAAATAAAATATAAATAATTGGTGTTTAAATATAATTTGAGGTGAAGAGAGCAGTAATTGAAGTTGACTTTGTTGCCTTTCAAGTTATTTTCTTAAAGATGTTACCTCTTAAAAGTTCAATTGAACATCGCAGCACAATTCAATGAATTTACGTTGTATTTCTTTTTTTCAATATTATTATACTTGGTGTGGGACTAAATATACTTCATTTCTATGCCTAGGGTTTTACAATCCCATATAGGAAAACTGAAGTTTAGTTGAACACAATTATGTCCACTGTACTTATGATTGCAGTGTTACCAACAAATTTTATTTTTATCAAATTTAACCAATGGTTTCCACCCAATCATGCTTTGTAAGAAATGTAACACAACATAATCTGCTTTGCGGCTTATTCTGTCGGAATTGTGAGCAATAACTCTTTGCAGATTAGTTCCAATGTGCCCATGCTAAAGTGGCTTTTCACATATTTCTTCTGCAGCTGTCTCTAGACTATTTTTTTTTGCATTTGCCTTGATTGCACTGTAAAGTGAACAGCAAAATGTTTATTCAAGACATGACTTGTTTTGAATACGAATGGCAATTGAAATAGTTTTCCTGAAGGTATTCAAAACTAACATTGTATAATTGATTTAACTGCATAGTTTAAAGATTAGAGCACACCAGGAAACATTCCTCAACTGGAGACTGGTACCTCTTTGAACAGTTATATTTTCTTTAGCAATAATTGAACTTTGAAGAAAACAGTTTTGTAATTGCAGTTCATTTTCACCGAGTGAAGGAGCTGAATATGTTCGTAATTAAAATCATGTTAACAATTTTAATTGAGTCATTGGAGGCAATGCAAAGTTACATTTTTGAGCTGAGCTCATTAAATGTGTTTTTTTTCCTCCCGCATTGTGCTGCTGTATTTCTCAAGCTAAACTGTAATGATCATCAGGCATGTCAAGCCTGCCACATCCGGAATTGGTACAATTACATACGCAAGTCACCCACCCTTAATCATGCTCACTCCTGGGAGAGGCAAAGAAATTAATTCAGGATCACTGAGGAAATTTGTCTGGCAATTCAACATAACCAAAACAAGCTAGCAGCTGACCTTCCGTTTAAATTTGTTACACACACACATTTTGGCAATTTGTTCCAGGACAAACAAAAAAACATTCTAATTTCTGAAGTTTACTGCAGTTCCTCCGAAAAATCATAAATCTGTGTTCTAGTGTTGGATTTCTTTTTTTTAAATATTAATTTTGAGTACCCAATTCTTCTTTTCCCCAATTAAGGAGCAATTTAGTGTGGCCAGTCCACCTACCCCGCACATTTTTGGGTTGTGGGGGTGAGACCCATGCAAATGTGGGGAGAATGTGAAAACTCCACACGGACAGTGACCCGGGGTCGGGATTGAGCCCAGGTTGTCGGCGTTGTGAGGCAGCAGTGCTAACTACTGTGTCACCGTGCCGCCCCAGTGTTGGAAATCTGCTTGATATTTGTAAGCTGCACAAAATTTATAAGTGTGTTTTCCTACAGACACTCATAATTGACTAAAGTCAATTAGTTTTCACATTAATGGGGCAATGATTGACTCAAAAATTGATATTCAAGAAATCACAATGTGTTTGACATGATGAAACTGAATACTTAACCCAGTGTTAGTCATGATGTGGAGATGCCGGCGTTGGACTGGGGTGAGCACAGTAAGAAGTCTTACAACACCAGGTTAAAGTCCAACAGATTTGTTTCGATATCACTAGCTTTCGGAGCGCTGCTCCTTCCTCCGGTGAATGAAGAGGTCTGTTCCAGAAACACAAAAATAGACAAATTCAAAGATGCCAGACAATGCTTGGAATGCGACCATTAGCAGGTGATTAAATCTTTACAGATCCAGAGATGGGGTAACCCCAGGTTAAAGAGGTGTGAATTGTATCAAGCCAGGACAGTTGGTAGGATTTTGCAGGCCAGATGGTGGGGGATGAAAGTAATGCAACATGAATCCCAGGTCCCGGTCGAGGCCGCACTCATGTGTGCGGAACTTGGCTATAAGTTTCTGCTCGGCGATTCTGCGTTGTCGCGCGTCCTGAAGGCCGCCTTGGAGAACGCTTACCCGGAGATCAGAGGCTGAATGCCCTTGACTGCTGAAGTGTTTCCCGACTGGAAGGGAACATTCCTGCCTGGTGATTGTTGCGCGATGCCCGTTCATTAGTTGTCGCAGCATCTGCATGGTCTCGCCAATGTACCACGCTTCGGGACATCCTTTCCTGCAGCGTATGAGGTAGACAACATTGGCCGAGGCACACGAGTATGTACCGCGTACCTGGTGGATGGTGTTCTCACGTGTAATGATGGTATCCATGTTAATGATCTGGCACGTCTTGCAGAGATTGCCATGGCAGGGTTATGTGGTGTCGTGGTCACTGTTCTGAAGGCTGGGTCGTTTGCTGCAAACAATGGTTTGAGGTCGCGCGATTGTGTGAAGGCAAGTAGTGGGGATGACCTTGGCAAGATGTTCATCTTCATCGAGGACGTGTTGAAAGCTGTGAAGAAGATGTGGTAGTTTCTCCGCTCCGGGAAAGTACTGGACGACAAAGGGTATTCATAGTCATAGAATTTACAGTGCAGAAGGAGGCCATTCGGCCCATCGAGTCTGCACCGGCTCCTGGAAAGAGCACCCGACCCAAGGTCAACATCTCCACCCTGTCTCCATAACCCAGTAACCTCACCCAGCACTAAGGGCAATTTTATCTTGGCCAATCCACCTAACCTGCACATCTTTGGACTGTGGAATGAAACCGGAGCACCCGGAGGAAACCCACGCACACACGGAGAGGATGTGCAGACTCCGCACAGACAGTGACCCAAGCCGGAATCGAACCTGGGACCCTGGAGGTATTCAGATGGTTGTGTCCCATGTTTGTCTTCTGAGGAGGATTCATCTCTGGATCTGTAAAGATTTAATCACCTGCTAATGCTCGCATTCCAAGCATTGTCTGGCATCTTTGAATTTGTCTATATATATGTTTCTGGAACCTACCTGTTCATTAACCTGAGGAAGGAGCAGCGCTCCGAAAGCTAGTGATATCGAAACAAACCTGTTGGACTTTAACCTGGTGTTGTAAGACTTCCCAGTGTTAGTGACATAGTATATTTTCGAAGGGTTTAATTTTATCTTTAAATTACAGTACATCTATTTTGCACATTTTCAGATGTGCTATAATTAAGGGAATTATGGCCTTGGAGAAAATATATTGCTTTAACCAGCTGCAGAGCATTTATCCTGATCCAGTGAACAGTGAATTATATTGTTCAATTAGATAAGATCACTTTCACCTTGCAGATCTTGAATTCAGTATGTAACCCTTTCGCATAGTTGTCTCAAAATTATTTTGATTCTTTGCATTATTTTTGCCAATTAAAAAGTGCTACAATTTTGTCCAATTTTTAGAAAAGTAATCATTTGGAAGGGGTTGGTTTGTTTAAAATGCATGTTACGATCCCAGTTGATATAACTGGATGAGGAAGATCCCAGAATGGAACCTTGGCTCAAAAGACCGCAACTTAAAAGTAAAATGTGGGGAGTCACAGGTCTGCGAATTAGTTTTTAAAGAAGAAAAACACATTTCTTAAACATGAAAAATTTGGATTACGATGCAATATGTCTTTACTCCTCCCTTAGTTTAACAAATCCAAACAGGTTTTAATATTAACACTGATTACAAAGTACATCTTAATCTACAATGGTCTCATTAAAACACAGTCCCTTTTAAGAGCACAAGATGACTGTCGGCCAACGTACCCTCCACTCTGAACCCTAAGTGCAAGTTTGTGGATGTCTCCTCAGAATCCTTCCAGATGATTGTCATGTGAGAGTTTACAAACTCAACTCCTAAAAACAGTCTTTAAAATCTTCTCTCATAAGCATGCTTTCCCTTAGCAGTTTGCCGTCTGAAATTCAGATCAGGTTTTCCAAATGACACTTTTGAACAAAGTTTCTGCTCCACTTTTAACAGCGAATCCAGTCCAGGATTTATACGACCCCCTATTAGGTTTCCTTTGTCTTAACTTGCTCTTCCGCTAATTCCCAAGATTCAGCTGCTGATTGCCATCCTTATTTCAACTCTCATTCCACAGGCTGTACTAAAATCTCACAAACCTGAAAATCACTTTAAATATCTTTCTGGTATCTTAGCCACCTTCTCAGCTCTATCTGGCTTTACGGAACAGTTCTCTGATCCAGTAACAACCTCAGACTTCTTGGAAACTTCCCTTAATTTCTCAAGTTTCCTCAAGTAGCTGCTCTTCAGATTTCTGCACTTGTTTTCTTAACCATTGCTCTGTGGTATGGCTTTTCTCCTAGCAAAGTTAAGACAGATATTCCCTCTCTAGGCTTCTTAACCAACAGCTTCAAACAGAGCTATTAGAGCGGCCTTCTCGTCGCTACCTATCTATAACTGCAATCAAATTAGCTAACGAAAACCTAAAAGCTTCTCTACCGTACAAGGCCCAGCTACTAAGTAATGCCCACATACTTATGCCTTTTATTTATTATTCATGCCATAGCCCCCTCTCCTCACAATAGAATCACAATTGGAACTGAACCAACCCCCACACACCCGTACACCTTTGTCCACCATGAATCTTAACTATAGGTTTTATCTTTCCAGACACACAAACCCACTTAAAATGATACTTTATTTCTAATGTTTACCAATACAAATATAAATCCCTTAAAACTATCTTTGTTTTCCTAACATTATCATCAAAGGTTTTTGTGAACAATATGATGCTACCTAATTACCTCTTGTTTTCTTGAGTATTTTGAACTGGGGAGGAATAGGAGAAGTTCCTCTCTCTGCTCCTGCCACTGTCCCCTGACTTATCCCAAATAGAAACTAATTTCACATTGCGGACCATAAACTATCTGGTGCATAGTTTAATAATGTGTGGGAGATGTGTTATTGTTTTGGAAGTGTGTTTCTTGGGAGAGAATTAAGGGGAAAAGTATTTCAATCAACATAGAAGATTTAACAGAAAAATAATTAAAATGTTGTGGTATTCAACAGGGCGCAGGACTTGAAATTTATCCTAGTAGCACCTGTGAGCTATTTGGTAATGATGTACATCACTGCAAAGAAGGAATACGCATTAAGGTAAGCCCCAAAATATTTAGGGCGACAGTAGCAGCTTGCATTGATGTGTGCCTATTAAGTGAGACCCACACAGACGTGGGCAGAATATGCAAACTTCACACGGACAGTGACCCGGGGCTGGGATCGAACCTGGGTCCTCGGTGCTGTGAGGCAGCAGTGCTAACCACTGCGTTACTGTGCCGCTCCTTTTGATATAGTGCCTTATATAGAAAAATAAATTCTACTGCACTTCACAGTTTAGAAATAGATGAGAAAACAAAAAACAAGCCAATCAAGGTAACCAAAAGTTTGATCAAAAAGATAGGTCAGTAAATGATTGGTGATGGCACGAAGATATAGAAAAGCAGTTCCACATTTGAGGAGATGTGGTATATGAAAGTGGAGAATAAAAATGAGGTACAGGGGGTGGGTGGCACTATTGAAATGTTGCAGAGTAATTATAGTGAAAGATTACATAGCAAGACTAAATTATGTTCTAATTATCATAGGATATATTTAGATTGTATAATCTCAATGGTGTACCTCAGTTTATGAGTTCCAGGCATGTGGTCAGGTATTCAAAATTCTTATGACTGCTGAAATGCTTACATATTTAATATTACATATTAAATATTTGGGGTACATTTTCAACTGAAGTTTTGCTGCTGCAAAGTTAGTGAAAGTACTGAAGTATTGTAGGAGTTGACAGACGGGAGTGCTGCTACCCCTTTTGAAAGGAGTGGTGTAGTTTTGGAAGGTCTCTGAAAAATCACTTGCTCTCAGTCATTGAGGCTATGGCTACTGTGTCCCTTAGCCTGCAGCATCACAGGGAGATTGAACAAAGGCAGCAGGGAGAAGTTGTTTACAGAAGGAAGAGGGCTCTTAGCAGGAGGCCTTACCATCTTGGGTCTGAAACCTTAGCTTGAACCTGAATTCCATCCAGGAGTAGTATCTTTGGCAGCTATCTGTCACCAATGAAGTGGTCACAACTGCAGTTGCAGGATGAGAACAATGCTGCCATTGGTTGTCAAGGTCTCGGTGGCTCTTGATTTCTAGACCAGCAAATCCTGCCAGACTGGAGCTGGCATCACCAATTTAGATGTTTACTGTCCTGCATCTGGGAGGTTACTGAGCCCATGTAAACAGAGAGAAGTAAGATAAACGGACATGCAGCTTTGCCAGGATAGGAAACTTTCCCCATGTAGGTACGTCAATGGAACTGCCACAGCAAGGATTCCACTACCAACTGGTGTGTGACCATGCCTAGACCATTATGCTGGTGACACACTGCTATGGCACAGTCACAATGCTTTAATTCTGTTCAAGTCAGCAGTTTCCCATCTGTTTGCTACTTGATCATAAATGGTGATGCTTCCATGTTGACAGCCATCCTGCAGTTAGGAATATTGTGTAATCCTGATGCAATATTTTTACTGATGGTACCACTTGAGAGAAACCCTCCAGTACTTGCAGGAGGGCGTCTCCCAATTTGTGGTGGTCTGCTGCCTCCTCAACAACCCTTGCAGACCTTGACACCAGACATTTACCAGAGCAGAAGGATCATACTGGATGGGCTGTCTGAGTGCCTCATTGTATTCCAGCTCCCCTGGAAAAGTCCCCAGATCACTGTTGCTCATGGAGATGTGGCATATTGAGTGTGCACGTTTGGTACGCGATGCCATATCAACGTGCACATTGATCTAGACTGTTTGTATGAGGTCATTGAACTTTTATCTAGCACTCATGACCAGATTCTGGCATTGGCCTCTGTAAATATCTGATCTCACTGCCTTTGTGTTTTCTATGCCTGGAGGAGTCTCTTGATTCCTCTGGAAAGATTAGGGCTTCCTTATCACCTCTGGCACTAAGGTCTGTTCTGTGGCTCTGTTCCTGGGAGCCCCCTCTGCCCTGTTGCTTTGTTTCTTCCTGATCAGAGTATGTTTCTGCTGCAGCCTGAATATCTCTCCCTTTTTATGCGATGAAGGTTGGCTTTAAGAAGTGCAGTTCAGCTTTAATTGGGATAAGCCTCATTGATCTGGACCCCCTGCTGAGCATGCAGGCACTCAACATGTTTGGTGCTGGGCTGCATGCCACAATCATAGAGATGAATAGGCATGCAATGTTAAGATTTGCATGTTGTCTTCATCACTTTCATTGGGTGTGGGGAAATTGCATTGCAATCCCAGTGCCTGCTGGTGGGCCTTCTAGAATTTCTCATCCTTAATCTGGTGGACGAGGGAGAGAAAAGTAATAAGACTCCTACTGTGCTTAGTAATGGATGTGCATGAAAGTGTCCTGCAACTTGTTTTAGCATGTAAATGTGCCATGAATGACCCGGATGCCATGTCATTTGTTGCAGAATTTCATGGAGGAACTGTATGATGTGCCAAAAATAACAATGATGAACAATCTGATTCATAATCATGAAGACTATGGTATCACAATGGCCAAGTTTGCAATACCCTTTCCAAAAAGGAAAACTCCTGCAATTGTAACACAACCTATAAGTAAGAGGCAAAGAATTATTTTAAATTGATTAGCTTTGTTACTTATGTGATTTGAATCAGGCAGGATGGGACTGAAGGATTTGCTAATAGTTGGATGGGGGCTGGAGGCCAAGAAACTTTGTGGACATGGGCCTTGTGTCAAATTGCCTATTTCCGAACTGTTAATGCTATGTAATAAATCATAATTCTATAATGAATTATCTTTGAATATACTGAATAGGCTAGCAGTGCAATACGTATATGCTTTTGTTAAATGTTAGAGAACTTCCCTCTATTATATGGTCAGGAAAGGGGCTGTTTGTTAGTACCAATGTTCAGTTCCATTCACACTTTGGTTATAAAACAAACCAATGCTTCGTACGAGAGTAACATCCAGACCAGGGCTGATAAATGAAAGGTAACAGTCATGCCGCAGCTAGTGGCTATCTTGAATGAGCAAGCCCAGTCATCTCCGCAAGACATAAACAAAAGCAAATTACTGTGGATGCTGTAATCTGAAACGAAAGAGAAAATGCTGGAAAATCTCAGCAGGTCTGGCAGCACTTGTAGGGAGAGAAAAGAGCTAACGTTTCGAGTCCAATGACTCTTTGTCATCTCTTTGTCATCTCCACAAGACCTTCAATGGAACCAACATTGCTGTGTTTCCACACCCCTCCATTGACACTTTGAGGGTCAGCTTTTATCAATGTCAAATTGATCAAATCATATTGTTTCTGACAGGAGGTTAATTTAAACAGCACTAATTTCTCTTCTCACCACAAAGGCATTTGATTTGTTTCCCTCTTTATACGCGACAACATATTTCCCAACCCCTCTATTTTGGTGTGATCCAATTTGCTATTAATAACCCGAGGGTTTAATAACTCAAGTTTATTTGTTTGCACGCACTCAAAACACTGGGAGGACGATCACAATATTATCTCCTTTGCACTCATACAGTTAAAGGGGGCAAGAGAAAATAAAGACTTTACAGTGCAGAGATTACAAAGAAAATATATATTTCACGTGGGTTCCGGAGCCCCGAATCACAGTCCAATGAGATATTCCTTCTTGAGTTTGGTGAGCTGAAAACCGATGCTGGATTCATTTTTCTGGTGGTGTTGACTTCACACAATGAGATAGGAATGCAGAGATGCTTCAGTTCTGTAGGCAATGGTA